>NC_141694.1:1715998521-1716646021 GCF_964263255.1 Lissotriton vulgaris | reverse complement strand
TCATCGATTTCCTGGAATTAGGTTACTAGAAAACCGCACTGTAGTGTGGTTCTTGCCCATCAAAATATGTCCATCTCGCTTCGGACGGCGGTTCTCACAGTTTATATCTTTCCTCCTGAATGTGTAGAATTCGGCCGAAAGTAGTTATTGAATTAGGTTCAGATGGATAACTGCGGTGGGAAAGGTCCTGTGCCCGACGATGAAACGGATCATTCGCATTGAGGTGAAGCTGCTGCGTCACGTGAGGCCCACGTGCTGCGTCGCCTAGATCACGTGCCTCGCCGGCTTTGAGAGTGAGTGAGGGTAACAAACACAACCCTGCGCAAATCCTAACTCGGGCACAGACCTCTGCTCGTGCCTGCGCAGGGGTTACAACCTGCGGGGGTATTGCCACATAGTTATTTGCTGTATTTACAATCTGGTGCAAATCGATTGGACAAATGGTGCAGCTCTGAAATGGTCAGACGGGCCTTCTGGATGAGTTGATGGTTTAGGCTTGGAATAGTTCTCTAGATGCCTGGTTTCCCATTTATTTTGGTGTCTTCCAGCTTTCTACACACTATGCTAGCGGCCTGCGACCTTCCCCAGTTGCACACGGCTTAAGGCTGCGCGCAGAGGAGGTTGTAAATTAGGTACAACATTAAAAAATAACAATTACTGAACAAAGTGAGTTAAAAAGTGAGTTATGGTTCTGGCTCAAACACACAAAACCCACTGAAATTCATTAGTAATAGTTATCACCACACAAACCACATGCCATTCCGCGCGCCGTACAACATGCTTATAGCATCAATTTGCAAATGGCATTGACGCACAAAAACAGCTATGGCGATAACAAATTAGTGTGGAGCTCAAGTTATGGAATGTGTTGTATTGTTCATAATCACAACTGGCGAGTTTCCATGAGTTTTTTCTTGTTTGAGCCAGAACTGTAATTCACTTTTTAGCTGGGTTTTGTTCATTGAGTATATGCATATAATTATTGCATAGTCTGCTGTGTGGTGATGGCTAATCTCACTTCTCATTGATAATGTGTTTTTTGCTCTGCTTATGACTCTGGCACCATTTGATACATCTGCATGAAACCTTTAAATAAAGAAGTGAACAACCTATGCATTTCAGTTACTGTGAAGATTTGCATGGGGGAAGTAATAGGAGGGGATCAAAACTGAGTTTTTCCAATTTTAACTTCAAAAAGAAAAATTATCTGTCACTGCAAAGGCAGCTGAATGGAATTTTTCTAAACTTGGCATGAAACTAGAGCTTTACTCTAAAGAGTGCCTTTGTTTGGTTTGCTTTGCTGGAAAACAGATTTGAAGTAATTAGCACACAAAAATAATTCAAGGATGCTTCGAAGGATTACATTTCTGAACTGTTTTGAGAGGTCACAAACTCATGAACCTGGTTTGTGATTCCCCACAAAAATGTTCAGAGTGGGTCCACATGCTCAGATTTACGCCTGCATATCCAAGCTCTATGGCATAGATGCATCAAGCGAAATTGCGATCGCAATCGCTGCGAAACAGCGATTGCGATTGCAATTCCCACTTCCGCTATGCATCAAGTACAAAAGCAGAAAATTGCGAAATCGCAAAAGAAAGAATCGCTAAACCATTTGGAAACCCCCATTGCGATTCTTTAAAAGCGATTACCCACATATTCTGCAAAAGCAATAGCGAATTCGCTATCAAATAGCGAATTCGCTAACAAATCGCTATTGCCATTCATCATCTATCGCAAATACCGAAAATACCATAAATCGCTAAATGCGAGTAGCAATTTAAGGAGAAGCAAAACCAGGTGGTAACCATGAAGTCAAATTGGAAAAAAAAAATCAGCACACAACAAACAGGTGTTGTGTAAATCAAACACACTTAAGGAGTCTCGAGCAAAAGGAAAGTCACAATGGCAGGTCTCTACATCGTGGCAAGGCGGCTTAGGGTCCAGGCTGCAGCCCAGAACCGACGCAGGATCGAGGAGCGCATCTTCTGGCTGAGGATTACACTCCTGGGACAGACTGAAGAGGAGATCTACTCCAAATACAGGCTCAATGGGGCAATGATTAAGAAGCTCATGAGAGACCTTGACCCCTTGATGCAGCACCCAACACGGAGGACCAATGCCGTGCCCACCCATGTCCAGGTCCTGTGCTGCCTGCACCTCCTGGCCTCCGGCAGCTTCTAGGGGATAGTCGCATATACTGGGGGTATATCCCAGAGTACACAGTCACGCTGCCTACAGCCATGCTGAGCCGAATATATCACTACATCACCTTCCCAACAACCCAACAGGACTTAATTCAAACAAAACTGGACTTCTATCACACTGTCCATTTCCCCCATGTAATTGGCTGCATCGACTTCACCCACATTCACATCTGTCCACCCGCAGAGACCGAATACATGTACCGGAACCGCAAATCATACCACTCACTCAACATTCAGATGGTCTGCAATACAAAGACCATCATTACTGACATTGTGGCACAATACCCAGGGAGCACGCATGATTCCTTTATCCTCCGGCACAGCAGCATACACACACGCTTGGTCAGGGGTGAATTTGGCGAGGGACATCTCCTAGGTAAGTACACATGCCCACATACAGTATGTTAAGACCATGTTGCCGCTCAAAACAGGCACTGACCCTCTGCTCCTCCCTTCAGGTGACAGCGCCTAAGCCCTCTGTGAATACCTCCTCACCCCATACCTCAACCCAGCAACACCACAGGAACGGAGGTACAATGCTGCGCATATACACACCAGAAATGTGATAGAGCGAACATTTGGCATGTTAAAGAGTCGATTCCGCATCCTCCACAAGACTGGCGGGGCCCTCAAATACCGGCCAGAGATCTGCTGCCGCATTGTTGCCGTGTGCGCCATGCTGCACAATATTGCCACCAAGCGGAGAATACCTGTTGAGGTGTCTGGTAGTGAGTCAGAGGGGGACGACCTGCCACGTGCACATGTACATCATGCACACGGGGAGAATCCTGCTGAAGGTCCCAGGCGCTGCGCCAACATCACACAGAACTATTTCTAGTGTACCCATACCCCTCACACAACACTGCACTCATGCAAGCCAAATTAATGATTGACATGAGGAAGATCTGTTTTCAAAATAAAGCTTTTGTTTAATTCACAAGCTCTCAATGTGCTTTCATCAGCAAAAAATAGTGGCACTGTATTTAGACATCCAAGCTCATTTAACCTGAGCTGGCGTGCATGGTTACCTCACCACGGCACTGCCGGAAGTGTCAAGTAACTAGCACCTCCTGCCGGACGCACCCTGTCGCCTCTCACCCTCCACGTCAGGCTGGTTTTGTTGTGATGCAGTGTTAGCCCGGGAAATGCACCGGCTTTCTATGTGCCCCGGCACAGACAGGCTGCTGCGGCTAGATGTCCCTTCGCTGGCATTATCCCCCCCCCTTGCATTGCCATGGTCTCCCGCCTGTTGGTGCTCTGCACGAGAGCTGAGAAGTGGTGTTCCCAATCAGGTGATTGGAATGTGTGTAGGCTGATAGCCGTGTGAGCAGCTGCCTGTGGCGTCTGCGGGTGATGTCCTGCTGCGCTACCATCAGCTGATTGCTCTCCTTCACCGCTGTGGTCATTTCCTGTACACTCTCAGTGAGGAGACTAAAGTTGCGTTCAGTTTTATATAGCTGCAGCTGCATTGCTGCCATGTGCTGCGCCTGTTTACGGTGCACAGCAAGCATCTCAGCCTCAATGCCCAGCCCCAAGTTGTGTGCATGTTGCTCCATGTCTGATATGGTGGGCACGGAGCGCTGCTGCCGTAACCTGCTGCTGGCGTAGTCACGCACACTTGTTGGGCGTCGTGTCTGCCTCCTGGGTGGGGGTGGGATCTGCTCCACTGCCATGCGTGCAGAGTTGTAAGAGTGTGCTCCACCTGTAGCTGCAGGGGTGTCCCTCGGTGCAGGTGCAGCTGCAGGTCCAGGTCCAGGTGCAGGTGCTGGCTGGCTCTCCCCTGCCGTCTCTTCAGGTATCTCCGCAATGTGGAGAATCTCACTGTCAGACGTTTCAGCATCCGCAGCACCTGTGATGTGGATGAGTGCATGATTAATGATATGATTCAGGCACCTGGGATGTAGCAACATGCATGCAGGCTCGCTATTGCTTGATGTCTGCATTCCATGACTGGCTTTAGGGGTCTGTGTTACTTAACTATTCTGACTGTGTGTGGCTATCAGGGCACATTGACACACTACAGGTTCCACAATGCATTTGGGTGTTTGGGAGGAGCAGGGACTGGATTACTAGGGTTAAAAATCTGGATTGCACTGGGGGCATGGGCATTGTTAGGGTATGGGGTCACAGTAGCATGGCTCTTACCTTGAGATTGGTCTGTGGCGCAGGAGGTGTCCAGTTGAGTGAAGCCCACACAGGCTGCAGCGTGGATGGTGTCCTCCACTAGGTCCTCCATGGGTGTGTTTTCAGGAACTGTGGAGTGTCCTCCTCCTATAGCCAGTCTCTCTCCCAGTCTCTCAGCAATGCACTCTTTGGAACGGCCTCTGAGGTCATATCACCTCTTTTTTAGGTCATCGATGGACCGGTGCGTGACTCCCACCGCGTTCACCTTAGCCTTGATGCGCACCCAAATGTGCTTCTTGGTAGCCTCTGACACATTCCAGGACAGCTTCCCAAACAGTTGGTCGTGATCCCTGCTGACTCCTTCTATCAGGTACTCCAGTTCTTTTTCACTAAATTTTATTTTGCTCTGCCTAGGTTTTTCACTTTGTCCTGCAGCTTCCTGGGACATTGTGGCATTTTTTTCAATCCTGTATTGGCACTGCAGGGTGTATCTCTTGGAGATCAGTGCTCTGCCTTCTCCTGTATCCATCTCTGTGATCCAAATGATGCATGGAGCAGGCTACTTCCTGGTAGTGATGTCATAATTGTGCTCAAGATACGACTTCACGTCTAATTGTGATTTCGGTAATTGTGGATTCGCAATTAGGGGGTTGGATATAGCCAGCTCTGCGATTTAGTAGGGATTTTTGAGGATTCGTATTTGTCGATTGTGAATTCTAATTAGCGATTCGGTATTTTTCGCTATGTGGGATTCACAGAATGGGTGCTTGATGCATCTAGGGGTATGTTATCAAAGACAAAGAGCAGTGTAAGTTTATCAGCTGTGGTGGGTTGACTTCAGGGGTTGGCTACAGGGCTTAGCCAAGGGGAGGCAACCAACCAAGCTGCACATGACCGAATAAAATGTGTAGCTTGGATTTGTCTTGGAGTTGCTTTTAACAGCAACCATATCACATCTTTACATATATCACTTGTGTAGTTAATATATAAAATGTTTATTTTGGACAGTCACCTTGAAAAATATGTTTTTTAGACATTGAAATATTTATTGAAAACAAAAAGTGAAATATCACACTATTCTGTTTGGTTGTCTTTAGGAATTGACCAGAAAAATAATGAATTATTTAGTTACAATTTTAGAATTTGAGAGAGAAACACTGTTTTCATTGTCAGAAACATTTTCTGTCTGCAGATGGCAGACATTGTTTAAGCTGTCTGCAAGGAGCAGCTATTTATGTATACCGATTTGAATGAAGATTTTCAGGTTTTGATTTCTTTTGATAATGCTACACAGTAATTTGACCTGAATTGTCAGGGATGATTCCTCGGTGCTCAGAAGACTATTCAGTGTGAGGTATGTGGACATCCTTTTGGCACAACAGTGTAAAATCCTGCCTGACAGGTCTTTCTGAAATGCATGTAAAACTTTGGTGCACTTATAAGGGAGAAAACAGGATGCCAGAACAATTATTTTGTGTCCTCTCTCTGGGTGCTGCAGGACCCTGCTTTATTTCAAGTCTTTCGTCTCCTGGTTTGTTATGGGTCCAGAGTCTGCTTCAAACTGTATTCTAGTCTTAGACATGCAAGGATACTGTTGAGTCTAGGAGCCACGTCCACCGACCCACTAGCTGATGCAGACATAAATGTGGCACCACAAGGTACCATCTTTAGAGCAGGTTCTGGACCTATGGAGAATCCGAAGAGAACTTAATCTCCTTTCTCTGACTTGAGAGGAGCCCTGAAATACTGGACTTGCTCCTTAATGTAACCAGGACAGCAAAGTGCACTCAAAGGGTCAGCTAGATGGCATTCTGTGTGGTTACAGGAAGAAAACTCTCTCCAAGAGGTCTTTTTCTTGGGGTGCCCAGCTGGCAAGTAGCAACTGGATCTGGCCTGGAGATCGCTGGCAGCTACTGCTTGAGTGAGTGCTGGTCCCTAAGTGTGTTGAATACTTTATTCGATATATACATATCATAAAAGTACAAACAGTTTACACATTAAAACAAATATTTAAAATGTTATATTCGTATCGATACATAGGATAAAAAGATTAAAAAAACATTTACATTTAAAACAGAATTATATCAAAAAATCATAAGATGCATATACAGTGGTGGGTTTTATATATCAGATTAGCTGCCTTAACCTAGCTTTTATCAGTGATTAACAGCCTTGTGCGTATAAGCCATGCACTTGCTAAATACTTAGCAACCATGCATACAATGAACAGAGATGTAGTATTTGATGAGAGAATACGCAGGGTAATCCTAAAATCTCTCACTCCCAGCTCCCTACACACAGGTTTTAACTATCTTGATCTTGGTCTTTTGTATGCTATACAAGCGAACAAGAAGTGTGGAAGGGGTTCGTTGGTGCATGGACACCCAGGACAGGTATACTGGTGAGTCCTCATCCCTTTCCAACCCTCAATAAATTTATTGAGAGGTAGAATCCCATATCTCATTCTCAGGAAGAGAGACCTATCTCTTGGGATTTGGATGAAGTCTAGGAAGGGTTCAGAGGCCACACGGTTCCATTTCTGCCTATGGTTCCTCAAATCCTATTTAAGCTCTTAGTTTCAAGAGGTAAAAGAGCGAGAGTGGCTTGAATAGCTCCCACCACAGGCACAAGGTAAGCTTTATAATGCATACTGGAGGAATAGAACCATTGCTTCAGTGTCACACTGGTCCATGTTGGAATATGCATCGAAGCCACTGGAACTTACTTCCACTGACACAGTCTATTCTGTGTGTCACGATCTTAGCCCCATAGACTACATATCTCAGAATGCCTGCTGTCTGGTCTGTGTTCTGTTTCTCTTCCTTCGCTTCCTTCTACTTCCTATGATTGCTCCTCCTTCTGATCGTTCGGTGCTTTTCACCCGAGTCAAATCGCTGTTCCTGTTTGGAGTGAAGCTGACTTGCCTTTCCGACGAGCCTTGGGGATCCCTGGAAGTTTGAGACTATACCACTCTCGCAAGGGCAGTTGTTGAGCCATATATTTTGTGGTGAAACCTTGTTGCTGGAAGAGATTCGCGAAACGCGCTGTGCGTTTCCGTGACCTTTCTCACCTTCCTTCAGCTGTGGGCCAAGCTGCGCGAGCCGCGCTACGGATCGGATTAGTTATCTGGATTATTAAAACACCGCTAGTGCTGCAACTAGCGCGTGAGACATTGTTTACTTTATTTTTTTCATTTATACTGCCGTTTTGAGCCGGTGGCGTTCTTTGGCATTGCATACCACACGGAGTCGTTGAGAGGCTCGGATTCATTTCAGAAAGTGTACTGGGCATCTGGAAAGAGGTGGTGATTCCCTTTTTTGGATTACCTTCACTCTATGCATCAAGAGCCGGAGGGAACATCGTTTGTAGATTAGTAGACTCCTTCTCTTATCGACTTTAGAGATACTGTGTGTTAGACCTGACATCATTGGCCTGAGTCTCTCCTCCATTTTTTCTGTTTGCCTCCTCTGTTTACGATGTTTCGCTGGTATATTGCACTGGGCACTGTGCCACTGCTGATCAGTGCCGCAGTGCAAGTGCTCCCTATGTTAAATTACTGTATTGATTGAATTCCATGTTTGGCTGATTTAGTTTACTGTCAGTCCCTAGTCTAGTGCACAAGGAGTGCCAGGGCTTGTAAATACAAATGCTGCTAGTGGGCTTGCAGCACATGTTGTGTCACCCACACGAGCGGCCTAGTAAAAGTATGTCTAAAAGGTCTGCCATTGCTAGACCTACGTGCAGTCTGGAACTTTCACGCGGACTGCGCAAGTACACCTACTTGCCAGTCCCCAAACCTTCCCTTAACTTCATGTTAGTCACCCCTATGTTAGGCCCGAGGGCAGGGTGCATTGTAAGCATAAGGTAGGACAAGCCTGACGAAGGTTGGCATGTCCTAATAGTGAATTACAGCCATATTCATTCTTCACTATTGTAAGAGTACCTGCTCCCCGTAAGTTAGAATGGGCTGCCAGGATTATTAATGGTATAATCCTAGCGGGCTCGGGGAGCATGATACAATGACGAGTTTGGTATCCCTGAACTCAGGGTTTAATAACGCATCCATTTGGGTGGATGGTTTTTGGACTCTGGGTTTGAAAATAGCACTTTTGGAAAGTGGCTATTTTCTTGTCTAACTATTTCTGGTTTCTGCTGGTTTGGTGTGTTTGTGACAGGGGCTGGGTGAGTGGTGCATTTGCATTGAGAGTAGGGGAAGAGTAGCTCCTGATAGCCGGCCCTGCCCGATACAATGCTGGCTCCACCTCCTGCCGAGCGACGGATAGCTTTTCTCCTGCCAGTGACAATACTGGCTCCACCTCCTGCTGGGCGTCTGAGGACCCAGCCCTGCACCGTGAAGAGGCCAGGTGCCTCTGCCTGGCTACACCCACAACAAACCCGGGATGAGGGGAGTTCCCCATGCATGGACAAAGGGATCAAAGCCAAAAAGGGGTATAAGAGAAGGACCCCTGAACCAAGACTTTAGATCAATTCTGACAAGGAACCCTGAACCAAGGACAAGAAGCCTGCTGATCCAAGGACTTGCCTACCCCTTCTGCCAGAGTGCTGCTTGCTGGGGGGAATCCTGCATTCACTTCTTTATTTTTGCCAAGGAACCAGGCGAGAGGAACTGAGTGTGTACTCTCAAACTTTGCCGAGGAAATCTCCAAGGGCTGTAGAGTACCAGCTAAGCATGGGCGGAAAATCCGTTACGCTCGAGGATTTTGCGGATTTTCGGTAAATTCGCAATCCGCGAACGCTCGCGAATTTACCGAAAATCCGCAAATTCGCACGCAGCGGAATTTTTTTTCTTGGTGATACAATTTTGCGGCGCGCGGCGTTTACTTACCGTCATTCAGCGTTTGCCGAGTTGTTTTTCTCGATATTTTGCGAGTGCTGCGCCATTTTTGATCTTGCTGCGGGATCCCACGGGAATTTGGCGAGCGCGATTACGTCATCGCGGCTTGCCAACTTGCACAGCGAGAGTTTGTCAACGCGAGTACGCCGTGATCACGTATCGCGGGACTTCGCAATTGCGACCTTGTAGATGCGGCGAGCAGCAACAATTTCGCACTCGCGAAAATACAAAATTTGCAATTCTGCACAAGAAATCCACCAGCAAGCAGCATAAACCTTCTGGAAATGATGATTTTTATCTGAATAACTCCTCAGGTTGACATTTGCCTGCACTTTTTTTGCGAGGAGTCCATTTTGGGGAGGGGGGGTGGGAGGAAGGAAGTGCCCCACAGTCTTCAACTTCCTGTTCCTGTCCAGCAGGCTCCTCCCAGTGCTTTGTCCATCTCCTGGTCACTTTTCATTTGGATCTGGAGCTGGAAGGATTACTTTTTGTGGATGCTGCTGGATATTTGGATTTGAGGCCTTATTGACTTTCTTTGGATCACTTTTGGATTAGAAATTTCACAAGTAAGTTTGTTTGGGGCATTACAGTTGCTGCAACTACAATTTTGGAATTTTCGATTTTTGGGATGTTTTGGGGCCTTTTGCCCAGGGGTACTCAGTGGTGGGTGGAATGAGTCTTTCTGTGGGGTGTTTTGAATTTAAACATCATGTAGGGGCTGGATGGCTTGGGATTGTGCTGATTTTTCTGTGATTTTCGTTTTTTTGGCCTGTCGTTGTGGCCTTTTCACCAGGGGTAGTGAGTGTTGCATGGTCTTAGTCTTTCTGTGGGGTGTCTTGAATTTAAACATCATGGAGGGCCTGGATGGTTTGTGATTGTGCTGATTTTTCTGTGATTTTCGTTTTTTAGGCCTGTTGTTGTGGCTTTTCACCAGGGGTAGTGAGTGTTGCATGGGCCTAGTCTTTCTGGGGGTGTCTTGAATTTAAACATCATGGAGGGCCTGGATGGTTTGGGATTGTGCTGATTTTTCTGTTTTTCGATTTTTTGGGGTGTTCATGGGGACAGGCCATGTGGGTGGGGGCCATTTTGAGTGCTGGTACAGGCAGGCCATGTGCTGGGAGGCAAGTGGCCATTTTGAATGCAGGCAGTGTTGTTAGACCTGCAACCATTTTGCCTAATTTTCAACCTTTATGCCCAGGAGTAGTGAGTGTTGCAAGGGCCTAGTCTTTCTGTGGGGTGTCTTGAATTTAAGAAAAATGTTTTCTTATCTGCGCACTCCCTTATCTAGTACAAATTTTCAATTACCCATAAATTGTTTGCACAATGTTTGTGTGCTGCTTGGTTATAAGGCAGCCAGCCCAAAGTAACAATCAACCTCTGGTGGAAAACTCCACTAGTTTACCAAGCGCACTCCAATATGTTTAAAGTATAACCAATATAAACAATTGATAACCTTAATGTTTCAATTAATCACACAAAAAGAGAGATTTCTTCTTCAAGACCATGTATTTTTGTAATCATTTGCATATAAATCTTATTTGTTTCAACATTTCAGTCTTGGATTAAATTAATACAAAATTTGAAAAATAACAGCTTAATATCACCAGAATACAGTATTTCTATAGTGACTATAATGCAGAGAAGTTTTTTGATGCAGTGGAAAACATAGTTGAGGAATAGGCTCAATGCATTTCGGGGGGTTCCCTTCTTCAGGGGCACTGCAAAAATAAAACAATGTATAAATAATTCACATTCACATTCCTTATGTTTAACTAGAAATACAATAAACAGCTGATAAGGTGCGAAGGCAGTTCATAAAAAACCAACTAATAGTACATATGTTTGTTCAGACATCTGGTTTACGAAATCATTTTGTGGAAAGTGTAGATTGTGGACATCTTGTCCAGGTCAAAAATCGAAAGGAAAGAGAGATGAAGAGTGAACTTGAGAAACTCCTCTACTTCAATTAATAGATGTTACGATAATAAGTTGTTTGCAAGAATAAGAGAGCTGCAAAATATGAACTCATGCTAAAAAAAGAATATTCCGCCATGCTGTGTATGTTATAAAAAACAAGATTGTAACTGTGTACTCACATCTCAACTACTCAATGTTACATTGTAGTATACCGGCGCTCCAACCGTGAAGAAATATCAAATGCAAGTCTTTCAGCTAAGGACCAAAACGACAAGATGTGTATATATCAACAACTCGAAATCAGTGTACTCAGTGACCAGACTAGTACTCTACTCCTATGAGTGTAAACTTACTTGGTGCTATTGTAACTGTGACTGATAAAGTGCTAAGCTCAGTTGGGGTAGTATATGAAGACTGTGTTCAGTCGTGCATGAACGCTGAATCCATCTCTGCTCAAGCGTGGACCAACAGCTGCGGAGAAACTCTCGGTACTCTACTGTCTGTGGTACAACAAACAAAGAAACATGAGGAACTTCCCTTACATAGTAAGTATTATTCTAGAAAACTACTTCATGAATTTAGACAAGAAGGTGGTTCTTTCTATCGTGAATATCAACGATATCATTCTTAAATACTGTCTGACTGTTTGTTAGATTGTAGCCGCCATGTGACCATTAAGATTAATATGTTTACTATCAATTCGTAATTAAAAGCCTTAATGACAACTACTACCCAAATAACAGAGTCGCCTCTAAAATACTGTGACCGTAAGTGTTAACAGATTACCTGTTGCTTCAAAAGAATCTTGTGACCACATGTCTAGATGACCATATAATATTCTGTCCTCTTTGCAAATAAGCTGCTGAGCTTGCAATGTAACACTTAAATGAGTGCTTGAAACCATGCGTTTTTAAACTCTGTGTTAATACTAACTGCACAGTTGAGCTAAACTCCTTTAAATGTTTACACTCACCAAAATTATATGAATCCTCACCAGTAGAAATCTAGGCTTCTTTGTTTTAATCTGAAAAGCAAATAAATCTACTTTGAGAATTTAAAATTTTAAGAACACTATGCTGATACTGACTCAACAGAACATCGGCTCACCTCTAGCTGCACGAATTCACGACAGTATCTCTTCCAAACTCCACCACAAATTAAGATATCAGTAGCGTGCGGCAATGTTATATACCCGCGTTAGCTTAGTAAACAGTGAAACAAGACTACATGATGTCGTCCACTATTATGCACCCGCGTAAACACTGTTGACAGAGTAATAGGACTAAAAATGATCATCCATCTTAGAATGGTAAAGCATCTTGTTCTTATCGTGTTCACCATAAACAACAGCACAAATAGTTGTACAACAACTACATAAAGTCTCCGGGGGGGATTATTCAGAAACAAGATCGGGCGGGTTGTACTAATCGGATGCGATAGACTATCGTAATCTATGATACACAGTATGTATGAACCACAGTAACCTAGATAGGTGCCCATGACCCTGAATCCTATTGCCAAAACTGAAAGTTGTCACGACGGAAATAATAAAGAAGGATTGGATTGTGCCTGATTATTAGTAGATAGACAGACAATAAAGGAAGAAAGATAAGCCAACAAAGTTCATAAAATATAAGTGCTAAAGAAATAGATAGCTATTATTTGACCTGAATTAGAGTCCATAAGCAAAATCAAGCTGAACAACATGTTGGGTATTATTCAATTAGAACAAATGGCATTACAAGTAACATATAAATCATTAGACATTATTCAAGAATAGTGCATTTATAAAAAACACTGTAATTCAATCCTGTCATTAAGCCCGCTCGGCACCATGGTCTGCAAAAATTTTGTCCACCAGGCTTCTCTCTTAGCTAAGTGTATTGGATGATTGTGGTCTGGTTTCGCTGTGACTATTTCAAGAATGGTGAACCTGAGCTGTGCATTGGTGTGTTGGTGTTCTAACCAATGTGTAGCAAAAAAGGACTTGGTGGATTTTGTTCTGAATGTACTTTTATGTTCCGAAATGCGTACTTTGATTTTTCTTGAGGTTTTGCCTACGTAAAGCAGACCGCATGGACATCTGATGGTATAAATAACATTCAAACTGTTACAATCCCCGTTATATCTTAATGAAATGCTTTTCCCCGATTGTGGGTGGTGGATGACATTCCCTGTTATTACATTGTTACAATGTACACAATTGTAACATTTTCGCATTCCATTGAATAGTGGTTGATCTTCGAGAACTGTGGTGGTCAAGATTTCCTTGAGGTTCTTACTTCTTGTGTATGCGAATAAAGGCTCTTCATCATACAATCCCTTAAAATCAGGCTCTTGTTTCAGCAATTTCCATCTTGATTTGATGATATGTTTAATTGCTTGAGATCTTGATGAATATTTAGACACGAACACATGTCTGTTTGTCTTCTCTTTTGACTTGGTAGTGAGCAACTCCTCACAACGTTTAGTTTCAGTCTTATTCAGAGCTGTCTCCAGGACTTCTGCAGGGTAACCTCTTTGTTTAAATCTCTCTAACTGTTGCTTTAAGGCTTCTTGTAAGTCTGCTGGATTGGAGGTGATCCGCTTCACTCTTAGCAATTGTGAGTACGGGAGGTTATTTTTCAATGAAGGAGGGTGAAAACTTGAGTACAGAAATAGATTGTTTCTATCAGTGGGTTTTGTGTACACTGATGTTTCCAGTTTATTGGCTCTGTGAGTTATCAAGACATCCAAGTATGTTATTTATACCATCAGATGTCCATGCGGTCTGCTTTACGTAGGCAAAACCTCAAGAAAAATCAAAGTACGCATTTCGGAACATAAAAGTACATTCAGAACAAAATCCACCAAGTCCTTTTTTGCTACACATTGGTTAGAACACCAACACACCAATGCACAGCTCAGGTTCACCATTCTTGAAATAGTCACAGCTAAACCAGACCACAATCATCCAATACACTTAGCTCAGAGAGAAGCCTGGTGGACAAAATTTTTGCAGACCATGGTGCCGAGCGGGCTTAATGACAGGATTGAATTACAGTGTTTTTTATAAATGCACTATTCTTGAATAATGTCTAATGATTTATATGTTACTTGTAATGCCATTTGTTCTAAGTGAATAATACCCAACATGTTGTTCAGCTTGATTTTGCTTATGGACTCTAATTCAGGTCAAATAATAGCTATCTATTTCTTTAGCACTTATATTTTATGAACTTTGTTGGCTTATCTTTCTTCCTTTATTGTCTGTCTATCTACTAATAATCAGGCACAATCCAATCCTTCTTTATTATTTCCGTTGTGACAACTTTCAGTTTTGGCAATAGGATTCAGGGTCATGGGCACCTATCTAGGTTACTGTGGTTCATACATACTGTGTATCATAGATTACGATAGTCTATCGCATCCGATTAGTACAACCCGCCCGATCTTGTTTCTGAATAATCCCCCCCGGAGACTTTATGTAGTTGTTGTACAACTATTTGTGCTGTTGTTTATGGTGAACACGATAAGAACAAGATGCTTTACCATTCTAAGATGGATGATCATTTTTAGTCCTATTACTCTGTCAACGGCGTTGACGCGGGCGCACAATAGTGGACGATATAATGTAGTCTTGTTTCACTGTTTACCAAACAAACGCGGGTATATAACATTGCCGCACGCTACTGATATCTTAATTCGTGGTGGAGTTTGGAAGAGATACTGTCGTGAATTCGTGCAGCTAGAGGTGAGCCGATGTTCTGTTGAGTCAGTATCAGCATAGTGTTCTTAAAATTTAAAATTCTCAAAGTAGATTTATTTGCTTTTCAGATTAAAACAAAGAAGCCTAGATTTCTACTGGTGAGGATTCATATAATTTTGGTGAGTGTAAACATTTAAAGGCGTTTAGCTCAACTGTGCAGTTAGTATTAACACAGAGTTTAAAAACGCATGGTTTCAAGCACTCATTTAAGTGTTACATTGCAAGCTCAGCAGCTTATTTGCAAAGAGGACAGAATATTATATGGTCATCTAGACATGTGGTCACAAGATTCTTTTGAAGCAACAGGTAATCTGTTAACACTTACGGTCACGGTATTTTAGAGGCAACTCTGTTATTTGGGTAGTAGTTGTCGTTAAGGCTTTTAATTACGACTTGATAGTAAACATATTAATCTTAATGCTCACATGGCGGCTACAATCTAACAAACAGTCAGACAGTATTTAAGAATGATATCGTTGATATTCACGATAGAGAGAACCACCTTCTTGTCTAAATTCATGAAGTAGTTTTCTAGAATAATACTTACTATGTAAGGGAAGTTCCTCATGTTTCTTTGTTTGTTGTACCACAGACAGAAGAGTACCGAGAGTTTCTCCGCAGCTGTTGGTCCACGCTTGAGCAGAGATGGATTCAGCGTTCATGCACGACTGAACACAGTCTTCATATACTACCCCAACTGAGCTTAGCACTTTATCAGTCACAGTTACAATAGCACCAAGTAAGTTTACACTCATAGGAGTAGAGTACTAGTCTGGTCACTGAGCACACTGATTTCGAGTTGTTGATATATACACATCTTGTCGTTTTGGTCCTTAGCTGAAAGACTTGCATTTGATATTTCTTCACGGTTGGAGCGCCGGTATACTACAATGTAACATTGAGTAGTTGAGATGTGAGTACACAGTTACAATCTTGTTTTTTATAACATACACAGCATGGCGGAATATTCTTTTTTTAGCATGGAGTTCATATTTTGCAGCTCTCTTATTCTTGCAAACAACTTATTATCGTAACATCTATTAATTGAAGTAGAGGAGTTTCTCAAGTTCACTCTTCATCTCTCTTTCCTTTCGATTTTTGACCTGGACAAGATGTCCACAATCTACACTTTCCACAAAATGATTTCGTAAACCAGATGTCTGAACAAACATATGTACTATTAGTTGGTTTTTTATGAACTGCCTTCGCACCTAATCAGCTGTTTATTGTATTTCTAGTTAAACATAAGGAATGTGAATGTGAATTATTTATACATTGTTTTATTTTTGCAGTGCCCCTGAAGAAGGGAACCCCCCGAAATGCATTGGGCCTATTCCTCAACTATGTTTTCCACTGCATCAAAAAACTTCTCTGCATTATAGTCACTATAGAAATACTGTATTCTGGTGATATTAAGCTGTTATTTTTCAAATTTTGTATTAATTTAATCCAAGACTGAAATGTTGAAACAAATAAGATTTATATGCAAATGATTACAAAAATACATGGTCTTGAAGAAGAAATCTCTCTTTTTGTGTGATTAATTGAAACATTAAGGTTATCAATTGTTTATATTGGTTATACTTTAAACATATTGGAGTGCGCTTGGTAAACTAGTGGAGTTTTCCACCAGAGGTTGATTGTGTCTTGAATTTAAACATCATGGAGGGCCTGGATGGTTTGGGATTGTGCTGATTTTTCTGTGATTTTCGTTTTTTTGGCCTGTTGTTGTGGCCTTTTCACCAGGGGTAGTGAGTGGTGCATGGCCCTAGTCTTTCTGTGGGGTGTCTTGAATTTAAACATCATGGAGGGCCTGGATGGTTTGGGATTGTGCTGATTTTTCTGTGATTTTTGTTTTTTTGGCCTGTTGTTGTGGCCTTTTCACCAGGGGTAGTGAGTGTTGCATGGGCCTAGTCTTTCTGTGGGGTGTCTTGAATTTAAACATCATGGAGGGCCTGGATGGTTTGGGATTGTGCTGATTTTTATGTGATTTTCATTTTTTTGGCCTGTTGTTGTGGCCTTTTCACCAGGGGTAGTGAGTGTTGCATGGGCCTAGACATTCTGTGGGGTGTCTTGAATTTAAACATCATGGAGGGCCTGGATGGTTTGGGATTGTGCTGATTTTTCTGTGTTTTTCGATTTTTTGGGGTGTTCATGGGGACAGGCCATGTGGGTGGGGGCCATTTTGAGTGCTGGTACAGGCAGGCCATGTGCTGGGAGGCAAGTGGCCATTTTGAATGCAGGCAGTGTTGTTAGGCCTGCAACCATTTTGCCTAGTTTTCAACCTTTATGCCCAGGGGTAGTGAGTGTTGCATGGGCCTAGTCTTTCTGTGGGGTGTCTTGAATTTAACCATCATGGAGGGCCTGGATGGTTTGGGATTGTTTATTTATTTATTTATTTATTTATTTACGCAACTTTTATAGCGCAACAAATACCCGAAGGTGTCTCGGCGCTGTGGAGCAACAAGAGTTCATCATCCTACCGTCTTCTCACTGGTTAAACAACCATGTTTTCAGAAGCCTACGGAAGCTAATCAGATTCGGAGCGCTTTTATGGCAGTTGGCAGAAGGTTCCAAAGTTTTGGAGTGGCCACAAGAAAGCGCCTATCACCCCAGGTGACTGATCTTGTACGTGGCACCGGCAAAAGACTGGTATTGGCCGATCTAAGGTGCCTTCTGGGGGTGTAGAGCTGAAAAGCTTCGATCAAGAATCTGGGTCCTGTGCCATGTATGGCCTTATAGGCAATACAGAGGGCCTTAAATTTAACACGGCTCTCAACTCTCAGCCAGTGAAGCTGGCGAATAGCAGAGGTGGTAGATTTGCGGCGAGGGATATTAAGAAGAATCCTAGCAGCCGCGTTCTGAATGGATTGCAGCTTCATGATGACACGCTTCTGAGTGTGGAGGAAGAGAGCGTTCCCGTAGTCTGTTTTTGAGAAGACTAAGGTAGAGACCAGAGTCTTCCCGGCTGACGGAGGGAGATAAGGTAGCAGCTTCTTGATCTTTTTCAAGATGTAAAATGAAGATGACACAACCTTATTAACATGGAGGTCAAAGACCAGCTTGTTGTCGAAAATCACTCCCAGGTTTCTGGCTTTTTCCACTGGGACAGGTGGATGGCCGAGCTTGTCTGGCCACCAGCCGAGAGACCATTCAGGGGAGAGTTTTCCGAAGGTCATGATCTCGGTCTTGTCCGAGTTAAGCCTGAGGCAGTTCATGGCCATCCAGGTACTGACCTCGAGCATAGCTTTCTGGAAGTTGGCTGCTACAGTAAGGCCATCCTTATGGATACCCAGCACCAGCTGGGTATCATCTGCATACGATGTTAACTGTATCCCATAGGCCTTTATTATCCTCGCTAAGTCCGCTACATAGATGTTAAAGAGCATGGGGCTTAGCGAGGAGCCTTGTGGGACTCCACAAGGGAGTGCAGAGATGGGAGAGTAATAGTCTCCAAGCCTTACTGTCTGGGTGCGGTTTGCCAGGAAGGATGAAATAAGATCCTTAGCCCGACCATTTATACCCAGGGTTGTGACACGGTCGACAAGAGTGATATGGTCGACCGTGTCAAAGGCTGCTGACAAATCCAGAAGGATAAGGACAGCCGCCCCTCCCTGATCCATGATCGTCCTGATCTCATCAGAGGCCTTTATCAAGGCAGTCTCTGTTCCATGCCCTCTCCTGAATCCAAACTGCGTTTCGTCGAGAAGTTGGTGAGTCTCGACGAACTCTGAGAGCTGCTGATTCATCAGATATTCGCATACTTTGGCAGGAAAGGGCAGGCACGCAATAGGTCTATAACTTGCGACAGCAGTAGGATCTAAGGACGTTTTTTTTAGGAGGGGTTTAATAACAGCCTTCTTCCATATACTAGGGAATTGGCCTGTTAGGAATATGTTATTGCAGATTTCCATCAATGGGAGTGAGATCACTTCTGTGAGTTTCTGCATCACGGACGGGGGACAGGGGTCCAACGGAGAGCCGGATTTAATGGTGGAAATTATTTTGATCACATCCTGATGTGAGACAGGTGAGAAGCAAGAGAAGGAGTCGGGATTAGGGTGTGACAGTATTTCTTTCCTGCTGTCACCTCTATGTTCAGCTCTAATATCATTTCCAAATGAAGCGTAGATATCTGCAACCTTAGTAGTGAAAAAGATGGCCAATTCATTGCAGAAAGTCTGCGAGGGCTCCACTCCAGGTCCAGTGGAGGGGGTGGACAGAGTGGTGACAACGGCGAAAAGTTCTCTGGCAGAGTTAGCAGCAGTCTCAATTTGTGCTGAGTAAAAGACTGTTTTCCGGGCCAGGATCGCCTTTTTATAGATCATAAGAGCATCTTTATAAGTTTGTCTAGCTGTGTCACAGTAAGCTTTCCTCCAGCGCCTTTCTAAATTCCTACAATGTTGGCGATGTAGGCGAAGATCTTCATTATACCAGGGGGCTGAAGGAGATACTCTATTTGGTTGCATAAATTTCTCTGGGGCCACTAAATCAGCGGCGCTTCTGATCCAGTCCTGGAACTCGGAGGCTGATGGTGATAAGCTATTTCCTCCCTGAGGACAGGAGGAGGCCAAAGAATGCAGCATGTGAGGGAGATCTGCAGTTTTCCAGGCCCGGGCACCTATCTTGGTGCGAGGTCTGGGCTGCGGAAAGGTAGAGAGTCGTGTATCCAATTGAAAGATAATAGCCCTATGGTCTGACCATGAAATTGGAATAGTATCTGATACAGTAATGTCAGGATCATTAGTAAATAGCCCGTCCAGGGAGTGTCCAGCTTGATGGGTAGGACCCTTGACTAGTTGGTGTAGTCCAAGATTGGCGAAATCAGTCATGAGTTGGGCAGTGTCTGGGTTGTCCTGATCTTCCAGATAAAAGTTAAAATCTCCCAATATGGTAAATTTATCAGAGCAGATGACATTGTCACTCAGGTCAGAGAGGGTGGAGAGAAAAGAATTACGGGGGCCAGGGGGTCGATAAAGTATTATACCCTTTAGTGCCCGTTTGGGGTTAATACTGATGGAAAAAAACGCTGATTCACAGTTAACCGAGTTTATAGGATCGAGTGTGGTGCGATATTTGTCCTTGTAGATAATAGCAAGGCCCCCACCTCGTCCTATAGGCCTGTCATGTCTAGCAACGCTATATCCAGCCGGAGTAGCGTTGCAGAAATCCGGGCCTGACCCGGCGTCTGCCCAGGTCTCGGTAACAAATAATAGATCTAAGTCATGAGTGACTATAAGCTCACTAATGTAGAAGCTGTGACATGGGAGCGAGCGCGCATTGATAAGCGCAGCTCGACAACCATGTGGGGTTATATTCTCTCTAACAAATGGTGTGCCGTGAATAGGATCAGAGTGGGCTGAGAGACAGGTTGTGGAACATTGGTAGCTACAGCCTGGACATATGAAAGGACGAGTGGGTATCGCAGCGGTCAGGACAACAGTAGTACAGGCCTGACATGGCTTACCAGGATTTAGCGCTAGTAGGTGCCGGGGAGAATACAGCAGTCGGGAACCAGGGGTTGTGGCCCTGGGCCGGGTCCGGCCGCGGACGGACGCAGACGGGCTTGGCTTTGGCGCGGCTTCGGCGTGCGCCCGCTGCGCCAGCCCGCTGCGCCGTCTGGGCATGGTTCCAATATATGGGGCGTGAGGAGGGTGGGAGGCCGGCGCGACTGGAGCGCAGCCCGAGCCCACACCCAAGATGGCGCCCGCCGCCGCCTTTCACATAAACAAGCAGCTAGGCGAGGCAGGAGAAAAGAAGGTCGAGCGTGAAAGGTGTCAGTGTGCCTAACTTCAATTCCCGCTACCTAATAAAGTAATTAGGAACCCCCAAGGAATTTTCACAACATTAAAATTTTACAAGTTTTAAAATCGTTTTCCAAGTGAATAACAAGCGGAGATGCTGGCAGAACAAAGTTTGCTCGCAGCCCTAGTACTCCAGACTAGGGAGAGCTCTGAAGGCAGCGAGCGACGAGTGCTTCCTGACTAAATAGTCAGGGAGGGCGGGAGGCCGGCGCGACTGGAGCGCAGCCCGAGCCCACACCCATTGTGTTGATTTTTCTGTGATTTTCATTTTTTTGGCCTGTTGTTGTGGCCTTTTCACCAGGGGTAGTGAGTGTTGCATGGGCCTAGTCTTTCTGTGGGGTGTCTTGAATTTAAAAATCATGGAGGGCCTGGATGGTTTGGGATTGTGCTGATTTTTCTGTGATTTTCGTTTTTTTGGCCTGTTGTTGTGGCCTTTTCACCAGGGGTAGTGAGTGTTGCATGGGCCTAGTCTTTCTGTGGGGTGTCTTGAATTTAAACATCATGGAGGGCCTGGATGGTTTTGGATTGTGCTGATTTTTCTGTGATTTTCGTTTTTTTGGCCTGTTGTTGTGGCCTTTTCACCAGGGGTAGTGAGTGTTGCATGGGCCTAGTCTTTCTGTGGGGTGTCTTGAATTTAAACATCATGGAGGGCCTGGATGGTTTGGGATTGTGCTGATTTTTCTGTGATTTTCGGTTTTGTTGGCCTGTAGTAGTGGCCTTTTCACCAGGGGTAGTGAGTGTTGCATGGGCCTAGTCTTTCTGTGGGGTGTCTTGAATTTAAAAATCATGGAGGGCTTGGGATTGTGCTGATTTTTCTGTGATTTTCGTTTTTTTGGGCTGTTGTTGTGGCCTTTTCAACAGGGGTAGTGAGTGGTGCGTGTGCCTAGTCTTTCTGTGGGGTGTCTTGAATGTGAACATCATGGGGGGCATGGGATTGTGCTGATTTTTCTGTGTTTTTTTGATTTTTTTGGGGTGTATAACTGAACTGATGTTCCTCTGTCTTCCATTGCTTTTAGGTGCACAAGACTCAAGAGAACCACCAGTGCCAGGAAGAAGTCCTGCAGCGGTGTGTGTGTGCAGCATAACGTCACGCGACGTCACGTCTGGCCACAGACAACTCTGCAACTCGTGCAACTGCTGCCTGCTGTTCTGACCTGCTCTGAAGAAGATGGCCCCAAAAAAACTTCCCCGTAGCTCCTCTAGCAAGAAAGTTGCCAGTAAGGAGCAGAAGAAGCAAGTTACCAAGGAGGTTGGTGTGCCGGCCGCCACGTTTTTTGGGAGTAAAAAAAAAAGTACGCCTGCAGCAGCAGCGGGATCTGCTGGAGACCAAGCTGGGAGCAGCACCCCCGCTCCATTGGGCTCAGTGCCGCCACCACCACCACCACTCCAACTTAAGTCCAAGCCCTTGAGTGCTGCAGAGGCAGTCAGTGTACTTCTTCAATCACCATCGACCAGTGATGTTGGCTCATCGCAAGAAAGTAGCAGCAATGTCCCTGAATCAACACAGGTTGTTGTAACTCATCTGACAAGTGTTGAACAACCACAGCCGCAACAACAACCACATGTGCAAGTACAAGCCCAAGTACATGTGGAAGGAGAGGCAGTGCAAGGAGATGCGCAAGCAGAGGAGCATGGAGGGTCACAAGTGCCCACAATAATTGTTCCTCCCGAAGTAGGGGCACATCAGGAAATCGACAATCAAGCCGAGGTATTATTTGAGGAAGCCACTCCTCCTGATGATCATTCATTGTCTTCCACATCCTTAGCAAGGAAAAGATCAAGGGGGGTGTCTACATCTTCTTCAAGCCCACCTCCTTCTGATGATATGGATGAAGATTGAGAACCACCACGGCCGTCTGAGAGTGAGGCACACCATGATCTGACAAAGGTACTTAAGCGTAAAAGGAAGGTCGTCGAAAAACTCATAGTTATGGAGTGTGATGAGGCTCAACAAGAAGTGGCGTATACTGCTGCTGATGAAGGCTCTCACGCCGACGACCCAGTCATCATAAAGGTCACTGCAGCCCCAGCGGGCATGCAGCAAAGAGACATTTTGACCCTAGCCCGAGAAGCTGCTGAGCGTGATGATGATGTCGACGAGGAGGCAATGGAAACACAACAATCATTGGAGTTAACTAGTACACCAACACGTACCGCTTCCATATTTCTTCCTCGCCAGAAGGGACCTCCATCCACCTCGACCTCAATTAGTGGTGGTGAAAGTGCACAACGTACTAAAGTTCGGCAATCCACATCCTCCACTTCATCTGGCATTAGCAGCAAGACCACCGCCACCAGTATCGCTGCCTCCTCCGGCCCCCACAGACAATTCAAGTCCCCAGCTTGGAACTTCTTTAGTGTTTGCCCAAAAAGGGAAAACTTTGCCATTTGTAGCATTTGTAAGGTTGCAGTTAGTAGTGGTAAGTTTGGTACCAACTATGGTACCGGAGGCCAGAGAGGTCATCTTAAGAGACAGCACACTGTCCAATGGTTTGCGCACCTACAGGCGATCAAGGAAGCCCGAATTGCACGTAATGAAAACGTTGATTTTTCATCTGATGATGACGAGGAGGAAGAAGACGTGTCAAACACTTCACTTACACCCAGTACCCCTGTCAGCAGCACACCCCATGTGAGCCACACTAAGCGTGTGGGAGAGAATGAGACACCAATGCGAAAAAGTTCATCAGCGAGTGTAACTGGGTCGAAGATATCATCATCATCATCCCGTAAATGCTTGGTCCAGGGCAACATTAAAAAGATGTTGTTTACAGAAGCGCAATAGGAACGCAACCACCCACTGACGCGTCTGTATAACACTAAGCTGGCTAAAATGCTAGCTCTGGACCTTCTCCCTTTTTCTTTTGTAGAAGAGGTTGGTTTTCTAGAATTAGTGGCAGCGCTCTGTCCTAAATGGAAGGTTCCTAGCCAGTTCTATTTTGCCAGAGTTGCGGTTCTAGCTGGAGGTGATTGGGGCAGCTTTGCAGAAGAGTGCTGTTCACACTATACATCTGACAACAGACATGTGGACCAGTGGCGCAGGCGCTGATTACATGTGCATCACTGCACACTGGGTCTCTTTTTCAGGGGTTAAAGCAAAGCTAAACGCAGGTGTTGACCCGGACCAAGTTTTTAAAGCTGCTCGGAAACATGCAACACTAGCCATGTTTGGTTTGGAGAAACGTCACACAGCACAAAACATTTTGGATGAGTTTAACACAAAGGTCCTTGACTGGCTGTCCCCAAAAAACCGCCAGATTGGTTATGTTTCCACGGATAATGGCGCCAATGTAGTTAAGGCCATGGAGCTGGGTCAGTATTTCAGAGTGCCGTGTTTGGCGCACTGTATAAACCTGGTTGTCAAAAAATTCTTGAGTGATAAAGGGAGTCCAGCGTACGAGGTAGTGGACACCTGCCGAAAAATGTGCAACCATTTCAGCCATTCTTTTAAGGCCCAGAAGCATCTGAGGAGCCTGCTACATGAACGTCGAATGCCAGTGAAAGCACTCATCCAGGAGGTGGCAACACGTTGGAACTCAACCTTCTACATGCTTGAGCGTCTGTATGAGCAGTATACGGTACTCGATCAGTAAAACAGGGTACAGCTCAGAAGGACCTGAGGATGGGTGAGGCGCAAAGGGACATAGTTAAAAGCCTGACACGCATGCTTCGTCCTTTTGAGGTCTTCACGCGTGCAGTCAGCAAGGAGGACTGTAATTTGGGAAAAGCTATCCCACTGTTGTACATGCTGGAGCACCAACTGAAGGAGGTGTCTTCTGTGTTTCAAAAAGATGAAAAAAACCAAGACCCTTTTGTTTTGGCGGAGAAATTATTAGGGCGCCTACAAGGTGATGAACGTCTTAAAATTATCCACTCAGACCAGCATTACATTTGTGCTACTATTCTGGATCCACGCTACAAAAAGGCGCTGGCAGGCCGAGCATTCTTTCCTTTTGCTGATGAAGATGTTACAAAGTACAAACGTTGGCTAGCCTTGTCAGCCAAGAGGTTTGAAAGAGAACGGCAGAAAATTGAAGGAAAAGGCAGTACATCAGCATCAGCAGGCCATCCCCAGTCAAAACAGTCCACTTCTGCACCTGTGGCTGTGGCACAAGTGACCTCTCAGCCGTTAAAGACACCGGCAACCGGATCATCTGCACCAGACACAACAGTAACATTGGATGCTGAAGAGGAATGGCTAAGTCGGCTTGGGTTTGGTTCTCAAAAGGTCACAGCAAAAGCTAAGCAAAGTGGAGGAACCTTGGAGGACCTTGAGTCGATGGTGCAGGACTATCTGAATGACTCAACAGAGGTCTATGTTAATGCTGACCCATTTTCGTATTGGCATGGGAAAAAAGAATTGTGGCCACAGCTCTCCAACCTGGCTTTAAACTACTAATCTTGCCCACTCGCAAGCGTGTCTTCTGAACGTGTTTTCAGTGCTGCTGGTGGCATTGTAACTCCCAAACGGAGCCGCCTCTCGCCCAAAAATGTGGAGAGGTAAACAATGATCAAGATGAATCAGCACCTCATACCACCAGATTACAGAGTACGAGAAAGCACGCCGGATGAAGACTAGGTGGACAGCAACGTAGATGAGGGAATTTCTTCTCTGTCAGGTGACACTGAGCTCACCCTGCCTGAATTCGCAGAGTATGATGACGAAGCCTTATTCTTATTCCTGGACCCTGACACCGAGCCCTGAAAATGAGACAATGAATCAATAACTTTCTTTTTCGGCCTTATTCACTTTTATGCCTGTGTGTCTGTCCTTCTTTGTTGTGCACAGTTAATATAATTCAAACTTTAATCCCGTAATCACAATAACAAGCCCATCAGCAGAACTGTCTTCACTTGTTTGCTTATTGATTTGAAGGTGCCGCAGTCTGCATTCCTCAGGTTCACAAGTTCAGAAGAACAGGCTCCTCTATCCTCCTCCTCCAGACTCCTATTTCCATCAAAGCAGAGGGCTGGATTACGCCCAATGAAGAAAGACTCAGCACTTGTGGGGGTATTCTACTTCTTTGCGGGTGAGTTGACGGCTCTGGGGCCATTGCTGGGAAGCTCCAATACCGGATAAAAGTGGTTTGGACCAAATCGGAGGTGGAAATCTTTTTGTGTTTTTGCTGACTTGCTTGCCTTTGAGGTTCTCTTTGGGGGGTTCCGGGTGTTTGTGGGTGGGTTTCGGGATCTGGGAGCACTGCTGGCTATGGATACTTTAGTTTGCAAGAGGTTTGAAGCAAATCCATGGTGGCAGCGGGGAGTTAGGGCCTAGCTGCAGAGCGCGCGCGGAGTGATTTGGGAAATTGGCAAAAAAATGACTAAGTCCCCATTTTTGTACTTTTGCTTTTTGTCTGTTTGGGGGTCTTCTACTCGTTTTCTCCTGGGTTGACGGCTCTGGGGCCATTGCTGGGAATCTCTAATACCGGATAAAAGTGGTTTGGACCAAATCGGAGGCGGAATTTTTTTTGTTTTTGCTGACTTGCTTGCCTTTGAGGAGCTCTTTGGGGGGGTTCCGGGTGTTTGTGGGTGAGTTTTGGGGTCTGGGAGCACTGCTGGGACACTCTAATCTTGATTGCATTTGCTTTTCAGGAAATCCGTGGTGGAAAACTGGAGTTATGGCCTAGCTGCACAGCGTGTTTGGACCGAAGGCCGAGAAATATTGTAAGTATGAGATTTTCCTTTTTGGCTGTTTGGGGGTGTTGTGCTTTTTTGCGGGTGGGTTGGCGGGTCTTGGGGCATTGCTGGGAAGGTCTAATACCGGATAGAAGTGGTTTGGACAAAATCCACGCAGAATTATTTTTTGCTATTTCTGACATTTTGCTCAATGTAGCGTTTTCGGGGGGCCTGTTTGGGGGGCTTCCTGGTGTTTGTGGGTGGGTTTCGGGGTCTGGGAGCACTGCTGGCTATGGATACTTTAGTTTGCAAGAGGTTTGAAGCAAATCCATGGTGGCAGAGTGGAGTTAGGGCCTAGCTGCAGAGCGCGCGCGCGGAGTGATTTGGGAAATTGGCAAAAAAATGACTGTCCCCATTTTTGTACTTTTGCTTTTTGGCTGTTTGGGGGTCTTCTACTCGTTTTCTCCTGGGTTGACGGCTCTGGGACCATTGCTGGGAAGCTCTAATACCGGATAAAAGTGGTTTGGACCAAATCGGAGGCGGAATATTTTTTGTGTTTTTGCTGACTTGCTTGCCTTTGAGGTGCTCTTTGGGGGGGTTCCGGGTGTTTGTGGGTGAGTTTTGGGGTCTGGGAGCACTGCTGGGACAGTCTAATCTTGATTGCATTTGCTTTTCAGGAAATCCGTGATGGAAAACTGGAGTTATGGCCTAGCTGCACAGCGCATTTGGACCGAAGGCCGAGAAATATTGTAAGTATGAGATTTTCCTTTTTGGCTGTTTGGGGGTGTTGTGCTTTTTTGCGGGTGGGTTGGCGGGTCTTGGGGCATTGCTGGGAAGGTCTAATACCGGATAGAATTGGTTTGGACAAAATCCACGCAGATTTTTTTTGTGCTATTTCTGACATTTTGCTCAATGTAGCGTTTTCGGGGGCCTGTTTGGGGGGCTTCCTGGTGTTTGTGGGTGGGTTTCGGGGTCTGGGAGTACTGCTGGCTATGGATACTTTAGTTTGCAAGAGGTTTGAAGCAAATCCATGGTGGCAGAGGGGAGTTAGGGCCTAGCTGCAGAACGCGTGCGGAGTGATTTGGGAAATTGGCAAAAAAATGACTAACAGCCTGATTCATGAAGTAAAATTGCGCCCGCAATCGCTGCGAAAATGCAAATGCGGGCGCAATTTCCGTAATCGACATTCAACATCAAAATAGCGAATTCGCAAACACATATTTGCGAATTTGCTAATATATTCGCAGAATCCCGGCAGGTGAGCATTAGCGATTCGGAAATAGCGACACACCACGGATTCTGCGAAAATAATAGCGAATTCGCAATATAATCGCAATCGGAATTCAAGAAAAATCGCAATTAGCGAAAAACCCAAAAATCGCTATTTGCACCGCGCAAAATAAGGACAACTCAAAGCAGGTGGTAACCATGAAAGCCATGGAAAAAAAACATTCAAAAAACCGTTGTCCTATCACCAACAGGTACTAGCCTGACCAATCACACATAAGGACCATCATCATCAGCAGCATTAGGAGTCCCACAATGCCAGGAATGTACATGGTGGTGAGGCGTCGAAGGCTAGAGCGATTAGCACGGAGGAGACGCAGGATCCAGGACAGGATATTCCGCCAGCGGGTCACCTTGCTGGGCCAAACCAGAGAGCAGATATATGCTAAATACAGGCTGAATGGGGAAATGATAATGCAGCTAATACAGGACCTTGACCCCCTGATGCAGCACCCAACAAGCCGTACCAATGCTGTGCCTACACATGTGCAGGTATTGTGTAGCCTGCACCTCCTGGCCTCCGGGAGTTTCCAGGGGATAGTAGCGGCTGCTGGGGAGATATCCCAGCCCACCATGTCACGCTGCCTCCACACTTTTGTTGACGCCATGCTCACCCAGCTACACCGTCACATCAAATTCCCCGCCAGCCAACAGGAATTGGACATGACCAAGCTACAATTCTACAATGTAGCCCATTTTCCACATGTGCTCGGATGCATAGACTGTACCCACGTCGCCATCTGCCCACCAGCTGGCATGGAGTATATGTTCCGCAATAAAAAGTCCTACCACTCCCTCAACATCCAGATGGTCTTGAGGTTCCGTGACGATTGTAAGTGGTGTTTTCGACTCGCACGAATATAGTCGAGTCTGGTATCTATGAACCGCAAATGACGAGTTTAATAAGTGTGCGCAGTTTCGCTGTGCTAACTTATTCCGTTCGTTTATAATGTGGGTTTTTCATCTGTACCCACGGGTTCCATCTTAGATACGGCATCCATTTTGTCTCTTGCCCTCAAGTAGCCAGCGAACGGACGTTGTCCGCTTCGTGACCCTGGGACTACCAAGATATCTGCGGAAGACACATGTTCTTTGTGAGTGTCTTTATGACGAGGGGGTTGCTACTGTAAGGCAGCTGGCGCCGCTCGAGGCTCATCTTGCCGCACGGACTTATTGTCTCAGCCGTGCATCTCATTAGGCACGTCCCTTTGATGCCTGTATCTCGTGTTTCCCGATACCTCCCCTTTTACACCCTTTCCGATCTCCCCACTGTCTCCGTCTTCCTCTGCACCTGTCTTTGTTCCTATTTCGATCTGTTTTACTGCTGATTGGAATTTGCTAATGGTGGGAAGATGGTTTTTACAGTTGGGAACCGCCAAATGTTTCCGCACTTATGTTCCGGACCTGATGTGTTTCAAAGTGACCAAAGCGACCCCTCTGGGGGATTATGGTGGGAACCGGGTTGTAAACTTTTGTGTCCAATGTAATCCTATGGTTAAAAACTGTATAAAAGGAGCGATCCACAGAACCAATTTGAAGCAGTCTCCCCAAGTTGCACGCTGTGTACTTGTCGTGATCTCTGTGTTCCCTGCAGCAAATAAACCTTGAATCTTTGACGTCCAAGGAAGTGTCCCGTGTCTCTGTGATTCGTACGCCGGAGCAGGTTACCCACGAAGGTTTCAGGTGTTGTGCCCTGGCACCGCTGGGTCTTAAAGAACCCAGTCCTTCAGTTGGCGCCCAACGTGGGGCTGCATCAGTGGTACCGGTCCAAGCCCGACGATCGTGAGGAACTTCGTGTGAAATCTCCGAGGGAAGGTGCACTCCGCTTCATCGATCCTGTTGTCGAAATAAGTGGCCCGAAGACTTTTCCCGCCAAGATTCCCGCCTCCGGACGGCTGCGACGGACTGCTGCCCTGACTGTAGACCTGTTTTGGCGCCTGGCGTAGACCTTGGTATAGCGAGACGATTGACGGGCCTTCCTGGAGACGCCATCGATTTTTGAGTTAAGTATTTGTGGGTCGCTCCCATAGTTCTTGGTTGTTGACACTTTAGCGAGTGTTTTTGTTGTTAGCGCTGTGTGAGTGTTTTTGTCGGTGACACTTTGCTAGCGTACTTTGTTGTGTTGTTTGACGACTGCAGCCGCCAAATACCGAGGGTTTTGTTCTTTGCTGGGACTTGGTAAATCCCGTAACCCTTGAAGATTGTGAAACTCGGCTAGTGTGCAAGATGCCTGGTCGCAGTACTCTGTTTAGTTGTTTCAGACCTTGTGGTACGGATTCCCGATTGGAGGACTCATGTCCGATACCTCTGGTTGGAACTCCCACGTATGAGCTCTATAGTAAGCATGGGCTAGGCCCAGTTACCTTTAACGATTACTGGATTAAATACACGAAAAAGGACGGCGACCTTCGTTGGCCACCTCATGGTAGCTTCGAGGCCCCAATTTTAGATAATCTAGAGATTAAATTGTTCGAAAGAAAGTCAAGGCCGGCCATGTTTGATGCCTTTCGGTTGTGGCGCAAAGAAGCCCGACAGAAAGAAATCAGACAGACTAAACGTAGTCAGCGAGATAATGTTACCATAGTGAAGAAAGCAGAGCAATTTCAGCGAGATAAGGAGGTTAAGGATAAGGAAGTGTTTGACCGATTACAGCATATGACTATAGATAAGTGTTACCCCGCTTTACCAACGGAGTCGGAAAAGAAGGAAGAGCCAGTTGAGGATCCCTTAATGTCTTATCTTATGAAGTCACCACCTCCGTACGTACGGGGTACCGCAGCTCCTGTGGTCCCTGCCGTACCTGTTCTTCCACCTATTCCTCCTCCGCCTGTTCCTCAACCTGCACCCGTTCTTCCGACTGTTCCTGCTCCTTTGTCTGTTTCTATTCCTACTGCTCCTCCGCTTCCATATACTCCTGTTCCCGCTACCGCTCTTGCTACTGCTCCTGTTTTGTTAACCCCTGCTGTTGCTACTGTTTCTACTCCTTCTCTTGTTAGCCCTGTGTCTTATTCTTCTCCCTCTACTCGTAGTCGCAATTCTCCTCTTGCGGCTAGCTTCTTTCATTCGCTCAGACCTGTTCATGGGTCCGCTGGTTCCGATGGTCCTCAGAGACGGAGTCAGCTTCCTGGAAACAGAGAACGCGTTGCGCTATATAATATGGCGATGGGTTGGATGGTAAATCCGCAGAGAAGTCCACCCCGTGTTGTCCTCGAAACATTCTGTCAATTCAATATACCAACCCAGAGATATGTGTTTAATGAAATGTGTAAGTTCCTTTATGATCAAATAGCGGCCAATGCGCCTGACGAGGTGCTCGCCGCTCTGTCTGATCTCCAGCTTCAGTTCGCAAATGGGCTGATAGTGGATACCAACGTTCGACGTGCTGTTGAACGATTGCTATCTCTTCGTCCCGCTCCCATCCCTCATGCATTATTTGTTGAGGATATTGAAAAACAACCAGACGAGTCTGGCCAATACCCTATGCGGGAAGTTCCACCAGTGTGGATGCCAGGCGATGCTACTGCTATTCCTATTGTTCCGCCGCATTTCCAGAGAGTATGGATACATCTCCCATGGAAAAGATCGGAAGTGTTGCAGGTGAAGCAATCTTTGCCTGACCCTCGCAAAAATCCTGCAGGGTATTACAAAGAATTATCGCAGCTCGTAGATGCTACGATAATGAATCTTGCCGATATCGACATGTTGTTTGGCAATGTCGTACCGCAACCGGTATGGGCTAAGATCCGTCAACAAGATCACGCAAACGAACTAGGTGGTGATTGGGCGGCCATTGTGGCGGCAGATGGGTTGCAAGTTGGTGGCGCTAAGCCTGAACAGTTGATTGCTGCTCTCCCTCAAAGAATCATAACATTAATGAAAACTCTTATGCCAGCTATGAAGGTGAATTGGGACAAGTTGTCAGCCTGTAAGCAGAAGAAAGATGAGAGTGTTTCCGACTTCTTTACGAGGTTCGAGGAAGCATTCATCGACCATAGTGGTCAGGATATGGGCACGGAGGGTGGTCAAAGGTTGTTTGTGGATAAATTTGTTTCGAATTTATTGCCCGATTTGAGCAATAAATTGAGAAATTCGGAAAGTGCATGGGCCGTTTCTACTTCGGCTCAGATATTGGCTACGGCACAATACTATGAGAATAGAGAGAAAGAAGAAAACGACCGTGCTGATAAAAAGACGAAAGAGCTCAAAACTAAAGTGTTGTTGCAACAAGCGTATCCTCCGCGGTCAAATCAGAATAATTCGCAACAGAATAGGTCACAGCCACAATCAAACAGATCCCAAACCCGTAACGATTCCTCCTCCCAAAGATCCTCGTTAGGGTACAATCAATGTGCTTATTGTAGACAGGAGGGACACATTAAATTCAATTGCCCTGTTTTAAACGAACGCAATAGTGGTAACTCAACTAGAGGAGGTCGTGGTGGTTCACAGCAAACATCACGTGGTAGAGGCCGCGGTGCTCAGAACGATCGCTCAGATAACTCCTCTAATTCTAATAATTGTTTCGATCAACGTGGATCATCGCAAGGACGATCTGCGCAGTATAATGTAGACGATTATTACGTCGATCAGGGAACTGACGACAGTAATTACTAGGACAGCCAAAGACAAGGAGAGGGAGTGGTATCAGTTCCGGTTGATCAGAGAGGGCCTTACGTCGCAGTTGCTACATCGGGCGTCGTTGAGCCTTTTCTGTTGGACACTGGTGCAGCGAAAAGTTCTATCATGTATTCGAAACTCCCTGGCGCACCTTTGTCTGGCTTAACAAATGTTTCCGTTGGATTCTCTGGCGCCCCCGTTAGCAATCCAGTTTCGTGCCCTTTGCCCCTTAAAATTGGGCCACGTGAGTTAGAAGCTCCGTTGATTTTAACCACGGGTTGTGGCGAAAACCTTTTGGGCCTGGATTTGCTTAAACGTTTGTACGCAACTTTGTATTGTTCTCCTGCGGGTGTGAAGCTTACGTTAGGAGAGAGGGTTGTCTCTCCCATGTATTTGTCCCTCGATAAGCTCCCACCGGAATTGAGTTCTCTTCCTGCGTCTTTGTGGGCAACAGGTCCAAATGATGTGGGCCTGCTTGATATTTCCCCTTATGTTGTTCAGTTGAAATCTAATGTGCGACTGCCACGTATTCCCCAATATCGCATCTCCCTTGATGGTGAACGAGCACTATTGGCGATCATTTATGATTTGATCGAGAAAGATGTTATTGAAGAGACTCGGGGAAACGTGTGCAACAGCCCTGTGCTGCCCATTCTTAAACGTACTGATCCTTCAAAGCCGCCTGTTTATCGTTTTGTTATCGATTTACGGGAGGTAAACAAAATTGTGGTTCCTCAATTTCCTGTTGTGCCTGACATCACGGCTCTACTGACTCTGATTCCAGCTTCTGCATCATGGTTTTCGGTGATTGACTTGAAAAATGCGTTTTTCAGCATCCCGATTGCCGAAGAGAGCAGGGACCTTTTCGGTTTCTCTCTCGGTGGACGCAGTTTCCGGTTCAAACGCGCTCCTCAGGGCTACTGTGAAAGTCCATCTATTTACAGTCAAGCCTTGAAGGGTCAACTCGATGCCTTTAGGTTGCCGGTTGGTGCGGCTTTGATCCAATACGTCGACGACTTATTGGTGGCTGCTGATACTCAGGACATTTGCAAAATTGCTACAGTGTCATTGCTGCAACATCTCTGTGAGTTAAATCACAAGGTGTCACCTTCTAAACTCCAATATTGTTGTCAAGAAGTAACCTATCTAGGTCACTTATTGTCAAAGGAGGGAAGGAGATTGACCCCAGAGAGAATTGCAGCGATTGCACGAATGGCTGTGCCAAAAACCCAAAGAGATGTGCGTGCCTTTCTAGGTATCACGTCGTACTGCAGGCAATGGATTCCTAATTTTTCATTGCTAGCGAAACCATTGGTGGCTCTTACGTGCAAGGATGTTTCAACTCCTTTACCATGGACGGAAGAATGTCAGAAAAGTTTTTCTGAACTGCGTGATTCATTGTGTTCGGCTCCTGTGTTGGGTACCCCTGACTACGGTAAGCCGTTCACGTTATATGTTCACGAGAGGGAAGGTTGTGCTTTGAGTGTCTTAACGCAACCTTTTGGTGGTAAGCAACGTCCATGTGCATATTTTTCCTCGACCTTGGACCCAGTAGCTAGAGCATTGCCGAGTTGTTTACGAGCAACAGCGGCAGCTGCGGTCTCCATCCGACAATCAGCAGGATTGGTCATGGATAATATGCTTACGGTGATGGTTCCGCATGCAGTCGATACTCTTTTGAATCGAACGAAAACTCAGCACTTGACGAGTGCGAGGTTGTCTGGGTACGAATTGACGCTTTTGGCAAGCCACATTCAGATAAAACGTTGTAACGTTCTGAACCCGGCAACTTTGTTACCAATTAGCACAGAGTCAGATGAAATAGCAGAACATGACTGCTACTTGAGGACTGAAGAGGAAACGAAAGGTCGAGTGGACCTTAAAAACACCCCATTGGAAGATCCGGATGGCACTTTGTATGTGGATGGGTCATGTTTTAAATTGCCGAATGGCGATGTGACTACTGCTTATGCTGTTGTAACATTGAATACTGTTGTTGAGACTGCAAGGTTGAATCAGAATTCTGCCCAAGCTGCGGAGCTGATTGCTCTTACTAGAGCATGTGTGTTAGCGAAAGGGAAACGTGTGAATGTGTTTACCGACAGTCAATACGCGTTTGGTGTTGCTCACAGTTTTGGACGATTGTGGAGAGAGAGAGGTTTCTTGACGTCGCACGGTACGAAGATACAGCATGGCCAGCTTGTGAACGATCTTTTGGATGCATTGACTTTGCCTACGCAAGTTGCGATTGTTAAGTGTAGTGCGCATCGTAAGGTGATGGATGATGTTGGTCGTGGTAATGCGTTTGCGGACGAGACTGCTAAGGAGACTGCCCGAAACCTTAGCACTCGAATGTATGTGACGAGTTCGGTTAGGTGGCCTACAGAGTCGGGTATGTGTGAAGACACTATCAAGAGCGTGAAAGCAATTCAGAGTGAGGCCACTGAGACTGAAAAGACGAAGTGGAAAGAAAGTACGGGAAAGTTGGATGCGAATGGTTGTTGGATTGATTTGTCGGATCAGAAAAGATGGATGTTGCCTGATGCGTATGTGCTGGCCGTTGTGACAATGGCACATGGGTTAGCACATATTAGCGCGAAAGGTATTTGTAAGTTGCTGGCTTCTGTGTGGAAGAATGATGGCATTACGAAATGTGCTGAACGTCTGGTGAAGAATTGTATGGTGTGTATAATGTACAATCCTGGCAAAGGAACCCCAACTCCTCCTGGCAGTTTTGCTCCTCCTTCGTATCCCTTTGAGGTGATTCAATTGGACTTCATCCATATGGAGCGATGCAATAACCTGAAATACGTTTTAGTTGTGGTTTGCGCATTTTCCCGATGGATCGAGGCCTATCCCCTCAAAGACAATACTGCTTTGTCTACTGCGAAAATCCTACTGAAGGAATACTTTCCTCGGTATGGAATGCCTAGAGTCGTGTGGTCAGTTAACGGAAGTGAGTTTGTTGGAAGTGTGATGAAGAGTGTGTGTAAGGGCCTTGGAATTAATCAGAAATTCCATAGCGCCAATCATCCCCAGTCAGCTGGATTGGTTGAAGGGTACAACGGCACCCTTAAACTAAAGTTAGCGAAGATTCAGGCTACGACTGGTCTTTCGTGGCCTGACGCTTTGCCTTTAGCATTACTGTCAACTAGGGCGACTGTACACTCCCGAGTAGGGCTTAGTCCCTATGAAATAGTGTTCGGTCGTCCTGCGAATGTGTGGGGGGTTCCTAGGCCAGGAATGTTTTCTGATCTTGAGTACCCAATGTTGATCGATTATCTACATGACTTGACTGCTAAACTGAGGTTAATTCACCAACAGGTTTACGACGCATTGCCGACGCAGACAGAGGGTCCAGGCCACCAGCTCCAGCCCGGAGACTGGGTGGTGACAAGGAACTTTGCACGCAAAAATAACCTGGACCCGAGGTTCACCGGACCCTATCAAGTGCTCCTGGCCACGAGGACTGCCGTTCGTCTTGAGGGGCGTAAAAATTGGGTGCATGCTACGCACACCAAGCGAGTCCCCATCCCTTTGCCGGCAGACCCGTGGGTAAGGAGAGGCATTGCGTCATCTGAAACAGAAACATTGCCGGCGTTTGTGCCTTTTAGCGACGCACAGCTTGTTGAAGAATCCTCAGCGCAGCAGAAGGACCCTGTTGAACAATTGGCATCAAAAGACTCAAGACCAGAACACTCAACTGATCAGCAGGACGCTGTCTCTTCAACGGATCCTCTGTTCGACGAGCAGACACGTCCTGGGAAAACTCGATACTTTTTGCGATCTCGCACTAAGGACAAATAAAAAGATCTTGCCTTGCTGTATTGACAACTGCATTATCCCGTTTTCCGTGATCAGTTTTGAACTTTCGTATTACTGTAATTATTTCTGTACATATATTGAGCTTCATTCCTTATACTTTTTGCCTTTACAGCTGAGAGACTTTGTTTTTGCATACGTATATATTGTGCATTGAAGGCCGTAGGGCCGCGCGCGTACTTCCTTCTGGACAGTAGGTCTTGACGCTAGGTTAAAGGCCGTCGGTTCCTAGGAACTCCTAGGGATTGACTATTGCTGCACAGAACGAAGTGCGTCAAGAAACGTTGCGGACGGTCGTAGGGAATGGCATTCTCGAAGCTGAATGATTTGGAGGGAGCTCAAGTCCACAGATTCAAGCTGCAGCAACTCAGTCGTACCAAATGTTTTATATTCCAACTGTTTGTATTGTTTTCGACTGCTTCTGCATTATTGGCGGGTGGGGTGTATTACACGATGTCTTACTTCTTACCTGCTACACCTACTCCTACTTCTTACCCTAATCTTAGCTCTACTGTTTCTCCCCATTCCTTTGAGGTTCCGTGACGATTTGAACCCGTGTTTTCAAGTTTGTCGGAAATACATAATATTAGTATCAGCGAACCGCAAATGATCCATTTAGCATATCCTGGTGTTTTCGCTACGATACGAGCAAGAGCACTCCTGTTATGAACACATTTCTGATCTACCCATGGCATCCATCTTAGATCATGGCCGCCATTTTGTGTTTCCTTGCCCTCACATATGCAATAGCCTCTGATCACTTCATTTCACTCCATTTTGATTAAAGGACACGTAGCCTTAGCCGGAGATTCACCTCTTACATGACACGTACACCTTAAACCAGATCACGCTGAAGCTGCATGACTCGACAAAGGCTGCCTCCTCTGCCCGAGGCCAGCCCACCTGAACTGGTTCTCGTGTCCATTGTCCCGATCATGATTAGGCGGCCGAAGCCGGTAGCCTTGCCCATTTACAACCCACAAACATCTCTTATCCCGCTTTCCTATCTTCTGCACCTGGCTCTGCTCCTTTTCTTCTGGGCCTTTATTAGGGGGAGGTAACGAACTTTACGATGAGGCGGTCCGGCTCTTGAATGCAATATTGACAAGGGATTGTGATGGACTAGTGGGAACCCCTCTTCGTGATGTTTGGCATCAGATATTATCGACAGTTCCTGTGTAACGCCAAATATTTATTGTTTAGGACACAAAGGTTTGGGGAATGTACTGACATGTGAAATATTTGCCTGAAGCACAATCTTTGGTATATAAGGAGCAACCCTCAATGTACAAATCGAACAGTCTCCTAGATTCTGCCCGTGTGTAGATTCTGTGATTTCTGTGTCCCTGCAGTAATAAACCTTTGGTCTTTGACGCCACCATCGAGAAGCCCGTGTTTCTGTTCATTTGCGCACCAAGGCAGGTGGAACTCCGGGGTCTTTGGGTGTTGTTCCCTGACACCTCTGGACGGAACCAAAAAGTCCAGAACTCCAATTGGCGCCCAACGTGGGGCGACGTCATTCGGTACCGGTCCAAAAGCCTGAAGAGTTCGAGAAGCTCCGTGTGAAGATTCCTGAGGGAGGCGCCCCACTTCATCGATCCCGGCATATCGCAAAAGTGGCCCTGAAGTTCTCTTCCACGAGGGTTCCCGTTCAGGACGGCTGCAGTGGGCCGTTGCCTTGACCGTCGCCCTGTCTTGGACCCGAGGTGCAGCCTTAGTACAGCGAAACGTGACGGGTTTCTCCTTGGTGACGTCTTCAGTGCCTCAGTTAAGTATTTAGTGATAGCTAGCTGGTTACTTTGTGAGGATTGTTAAAATCCTTGATCGGTTCTTGGTTTGGTTTGGTTTCATAAGATTATCACTAGTTGTTTTGGTTACGATAATCTATTTGGTTCAGTTTGGGTATCGATACATTAGTTTGGTTTTGGTAGGCCTAAGTTCTTGGTTCGAGTGCACATATTTGTTCCGTGTTTTGTTTGTTTTGTGTTCCAGACTGAAAATGGTAAGTCGGAAAATGTTGTCTTGTTTTAGTTGCAACAGTGACTCACGATTGGAGGATTCTTGTCTGGTTCCTCCGATTGGGACTCCCCTTTATGACCTATATTGCAAATTTGGAGTGGGTCCTATATCCTATAACGAGGTATGGGTCCGTTATTGTAAGAAGGATGGTGTCCTTAGTTGGCCATTACATGGTAGTTTTGAGCCCGAGATCCTTGATAATTTAGAAGCGAAACTGTTTAGTAAGAAAGCCCGGCCGGCAATGTTTGATTCTTTCCGTTACTGGCGAAAGGAATCTAAACAGAGAGAAATGAAAAGGTTGAAGAAAGAACAAAAAGAGCAAGAAGAGTTAACTCTAGAGCAAGCAACTAAACAACTGCAAGATAATGAGTGCGAAAAGGCTATAGACGTAGCAATTAGAGAGCATAATTTAGCGATTGACAAGTGCTACCCTGCCTTGCCATCGAAAACGGCTAAGATACTGGAGGATCCCGAAAATGATCCTCTGTTGTCTTATCTGTTACGTTCACCTCCACCGTACGCACAAGGTGCTGCGGCCCAACTTGTACCGAATGTTCAATTGCCGGTTGCTGGACAACCTGGTGTTCTTGTTCCTCAGAATCTAGTTCCTGTACCTCCTGTGGTTAATATGAATGTTCCTACGGCTCCTCCTCTTCCTGGGTTGCCGACTTCTATACCTGTATCTGTCTCGCTTACACCTACTACTTCACAAACTATTTTCATCGATACTCCTACTGCTTCGCAATCTGTTCCTACCTCTACTGTGTTCTCTACGTCTGCGAGTATGTTAACTCCACTTTCTGTACGTCGAAAAATAACTGATTCTGTTGCTAATATTCTGTCTCCTCTATATAAATCCTTAATTAAGACTCCTACTTCTGATTCAGTTCAGAGACGTAGTCAGCTACCAAGTACTGAAGAACGGGGAGTTTTAGATTCCACGGCTCTCAGATGGATTACGAAAGTTAGAAGATATAATACGAGAGATGTATTAGATACGTTTATGCAGTGGAAGGAACCAACGCAACGATACGTCTTTGATGAGATGTGCTCGTTGTTACGTGAGGAAATAGAGGAAGATGATGTCGAATCAGACTTGGAGGATTTAATTAAGGTGCAAAAAGAGTTTGCTGCAGGAATGATAGTAGGTAATAATATACAAGAGGCGATGGAACTTATTTTGAGTTTTAGGAATGATCCATCTCTTCGTTCGCTGAGAGATTTAGAGAAAGGTAAAATGAAGCTAAGTCGCCAATATCCTATGAGGGAGGTTCCTCCGATTTGGCGCGAAGCTGTGCAAGCTGATGCGGTTGCTGGTATTGCAGCTGCTCCAGCACAATTCCAACGAGTGTGGATACACATTCCATGGAAGCGAGCTGAAGTACTAGCAGTGAAACAGGCCTTACCAGATCCGCGTAAGAATCCGGCAGGATATTACAAGGAATTGACACAGACAGTTGAGGCCTGTATAATGAATTTGGCAGACATTGACATGCTATTTGGCAATGTAGTTCCACAACCAGTGTGGGCTAAAATTCGTAGAGAGGATCATCAAGCAGCCTTAGGTGGTGATTGGGCAGCTATCACTGCAGCAGATGGTCAGCAAACGGGTGGTGCAAAACCCGAACCCCTAATTGCTAATCTTCCAGGTAGAATAATTGACTTAATGAAGACTCTGATGCCTGCGTTACGTGTTAATTGGGATAAATTATCCGCATGCAAGCAAAAGAAAGATGAAAGTGTCTCCGACTTCTTCACGAGGTTCGAAGAGACTTTTGTAGATCATAGTGGTCAGGATATGAGCACTGAAGGAGGACAGAGATTGTTTGTCGATAAATTTGTGCATAATTTATTACCTGAATTATGCAATAAATTAAAGGATTCAGAGAGTGCGTGGGCTGTATCTACAACAGCGCAAATACTTGCGACTGCGCAGTACTACGAAAATAGGGATAAAGAGGAAAAGGAGAAATCAGAGAAGAAAACGAAAGATTTAAAGACTAAAGTTCTTTTACAGCAGGCGTATCCGCCTCGCACGAATCAGACTAATATGCAACAGAATTCGTATCAAAGGACAGATTATAGTTCAACCAGGCCTCAATATCAGTGGAATCAGTGCGCGTACTGTAAGAAAGAGGGTCACTACAAGAATGAATGTCCGATTTTAGCGCAAAATAATGCAGCAGCAGCTCAGAGAGGTCGTGGTGGTTTTGCGCAGAATACTAGAGGTCGAGGGCGAGGTGCTATGCCTCCGCAAACGAATGATCGTCCCTCTAATCACTTTGATCAACGAAACGTACAGTCAGCTCAACAGAATAGATCTCAACAATATCTTGTTGAGGATTATTGTGAAGTTGATGAGGGATTCCAGCAAAATGGGTACTAGGACAGCCATGGACAGAGAGAGGGAGTAGTATCAGTTCCAGTGGATCAGAGTGGGCCTTATGTCGCAGTAGCAACATCAGGTGTAGTCGAACCGTTTCTGTTGGATACTGGTGCCGCAAAAAGTTCTATAATTCATGCGAAACTCCCTGGCGCACCTTTGTCTGGCTCAACGAATGTTTCCGTAGGTTTTTCAGGCGCCCCTGTTTACAACCCGATATCTAATCCTTTGTCTATTTCTGTTGGACCATGCCAATTGAAAGCACCCTTGATTTTGACGACAGGTTGTAATGAAAATCTGCTTGGTTTAGATTTGTTAAAACGACTATATGCGACATTGTACTGTTCTCCGGATGGAGTACAGCTTACTTTGGGTAAAAGACTCACTTCTCCGATGTACTTGTCAATGGACGCACTCCCGCCAGAGCTGCGCTCACTCCCTGATTCTCTTTGGGCGACTGGTCCTAATGATGTAGGCCTTTTGGAAATACCACCGTATGTAGTAACTTTGAAAGCAAATATAAAATTTCCCAGAATTCCCCAATATAAAATATCGAGTGAAGGAGAACGTGCACTTTTATTGATTGTGCAAGATTTGATTAAGAAAGGTGTGGTTGAAGAAACTCGAGGAAATGTTTGTAATAGTCCTGTATTGCCAATTCTGAAACGAACTGATCCTACTAAGCCTCCAGTATATAGGTTTGTCATAGACCTTAGAGAAGTCAATAAGATTGTGGTTCCACAGTTTCCTGTGGTTCCAGACATTACTGCCTTGTTAACATTGATTCCTGCTACAGCCAATTGGTTCTCAGTCATCGACTTGAAGAATGCATTTTTCAGCATTCCGATAGCCGAGGAAAGCAGGGATATTTTTGGCTTCTGTCTAGGAGGTCGAAGCTTCAGATTTAAACGCGCTCCACAAGGCTACTGTGAGAGTCCATCTATTTACAGTCAAGCATTAAAAAGTCAGCTAGATTCTTTTGTCCTTCCTCCAGGTTCTGCACTAGTACAGTATGTAGATGATCTTTTAGTGGCTGCCGATGACAAGGAAACTTGCAAAGCAGCTACAGTATCGTTGTTACATCATTTGTCTGATTTGAATCACAAAGTATCACCTTCCAAGATGCAATGCTGCTGCCAAGAAGTGACCTACCTAGGTCATCTCTTGTCAAAGGAGGGAAGGAAGTTGACCCCAGAAAGAATAAAAGCAATTACGCAAATGAGTGTTCCACGCACACAGAGAGAAGTACGTGCCTTTTTAGGTATTACCTCCTACTGTAGGCAGTGGATTCCAAATTTTTCTCTTTTAGCGAAACCATTGGTAGCTTTGACTGGGAAAAATGTTCCGAGTCCGGTGCCATGGTCTGATGAATGTCAAGAGAGCTTTACCGAATTACGAAAAGCCTTGTGTTCAGCTCCTGTATTGGGTACACCTGATTACAGTAAACCATTCACGCTCTACGTTCACGAGAGAGAAGGTTGCGCGTTGAGTGTCCTGACACAGAAGTTTGGTGATAAACAACGCCCCTGTGCGTATTTCTCATCAACATTAGATCCGGTAGCTAGAGCGTTGCCTAGTTGTTTGAGGGCTACAGCGGCAGCTGCGGCTTCCATTCGGCAATCTGCTGGTTTGGTGATGAACAACATGCTAGTGGTCATGGTTCCTCATGCAGTGGATACACTCATGAACCGAACGAAGACACAACACCTTACCAGTGCGAGATTATCTGGTTACGAATTGACACTACTAGCGAGTCATATTCAGATCAAAAGATGTAATGTATTGAATCCAGCAACGCTGTTGCCGACTGATCAAGAGTCGAGTGATTCTGAGCCACATGACTGCTATTTTAAAACGGAGGAAGAGACAAAAGGACGCATAGACCTTAAAGATACTCCGTTATCTGATCCGGATGGTACGCTATATGTGGACGGGTCATGTTTTAAATTGGAGAATGGTGATGTGACTGCTGCTTATGCGGTGACGACTTTGAAGACGATTGTGGAGACTGCAAGAGTGAGTCAGAATTCTGCCCAAGCTGCAGAATTAATAGCTCTAACGAGAGCATGTGTTTTAGCTGAGGGAAAGAGAGTGAATGTGTTCACAGATAGTCAGTACGCATTTGGCGTGGCCCATAGTTTTGGCCGGTTGTGGAGAGAAAGAGGTTTCATTACGTCCCATGGGACTAAGATTCAACATGGTCAGCTAGTTAACGACTTGTTGGAATCTCTAACCTTGCCGACTGAAGTTGCAATTGTAAAGTGCAGTGCTCATAAAGCAATCACGGATGATATTGGACGTGGGAATGCTTTTGCTGATGAAATTGCTAAACAGACAGCTAGAGATGTGATGAGTAGAATGTATGTTGCAATGTCTGCAAGATGGATCGCTGAGTCTGGGACGTGTGAAGACACAATGGAAAGTGTGAAGGAGATTCAGAGAGAAGCGACTGAGAAAGAGAAACGTGTATGGAGAGAAAGTACGGGCAAGTTGGACTCGAATGGATGTTGGATTGATTTGACAGAGCAACAACGTTGGATGTTGCCGGATGCGTATGTGCTTGCAGTAGTGACAATGGCGCACGGAGTAGCGCATATAAGTTCTAAAGGTATCTGTAAAATGTTGGCTCCGGTCTGGAAGAATGATGGGATCAGTAAGTGTGCAGAGAGAGTGGTGAAAAATTGTATGGTGTGCTTGATGCATAACCCTGGCAAGGGAACTCCAACTCCAGCTGGTCATTTCGCTCCTCCTTCCTGTCCCTTTGAAGTGATTCAGTTAGATTTCATTCACATGGAACGCTGTAATAACTTGAAATACGTCCTGGTGGTGGTTTGTGCTTTTTCCAGGTGGATAGAAGCATACCCACTGAAGGACAATACCGCCTTATCAACTGCCAAAATCCTTCTCAAAGAATATTTCCCTAGATTCGGTATGCCACGGATTGTATGGTCAGATAACGGAAGTGAGTTTATAGGGAAAGTTATGCAGAGTGTATGTGCAGGCCTAGGTTTGAAACAAAAATTTCATAGTGCGAACCATCCCCAGTCAGCTGGTCTAGTGGAGGGTTATAATGGCACCCTCAAGCTGAAGATGGCCAAAATACAAGCATCCACAGGTTTGGCGTGGCCAGACGCACTTCCTTTGGCCTTGTTATCAACGAGAGCAACAGTGCATTCTAGAATAGGGCTTTCTCCATACGAGATTGTGTTTGGCCGCCCGGCAAATATCTGGGGTGTGCCAAGGCCTAAACAATTTTGCTCCATTGAATATCCTATGTTGATAGACTACCTTTACGACTTGACTGCTAAATTGAGTCTTATTCATCAACAGGTTTTCGATGCACTACCAAAGCCTCCGGAGAGTCCAGGGCATCAACTGAAACCCGGCGACCAAGTGATGGTCAAAAACTTCGCGAGGACAAAGAATCTTCAGCCTCGCTACATCGGTCCCTTCCAGGTCCTGCTGGCAACGAGGACAGCCGTACGTGTTGCTGGCCGCAAGAACTGGATTCACGCTTCTCACGTAAAGCGTGTTCCGTTGCCGCTGCCTTACGACGACTGGGTGAAGAAAGGAATTGGTGCCTCCGAATCTGAAATCACCCCAAAATTTATCCCTTTCAGTGATGCCGATTTGATTACTGACACTTTGAAACCTGACTCTCCTCCTGAGAAAACTCCTTCGAACATTGAACATTTGTCTTCAGCATCAGAAGAAACTTTGTTATCTGCGAACTTAAACTCTGCAACAGCTGCTAGTGATACACTATTTTCCGATCAGACAGTACCAGCGAAGAAGAGATACAACCTTAGAAGCCATAAAAAGGACTAATAAAGCAGGCAACTGCATATTGTAATTTTGATATATATATATATATATATTGAACTTTTGCTTTTCAGCCAGGAAGTTTGCTATTGTTTATTGTTTTTAAATTGCCTTGCCGTCTGGGTAGCCGTAGGGTCGTGGCTGTGTGCCTAGTTTGAATTTGCAGGGGTCTGACACAAGGTCGATCTTTCTGTTGGTTTTGGGAACTCCCAGGGCTGACAGAGGCATTTTCATCTACGTACACATCATCAGTGGTCGCGAGCGGATTGTAGAAGATGGAGCTTCCTGCGCTGCAACGAGAAAATGTGATTTATGTTCGCAGAAACAGACTGTACAAAATTCTTCGTAGCAAATGCTTTTTGATGCAATGTGCCGTTACATTTTTGATTATTTTAGCAACATTGATGGGTGGAATAGCCTTTAGTATAAATCTGATTTTTGTGCCAGTTACTACAGTACCTCCCCTTGATCCTGTTACTTCTACTGTTTCTTCTGTACACTCTTTTCACTCGTTTCCTGAACATGAGCAAGTCCGACGCTCAGAGTTCATTAACAACACTTTTGTACAGCTCTTGCACCAACACCAACTGGTAGTTAACACTACAGACTGCTGGGTGTGTGGCTTAATACCCCACACTATGGATAAAGGTATTCCCTATCTGGTTTTGCCTTTCAGCTACAATGGATCATTTCAGGCCCTTCAAACCATCTTTGCTTATGCCCTTGAGACCTATCCTCCACGTCCACCACGTTCCACTAAATATAACTCTGCCAACAAAGCTTTAGTCCAGGGAATTATTGACATGATCAAGGATGTCAATAATACTCCATCATACCCTAGAGACGAACTACGAGTGTATTTGAGTTGGAATACTTCAGAGTATCGCCTTAGTTTAGGAGAAAGCAAGCGTAAAAGCTCAACTCCAATCTGGGTCGTACCTCACCGAGGTCAGGTCTGTTTGCAAGGTAATGGGAGAAATCCGAGAGCTCAGCTAGGGAGGAGTGAGTGCGTTGAGACTTATGTGTTTCCGGCTAACTCTTCCCCTGCCTTCCTCACTGCTAGGGGTACCTATTTCATTTGTCGAGACCGAGCTTATACATGGTTGCCTGCTGACTTTTCAGGTTCATGCTATATTGCTCGATTGTTGCCTCCAACATACACTGCTTCATCTGATTACCACAGAACCAGAGTAGCGAGAGGTGTCTTCAACAAAGAAGATACTGCTGGTCAGGAAGCTGGAGACTTTTTCAAAGGCTTCCTTCCGTTTTGGGGGCCTATGGCCAATAGTAGAAACATACGTCAGCTAACACGGGTAGTTGAATCTACTATTACCGAAACTGCTGGTGCCCTTAGCAACCTGACAGCTGAGCTTCAAGCGGATAGACTCATGACGTTGCAAAACCGTATGGTTTTAGACGTTATCCTTGCAGACCGAGGTGGGGTATGCAGAATGATCCAATCGAGCTGCTGTGTCTTTATTCCTAATAATGCTCCAACAGTCTATGAGGCGATCTCTAAGCTACACAAGATTTCCGACTCTATACATGTAGACAAGGGAAATTGGTCCTTTATGGAGTGGGTTTGGACTCTGATCTCAGCGTGGGGATGGAAGGTTCTAATGGTCATTGGTGTCATCTTAGTATTCCTCTTCTCATGCTGCCTAATTATCCAGTGTGGTCCAGCCCTGTGTAGCCTTTGTGCTGCAACCTGTTTTAGGAAACCACCTGCGTTTGGAGAAAAGGCACGAGAAAGGATGATGGTACAACAACATGTCACTGACCTGATGAGTATAGAACTAGACTCTGATATAGACTGAGTAATTGCCTATGTAAGGGCAAAAGGAGGGTCTGAGGTTCCGTGACGATTTGAACCCGTGTTTTCAAGTTTGTCGGAAATACATAATATTAGTATCAGCGAACCGCAAATGATCCATTTAGCATATCCTGGTGTTTTCGCTACGATACGAGCAAGAGCACTCCTGTTATGAACACATTTCTGATCTACCCATGGCATCCATCTTAGATCATGGCCGCCATTTTGTGTTTCCTTGCCCTCACATATGCAATAGCCTCTGATCACTTCATTTCACTCCATTTTGATTAAAGGACACGTAGCCTTAGCCGGAGATTCACCTCTTACATGACACGTACACCTTAAACCAGATCACGCTGAAGCTGCATGACTCGACAAAGGCTGCCTCCTCTGCCCGAGGCCAGCCCACCTGAACTGGTTCTCGTGTCCATTGTCCCGATCATGATTAGGCGGCCGAAGCCGGTAGCCTTGCCCATTTACAACCCACAAACATCTCTTATCCCGCTTTCCTATCTTCTGCACCTGGCTCTGCTCCTTTTCTTCTGGGCCTTTATTAGGGGGAGGTAACGAACTTTACGATGAGGCGGTCCGGCTCTTGAATGCAATATTGACAAGGGATTGTGATGGACTAGTGGGAACCCCTCTTCGTGATGTTTGGCATCAGATATTATCGACAGTTCCTGTGTAACGCCAAATATTTATTGTTTAGGACACAAAGGTTTGGGGAATGTACTGACATGTGAAATATTTGCCTGAAGCACAATCTTTGGTATATAAGGAGCAACCCTCAATGTACAAATCGAACAGTCTCCTAGATTCTGCCCGTGTGTAGATTCTGTGATTTCTGTGTCCCTGCAGTAATAAACCTTTGGTCTTTGACGCCACCATCGAGAAGCCCGTGTTTCTGTTCATTTGCGCACCAAGGCAGGTGGAACTCCGGGGTCTTTGGGTGTTGTTCCCTGACACCTCTGGACGGAACCAAAAAGTCCAGAACTCCACCTTTCACATGTTACCGGAACACGAACAGGCTAGACGTGTAGAATTCCGCAACAATTCCTTTATTCAGCTCCTCCATCAGCATCAGTTAGTGGTTAACACTACTAATTGTTGGGTGTGTGGGTTGATGCCACATACTACGGATAAGGGAATTCCATATCTGGTGTTACCGTATAGTTCCCAAGGGTCAGCTCGAGCATTTCAAACAATGTTTCGGAGCGCACTGGGTTTCCACCCCATTCGAGAACCACGTTCCCCCTACTCTGGTCCTACCTCGTATCAAAAACCTTTGTCGATAGCGATAGAGGATTTAGATAGTGAGATCTATGATCCTTCGCTCATTCCCGAAGAGGAGGTACAGGCCTATAGAGTCCTAAGTAGAGGTGAATATAGTGTGTTCACTAGTGAAAAGCAGCTTAAAAGCTCGCCTCCAATATGGGTCGTACCCCACACTGGTAATTTTTGTCTTATGGGTCGTGGCCGAAGATCGCAAGCCCGACTTGGAGCAAGTGCCTGCACTGAAAATTACATTCTGCCGATGTCCTCGTCCCCTGTGTTTCTGGCTGCCAAGGGTACATACTTTATCTGTTATGATCGTGCATACACATGGTTGCCCGCTGACTTCATGGGCTCATGTTTTATTGCAAATCTGTTGCCTCCGACGTTCACTGTAGATGCCGATTATCATAAGACTAGAGTTGTGCGAGGCGTAATTAGTGAAGAGGATACTGCCGGTCAAGAGGCAGGAGACTTTTTCAAGGGTTTCCTCCCGTTTTGGGGACCTATGGTCAATAGTAGGAACCTGAGACAGTTGACTCGAGTGGTAGAATCGACAGCTAATATTACTGCCAGTGCCCTTGGTAATATCACCACAGAACTTCAGGCGGAGAGACTTATGACGTTACAAAACCGTATGGTTTTAGATGTCATCTTAGCAGATCGAGGTGGGGTATGTAAGGTGATCCATTCGAGCTGCTGCATTTTCATTCCAGATAATGCTCCTACTGTCTATCAAGCCATCTCGAGGTTGCATAAGATCTCCGAATCCATACACGTGGATGTAGGGGATTGGACGCTACTTGGATGGTTTTGGGGCCTGATGTCGACTTGGGGTTGGAAGATTCTGATGATCATCGGAGTCGTTGTAGTGTTCCTGTTCACGTGTTGCCTTTGTGTGCAGTGTGGTCCTGCCTTATGTGGCCTCTGTGCTACAACGTGTATGAGACAACCATCTGCTACCAAGGGGACTCGGTTGGACAGAGCTATGCTACAGCAACATCTCGATGGTCTGATGAATATCGAATATGATTCCGACTAGTGCTTGCCTACATGAGGGCAAAAGGAGCGTCTGAGGTTCTGTGACGATTGTAAGTGGTGTTTTCGACTCGCACGAATATAGTCGAGTCTGGTATCTATGAACCGCAAATGACGAGTTTAATAAGTGTGCGCAGTTTCGCTGTGCTAACTTATTCCGTTCGTTTATAATGTGGGTTTTTCATCTGTACCCACGGGTTCCATCTTAGATACGGCATCCATTTTGTCTCTTGCCCTCAAGTAGCCAGCGAACGGACGTTGTCCGCTTCGTGACCCTGGGACTACCAAGATATCTGCGGAAGACACATGTTCTTTGTGAGTGTCTTTATGACGAGGGGGTTGCTACTGTAAGGCAGCTGGCGCCGCTCGAGGCTCATCTTGCCGCACGGACTTATTGTCTCAGCCGTGCATCTCATTAGGCACGTCCCTTTGATGCCTGTATCTCGTGTTTCCCGATACCTCCCCTTTTACACCCTCTCCGATCTCCCCACTGTCTCCGTCTTCCTCTGCACCTGTCTTTGTTCCTATTTCGATCTGTTTTACTGCTGATTGGAATTTGCTAATGGTGGGAAGATGGTTTTTACAGTTGGGAACCGCCAAATGTTTCCGCACTTATGTTCCGGACCTGATGTGTTTCAAAGTGACCAAAGCGACCCCTCTGGGGGATTATGGTGGGAACCGGGTTGTAAACTTTTGTGTCCAATGTAATCCTATGGGTAAAAACTGTATAAAAGGAGCGATCCACAGAACCAATTTGAAGCAGTCTCCCCAAGTTGCACGCTGTGTACTTGTCGTGATCTCTGTGTTCCCTGCAGCAAATAAACCTTGAATCTTTGACGTCCAAGGAAGTGTCCCGTGTCTCTGTGATTCGTACGCCGGAGCAGGTTACCCACGAAGGTTTCAGGTGTTGTGCCCTGGCACCGCTGGGTCTTAAAGAACCCAGTCCTTCAGTCTGCAATGCTAAGACATACATCACTGACATTGGCACACAGTACCCAGGGAGTACCCATGACTCCTTCATTTTCCGGCACAGCGGCCTCCACACACGACTGGTCAGGGGAGAGTTTGGGGAAGGACACCTACTTGGTAAGTACACTTTGTTGGAAATGTCACATTGCTAAGATGTAACAGCGCAGCACAGGCAATCACCATCTGCTCCTCTCATTCAGGTGACAGTGGCTACGCCCTCCGTGAATACCTCCTGACCCCATACCTCAACCCTGCTACACCCCAGCAACGGCGCTACAATATTGCACACATACGGACAAGGAATTGCATAGAAAGGACATTTGGCCTGCTCAAGAGCAGGTTCCGCATACTGCACAAGACAGGTGGGGCCATGTATTACAGTCCTGAAAAGTGCTGCAGCATTGTGGCTGTCTGCGCAATACTACATAACATTGCAACCAAGCGCCGGATACCTGTTGACATCTCTGGCAGTGAATCTGAGGGGGACAACCGGCCACCTGCACATGTGCGCCATGCACATGGGGAGAACCCAGCAGAAGGGCACAGGCGTCGCAACCACATCACAGTGAACAGTTTCTAGTACAACCACTTCCATCACCCCACAAATCAACAATGCATGCAAAATGTAATGATGACACAACGCTAATGTGTGTAGCAAAATAAATGTATTTGTTCAATTCACAAAAATAACAATAAGGTTCCAGTCCAAATAACTACAACAAACAGTATTACGCCATACTGCTGTGCATCACTACATGGCAGGCTTAACCTCAGCCTGTGCATTGATATTCCGAAGTTCTCAGGAGCGCCTAGTGCGCGTTGCGCCATAGCGCCTCTGAGGGGCATCCTCCTCCGGGGCTTCAGGCAATGGCGTGGGCCTGGTGCTGCGGGTGTGTGGTGGGACCTGTGAGGCAGAGTGAGAGCTGACGCTGGACGCCCCCTCACTCGCATCATCACCCCCCACAACAGATGGAATAGCTGGAGGGTGAAGTGCAATGACGGCCGTGGTGAGGTGCTCCAGCACCCTAGTCATGTCCTCGCTGCACTGTATTATTTGGTGCTGCTGGGTCAGGGAGCGCCGCGCCAACAGAGAAGTAGCATTTGCTGCTACATAACTTGCCCTGCTGTAAGTGGCCAGCCGGGTCATAAGTTGGCGGTGGCGCCGGCGTACTCCACTGCGCTGTCTCAACATGGCAGCGGTGTTGGCCTCCACGGCTGCAGCCATGCGGGCCATTCCCTCACCCACACCTGCCATGGCTGCCCTCATGCCGTCCATGTGGCCTGCAACAGTGGCCACATTGCGCCCTATCATGTGCAGCTGCAGCTGTATAGCTCCTTGCTGCTGTGCCTGGCGCCGGTGAATCCGAAGCATGCGTCTCTCGACGCTGAGCCGCGCCAGTCCCTCATCATTGGCCCGCCTGCTAGCTGGAGTGGAGTGCTGGCGTGACCTGCCACGCCTGCCCTGCTGGCCTGAGTGTGTGGCTGGCCGCTGTGTGGAAACTGGCGCAGCCCCGGATGTAGAGGCGACAGCTGCTGGGGGTATGACCGCAGGTGTTGCAGGTGCGCCAGATGCAGGGGGTGTGACTGCTGGTGTGGCTGGTGTAGAAGATGCAAGGGGCACAGTGGTGACTGCCCTGGCTGCGGCTCTAGGAGGAGCAGCGGTAGCAGTAGGCACAATGGTGGCTGGGCTGCCAGCGGCTGTGGGTGCTGCACCAGTCGCAGGGGGGACACTGCAGGTGGTTCTTGCTGCTGGTGTTGATGCAGCGGCAGGGGCTGGTGCCTGGGTTGGTGGTGGCACCTCCTCCTCCTGGACCCCCTCATCGATTTGCAGCCTTTCGCTGTCGCTGCTATCGCCACCTGTGGGGGTAAGTGGTGGAGCATTAGTTGCATGTATCTGGCAGACGTGCAGTTGCTACATGCATGCTGGGTGACATTCCCTGAATGGCAGTGGCTTTGTGTGCTTTGGGACCTGTCTGGCTGCATTGTGGTACTACAACATTGTGGCCAGACTACATCTCCCACAATGCTACAGGACATTCCTTGATGTGCAACTATGGCATGCCTATGGGACATTGGGGGAGCCTATTTGGTCATGGACATCCATAGGGGGCAGGGTCGCAGTCGCATGCCACTTACCTTGGGTGTCTTGGGTGGTGCGGGATGAGTCCAGTCTTGTAAATCCGACACAGGCCTCCTTCTCCAGGGTGTTCTCCACCTGGTCCTCCATGGCAGTATTGGGTGGTACAGTTGGTCCTCCTCCTCCAGTGCCCGAGGACTCCCCAAGGCGCGCCGCCACCTTCTCCTTGGCACGGCCTCGGAGGTCGTACCAGCGCTTCTTTAATTCCTCGAGGGACCTGTCCGCCACTCCCACGGAGTTCACAGTCGCGGCTATCCCCTGCCATATCCTGCGCTTCTCCTGTTCAGGGACCCTCCTAGAATCTGTGCCAAACAGTCTGTCATGGTTTGCCACCACCCCCTCTATCAGGTGCTCAAGCTCCTGCTCCGAAAATTTAAATTTTCTTTTGCGCCCAGACGAGCTGCTGGTGCCAGGTGCAGGTTCCTCAGCCATTGTACCAGGGTTGTGGTTCTGTGGTTTTCTCCGGAATAGCTGCAGCTCTCCAAATTGCTCCCTCTCTGTCAGCCTCACTGTGGTGAATGGTGGTGGGAACCGGCAGCTTCCTGGTTGTGATGTCATCACTGGGCTCGAAATGCGACTTCCCGTTTTCCCGATCTCGCGAGTTTGCGATCTCGCAAATAGCGATATCGCAAATAGCGATATCGCTATTTGCGAGCTCGCAGTCCAGGCGCGGGTAGCCGAAAATAGCGATTATTCTGCGATTATCGGTCGTCGCTAACGGAATTTGCGATCGCGTGCGAATCGCTTTTTTTTCTCGCAATTCTTCATGAATTCGGATTTGCGATTTCTGAATAGCGATTCGCTTTTTTTCGCTATTACAGAATCGCAAATGCCGATTTTCATGAATATGGCGGTTAGTCCCCATTTTTGTACTTTTGCTTTTTGGCTGTTTGGGGGTCTTCTACTCGTTTTCTCCTGGGTTGACGGCTCTGGGGCCATTGCTGGGAAGCTCTAATACCGGATAAAAGTGGCTTGGACCAAATCGTAGGCGGAATTTTTTTTGTGTTTTTGCTGACTTGCTTGCCTTTGAGGTGCTCTTTGGGGGGGTTCCGGGTGTTTGTGGGTGAGTTTTGGGGTCTGGGAGCACTGCTGGGACAGTCTAATCTTGATTGCATTTGCTTTTAAGGAAATCTGTGGTGGAAAACTGGAGTTATGGCCTAGCTGCACAGCGCGTTTGGACCGAAGGCCGAGAAATATTGTAAGTATGAGATTTTCCTTTTGGGCTGTTTGGGGGTGTTGTGCTTTTTGGCGGGTCTTGGGGCATTCCTGGGAAGGTCTAATACCAGATAGAAGTGGTTGGGACAAAATCCATAAGGAAAAGCCTTTTGGCACTTTTTGTAACTTAGGGTTTGTTAGGGTTAGCCCTAGCAGCAGGATTGCATGTGTTTCGGGGTGTTCTAGATTTTTGCAACTGAGTTCTGGGGTCTTAGAGCACTCGTGAGAATGTGTAATTTTGGTTGCAAGTCATTTGAAGAAAATCCATGGTGGGAAAGGGGGGATTTGGCATAGTTAAAGAAAGCCTCTGCCACTATTCTTAACTTAGGGCTCGTTAGGGTTAGCAGTATTTCTATTGCATGTGTTTGGGTGGGGGGGTTTCGAGTCTTGGAGCGATGCTGGCTATGGATACTTTTGCTTGCTTGCAAGTTGTTTGAATACAATCCACGGTGGGTAAGGGGGTATTTGGGCCTACTTTTACTTTCGAAGTACGTTTTGTCACCAGTTTTCTGCTAGGCCTCGCTTTTTGATATCTGATTGGGGGTCTTCTACATTTTTGCGACTGGCTTTAGTAAGGGTCTGGGTGGGAGCACTGCTGGGAAGGTCTAATTTTGTTCTAAAACACGGTTTACACCTAGCTTGAGGGGAAAGATCCGCTAAATTAATTTGCCCATACTTATTTATCCTTCAAAAGGTGACTCAGACAGAGTATGCACTTTCAAAAATATTGTACTGTCTATTAGGAAAATCAAAGTGTGACTTTTTGCACTACACAGCGTACATACCTTATATTTATTTATCAGTGCTGTTTTTCGTTCAATAATTAAAGGCCGGGTTTCAGTCTGTGCAATGGGGAAAAAAGGATGAGTCAGGCTTCACATTAGCGAGCCGCAACTCAGCATCCGCCAGGCAGGCAGTGGACAGGGTGTCTTCTGGTCACCAACATTGATGGACGAAGCGTCAGCTGGAATGGAGGAGTGCCGCTAATAAGAGGAATTGTTTGCTGCATGCAACTTACTTACCAAATTCAACAGGAGGACAACTACAACAACATACAGACAGATACAGTATCCCTTCTTTTCTTCTAGGAGTGTGACTGCATTTCTTGGATCTCTCTCTGCTTCTAAATTGATCCCTACAGCCATTCTATAGGTTTTACTTCGGCTATTTTTTAAACCTAATTTAATGTAGCCCTGTACTGTCACATTCTGTCATTCACGGTTGTTGAAAGTACTACTTACTTTTTAGTAACAATGCATTCAGTAGTGCATGCACTTCCTTTATGTCACATAAAAGATTTATGGTTAGCTATGTACCCAAACATTTCTTTATGTTCAATTATTGTTTGTCCATGCTGTGCTTTATTTTTTTCTCTCAACAAAACCTACCCAAAATGAAACCCCCATTCCCATCCATTTTACAAACCCTAACCCTCTTCCCCCGGGCTGTGTGGTTTTGCTTGATGTGTGACTAAATGACATCAATAATTCCACACACTTGCTGGGGAGGATAAGGTCATAGCAACAGGCTTGTGATGGAATCAGAGGATATATTCTAGACTTACTCAGCTTCAGTACTATTTCTTGTAGTAGTAGCCAATGTCAAAGAAATCCTACACAAGTACAAGTTATACTATCAATACTTTACCATTTGTTAGGCTACATTGTGGCACTGTTCTAGTCTAGTGTACTGTCACCTGCTATATTCTCTATCGTACCGTTGTAATGCTACAGTAAGGACAAACCAGGTTTCATTTTCTTTTTTTCCATAGCCATGCAACTGCCACTGTGTCACACCACTAGTACCACCGCAATGAGGAGGAAATTTCATCCGCCCTGGATTGCCAACCTTAATCACCATTTCCCGTGGAGCCAGCCCTGGGCCTAGCCCTACTTTCAAACACAAATTACAGGTAAGATAAGCGTTTGGTTGGAGGTAGTATAATGGAGTATTAGGAGAGACGAGAGATTGATGGTAGTACTACTAAAGTCCTAGGACTATTCAGGAAAACAAACTTACTGTTAAACCCCCACCCACCAGACTCAAAAGCAGTGAAAAACAGGTATGGTCAGATAAAGTTTCAAAAGGTATATTTTTATAGCCCTAACAAAATAATCTCCCGCAAGACCCTCCCTAACCCCAATGATTGTCCTTCAAAAGTCCCCAAAAAACCCAACTCCCAATTCCCACCCCCCAAAAGTCTCTAAGAAAGGGGCAAGGGACACTACGGCAGGGTGCTGTTGACTTTAGCGGCCAGGGCATCATGCTCCTTGCGGAGAGTGGCATGGTCGAAGCGGAGGCCCTCCACCAAGTTCTTATAGCTTAGGACCTCCTGCTCCAGGTAGGACACTCTGAGGCATAAGCGGCGCCGGCGTGCCTTGCAAATCCTGTGGGGGGCAGCTGCTGTCTTTGCTGCTCGGCGGTGGCGTTTGGCTTTGGTAGCCCGGCTCCGTACCGCTGGAGCACTGCGCTGGCTGGCAGCCCGTGGGGGCACGGAGGAGGATGCAGCTGTCCCAGTGGATGTTGTTGTAGTACCAGACTGCGTCTCCTCCTCCTCCATGGCCACCAGCCGCCGATATTCAGCGACAGTGGCATCCAGCCTCCGTTGCCGGGCCATTCGAGCCAGCTCCCTCCTCCTTGATGGTCTGTTGGATTTGGAAGGAGCAACTATATAAAGAAAGAAAGACATAGTCTGTAACCAATGCTCCTTAAGATTAACACAAAATGATTGAGCAGAAAGTTGTGTCACAGTACAAGTAGCAAATTGAAAGCACAGTACATAACTATTGAGGACAGTATCTATGTAACCTCCGACTTCTTCATCCTTGCTCTAACATTAGTGGGAGTTTAAGGAACAAATTCTATGAGCACTATGGAGTTCCATTACAGTCGACTATGACAGTACACCAGTCTTATTCTTCTTCTTCTCTCTTGTTTAGGAAAATTGGTACGTTATCTTATGCAAGCCGGCATAATGCCAGCGCAGTGAACTTGCACCCGAGAAAAACAGACGCACACCATGATGAGTGAGACAGACTTGCGTTACTGTACTGGTCCAGTACATGCAGGTGGTGAAGCTCTTTCTTTTCTATTACGGGTGGCACTGAGAATACTCTGTTAAAAGGGCTACTGCTTAATTAATTTAGCTTTCACCCTATAGTGCAAATGAGTATTAGAAAAGGAAAATGAAGAAGCTAAATAATCTGATTATCTATCACTTCACATGGGATGTATTTGATGACATATGGGATGACTTTAGGTGCTTTGCTTATTATTGAGTGACCAGTGATACACCCACACATGAATGACGTACTACTACTAAACTAAAGTTATTAAGAGAGGTAGGGAGTGTCCACCGTAATAACCGGATATATGCTGTGCTTGCAGTTGCAATACAAACTACTGCTACTATTCATGGTAGTATTTGGACAAAATTACAACTTCTTTTCCTTGCCTTTCCTACACTGTAACGGACGTGCGGGTGCGGTGTTACATGCTCTTCAAAGTAACACTTAGTTCATCCAGTGACCGTCTACTCTCTCTAGATACACATATGCTATCTAAGAGTCAGATAGTACCATGATCCAGGCATCCATCCATTCAAAGTATATGCACACATACAGTTTCTGTTTCACCCACCCAGGCTGTTCTCCTTCCACCCATCCTTGCTTCATCATTCACCCAGCCATGCACCATACCATATTCTTTCCTTCCCAGCCACCTCGGGGACCAAGCAAACACATATCATTCTTCTTTGCCAGTCATCATTACATTTCTCGTCCTTCCACACTTACTTACACCCTTCTTTCGCTTTTCGTTCATCCCATCCATCAAGTTCATCTCAGATCTGATTGGGATTCTTCTCGCCAAAAACTTCACAGCTAAGTCGAAGTACATTTAGAGGAGGCTACTACCTGGTTGATTTATAATACACCCGTGCAGAAAGCACACTCTGCAGTCTTCAATCTCAATAAGTAAGGAATATATAGCTTACCTCTGCCCGCCACCACCTTGCTATCCCTCACAGAATTGTCCAGCACTTCCACCGCCTCCTCCCCAGAGTTGCCCTCGTCCAATGCCACCACCACCTCCGCGCTGGCCCCGCCTCCAGATGTTCCACCTACAAAGTACATTTAATAATGTTAGAATACACCACTCACTACTATATAATATTTGGTCTAGGAGGAAGAAAGAAATGTGAAAAAAACAGAATACAATTTAATAATTTGTGACTGTCTACTCTAAAGTAAAAATGTCCCTTTTTCCAGGGAAGGCTGTTGTCTTGCTGCACTTTTTGGCACAACTGATGAATGCTTGCTTTTTATTTTTAAGACGCACCACTTTTTCTCCTAACAGACAGAAGCTTGACTTCTAAGAACACGAGCAGGATCAAGTTCAAACCAGGTGAGAGCTCGGCTCGACCACAAGAAATGTGTCCAATTAATCGTCAGCACTAAGCACTTTTCCATTTTCAGTTAAACGTTTACTTTTATGACAAACTTGATTTTAATAAATGTGTTTACTTTTAATAAAGCTTTTAAACTTAAATAGACTCTGTGGTTTTTGGTCCTCCAGACTAGAGTGGATGAGCTAAAGGTTTTGGAATTTTTGCAAGCATGAGTCCGTGCCTCTGACATCATTGGGGATCAATCATCGGTGACTTTGGGAGCTAAATGGCTCTGCCACACTATCTAGTCAGTAAGGAGATTGGGGGTTCAACTACAAAGTCTGTTATCACTGAGGTATGTGGAAAGTCTAACAGCACCTATTATAATTGATAAGCTAAGCAATGCATTATTTAGTGTCCATAGTTCTGTTTGTGCAGATTTGTCCCTGCAACAGTAGTAGAATGGATTGTCCTCCTATCCAAACCAAAAGTAAAGTAGTATCTTATTCTTTCTTGGTGGTCATTCACCTTTTTATTGTTGGCAATTGTCAAAGCATAAACATTTAGAAGACTTGAAAAGACATTATGGGCAATCCCAGAGGACTGCACTCAGTGCATAGAGCTATTGCTGACTAGAATGGGAGTCCAATGGAATTGCCAAATGTGCAATCTTAGTTAGCTACACAGACAGACTAATAAGAATAATCTAGTAATACCACACAGAGTCATAGTCGAGGCAGGATAAGAATTTAGATCCAGTCTACAAGAAGATCAAAGACGATTTAGAAAAAATCGAATGAGGAACGCTAGGAAAAAATAAGTACTCTATATTAAAATTAAAACTTACTGGGGCCAGCAAAGGAGCCCTCGCCTGCCCGATCCTGGCCTGGATCCTGAACAGCACCCTCCTCCTGTGTCCTCCTCTTGCCCCTGGGGGGAGCTGATGTACAACATGAAAGAAGGAAAAACAGAAAACATGGATGATATTTGTCAACCAAATCAAACATTTCAAAAGAACTAACAAAATATTTTGGCGAAATAGCAAATAGACAACTATTCCACGGGATATATTATTGACCAATCTCATGTGGTCTACTACGTTATTAGTATTGCTTGATTTGCGGACCGTCGAATTGGAAACTTCTTATGTAACTCACTAAACAAAGTACTAAAAAGGTTTGCCTAGGATTGGCAGGCAGCAGTCCGCATCACGCGAAGTGACAGACAGAGTCCATCGTGATTGCAGATCAGCGACAACACTAAAGTTTCCTACTACATTAATTAGTCATTAAAATACTCAAACAATCAATCCACCACCACTATTTCTTCTTATCGCCATGTGTACAAAGGAAGGACTGGACTTGAGTCTGTAGGGGCTGATTTAGAAGCCCTTTGCCGCTCTTTTGCTCCATTATTGCGTGACTTTTGTGATGCAGCGGCAGCACAAAAGAGGCGCAATGGTGCGGCGTATATTAACAACGTGACGCATATGGAAGAAGCATCACGTTGTAAAGCCCTGCTCCATCAGGGGGCGTTCCGGCGCAAGGGAGGGCGTTCCTGCGCAGGAAGGCATCCTAAAAGTGGCTGAGGGAAATCTACAAGATTTCAATCACTTACTTTAACGTCAATGATGCGTGACTCAAACCCTGCGCCTGCTTGAAGCAGACGTACGGCTTGACGCAGCATTGGGGAGATAGGGCACCCCAGAGCATTGATGGAGCTGTGCCATCGTTGCGACGCAACTCCAGCAATGCGCCGCCTTTACGGCACAGATGCGTAACGCTTTGGTGACGTTTTGGGCCCATGGTGCGCCACATTGTAAATACGGCGCACCAAGGGTGATGGTGGCGTGGCGCACAATTACTGGCACATCGCTGCTACTTTGCAGGGATGCGCCGGTAATTAAAAATCTGAACCTTAGTGTGTAGCATTACGCAGTTCTTTAAACTACACTCATACATAATTTCACAGGCCAATGAAATTAACACAAAATCGAAAACAAATAAGCATAGTAGCAACACTACTGAGAAGGAGAGCAGTGCACCTGAAATGCACAGAAGATTTTGAAATATAATTTACCTACAATGTAAGGAGCAGCATTATTGCTCTTGGTAAAAAACAAACATTTGCAATATAATAACACACAGCAGGAGAAAACAGAGTAGTAAAGAAATAGCTACTACTACTCACCAAGCCCGGGGATCTCAAGGCCAAGCAGGTCGAGCAGATCTCGTTCACGGTCCAGGACATCCGTCCAGCCGTGGGTGGCCTTGTTGTAGGTGCGCCAGACCCGAGAGTGGTGGTACATGGCCCGGCACACCTTCTCCCACCGCTTCCGGCGCTCCCGGATCCTGTACCCGACACCGATCCTGTCGCCTGCCATGATGGTCCTGGGGAGGCGGCGCTGAACAAAAAAAATTAATGCGGCCACCTCCTCGGGCTAAAGATCTCCCTGGGTACGACCTGCTCCCCCCTCAAACGCCCGCACGGGAGCCGGGCAGTGGGTGCGGGACCCTTCCCCTTCTCGGGATGCTTCCCGGCTCCCTTCACCATGGTCTGGGCGGAAAGGAATAAAGAAAATGGAATAGGGAAGAGAAGAAAAGAAAAGAGTTTAAAAAAGTAGTTTAAAATTAACCAAAAGTAGCAGTAAAGACAAAAATATAGGGCTAGAAAAATAGAGGGATAGATAATAAGTAAAATAGATAAAAAAAACTTCAAACAAGCAAAGGATGGCAGAGATTTAGAGAGGATACAAAAAGCATGCCCAGAACCATAGCAATCAATGAGAAACAAGATGGCCGCCCCGTTCACGACCGCGCGGGTAAGTTCGCACGAGATTTTCCTCGCGAACACTCGCGAAATTGTACTGGCGAGCCGCACACTTTGCGAGATTACACTCCGCACCCGGAAACGGAAATACGTCATGCAAACAAGATGGCCGCGCCCTTGAACGACCGCAAGGGTAACTTTGCGCTTGTGCTACAAGCGGCTCGCGAAAACGCACAAAACCTTGCGAACTAACACGCCGCAAAAAAACAAATCGCATATTCGCACGAATTTGCGGCTTCCGAATCCGATCTCACGTGTGTTCACGCCCCGCGAATCCCGCGAAATTGCCGAAAAACGAGTTTTGCAAAACTGAAAGCACTCGGCAGGTGCAAGAGTTCAAACTCATCATTAGTAACCATTCCCTGTAGTGCTTCCTGACTGGGGCCCCTCCAGAGTTCAGTTCCTAGTTGCAACAATTGTATGACCCTGCTCTGACCCTCAGAGCAGGCTCATAGAATAGCTACAAGTAGGCCACAAAGGTCCTGGAAAAAAAAATTGCACTGCAACAGAAAGCAAATTACTGATAAGGAAGCAGGTGCCAGACCTGGAATTTTAAAACAGTGACACATTAATAAACTAACCCCAAATTAATTCATGTCAGTTGAAGCAGGGCAGGTGTGCTTGCTTTTCCCCCCCATAATCTACAGTGATGATGAACCAGAGGGTGGCATTGATGTAACAGAGGGTGGCATGGGTGAAACAGAGGGTGGCAGTGGTGAAACAGAGGGTGCTGGGAACCTGTGATGATGAACCAGACGTAGAAACAACATAGTTGCGACCGTTGCGAGCCGACAAGTAAGTTCGGGATTGCGAACTGGTACTAAACCCTCGCGAACTGGCAGAAACCCTTGCGAACACAAAAAAAAACCGAAAATTCGCGAGAATTCGCGGATTTTGCGGATTGCGAGTTCGCAAATTCGCAAAATTCGCGAACGCCAGATTCGCAAAATTCGCCCATGCTTAGTACCAGCCTCCTGTTGAAGTTACAGGGCTAATGGAATTCACCATTTGCTGAAAGTACTTGTTGCTGGAGCCTGAAAGTCCAGCACCTCTGAAGAAATCCAGCAATCCCGACGGACGCAGCCGAATCCAGCCCGACATCGTGAGTGCAGCTCCCGTGTCCCGCATCTTCGACACCGGCCGCTGGGCCTGATTGACGCTAGTAGCGAAGCCGCTGCCGACGCCTCGACCCCGAGCCCTCTCGACGCCGTGAGCGCTGCTCACTCTTGCAAACATCATCATCGACATCGACGCCGACGCCGTATACGGCTTCACCTCGTGAGCGCTGCTCCTGCCTGACATCTGTCGACGCCGCTGCAGATCACCCCGACTCCGAGGCCTGATCGACGTCGAAGACGCGACGCCGGACATCTCGACGCCGCTGATCATCGTGTGCTTCGCTTTTCCAAGGTACTGTGTTGTGGGGGGTCCGTGTGACCCCTGGCTTGACGTAGCGCTCCTCGCGGTCGACGCCGAACCTTTGGATTAATTTTGCCTCGACGTCGTGTGACTCCCGTGTGGGTTACATTGTTGCCAAGAACTGTGATCTAAAGAAGAAGAGTTGCTTTTGTCACTGAAGCCTTTGTGCTAAGAAGAAACTACGCTTGAACTATTATTTTTTCCTTCCAAGAGTATTTATTAAGATTGTGGTATATTTTTGTCGTTATTTGGTCTTGTGCTAAGCCTTATATAAACATCCGTATTTTTATAATACTACTGTGTCGTGTCCATTTGTAGTGTATTCACTTTATTACTGTATATGGTCATAACTGCTTAACGCACTGCCTCTGAGATAAGCCTGTCTGCTTTGCCAAGCTACCGAGGGGGTGAGCAGGGGTTATCTAAGTGTGTGATCCCCTTGCCCTGACTAGAGGAGGTGAGTCCCTATTTGTCAGAAGTGTATACCTCTGCCAACCAGAGACAGACAAGTCTAACACTGTGTAGCTGAGGCTCTTACTTGCCAGAACTGTGGATACCAGTGCCTTCTGTTCTTATTTCTTATTTGCTTTATTTTGACCTTTTGTGCCTTGTTTGTACCAGAATGTTTGTGGCAGCCATCATAAGTGAGTGGATATTCATATACCTTTGATATTGTACATGCAGTTAGGGGCAGGGGGGAGTACTGATGTGTGTTCCTTGTGTCTTTCTGCAGGAAACAGAATACAGACATTTAGAGTAATCAACTACCCTGTCATCTCTTGCTGTAGATGGTTTCTGGCTGCCAGGCCATTATATTGTGTGTACATATATATATGGCTCCCCTGAGGCACCGCTTATAGGGAAGGGAAGAACTAGCATCATCACCGCTCCTGCTGTACACCGCTATGCAAGGTTAGTCAACCTGCCTTTGTTTATGACACTGTGTGAATATGCGCTGGATAACCAGTAATATTTTTCCAACATTGCAATATATTGTGTTTAAATATGAAGAAATAAGCATTTCTCTGGTGTCTTCCTTTATCTCTGTGTTGTGAGTGGGCAGCACCAGATGTGGGCTCCCCTCATTTCTTACTCGCGCTTCAATTATCTATGTCGGAGTTACTGCGAGGTCTGAACACGGTGTTACCCGCGCATGCTCTCTATTGAAGGACGTTTTGCCAACCACAAGCGTCATCCTGCGCTGCCAACCACGTACTCCGTTTCCCGTTTATAAAAACGGAGAGTAAAGATGTTTTCTTGCCAACCACGATGATTTGCCAACCACAAAGTCACAATTCTCTTCTGTCCTGCAAAGCCTTTGTTATTTACGTTCCATTTCTTCTACAAGATCACTTTATGACATCACATGCTGGTATTATTCAGGACTTGGAGCACTATATTAGCTGAATTAACTATATTATTCAACTTTTCAAGTATGTTTCTACAGGCCACGATGATTCTTCAACAAAGCAGTGATTTGCATACTTCCATTTTTTTTGCGGGGTTTTTTGTCTTTACAAAGTTCAAAATTTGTTTTGGCCCAACGCCTATTACTGTGATTCGCACATTCTATCCTTACAAATAACATTTGCAAATTATAGTTTTTCATCTATTTATAATGTTTGTATGTTTCAAATCATAAGTTGCACGTTTTTATTCACTTGTTTTTAATTTATTCAATCCCTATTGCACAAAGTATTATATTTTAGCATAATGTCTGCTATGCAATCCATTAATGCTCCTCCTTCATTTCTGGACACTCCAGGAGAGCCTTCAGTGAAATGGGACATTTGGTTCGATGCCTTTGAGACATATCTGGGTGCCATTGGTGCTTTGAGGTATCGCCCAGAAAGGAAAACATTTCTTTTGTTGCACTCTTTGGGATTCGAAGGGAGATCGATTTTCAAACATCTACCCGATTTGCCTGACAATGGTGAGTTAGTAGATGAACATCAAAGTACTGTGGCCAAACTTAAATTACGTTTTGACAAGCAACCTAATTTAATAGTCCTCAGGCATAAGTGTTTTAAGCGAAAGCAGTCAGAGAATGAGGATGCGGATGCATATATCTCAGTTCTCAGGAAGTTGGCTTCTGTATGTCTTTTAGAGAACTTTACTGAACAGCTGATTCATGATCAATTTGTTGGTCACTGCAGAGATAAACAGATTAGACAGAAATTACTGTCTATGGACAACCCTTTTCTTGATGAAACCATTAAGGTAGCAAAGAGCATTGAGACCGCACATATTTCTCTCAAAGAGCTGGAGGACAAACCAGTTAAAAATATCAATTTTGTAGGTCCCTTGAAGAAATCAAAAAACAAAGTTCAGAAGAAAGGTAGCACTTATTCTTCAAAAATAAAAAATGACAGTTTTATACCCAGCAATGTTTGTTTACGATGTGGTAGTTCTTCTCATGGTAAGGGATCAAAATGTCCAGCGTTGAACTCGATGTGTAATTATTGTAAAAAAGTTGGACATTTTGCTACAGTTTGTTTAAAAAAGAAATTTCAAAAGAAGGTTGTAGCTTGTGTTTTGGAATCAGATGATAATGATTCAGAAGAAGAAATTGTTTCTGTGGTGCAAGATCATACCGTCTCTAGTGGGTCCTCCTTACCTCTTACTGAGATCTGTCATCTTGTGTCGACCCTATAGTTGAAATACTTGTTGGTGATAAGAAACTCAATTTACTAGTAGATTCTGGTGCTAGAATCACCATGATAACACAGAAACTCTTCTATGAAACATGGGGAGGGAGACAATTATTCCCTCCTGATCGGTCGCCGGTCTCTTATGAGGGACGCAAAATCGAGCTAGGGGGAAAATGTATGTAGCCGTCAAAGGTCTAAATATACTAGGATGGTTTCACCAGGGCCTGTTTGGCATGCAATTAAAACCCGGCACCAAAGAACAGGTTTTGTTAGTCACTTCTGAGGAGGAAAGTACCAAATGGATTAGTGAATTTCCATCTGTTTTTAGTAATGAATTGGGGAAAATTGCTGGGTTCAAACATAAAATAATTGTCAAAGATGGTGCAACTCCTATCAAACATAAACTCAGAAGTGTCCCCTTCAGCATCAGAGAGGATCTCAATAAAGAACATTCTTCCTTATGTGAGAAGGGAATTATAGAGCCTAGTGATTCCTCCCTCTGGTTGTCACCTCTGGTTGTTGCCCGCAAACGAGATGGCAAGCTGAGTGTGTGTGTGGACCTCAGGTCTCTTAACAAAGAGATCTGGGTTGATTCCCACCCTTTACCAAAGATTACAGATTTATTCACCAGTATCAAAGGTGCTAAAGTTTTCTCCAAGTTAGATTTGGCTAGCGCCTATCATCAAATAGAACTTCATCCTGACTCACGCTCTTTGACGGCTTTTGTATCTACACTTGGAACATTCCGCTACAGCAGGATGCCTTTCGGATTAGCCTCTGCGGCGTCAGTGTTTCAGAGGGTTATGCAGAACATGTTGAGAAGCGTAGAAGGTGTCCTTGCGTTTCAGGATGATGTTCTTATCTATGCTAAAGATGATGAGACACATGACAGCATTATCAGAAAGGTTTTAGACATTTTTAAAAAACAATTGTGTTGTACTAAAAACTGAGAAATGTAAGTTTTCATGCAGTGAAATAGAATATCTTGGTCATCTTTTATCCCAAGAAGGAATCAAGCCTGGGCAAGGTCTTATAGATGCCATCATGAATGCTCCTATACCCAAAGACAAAACTGGTGTTAAATCATTATTGGGGTTGTTGGAATATTATTCAAGGTTTGTATCTAACTATGCATCTGTGGTTAGACCCATTAGTAACCTCCTTAAGACTTCCACTAAGTTGGTATGGTCTCCAGACTGTGATCATGCCTTTGTGGAAGTCAAAGATGCACTTAAGAAAAGTGATGCTCTTACCCCATTTGACCCAGATTTACCATGTTTCAGAACAGTGGATGCCAGTGAAGTTGGTTTAGGAGCAATTCTTAGGCAACAGTCTGGGAATCAGGAAAACACATTTGCCTTTGTATCTAGGATTCTTAGGAGTTGTGAAATTCAATACTCTGTAATTGAGAAAGAATTATTAGCTTGCTTGTGGGCTATTGACAAATACCGTCCATATGCTTGGGGAAGGCATTTCAACTTAGTCACAGATCACAAGTTGTTGGTTTCGATATTGTCTTCCGGTCCTAGCAAATATTGTACACCAAGAATTACCAGGATGGTTAGCAAGCTACTACAATATCAATTTGAAATTATACATATTGCTGGTGGTAAGAACACCAGGGCTGATTTTCTTTCACGTTTTCCTCAAAGTAGTGATCTTAGCGAGGGGACGAGTTTTCAAAATTTGAATGATGAGGATGATGACGATTGCTTTGTAGTGTCTGTAGATATACCTATTTTAGCGGTTGGTTCAGAAGAAGATTGGAGGTCAGCTTTTTCAGAAGACAGGGTTCTCCAAGAAGTTTGTATGTTTGTCAAAAATGGTTGACCGAAAGAAAAATCCTTGTCCTTTGAACTCAGCCGTACTGGAAAATAGAATCTGAGCTATCAATAGGGGATGGTTTACTGATGAGGTGTGACAAGTTAATTCCACCACATTCTCTTAGATCAATCATTATCAAGGAATCTCATGAAGGACATTTAGGGATTTCTCTTACCATACAACGGGTCCGTCAAGATTTTTGGTGGCCCAGTATGGACAATGAGATCAACACAATTATAGAAAATTGTCCAGTGTGTTGTTCATCAGAGAAAACACTTAACATTGTTATTCCACCTTTATCACCTATTGAGTGTCCACCTGGGCCATGGGTCAAAGTAGGTGTTGATATCATGGGTCCACATGAGGTTTTACCGTTGGGCATGAGGTTTATCGTTGTTTTGATGGATTACACATCCAAGTGGCCGGAAATTAAGGTTGTCAGAGATGCCAGTTCTTCTAGTGTTATCAAATTTCTAAAGGATGTGTTTTTGAGGGAAGGGTTTCCTCAATTTCTTGTCTCAGACAATGGGACTCAATTTTTGAGTGATGAATTCCAATCTTTTCTTAAATCCAGTGGTGTAAAACACCTTAAAAGCTCCTTATATTATCCGCAGACGGTGAGTGTATCAAGTGGGTTGTCAAAGGTAGGCATGGTGTGTTAGCTTCTCTTGAAAGTATGTTGTGGTTCTATGTTTTAAGGGGAACAAAGGCTAATACCAGTTTCGACCTGGATGGATGTGTAAATGGTTTGACTCTTTGGTTGATGTTGAATCACTTATGGAAACTGTTAACACCAATGTTGATATCGCATAGGGGAAAGAGAAAAAATGGTTCGACAAGAAAAAGGGTGTTAAGATAGTTCCTTTGTGTGTTGGTGATTTTGTTCGAAACATCAATCCTGTGCATACAAAGAAAGGAAAGTGCAAATTTGGTGAACCTATCAAGGTTATCAGAATTGGTAATAACGCCGTTCAAGTAGAGGGTGGTTGTTGGTGGAATGTATCAAAGGTAGTTAAAACTAGATCTGGTTCTATCTCTAATGGTCATAGTTCTAATGGGCAGGACAGAAATCGGTCTTCCTCTTTTGGACAGAGGAGGAAGAGTTCTAGAGTTTCTATTATTCCTCAAAGGTTTCGTGATTAATATTGTATTCTTGTAAACTGTATGTTTTTATTTTGTTTGAAATTGAAGGAAAAGATATGTTATTCTCAATGTTATTCTATGCTCATTCATGCTATTCTTATAGTTTTTTCTTTGTATATTATGTTGTATATTATGTTGCCATTATTCAATTATTTTAATAAACTTTTCTTTGAACTAAAAAAAGTTATGCAATCTTATTTAGTTACTAGTTTTGTTAATTATGTTTCACTTTTATGATTTTTTATAGATTGAAGAAAGGGAGGTATGTTATATTCTATGTTCCATGTTATGATATGTTATTATATTCTCCAGGTTATATTATGCAATCTCACTTAGATACTTGATTACAGCTGTCACTGGGTTTATGATGTCACTGTATCTGGGCCATTGTGAAACGTTATGTTTCATTGCTGGGAGTTAACTGATCTGGAGGTGGATGTGACCAGCAGATGATGAGCTTTGTAGATCTTGCTACTAATAAACTCAAGCTCAAGTTTCACCCTGTTTCCTGAGTTTACCACACAATTATTAAAGTATGAAAGTGTTGTTTCATATTTCCGTGCTTGTGACTGCGGTCATGATGTGTTTTGTAGTAAAACAAAACTAAAAATAATAAAAACCTCTATGTTATGTTATGTATAATTTGTAGAGCACACTATCACCCATGAGGGTATCCCATTTTATGACTTTTGAAAGCATTTACTATAAATGTCTTTTAGCATATGTGAAACACTATCCTGAAAAGAAAAACAGCTCTGAATCCAGTTTGACTGGTTGGAAGCTTCTAAAAACAGCAGCATGTTACCACAGACAGAGGAGTATTTGCATCCTATTGTGGCACGATGAGTGTGTCCTTTGTCCACAGAGAAGGCAAAGATAAGCCATGGAGGTGGGCCAGAAGCAGCGTCTCCCTGAGTTTCTGGCATACCTGTAAAATAACCTGACACATGGGGGGGAAATGGAGCAGAGGGGAGTTATCCAGGAAGGGGACTTTCAGCCACTTTAAAATAACAGAATGTATAGAGTAAGATGTAGGAAACCCAAAGGCAAATTCTAATGATCTTTCACTAACCCACACTGCTGCAAAGGGTGTTTGGGTTCTGCAGCAATAAAGTGATATGCTCCAGAGTGCCACCATGAACATTTCTGGAGCGCTCATCCTTGCCTACCAAAATACTAACCTGTCGGACTTTTTGGAATCCGGTTTGGCATTTGGTGACTCATAACACTTATTAGAACCCATATGTCCTGATACATACATGAGAAATGGGCAGATGTAGGGATTCTTTGAAAAGATCCCAGCAAGATGTCTCAGTGAGTTAACTCTCTCTGCGGAAATCTGCAGTGATATTAAGGGACGCGTTTGAAGCCTTGAAAGGGAGATGGATTCTTTCATCCACCCAAGTTCAAGTTTAGTGAACTGAGAACCTTAAATTAAGCAATAATATTGGCTTTTTACAGTGTTTACAAACAGTAGAAAAGTGGTATAGATACAATTTATTAATAACATTTGGATAGATGTGGTCTACCCTTTCTCTCATAGTAGATTGGTTGTAAGTGCAGATACTGGTGACAGAAGCATCACGTTACCTCTAATGATTGACTCCCTGAAGACAAATGTTTTAGCTCTTTCCTTGAGTGATTCTTATTTTTGTAAACTTAACTTAGTGCTTTAAGTGTGTTGGGGCCTGCTATGGATATGCTCGGGAAATTATAAAAAAGTGGAATGCAACAGGTCTCTATTGTATCCGCTGTTGGCAAAATTAGCTGAAAAAATCCAAAATTCTTAAATGATAGTCTGGGAGCAGATGGTCCATCAACACAAATTGGCTTATGTGGATTTGGATCCATACCCTGCCACGATAAGGTAACCCCCTGCTGACTCTAGGCGACTTCACTGCATGCTGGTCACATCCCTCCATATTAGCCTCTCTTAAGCGTGTTTAATAGCACACCTGTGTTGTAGGTCTTGCCTTCTGTTACCTTGTAAACAGATGCAGCACCTCACATGAGCCTTTGTGCAGCTCGGGTTTGCAGAGGGACATCCCACCCCCCATCAAGGTATACCATATTGTGTCTGGTTAGAGGCCATGCCTGGCTGAATTCTGTTTGGGTTGTGGTAAGGGTGGAGGAGGAGGAGTTGGAGGAAAAAGTACCAAAGTGGTGGCATGATGGAAAAGAGGAGGGGGAAGAACTGAGTAAAAAAGCAGAGGGCCAGGTAGAGAGGAGGAATAATTTGGCCCGGGAATCCAGCAGGATAAAGATCCGGAGAGAGAGCAGAAAGAGGACCAGGGCCTTCAGGATGCCAAGGGCCTCAAGGGGTAGTAGGGGGATGAGGTAAACCAGGAGGATGAAGAGGGTGATGATCAGAGCAGCCAGGGTGACCCGAGTTGACATGGGAGCAGCACGAAGACCAGGAAGACGATGAGGACAGTAAACATTTACTTTGGCTGGACTGCCTCAAATTGTAATTGAATTTATATAGCGCTTACTACCTCTGACGAGGGGTCAAATCACTTTTCAGCGAGTAGCACACAACTCCGGAGCCCAAAAAGGATTTGTGGTAAATTAGTATGAGGAAATATGAAATAAATTGAGTGGTGGACATGTGAGCCATTTAGTTGGATTGAAAAGGAGAATGGAGGGATAAAAGAGTAGCCTAGAAAGTGATTATTGGGAGATCATAGTAGTAGGAAGAGGTTTGGGATGAGTAAAGGAAAGATGGAAGAGGGAAGAGTCTCTAGAAATGGATTAGGGAGATCATAGTAGTAAAACAAGATGCCAGATGAGTCTAAGGAGGGATACATCAGAGAAGAATTTAGAAAGGGTTGTTTGCAAGATCTTAGTAGTAAATCAGGTTTGGGTGATGCAAGGAGGGGTAGAGTAGGGAAGAGTCTAGAAAGGTTTATTTTGGGGATCACAGTAGCAGAATGAGGTTTGGGATGAGTCAAAGAGTGAAGGTAGAGGATATGTTGAGAGAGGTATAGGGTGAAACATAGGGTAGTGCATTAGATAGACTCAAACATATAGATATGTAAATGCATGGAGGTATAACATGCATAAGGAAAGTAATATAGCAATATTTAAAATGAATTTGACAAATTCAGCCTTTCAAGTGTTGCTGTACTTTAAGCTAATTTATTTCTGTGTGTGTTTTTTTCAATAACTTAATAGTGAAGTTATTGTAGATAATTAGTTATGATGAAATGTGCATATTGTGATAGATAAATAAATGGAGAACCACAAGCATATAATCAAATAACTTATATGAAACCTATGCAGTGACCTATATACCTGTTAAGCATAGTATAATATAACCAAAAGTAATATGTACATTTGTTAAGCAGACCTAAAGAATATCGACATATTTACAATTATACATATTTATACAAATAAATACACATATTTAGATAAATCCATATAATCAAATGAAATGTGTATGTACACAGGAATATGCTGCACATTGTTTTTGAGTATGGTGGTTATGTAGGGAAGAGCCAACTCTGATGTAGTCTTCTGAAGTGATGTTTTGGGGTAGTGAGTTCCATAGTTTGGCTGCTTGAACAGAGAAGGATGTGCCACCTATGGCTTTTAGGTCGAACCTACAGAGCTTGTGCTGCAGGATCGGTTGTTTGTGCTTGTGGTGTTTGACTCCTCCTACCACATTGGATTGGCTTTTTTCTGTGTCATTTAAAAATGGTAGCCTCCAAATGGCTAATAGTTGGTGCATGTCCCACCTTTTTTCAAACATTGACTTCCCTGGAGTAGTGGCGCAGGAACTAGCAGGGGCTCAGACGTAGTCTTGCGTATGAACATCCAAGGAACAGAAAAGTGTAGTTTGGCACAATATTACTTCCCATCTCGCTCTTGCCGCTCCTCTGCCTCGCGCAGCACGTTCACCCATCTCTGCAACCCACCCACACCACCCCTCCCAGGTCGCTACTTGCCCTTTACTAATTTGCCCCCATGGTGGCTTCTTCAAATGTATTTCGAAAGCAGCATAAGTAAGTAAAAGAAGGCGCGCACACTCCACGTTTTCCCTGTTATCCTTTGGGACGGGGAGGCATTCTTTCACAAAGCACACAGCCATTCAGCAGCTAGCTCCGCCCCTAGGTATCAACACGGAAGACAGACTCCATGGCCCCGGTGTCTCTGGTGCAGGCGTGCTACAGCCTGTCCACAGAGCTAGCAGTAAAATAAGTATTGTACGGTTCACAACAACGGTTTAGCTCACCTACATCTTGTTGATAAAGCAGCCCTGAATAATTTCTGCAAAGGTTACACTGGCTCCTCGATGTTTCACTAGAAGGGTCAACAAACATGTTTAAGTACGCTGACGCGTCTTTCTTTGGGGATGAGATGGCCTAGGCAAGGATAGTGGAAAAGTATGGGGCCTTCCATCCGAGCCCTGTTGGCCAGGAGTCACTAGGAGAACCCACAAAGAGCTGTTGATATTAGAGCAATTTGTGCACAAAAAGTTCTCACACTCCCTCTGGTTGTGTCGAAACCGACTCTCCGGGCCTGGCAGGTAGGTGCCCGTTTCTTGTAGTAATTCCTCCGGGGCTATTGTTTTCAGTTTCCATTCTAATATTTTTTAAAAATCAAATGCACGTGGCAATTCTTCCCTATTCTACTGTCCCTCCTGTGTAATAGGGAGCCAGCTACCGTTGGAAGTGTCAAGAGGCGATATTTTTGAATGTGGGCGCTTTATGCAAAAAATAAACAAACACGCAAGGGAGGCTTACCTTCATCCTTATGTAAATAAATAAAGCAGATGTGGTGACAAAACGTGCTTCCTAATTCACTGCCACGTGAAGCTTTCATCAGCGCCTTCCAGCACCCATCGGAGCGCTAGTTGTAAATGGCTGCCGGTTTCCCAATTGCAGTTAAAAACTTTCTTTCACAATCCTCACTTTACAATTTGTTCTAACTCTGTTGTCCTTGCAGCACCAAAGCATTCCTATTAGTATGATCTGCAATGCATCATGGGAATGAATTTCTGTGCTCAGGAGTATGTGTGCGGGGTGATCAGGTTGCGTGCGGCAAATGGCATTCTTGCCAGCAGAGACATATATCTCCCTTAAGAGAGCAGCTACGGGTCAACAAGTACTATGCCTGGGGAGGCCACTGCACAAACGGATCTGACAACGAAACAAAGTCCTGCTTTTATTAATGGGGCTTCTTTGCTACATAATGCAGATCTCATTCCGTAGAGATAAGTGTGTGGTTTTCCAGAAAACAAATACATTTCTTGGGTCCGTTTCTCAGGTCAGACGAAGGGAAGGGAGGAGCTTTCAGTGGAGTATAGTCTGCACCGGTTTACAGCGCTACGAAGACGATCGGCTGCGCACAAAGTGCTATCTAAAATATGCACTACTATTCTGAAGAATGTTTTTGAAGGTCTGAGACGATGCATGACGTCGCTGCTATATTTTCCAGATATACCCTTTTAATGCTCTGGGTGGTATCCAGCTGAGAACACTGGCTGGCAGTGAAGCTCTGGGCTCTTGTGCCCTCGTGCCAACACGGAGTTAGGTAGCGCAGGATCATGGCTACTCTGTTGTTTTAACCACAAGAATCAGTGGCACTATCAAGAATGAGCGGGTGAAGCTGGAGAGCATTTACGGTTTTATTAGAGGGACAAAGTGACGCAGGCAGGTAACAACCTAGTTACTCCCGACTCCTGTCCACCCAAAAGTAACCACCCAAAAGTAACACAAATCAGGCTACATTTTTTATTTTCAGTTTTCTGTAGCACAAACTCGACTTGTAGGTATGGGAGCGCTTTAAATGAGCACCAGTTACATTACACAAGTTCACATTCATTTTTTGGTAGGCACCTGAAGATTAAGTGATTTGCCCAGAATCACACAATGTATTGCTCGCTCTTCACTGTACCACATAATTATCTCTCCAACTTTAACAACCTACCTCTAAACACTCTCTCTCTCTCTTTCTCTCTCTCTAACTCTTCCATTCTCTAACTCTTTCACTCTCCCTCTCAGTATTTCTCTTCACTCTACCTCTCACTTATATACACACATAACTATCTCGGTGTACCATTTCTCTCACACTTTCTATCACTTTCTCACCAGTGCGCTCTCTCACATAAGTAAAAAAACATTTCCATTACAACAGCAACAGCTCTTAATCTAAAAGAAATGCGAGGCCTATTGCTTTACAAATGCTTGTTTTCTTGTATGGTGGGATTTTGAGGCAAGGTGCCAATCTGGAGCAGAAGTTTCTTTGTTAAATGTATTTGGTGACTTTATTCCTGATGAAAAGCAGCCCAGTTCTATGTATTGCTTTGTGGGCTATGCAAAGCAGCTTGAATGTGGATCTTCAGGCAACCAGTAACAAACGTAGGGCCCTTAACCGCATGCGCGCTAGCGGCTTTCCCGCTGCATGCTGAAAATTTTAAAAACCTGCGTTACGTGTCAAAGCCAGCTCGTCATGCGCCTAGCGCAGGTAACGCCCATGACGAGCTGGCTTTGTCATCAGCACTGAAGGGGTTAAGGGAGGAGAGATGTGGGCTAGTGGCTTTTTATGTAAGAGTAGTCGGGCAGCAGAGTTCTAAATCTGGTGTAGTCTTTTCAAAGTTAATAAAGATGATCGGTGGTGAGGCCATTGGGTAATAGCACAGGCCTTCTGATATACAGTGACCAGTGGCTATAAAGTGAACGGGCTGTTTGTCCAAGGATCTCAACTGTGGAGCCACGTGAGGCTCTGCTGCTAAAAATCTAATGCTTTGCCCAACTCTAAACGAGGTGGGCATACCATGCGGTTGGTGGCCGGAAGCAGGGCTCCTCATCAACTTAAATGGAGCAAATATTTTTCAGAATAGATATGTAATATTCAAGGTATCAGGGGTGCAAGGGATTACTGTACACGGAACAATAAATATAGCAATCCCCTCCTCCTTTACCTGTACACTTTTACGACAACAGTGAGTTCTAAATCCCAGTTAGGATCTTATTTTTCCGTACCTGCAATTCCATACCGGGTTGGTACTCGGGAGCTTCAGGGGAATGTGCACTTGTTCCATATCCGGAGCACTGAGGGTCAGGAAGTCTCCTTTGCAGGACACAGAAATCAAAACAAGCTTTGGCTCCTGTCGAGCAGTGACAGTGTTTCCATCTTCCTTAATCACAAGCCAGTGCCTGAAATAAAATAAAAAAAACTGAAATAAATAGTCGATTTGTTTTATGTAAGCCAGAGAACTACAAAACAGACTCATAACAATAATTTCACATGTGGCCTAATTCAAGGGGGATGCCCCAAGAAGCACAACAAAATGGGGGATGGGGGGAGGTCATGGCTGGATATGTTTCAATGGCAGTACTGTTATATGCTTCTGTAATTGTGAGCCCAAGACGGGGGAAATATTAATGTTGATTGCTATGAGTATGCTGTAACAAAAATATAATAGCTAATAATATCAGAGTGGAGCGGTTTTATTTTCTGGTTGGCAATAATGATGGAGTGTTTTGATAACAACAAACTAAATAAACTACATTTAAAAGTGCTGAATTTATGCTGCACATGGATCACACACTTTTGGAGGGCATAGTGGTCCATCCACTATGTGCTCCAAAATGAAATAAAGCACCTGTTTTTGCACTGCACCTCCCTGAGAGTACCATATTGTGTTGGTGACTGATGCAGCAGGTAATTGGGGAGGACGGATAACACGTTTTGTTGCTACATTTGCTGCATTTTTTTGTTACCAGGTCCAAGTGATGGACAGGGAAAAAAACATAATGTGGTCTACCCTAAACAGGTCAGGCAGTGTTACATGCTTCGTCAGTTGATCCCCAATTCCATTGGGTCATCACAGGAAAGTATAATCTGATGGAGTAAATGTTACTGACTCAAATTGGAGAGGGTAGACCAAGAGTTTGGCAGAGAGGGTACTTCAATACAATTGCAATGCAGTACCCTCTCCGCCAAACTTTAAATCCAGCCCTTAGTCTGCAGTCCGATGGTGTACTGGCCGTGGGGGGTGGGCGTGAAAACCCCCAGAAATGGTGAACTTGTCTCCAAGACAAGTGGCGATCCTGGCCAAGATGGCTTTGCAACTGAGGCAGCAGGTTTTTGAGATGGACTGTGACATCGCAAGTGGAGCCAATAGAGATCAATCAGGATGGGGGGTGATGTGATCATATTTCTTCAGGTGCTGGATAAGACACTGCATGTAGGATGTGCTTAAGGGGTGCCAGTGTGAAATCTGGGGGGCCATGGAGTGGAGCACTATCACCATCCAAATGCAAGAGTACAAGGGTTAGAATGCATTTGAAGTTGAAGATGTTTACTGGCAGTCATGGTTTCACTTTCTTTGTAAGAGACAGCTGGTACCACGCAGCCTTCGGTTTGTGTGCCTTGAGGGTGAGGCTGAAGTCAAGGGGGAATCCAAGAGACCTGGCATTTTTTTAAAGTTGGTGTTCAAAGAGTCAATTTTCATTTATTAAGCCAGGATTGAATTGTATGTTCTAGCCAAATACCAGGAATTCTGCATTTGCTGGGCTGAGCTTCAGTAGCTGCTGACATCCAAGTCTGTATGATGTTCGGGCAGTGTTTGAGACATTGGATGCCTGAAGCACAGGAGACTTTCAAGTAGAGTCGGAGACCACCCGAGTGTAATTCACGAAATTTTGAAACTTCAAGCGTGTACCAAGCCGTGTAAGGCTCTTCCGACTGTGTCCGGTGGGTGCACCTCCTCCGAGCCCTGTTCCTGTTTGGTCCAAACAGGAACAGGGCTCGGAGGAGGTGCACCCACCGGATACAGTCGGAAGAGCCTTACACGGCTTGGTACACGCTTGAATTGGAACCGCAACCGGTATCCACGCACAAGAAGTCAAATAGCATCTTTTTCGAAAACGGAAGTTTCAAAATTTCGTGAATTACACTCGGGTGGTCTCCGAGCCCCATTTATACTTGTGTGATATCTAGACTCATAAACAAAGATTTTTACCGCTGCTGGACGCACTCGAACTAGTGTAACAGGTCAAGGGCCCGGCTGGGTTGGAATTATCACCAGCTGAGCGACCTTCTGACGTTGACACGGCCATCTAGCCCTGAGGAATCGCGAAGGCGATGAAACACGTGTCGGCTGGCTGTAATCTTCATTAAAGACTCCAAGATTTACTCATCTATTGGAACTTTTGTCACTTCTGTCAAATTGGTGTTTTGTAATTGCTTGATAAATTGTCACTGAACAATCTTCTTACTCGATATAGAGTGCTTCGGCAATCCATATACCAGTTAGTAGTAATTCTCTACTCATAGGAGTGGTTTAGGTTTGTCCACTCGCCGATTAGCACCTAGGAAACTCATAGTTATAACCATATGCGTATGAACTGGCAGTGCACCCAATTAGAACTGATCCAAAAACCTTCTTCTCCTTAGTACTTTGCTAATCTAAACAACGAAGGGTAGCGAAGAGACAAAATAGATTTTTTGGGGTAGGAATAAGGGGGACTCTAACCAGTCAGAGGTCCCGATATCAGAAGATCCATTAAAAAAATCATAATTTGCATTTTGTCTGTATTAAGCCTTTACTGCAAATTAAGGTAATAGTAAATTAATTAATCCCCCCCAAAAAGAATAATTTCCTAGCAATATAATTGTGGTTTCTTATATGCTCTTTTGTGTGCTTCTTGACTCATCTGACTTTGCAAATGCAGATGTTTTAATTACAAAAATTTTATTTTTATTAGGGTGCAATAAATCTTACTAGAATTATCAAGGCTCGGTTATAAAGGCTAAAAAAGAAAGTTTTCCCTTGGCTAACACACTTATATTGGCATGTGTTTCTATCCAACCAATAGGCCACATATATTGCAATCTATCCACACAATTAATATATCATTTAAAACATTTTTTTTAAAACGAGCTTTGTTACTTTAGTACAAAAATTATTATGCAGTTTTACAGAAAGTATTTCATAGTTGCATAGCACAATCACAATATGACATGTTACAATACGGTTTAAAAAAAAGACATTTCATAAACACACTATAATACACTTCAATGATTAAAAAAGCGCAAATAGTCAATATTTTGCGCTGGGTTATAAGCAGAAAGAAAATCACATTAAGGGAGGGACATACAAAAGACATAAACAATTAGTCACAAAAGGTACACATCTGAGACCCTAATATTATCAAAATCTAAACCTAGGCCCATTATTTTATAGACTCCAGGGTAGATTGGTTCTCTCGATTGTGTGAATGCGACGCAGCATTCACACAATCAAGAGAACCATGCTCCAGAGCTGGGTGGGCGTGACAATTGGTGAGGAGTAGGGGATGCTCTGAAGAAACAAAACTGCTTTCCCAGAGAGTTTGCCACGGTCCAGCTTATGAAGGTGCACCCCAAGAAGCAGTCTTCGGTTGGCATATGTGGAGTCAAAGCGCCACTCTAGATCTAACAAGGCCGTCAATGAAGGTGAAGGCCCTACGAAGGAGCGCAGTCAGAAAGGCCACCAGAAGCCTACTGGTAAAGCCAAAAAAAGAGATACTGCGCCACAATGAAACAGAGAGCCATCATCTGTTGTGTTCTATCTAGGACCCCGATCAATATTAAGACCTCATGCCCCTATACGGCTATAATCAATAGATATCCCTATAATGGCATAAACGATCAGAGCCATATTTCAGTAACTCGTCTCTGCAGCTCATTACAGTACATGACACAGCAGAAGCCACTTCCTTAGATTCCTAGATAACACACTGAGTTCTTTCGACAGCTCAAACCCCCCAGCAACCTGGGAAAGCCCTGCTTGCTTTGTTTTGATTAGTAATAGAACTCTTGCAAGCACTGTAAGAACGACCAATTTTTAGTGACATATTTATTGACGTCTTATGTCCAAAAACGTACGTCAAACTCGGCACCTTTCAGGTATAAATATACCAACGTTGCCTTAAGCAAACACGGTGGTGGTGAGTACTGGAGCAGAACAGCTGTCCCTTGCAGAGAGCCCAGCAGATGCAGGAAGCCCACGGACGCTGCCCCTCCTCCTTGACGCGCTGAGAAAGACGCTGTCTTTTCTCCTGCCGAGAAAAATCCAGCTCCGGTGTTTCCAGCCTACCCTTGCGGGTAACTGGAATATCGAGTCCTGAGAGGAGGTACCAGACCTCCAACATTCTATTCCAGAGGTACAGTGCTGACTAAACCCTTAGAGAGAATTCTTGAAGCAAACCCTTGGAAAACCAACTTAACTTAAACTGCTACTTACTTACTCCCTCCCACGTATTAGGCTTAGGTCAGGCACACTGGGGTAGGCGTAGTTAGAAACACCAGTTGAGGACGTTAGCCAAATGTATATATGAATGTATATATTTTATTCATTTTAACCATCTTATGGCTAAGAAACCATATCAATGCTTTTACAGTATTATTTCGCAATACTCCTTTTACTGTACGCACTTTTTATAATAACAAGTCTTGCAATTGTGGCAATTCATTTCTCTGTTTATGTTATTCCAATGCGCAGGGCCTATAGGGAAAATAGGAACTACACTACATGGCGCCCAACGTTTGGTAAGGCGATAAAACTAACGCAAGACGTTAGAGTAACTCAGTGTGCTTTTTCACACAGACCCTTTCTCCCGTAAATACTCCAACAGATGTCTGGAGTGGGTGAAAGGTTAAAATCCGCCTGAACTTAGTAGGAAGAGATTCCTATGTAGAGCTTCTGGTTTATTCAACGTTGAAGGATACAGTGTTCCAAAATATTGTGCACCTAATCTTGGTTTCCTTGGAAACCTGCTCTGCAAACCTTCATTAATACAATGTCAGTAAATGGCAATAGCAATGGAACCAATGAAGTCGCGGTAGACGCGAATCAACAGGGTCCCGATGATACAGGAATTAATGAACCGGATGCGATTATCATCCCGGCAAACATAAGAAAAACTATAACGTTAAAACTTATAGAAAACGGACTGACCTCACGAGGTGGTACCGTCATTTTCGTGATAGAGGCACACGAATATCGGCAGACAGATGTATTCTATTCATGGATAAACTTTCCAGCAGCAAACGCTACAACAAACGAATTCCACTATTACAAAATAGAGGAACCACCGGATGAGTACGCTCCTTTCGAGGAGATTCAAATTCCATTAAAATACCAAGAGCACCTGCTCTGGTTTAAAGGCGCCCTAAAACATAATGATCACATCACCAGGCTCGGTCCACTAGGTAGACCAGGAGCAACGTGGCCGGTTCTAGCCAGCTACACACCACATCCGGACATTGAAAAAATGTCTAGCGAAGAGCTGTTAGCACAGCTAAAAACATTAATTAAAATACATAGACAGTTAGTCCAATATGTAATGCGGACTGCAACAGTCCAAACAGCTGTTAAAGTTCCACAGCTGACCCCTCATCAGGGTTACACAAATAAAATTACACCACAGAACATACAATCATGTCTTGGTAAAACACCCATAAAAACGGGAGCAAATCCCTTTCTGGTTAGCACAGAAAATTACTCAAATAGAGGCAGTATTCCCGAATACTACCACCATTGAGAAACACAGAATTCTGACTATCTGATTTCCAATGGGGGTCGCACCACACGTGGAGGACTTGCTTCCATTTACACAAAAACACATGGTGTTCCGTCCATGGCGGTAATACCAGATGTGCTAAAACAAATTCAGAATGAATAAGGGCCAGAACCTGCTTTAACTCTTGGAATGAAATTACTGAAAGACTTCAAGCAGGTCTCTGCTATATTACTAGCCAACATAAAAGGAGAAGCAGCATCTGTGGCGATCCGCCAGAAATTGAAAGAAACAGATATAACAGATCAACCAATTGAACTTGTCAGAATTATCGAAAAATGCTATGAAGAATTAGGTAGAGATAGTTTGGGTGGGAAACCTGTAAAACCCCAACTACTCGAAAATCCTGAAAAATTATTTATTAAAAATAATCTAAACACTCCTAAAAAGAGCTGGGATGGAAATAAACAGTCCACTCCCAAGGAAAAAGTTTTCCAGTCTAGAGGAAGGTCTCCTCGGCAGAGAGAAAGAACTCCCACTCGAGAACACCAGTCTCCCCAGAGGGAGCACTCTGAGAAAAGATATAACCTCAGAAATAGGGATAACTTGAAAAAGCCTGATAGATATCAAAGTATTGATACACGTCCCCCTCGATCTTTTTCGCAGAAATCGGAAAGAAGAGGACGGTCAGACCCAGGAGATCACACCAAGTCCAAAGACAAGGAACCTGCTCAAAGTAAAAAATTACAATTTCCAAGAAAGAAGGTAGCCAGTATTAGAGTAAATCGAACATGCCGAGAATACTGAGGACACAGCTGAAAAACGTAGAGTGGGCACAGACAATGCTAGACAGTGCAGCAGAAATCAGCATAGCTCGCAAGATCCTGATGAGTCATCTGGAGACAGTGGACACGAATGAATACATTCAAGTAGAAACTGCAAACACCAGAGTTAGCGAACCTCATAAGATATAGGAAATTACACTGCGTATAGAGGGAGATAAAACTAGAAAAATAAAGGGTCTATTTTGGGATAACCTCTCAAAAGGCTATGACATCCTGTTAGCTGAGAAAGATTGGCCCCCGGAGTTTGTCAGGGGGCCAATCTCATGGCGAAGAAATGATTATGCCTGCCTTCTCAAATCACATTCCAATTCACACTAAATATATATATGCAAGGAAATGGAGAGTAGCCCAGGCACCAGCATTATATAAAAATCATGTAGGATGGGATGAGGACTCTCTTCCCCACAAAATCCAGTTAAAATGTCAACCTACTGCACAAAGGCAGTACCCTATTAAGCAAGAAGCTAAAAAACAGGTCAGGGAGATTTTAGATCAACTTGAATACCAAGGGGTGATTGAAACATGCACCTCTCAAATGAACAATCCTTTGTTTCCTGTCTCCAAACCAGACAATTTGTATCGTCTAGTCCTGGACTACAGACACCTTAACTCGTGTTGCAAAACATTTGCGGTACAGAACTCGCACAGTGCGGCACTGATGAATAACATAGTTCTGAAAAAATACAAAACAACATTAGACATATCTAATGGATTCTTTTGTCAAAATACTGCACCAGAAAGCAGGTACTTGACCGCTTTCTCAATAATGGGGTCACAGAAAAATTTCTGTAGGCTCCCACACGGGTTCAAGAATAGCCCAGGTAACAGAATTACTACAAATATATGATGATGAGGCATTATCTTATGTCGATGATATCTATCTTACAGACGACGACTTGGATACTCACTTAAAAAGGGTGAACACCATAATACTTGGGTTCGCAGCAAAGGGTTACAAATTCAACTTTAAAAAGTCAAGAATTGCCCATATGACAGTCTTATTTTTAGGATACTAATTATCAAGTGAAGGAAAAAGCCTAGCAGACAACTTCTTAGAGAAGTGCGCTGTACTCCAAGCACCAAAAACGCTGAAGAACTTACAATCGATTCTAGGCTTCCTGAATTTCGGAAGAACTTACATTCTAAACTACGCAGAGAGGATTAAACCTCTCTACGACTTAATTAAACCTGATTTTAAACCAATCAACTGGACTCAAAAACGCACAGAAATTTTGAGATCACTGCAAACAGACATGTTAGCAAAAACAAAATTAGAAACACGTGACAATACACGCAACCTTGTAATCAGAGTAATCCCAGGAAGATGCGGATTCACGTACCTGACCTCTAATGAGGGAGAAACGGTACCAATAGCTTACAAATCTCATTTGTACACACAAGCAGAAAAAACATTCAGTCTCGCAGAAAATACTGTGAAGGCAGTGCAAACTGCTATAGCGAAAGAACGAGAATTAGCACAAGGCAAAAGGATTACTGTTCTCACAGCGGAATCCGCCTTCGAGGCACTATTCAGCCCAGTAAACCTGCCTACAGTGTCATTAGATCCGAAATGGATACAGTGGGAAAATTCTCTTGCTGCAGAAGACGTGAAATACTATTTCGCCCCGCACATGAAAAACGGAATGATTTAAAATATGAAAAAGAATATCCTCTGCCAATCGAAATTCTCCCTCTAGAACAGTACACCTGTATAATCTATACAGACAGATTTGTACAGCATTACAATGTAGAAGATAAATCCTACGATGCAGCCTGCACGATTGTTAAAGGTCGCTGGCTCTGCGGTATATTCTGACCGAAAATAACAAAAACTGAATCACTGAGGAAATGATCGGCTCAGCGAGCTGAAATCAGATCTTTAAAGATGGCGATTGAAAATGCCGAACGTGAATTCCCGACACTAATCGTGTGCGATTCGCATTTTTGCGTCAACTCCTACTATAATGATTTGCAGAACTGGGTTCAAATTGATTACAAAGATGACACAAGTGCCACAATCAAGCCTAAAATGCTTTGGAAACAAGTAGTTCTTTTACAGAAAGAACTACAAAAGACTCACGTGATACACACTCTGAGTCATCAACGTGATGGCGTTCACGTTGCAGGGAATTCATTGGCTAATACAGCCATAGCGGAAGCAAGTAAACCGGCTTCCGTAGCCACAAAAAAGCGTTCAGAAAAATACATAGGTGGGGAAACCATGCTGGCAGTAAAAACGTCCTTAAAAGGAGACTGCCCGTGAACTATCCACTCAATTATACATACGTAATTGATGCAAACTCGGTTACTTTTGCTCGAATCCCTGGAGTGGGGGGATAGGGTAATTCCAAACACGAACCGGAGAAAGTTATTAATAGCAGACGCACACATGGGTGAAGGTCCAAGGCACAAACAGATGAAGGAATCTCTGACTGAATTACAAGCAGTATACTGGTGGCCGGGGATGAGCGTGCAACATCAAATATTTGCAAAAAACTATCAAGGCTGCAGCAGAGATCGCAGTAGTGAACCTGTCCTGCCTGTTGCCCAGATACCCTTTATGGACAGGGTAATGCTCTCTATATGCAATCCAGCGTCCTATTAATTGTTTAAGACTACATTCACTATAAAAATGTGGCCCCAGCGCTCGGCTGACGCCAAAACTGTTATAAAAGATCTGCGAGTCTTTATCGGCACATACGCAATTGCCATGCTTCATTCTGACCAGGGTCCTGCTTTTAGCTCTCAAGCTTATAAGGAGGCCATGACCAGTATGGGCATTGGATTGCGATTCTCTTGTCCATTCCACCCTGAGGGAAACAGTGTAGTGGAAAGAAAAAAACGAGACATAAAGCAATCTATAACAGCAAAGGTATTAGGATTGGGTGATGGGTGGGTCAAACATTTAACAAGTGTCCAACGTAGTCTTAATAATTTGCCAAGAAATTCTCTAAAAGGTTTCAGCCAGTACGAACTATTGTTCGGAACTAGAATGTATATTCAGGATCTTGATAGTCAGGCTTCAGTGGTAAAAGATAAAAAGACTTTGACATCAAAGATCGTTTGGCTGTTTTACAGGACTTGAATGAAACAAGAAAATTCTTAAGCAACATAAAGTTAAAACAACAGCCAGCTACCACTGAAGGCACACCACCTGTCCCAGCACGACCTGTCTGGATTCCAGAGATTGGGGATCTGGTCAGAGAAAAAATAGCGGTGAAGAAGGAATTTGGGCCTTCTTACAGAAAAGCAGTACCTGTCTTAGCAATCAACGGAACAAGATCAATGTTGGACAGGCCACATGAAGGGCTCGCTCCCTCCCCGCATGACAGGGCCCGAGCCCCGGCCCTCCAGGTGTTACCCACAGAAGCAACCCGCACCCCGTCCCCTACGGGACTCCTGCCCCCGGACATCTCTGTATCATGGGGCCGAGCCACTACCAGCTCCATCGCCCGGCCCGGCCGCCATCTTGGATCCTGCACCACGAGGCCGCGTGGCCTCGACTCGACCCTAACCCTGGGCCTGGCCAGGCCCCGACATCCCGGCACCACCATCCTCCCAGGAGGTGAACGGACCACTTGGCAGGTCAATGGGAGAAAGAAGTGTCAATGGCTCTCCCCCGCCAGGTGCCGATCGCCCCCAGCTCCCCCGGGCACTGGCTCCACCCCCCTGCTGGGTGTCTGGACTCCCTCATCCCGGACCTCCGGACCTCCAAGTGCGAGGGTCCGGACATCAAAGGGCGCCAGACCTATAACTGGGGCAGCTCCAGAGCAGGAAGGCAGTTGTATCCTGGAGTCGAGAGACCCCGTGAAGAACTCATCCTTGACGGACTACTGGCGCTGCCGTAGCCCTGCCTTGTGAACTATCGTCCTGCCTGCTGGCGCTGCCGCAACCTTCTGCATCCTTCATCCTCGTCGGGACCTGCTGGCGCTGCCGCGGACCGTTGTAACTACCACCTTCACCGGGACCTGCTGGCGCTGCCGCGGATCGTCGCTACCTACGGTCATCTCGGGACCTGCCGGCGCTGCCGCGGCCCGTCCACCTAGAACGCCGAGCTCGAGGATTGTGAGCTATCCATCATATCATCGCATCTACCAGATTGGTAACAAGACTGTCCCGCTACCCCCTTTCCCATCCAAGAGACTAGAATCGAGGGGACCCCTGAGTCCTGACCTCCTTGTACCATTCTATCGTACTTCAAGATTGCTTATAAATAACGTTAAACCTTATCTTGGTGTGGTGTACATCTTTGGGGGGGAAGTTACTCGTCTGTACGATCGCTGGAGACGGCTCTCCCCGGAGACCTCTCCCCTTGTCCTCGGCCGACCCTCCAGGTCCGTCTAACAATCAATAGTACTACCGCCCCTTGCTGGTAAAAAGGAGAACCGAGTTGTATCCATCGACCTGGTGAAACCACAAGCATGTGGCCTATAATCAACAGTAGGCCAAGTGGACTCCCAAGAAATAACAGAATACCCAAATTTGCAACAATCCAAGAGGTTCAAACTGAAAGACTAATCACATTTGATAAACCTGCAGTGCACAGAGAAGGACTATGCAATAATGTCATGGAACTCGTGCCTCTTGGAACTCAAATTGAACAGTTTGTCATTAAACACCAGTCTACAATGATGTGGCATCAGAATGTGCTAATGAAAAGCAAATGGAGAAAACAATTCCAACAATCGACAGAACTGCCTCTGGCTACTTCATCAATTTCGATAACTTTTCTGAATATCAAAGCGACCCTCAAGTAACGCCAGAAACAAAGACTTTTAAAGAAAAAGCAACAGAACTCTTTCATCAACTCAAGGACACTTATCTTATTTCTCCATGGTTAGAGTTTTGGTTTGGGCTAGGTGTATTTTTTCCTCCTGCTTTGGCTCATCATGGTACTTTGTTTGGGAAAATTCATTGAGGGAAATTACAGTTCAATGGGCACAGCAAGTCAGAACATCAACTTAGTTCTGAAACCTCACAAATCATCTCACGTCAAGAAAAGAGAACTATCATCAGTAAATGTCACAGCCATTCCAATACCCGGCGGGGTAGTGTGGGACAAGACTGACTATGAAATATATGGCCCGGTCGATATCTTGAAATATCCTCACCAGTTCAAGGTTTCATTAAGTGACTTTGTAAAACCAAGTATATTCTCTGATGATTGGGATTTATAAAGTATAAATAACATGATGTCGGATTTAGTGTTGTCAGCAAAATTTACAGAACATGATTATTTACAAGGTTCATCTAATTATGAACAGATGTACTGTTTTTCGCATTACGCAGACCACTATTTACATAAATCTGCTCAACCTAGAAATGTTTTTAAATATAACCAATGGGAACATTGTGCTACTCCACTTAAAAGCAGTTCAAAAACATTCTATGAGAAATTCCAATACTTCTCAGGGTTTAACATGAGTAATGCAGAAACATTTTATTATAAACTTTTGGATAAAACAGGGACGAAAACCATGCTGACAAATACAAAATTGATATATTCAGAAGCTTTTTTTGAAAAAATGATTACATTTGGTTTTGATTTCTGGAAAAACAAATTTGAAACAAAAACAATCTGGGGTACAAAAGATTGGCAGGTACAAGGCCTAGAAGCAATATTTCGAGCCTGCATGATCCCAGAACAAATAATGTTCTTAAATGAAACAATTCATCAAACAACCTGTCTTGGCCTAGCTAAGATTAGGGACCTAAACAAACCGTCTATTCCAAAGCCAATACCTGATAATGCTACCACAGAGATTGAAATAGACGTATACCAAATTTTACATCAAAACAGAACACATCCTGATTGGAAAAAGTGGTTAATCTGGCAAGAAGACACTAATAACTGTCAAGATAGATTCCTGAACTAAACACAGGGGTTAAAAATGACCAGACCAGACCCTAGATACTCCCAGAGACAACATCCAGGGATAGTAACAAACTACAGTGTAGGGAAACTGTGCCTTGAATGGCTAGAAACATCCACACTGGCAGAAATTAAGCAACACTTATCTTTACTTAAAGATGGTGCTGACTTGCGTGATTTTATTATGGGACCACGCAAACAGCGTCAAAAACGTTTCATAGCGGCAAGTGTATATGCGCATACAAAGAGGCATGGAAAGTAATGCAAATTGAAACAGCAGAAAAAAATACGAGAAATTGATCGTATTAATTTGGAAAAATCACTTTCTATTGTGGACAATGGGTAATATATTCACTGGACAGTATTGTATCATCTGCCATCGATATAATAGATAGAGACTTGCTAATGTTACAACATGGCCAGTCCCAATTACGTTCTATTGTACAGCTAGGTTGGACGTTGCAAAATCTCCGTTCAGGCTATGTGCCATGGCGTTTAATCAACACAACGTCATTGTTTTCCATCTTTAACCTTACTGATAAACAAATCAGTTTGGCACAGAAAGGAGCAGACTATACAATCCTGAGCATCTAAAAACTTGAGAGATTACCATTGACAATGTCAGAAAGACCTGTCATTGAATGGATAATACACGGGATTTTCACAATTCCGATAACAACTTTCGGATTTAAAAATTGCCTTGAGTATACACCGACAGGCCAGTATGAAAGGTTGGGTAAAGGGTACATTAAGTCATCATGAATTTACCATATACACAGACACATGCTACAGTGACAACGACAAAAATGTATTTCTTAGTGGTAAGAATTGCAAACATTCACTAAGCGGTATACTTTTGTGCCAGGGTATTAATTTACATGTGGCCTGTGAAGGGACTTCAAACAACCTTTCATGCCACCAGCACGTCACACCTGCAACGCAGATAGAGCCCTTCTTTAGGCAACTTTCTAACGGGAGTTACATTCTAATAACGGATCACAGCTGTTGTGGCTTGGTGCCAGGGAAAGCATATCTCATAAGCGTGACTTCCATGGTCAATTGCTGTATGCAAGCATTGTTTCCAAACGGCCCTGGAGATTCCGAGACGCCGATTAGGCCTCCTTTGAATATCTCTTCTATACAAATTGATACTTTAAGCAGAATGAAGTTGTGCTTTTGCAGACAACAGTGCCCATCACGTCATCAAAAGCAACATATGATCTCCAAGTTGCAAGGACAACATCGGAGATACATGAACTTTTATCAACAAATTGCCCTGTGCATTTCACAGAAATGCTCAGCCAAATCTTAAATATGTCGGATGCCATTGGTATCTTGAACGTATTTAAGACACTTTTTTTGAGACTGTTAACACCATTCAAAGCAGTTCTGGGCATTATTCCCAATTTTGTCCATTCAGTCTTTGGCGGCCTACCACTACTTTTGGGACTCGTAGCAGGCATTTTATTTTTGACCCTTCTGCTCCGATATGGCAAGCCAAAACACAGACATGACTCCGGCAAGGATGGAAGAAACGGTCCTAGCAATACCTAACCGGACCGCATAACTAAGGTCCTTGGATTGGCCCGGCTGAGAGATCTGAACATGACCTGGTTTCTTTCATTCAGACCTATATGGCAGACCTGCTTCTTACCTGTGCTTCGATTTATGCTATGCGGAGAAGAATGCGTGTTAGACACCTGTCTTGCACTACCATCAGCAGTACCAATGGATATCGATACTTTGCTAAGTCCTGTAACGGCTCACGCATCGTGTTGTCCCCAGAGGCTACCAATCCTGATGACGGCATTTGTTGAGACTCCTGCCCTACGACTAGGTGGCGGAAGTGAAGCAAAAAATGAAAGCAGCATCACCCAGGTACGACCTTCTGTGAGCATTGCTGATCCAGACATCGATGATAGCAATCATTCTCACAACTGCCAGGTTACTGCACTATCGAACCTGGTCGAACTGTCACCTGAATATGTAGACCTATTCTTTGAGAGCCTGTCTGATATGATGTTCTACCCTGAACAAATACAATGAATTTTAGAAAACAATCCGGCGCACAGCGTTCCCATGAACTCTGAATTCGGCCTTCAGTTTTGATCAACAAAAACTACTGAAAAGCGTTTGGAACTCTATTTTCCCGCTCCCCATGAAAAACTTTTTTTGAATCAGACATTTTTCAAAATATTTACCTTTTTTCTGGCACAAATAGTTTTGCTTAAAGTAGAACTATTCATAAAGAACAGAGCTTCTATTTTTAGTAGATCTAGAGAAAAAAAAAACTTTACTTCGGCCTCTTGCACATTTTACAGCAATTGTATTTATATGTGTTGAAATAGTCTCGCCCTTCTTTTCTGTATTAAGAGACATTTCATGTGTAATTTTTTCGCAAAATCGTTCATAACTGATTACATATGCAATAATTTTTTGAATGATTACTATGCTTGAAAACGTACAGTACCTATATTCTCATGTATTTCATATACGCCATTTCAAATGCAATATGTACTTTGGGGTGGGTAGGAATACACAGGCATCCTATTGCTTTAATTTTTAGTAATTTGATGGACATAAATTCGTGGAGTGGGTGTTGTGTTCTATCTAGGACCCCGATCAATATTCTGACCTCATGCCCCTATACAGCTATAATCAATAAATATCCCTATAATGGCATAAACGATCAGAGCCATATTTCAGTAACTCGTCTCTGCAGCTCATTACAGTACATGACACAGCAGAAGCCACTTCCTTAGATTCCTAGATAACACACCAAGTTCTTTCGACAGCTCAAACCCCCCAGCAACCTAGGAAAGCCCCGCTTGCTTTGTTTTGATTAGTAATAGAACTCTTGCAAGCACTGTAAGAACGACCAGTTCTTAGTGACATCTTTATTGACGTCTTATGTCCAAAAACTTACGTCAAACTCGGCACCTTTCAGGTATAAATATACCAACGCTGCCTTAAGCAAACACGGTGGTGGTGAATACTGGAGCAGAACAGCTGTCCCTTGCAGAGAGCCCAGCAGATGCGAGAAGCCCACGGACGCTGCCCCTCCTCCTTTACGCGCTGAGAAAGACGCTGTCTTTTCTCCTGCCGAGAAAATCCAGCTCCGGCGTTTCCAGCCTACCCTTGCGGGTAACTGGAATATCGAGTCCTGATAGGAGATACCAGACCTCCAACATTCTATTCCAGAGGTACGGTGCTGACTAAACCCTTAGAGAGAATTCTTGAAGCAAACCCTTGGAAAAACCAACTTAACTTAAACTGCTACTTACTTACTCCCTCCCACGTATTAGGCTTAGGTCAGGTACACTGGGGTAGGCGTAGTTAGAAGCACCAGTTGAGGACGTTAGCCAAATGTACATATGAATGTATATATTTTATTCATTTTAACCATTTTATGGCTAAGAAACCATATCAATGCTTTTACAGTATTATTTCGTAATACTCCTTTTACTGTACGCACTTTTTATAATAACAAGTCTTGCAATTGTGGCAATTCATTTCTCTTGCATGAGAAGGAAGACTGTTCAATAAATAATACCTTTTATTGAAAACGCCCGTCTCTCTATTCTCTGCATAACTGGTGAAAGTAATTCTGCACAACTGGCTGAGTGAAATAGCTGTCTATTGTTTCACACAACTCTAGAGATTGACTCTTATTCTGAGGAGCAAAGTTGTCATGTTAATACGGTTGTTGGAAAACTGAATCCCTTCTTGTCTGAGCCAGGGAAGCTGATCACTTCCTATTCAGTCAAGAAAGTTTCCAGTGACCTCTGAGCTAGCTGGTACAAACCCAATTAAGTCTAACATAGTCAGTAGAGACCTAGAAGACCGCTTTCCTACGTCTACACTGCTGTTTATGTTATTCCAATGCGCAGGGCCTATAGGGAAAATAGGAACTACACTACACATCCATACAAAGCAGAAACGCTAAAGACAGCGACCATCAGGTACAAGAAATGAAAGTCTACTCACCAGCGGAAAACAAGCAAAGCGCCTTACAACCTCAAAATCCAGCAAGGAAATGCTACGCAAACACAGGGGTTTTGTTTACGAAGCTGCTGGTCCCTACAGAAACGGCCTAAAAGGCTGCTGGTGGCATTCAGCACAAAATAAATTGACGTTCTCCAATGGCTGCAGAAAGGAGCAACAAATATGGCTCAGCTACAGTTATCTGAAACCTCCACCACTATTGGACACCACCAAAAAGCAGAATATTGGCGGTAGTCAGACTGATTGGATGGAAACTTTGATGACTTCACTGATGCCCTAGAAAAAGCAGATGATCAAAAGATCATCAATAGTTAAAGAATCCTGCAGGTGATGGAGTAAAAGGAGTGATAAAGAATACCATAAGTTGATGAAGTATCGTACCATCAAATCAAAGAAACGCTGGGAGCCAAAATTAAACCGGATGCTGAATGTCAGCAATTTCAGGTACACTTTCAACCAGGCAAGACAGCAGCCTGGTAAAAAGATTGAGGAGGTTGTCGAAAGACTTGATACCCTTAAACACTGCAAGCTCAGTGAATTCAATGACAAAGAAGCCTTATGTCTCAGAGTCATTGGTGGTTGCCTCTCTGATTTGTTCAGAGGCACTCTATGTAAAAAAAGGTACTCATAGCTGCAAGAGCTGAGGAACTTGCAGATCGACATCCTGCTGATATGGAAGCTGGACAGATATGCAAGGGCTGGGGGAAGAAAACAATTTAGAAAAGGACTACAAAGCAAAAGAGTAACTGTGTGTGTGACGACACGAAGAGAAAATGGGCGCCAGAAAGTTCCAGAAGCATTCTAGCCATGCCCACAAGGGCAAACTGCAACATCAATTGAGGAAAGTAGAGACCAAACAAAGCAGATAGTTATCGAATGTATATTCCAAAGGCTCTTTAACATCATCATCAAAATACAGTGAAGAAGGGGGATGTGGAATGGCGATGTGCACCACAGAACCACATGCACAAGTAGGATTGGCTGCTTGCAAAGAAGAACACAAGTCAAAGAGAGATCGCCATGTGAAGCAACCAAACTCATTTGAACAGTGGCCCAAGATCAGGCTAAAGGTGATTGGCTGCCCTATAACTATTATTATAAACAGTGGTGCATCAATCAAAATCATTACAGCAGACAAATACAACAAACTTTCTCTGATACCACGTCTAAAGACGTCGTCGGCTGCAGAAATCTTTCAGGATGGTTTTCATCGAGTAATTCCACCAGTCACACATTCTTTTAACTACAGTGATGTTATATTAGTGTTTGGGGCCACTCAAAAGGAGCATGACAAAAATTGCACTCAAATATGCCATCTGCTTGCTGATTCAGATCTCACTTTAAATGCAGAAAAGTGAGTTTCACAAAACCAAACTCAAATTCTTTGTGCAGATTTTCTCTGAAGGAGGAAGGACTCAAGACCCTGAAAAAGTACAAGCATTGTCATCCACTTGTTCTCCTCAGGATGTGACCATGCTCTGATCCTTCATAGACATGGCCAGCTATTGCTCCAGAAACATTCGTGACTTTGCCACAGTGAGTTGACAAAGGAAAACTATTCCATTCCACTAGTCCCCTGAATGTGACCGAAGTTTCAAGAAAATCAAAAATGCAATTGAAAATGCAACTGAAATGGCCTATTTTGATAAACAATTTTATTGTTTTTTGAACAAAGACCAGCATATGATCAAACACAGTACACCACAGCTTTCATATAACAATTCCAATAAACATATATAGAGGAAGGCGGTGAGTAGCATACTGACCTATGGTGCTCTGCTCAATAAACACGAGTCATCTGTCCCAGCCATTTGCTCCAAACCTTCAGGTATTTAGCTGAACATCCTTTGGCTTCGAACAGTGGTTTCTCATGCGCAGCTTACCAGTCCACCCCTCTACGCCATAACGCTACGCTCGGGGGGGTAACAGATTTATCCAGCTAGCAGCAATATCACGTTTTGCCACCATTGTGGCAGTGGTGAGGAATCGTTTGATATCTAGCAGTGTATTTAGGGGATTATGTGGCACTTTCCAGCCTAGGACCTCCGTGAGTTCCTTCTCTAAGGAGTCCCAATAGCACACAATGACAGGACAGGCCCATACCATGTGGAAGAAGTCGGCCTGCTCGTGGTCGCAGCGCGCGCAATAGGCATCTGCCCTCATACCAGCGCTAAAAGGCGTTTGGGTGTTAGGTAGGCAGCATGTAAATAGTAGATTTGAACCAGGCTGAGCCAGGCTGAGATGGTGACTGTCTCGGGTGCTATTAAGGCGTCTCTCCAGTCTTCCTCTTCAAGGGTCCCCATCCATTGCTCCCTATACGTTTCTCAATCAGGGTAATGTGTTAGGTGTGTTGTTGGTGAGAGAGCAATAGATACGAGAGACCCCAACCCCCCCCCAGGTTGCCTGTCATAATTTGCACCACCGGAGGACTGTATTCTGGTAGGGATGTGCCCTGAGGCATGTGGATGTTAAGGGCGTGGCATAGCTGCAGGTATCTATAGAATTGCAAGGGGTGTAGGGAATTGCAATAGGTGTAGGGAATAGAGAGATTGTAAGTCTTGAAAGGTGCACATATAGTCACCCGCCTAGACACCCCCAAGTTGTCAGATACCAATGAGGTCCCACGGCTGGAATTCCTTCACCGTATAATATAAATACCCATCCAGCCATCGAAGGGCGGAATCCGGCACAGGGATAGGGCCAGGCGGGGTCTCTGTCCACCCCATAGAACTGTAGTGGTCAGACTATCAAGCTCCCTAAACCAGGATTGTGGGAATTGAAATGGGGTGTTTTGGAGCATGTAGAGGAATTTGTGGAGTATCATCATTTTAAAGAGGGCTATTCTGCCAAGGGGACTGAGCGGAAGTGATTGCCATTTGTGGAGGTCTGCCCGGACCTTCTGCATCAGTGGGGTAACATTGAGAGACCAGGCAAGATCAGGTAATAGGGCTCCATTACCAGGGCAAAGAGGAGCGGCGAGATGTTCAATGCAGAGGGATTCCGAAAGAGCTCCATTGACTAGGACTGGTGCGTGTGGTTGAGAGTAGAGCACCTTAACCAGATTGCGGAAGTGCTGGCCTGCCTCAACCAGAACGTCCTCAAGGTATCGCCAGTCTATCAAATCAAACGCCTTTACAAAGTCAATAAAGAGAAGCCCTAAGTAAGGGGTTATTGTATGTCGGTGCACCAAGGCAACGTGGAGGCGCTTGATACAAAGTCTAGCACCCCGGGACGGCATAAAGCCACATTGGTCTGGGTGGACCAATTTGGAGAGGTAAGGTTTCAGACGGTGGGCGAGAATCGAGGCAAATATTTTGACCTCCATGTTTATGAAAGAAATTGGCCAATAATCAGTGCAGAGTACTGAAGGGGGTTGTGTTTTGGGGATTACCACAATAGTGGTGGCGTCTATCTCTGGTAGAAAGGAGCCCCTCTCGAACGCTTCAGCACAGGTGCCTAACAAGTGTGGAACCAGACTCTCCCGAAAGGCGGCATAGTATTCTTGAGGGAAACCATCGGGACCTGGGGATTTACCTGGAGCAGAGCGTGCTATGGCCTCATTGATTTCTTCCCGGGTAATGGAGTGATCTAAGTCTAGGGCCTCAGTTTGGGGGAGTTGGAGGTGTGTTTGGTCGATCAAGGTGGAGAGGGAAAGCTCAGGTTGCTGCCTTGAATAGAGTTTGAAATAATAGGCAGAGAAGGTCTGGGTTATCGCTGAGGGTACATTATGTGTGGCGCCTTCTGGATCTCTGATCTCTGGGATGATATGGTTGGCCATTGGATAGGTGGCCATCAATGCAGTAGTTTCCTGTTTTTATCACCCCACCCGTATACCCTGGCTACAGACGATCTCGAAAGTGCGTTGGTGGCCTCTGTGGAGATGTGATTGATTTCTCACTTGTGTCATCTTGTTGGACAGCCATCTGACCTTCAAGAAGGGTTGCTTGGGCCTGCAGTTGAGTGATTCGAGCATCTTGGAACAAACGTTTGAGCTGGAGTTGGCCTTTGGCAAAGCCGTGGCATAGCGGCTTTACCTGCTTCCCACAGAGTATTCAGGGAGGAAACCAATTCATAATTAGTAAGAAAGTATTGTTGGAGTTCCGTCCCCACCTCCTTTTTAAGCTTTTTATCCTGGAGGAACCACACATTGAACCACGCAATGAACCTCCAGATCGGACGTAGTGTGTCGGGGGGCCCCACCCTCAGGAGGATAGGCGAGTGATCAGATATGCCCCTGGGAAGGATAGAGGCGTGTCTAACTTTTTGACAGTCAAGCGCAGGCATAAAAATATGGTCAATGCGTGCGTGCGTGCATGCATGTGTGTGATGCGCCACTGTTGTGTGAGTGCATTGCCTGGTTTGGGGGTGCCAAACTCTCCAGGTGTCGCATATCCCTAGTGCGCTTCCCCAGTTGGTGAGAAGGCATTATTTTTTTTTTTTTTTTAAATTATTTATATAGCGCAACTGATACCTTGCAGGCTTCCTGGCGCTGAGGAACAAATACTATACTGAAGAGGAGCACAGTGAGTTAGACGGGGAGGTCTAAGGGAAGAGCCAGGTCTTGATGCACTTCCTGAATGGGAGAAGTTGAGGGGTTTGGCGTATTTTAATGGGCAGGCTGTTCCATAACTTGGCAGCTGCGACCCTAAAAGATCTACCCCCGGTTCTGGCTTTATTGTATATGGGCACCCTTACCAGATACGCCGAGGAAGACCGTAGATCTCTAGTAGGAGTGTACCACTGAAACAAGGTTTGCAGGGGCCTGGGCCCGAGTCCGTGTAGGGCCTTGAATACAATGCAGAGGGACTTAAAGGCCACCCGCTGCTTTAGGGGTAACCAGTGCAATTCGGCCAGTGCCGCAGTGGCCGAAGACCTTCTCGACCAGCCGAGAGCCAGTTTGGCCGCGGCTGATTGAATTCGTTGCAGCCGGTCCAACAACGTGACAGGGGACTCAAGGAGTAGGGCGTTGCAGTAGTCCAGGCGACTCAAAATCGTACACCTGACTACCAGCGCCCGGGCTTGTGCAGGGAGAAGTGGCATAATTTTTCGCAGGGAGCGTAGCAAAGCCGTGCAGATCCCCACTGTTTTTGCCACCTGGGTTTCCATACTCAGCTTGTTATCGAGCATGACTCCCAGGTTGCGGACCGAGGAGACAGGTTTAGGTTTCTCCCTTGTCTCAGGAGGCCAGAGGTCATTCGGGAATTGGTGTGATAGAGTGGTGCCAGCACAGAACAGAACCTCTGTTTTGGAGGCGTTAAATTGAAGGGAGTTCCTATGGAGCCAGCCAGCCGTTTCTCTAAGACACTCGTGGAAGGAGGTCAAAGAGATGGAGTCTTCTCCTTCCCAGGAGAGGATGAGCTGGGTGTCATCTGCGTAATTAATTGTTTTTAACCCGAATGACTTGATTAATGTAATCAGTGGTTTAAGGTATACATTAAAAAGGATGGGACTGATGGAGGATCCCTGGGGAACTCCCTGTGGCACAGGTGAGAAAGCATGCATGAGTGGCTCTCGTGTTAGGTTGTGGATTTGTGCTGTCAAGGTTTGGGCACATAACTGCATTGAAATCTCCGCCAATGATGGTCAACCCGGGGGGCAGCAAAGCAATAAGGTCTGTGGTGCGGCTAAGGGTTGAGGTGAGCATTGACGGAGGGGAGTATATGGAGAGCAGGTTGAGGGCAACACCTCCCACAGATCCCCTAAGGGCAATGAAGCATCCTTGGGGGTCGATAGTGGCCATCATCGACGTAAAGGGAAGGTTGCGGCACATAAGGATTGCTACGCCCGGGGAGCCTCGGGTGAACCCAGAATACCAGGCTCTATCATGCCATAGCGTGCTAAAAAGGGACAGCTGTGTTTCCTGAAGTAAAAATATGTCTGCAGCTTGGCGCTGGGCATAGCGCAGGACCGCTGTTCATTTGACCTTGTCCAATAATCCATTGACATTCCACAACAGCAGGCGGAGAGAATCCCTGCCATTATATGTACGTGTCATGGTGGATATTTATACAGATGGGGTTCGCGTGGCAAGAGCAGATATAGAGTTACCGACTTTGCGAGTAGATTACGAGAGAGTGAGCGCCTTTGCCGGCCGTGCGCTGGAGCTGAAGGTGATGTGTTACAGAAGACAGGTGCTGGTGTGAAGAACAGAACGTAGGAACTGAAACGTGGGACAAAGGTCCCTCCCCCTAACCCCAACCCATCCCCCCACCCTATACTTCGGGAACAGAAGCATCTGTCGCCCCAAGTGAACTAGAGGAAAATAACCAAACTAAAGCGCTTGAGTACAGGTTTGCGTGGAGGACCCCTCCTGCCTGAGGATAATTATTGCTGCACTATGTAAGAAAACAAAACAACACAATACATTACTGTAAAAGACCTCGTCTACAAAGGCCTCCACTGCAGAGCGTCTCAGAATGGCCTAGATGCATTACAGGATCTCACTCCAAGAGCGCTGGGCTGCAAGAGAGGTCAGACTCAACCGCCTCAGGCTTCCAGGACCACAGCCACTGTTCTATGAAACTACTCACAGGACCTTGTTCTGAGCCCTTCGGAAATCCCACCAGGCAGAGATTGTTGCATCCTCGGCTCTTCTGTGCAGCTCTTTGGTGTGGGATTGTAACCGTGTGACTTGCTCTTTCAGTTGCTTGACATCATCTTCAACTGTGGAAATGCGGGATTCAGTCTACGCAATCCGTGCTGTCGTGTTGCAGAGGTCTTGCCAAAGAAGAGCCATATTCACCCGGTCGACCGAGGTCTGAGAGGCGTTAATTGCCTGTAGGATCATGCTGAGCTCCGTTGTCGTGGAGGAGGATTTTTCTGCGAGTCCAGATGCCCCTCCGGGATCAGTAGTCGTGTACTGGTCAATTTTGGTTTGTGTGGGGGCGGTTTGGGGCCTCGGTCTTTCCCCATGTTGGTGGGGGGTGCGGGCCGCTCGATGTGCCTCAGTGGGAAAAGAGCACCCAAGTGATCTGCTCTAGGTGGACTGAGAGCACAAGGCAGGCCCGCATAGGGCTCTCTTCGATGCGTTCAGCAGGAGAGATCTCCGCAGACCACTAAGTTGCAGATGCGGTAGATGTGCGCACCCAGGGGACTGATTACATGCCAGGGCGATGGGTTACAACTCAGTCCAAGGTAAGGAGACTAAGAGGCACACACCCGTCGCAGATACCCCGGTCTTCACTGGGAGGACACAACCGCAGGGCACAGGCGGTAGGATTGCAATGTGGGCAAATGCCTCCCAGAGAGGCCCCGGCAATCTGGCAATGCCTCCAGGCTGCAATGACCGCCCTCTGCCACCCTCCCTCCGCCCAACACAGGAGCGAGAAGGTGCAGCGCCAGAGGGGCTCTTCGGTGGATTCTCCAGTGGAAGGCTTCCGTCACAGGGAGTTGAGGGGTCCAAGGAGCATCGGGGGGTCACATGCGACCAGGGAGGTCCAACTGCGCCGTGAGGGGACATAGGGGAGTCGCAGAGCTGCCGAAGGTGTACCGGATCACCAATTGTGGGGTGCTCCAATCGAACCTTCAGACCGTCGCCACCACTTGTGAAGCAGGACCACAGAGCACGCTTCCTCTGGATACCGGCCTCTACATGCACCAGGGTCCAAACAGACCAGGCAGGTGCCTCCAGCCGTCGGGAGCAGCCCCACCGCCAAGTCCAGGCTCTCACTCAGCAGCGCAGCATCCCGCAACAACGAAGGCTGTGCCAGGCAGGAGTCGACCACAGAGCACTCCACGACCGCATCAGGTCACTAGGACTGGGCTGCCCCTACCGCCAACGCAGAGTGCTCGGACCCGGGAATCTGAGGCTGGTTACAGTAGTAAAAGGGCACAGGATCTCGATCAGCAGGGTGGACTGCCTCCCAGCTTCGACGTAGCAGGCCAACAAATCCAGGCCGGATGCAGGCAGGCCAGGCGCTGCCTCAACGGCTTCTGGGCACCCCTCTGCAGGGCCGCCGCAGCAGATCCAATTCCCCTCGAAAGAGGTGGCAGCTCCGCCACGTTCCCAATCCACCACCGGGGCCAGGCTAGGTGGTCTACCGCCCATGAAATGCCACAGCAGTCTCGGTGGCAGGGGCCGTCGTCTGTATACACTGCTATGGGCCAGTTTCCAGAGTTGTCAGACCGCAGGCCCAATCGTCTTCTTGGGAAGGTATTTGGCTCAGCTCCTAAGGATCGCCCATTCCGGTCCTCCAGCGACAACACAGTTCATCGGGCCATCAGGAGCAGGACCAGAGGGTATCGCCAGGTAACCGATCCCAGTTATTTGGCAGCAATGCAGGCAGATAGCTGAGCGGATGAAGGAGGGGTCCAGAGCACTCCTAGAGTGTGACGGCCATCTTGACGTTCCAAGCCACGCCCCCACCAAAATGGCCTATTTTGATCCAAATTTACATACTGAGATCATAGTAGATGCTAGTCCGGTCGGGTTGGGCATCCATGCTCAACACAATGGACATCCAAAGGCTCAGAGACACATTGTGGCTTATGTGAGCAGAAATCTCTCTCATACTGAACATGCATATTCTCAGCCAGAAAGAAAGAGCGTGACTATAGTGTGGGCTTGTGAATATTTTCATGTGTTTCTGAATGGAAGGCATCTCGCCCTTGTCACAGACCACCAAGCCTTGAAAGCCAAGATGCCCCTTTGTATCGAGACGTGAGGGTTGTGATTGCAAGATTATGATTGCACTATTGTGCAAAAGCCTTGGAAGTATCAAAACCACGCTGATTACCTCTCACAAATGCTGTGACAGTCACAATGCAACGTCTAAAGCGGCTGAAGCATATATCAACTTCATGAGAAAGTCTAGCAACTCTATTCATTGAGCAGATTATTACTCCTACCAACATAGACAGTGACATGTTCACACTCATGGCTATCAGTGCAGTGCAATCATTGAGAAAACATACTTCACCTCTCACAAATGATGTTGAATATCAAAAGTTCAAAAATGTGTAGGAAGAACTTTGTCACTCAAGAAGGTATTACACTAAGAGGTTCCAGAATTGTCATACCCGAGAGCTTGAGGCAACAAGTCTGGACTGGCACATGAAGGACATTGTGTCATTGTAGCCACCAAGGGAGGCCTCAGAGACCGAGTTTGGTTTCCTCGCCTTGATGAAAGAGTTGAGTAGGAAGAGAAAGCATGTCACCTGTGTAACTGCTTATCTCCCAAGACAACACAGTGTCCAGTAGATATATAACTTCCCAAACAAGCGAAGGAGAAAATTACAGTTGATTTCTTTGGACCCTTACACAATCACCATCATCTTTTAGTAGTAATTGATGAATACTGACGTTTTCCCTTGGTGGTAGATCTGTCATGGACCACCGTTGACAAAGTCATTGAGAGGATGGATGCTATTTTTGCAGTATGGGGTGTTTCCTCCATTCTCAAATCTGAAAATAGTCCACCCTTTAACAGTAGAGAGTAAAAGGACTTTCTTAGTAGCTCGAATGTCGGACATCAGAGAAGCACATCTCACTGACAACAGGCAAATGGCATTTTGAATGATTTATGGGTACTATGAAGAAGGTGGTTCAGTGTGCTGTACTTGAAGGAATCAATCTCAAGTCAGCAATATGTCCAGCTCTTCGTGCCTATTGGTCAACTCCCCATTCTACACCTGGTGAAAGCCCTGGCAACTTGCTGTTCGGGAGAGCCATTTGGACAAAGCTACCACAATGGGCCATTCAAACATAAATAGAAATGCAAGACTGACACTCCGTTTGATGCTGATCCTTTAAGTGTCATAACAAGCAAAGAACATCTGGGGACCCCTCAACGTCCCAGAAATGCCATTACGAGAGTCTCATCACATTTTAAGCATCTACCTCGATGTTCATCGGCTCCAGACCTTACGAGTAAGGCCAGCCCACCTGAGTGCCCAAATCAATCATGAGTCTACATTTATGATGCCAGATGACGGCGCAACTCCTTTACCGGATATGACTCAATCTGGAAGATTGGTGTAAACACCTCGACGATTCATTGAGGAACTCTAATGTATAAATGTTGATTATGGGGAGGGCATAGGTACTGTTGAGCAGTGTCTAAATCTCTATAGAATAAAATCCCAGCATTTGGGCAGTTTTCACTTGATATTAGAAGCAAGGGTAGATTATTTGGAGGGCTATATACAATATCAATAGATGGCTAAAATATGAATAACAGGATTGTTTTACCTCTAGGTTCCAAGTCACATCATCAACAACTTAAGCCTCACTCTTGTGAGCAGGGAGTACAGCTTTACATGAGAAGAGGGAGGGACTGCTCAGAGAAAGTTAGGGGTGGCTGGCAGGAGAGACAATGTATTATTTTTACATATTCAGTATGGAGAGGCGGATCGAAAAGAGGTGGATTGAAAAGAGGGTGATGTGAGTGGATGGCAGGACACTAGGTATTTTTGTAGAACACCAGGGCCCAGATTACAGAAAAGACACTGTGTACTGGTCTACGCCAGATGCACCTTCCAAAAGGTGTGCCTGGCAAAGACCGGGACAGTGCACTCTCTTATTATGAATGTGCTGCCCCCAGGGCAGCCGCAAATTCATGGCTGACCTGAAGGCAGCACTTTCAGTGTAAGACAGAGTGGCTGCTTACAAGCTGCTCCATATTTCACAGTGTAGGCTGCAGTCGCAGAGCTTTAAAGAGGGGATGGAGATTCCCCTGCAGGCAAGTCCAGTGAGTTAATCACCAGCCTGCATGGAGATATGTGCAGGGTCCATGGGACCACTTTTCGCACCTCTTTAGGGCTGTCCTCAGAGGGCATGCTAACAATGCACAACCTTTTGGTGGCCCACGGTGCTCCTAAGGGCCCATTCCTTAGCGCCCTCATCTTTTATAGGGCACGGATGCAGAGGCAAAGTGATTCCCTCATTTGCATGGGGCCATGTCCACGTGCCAATGAAGGAATGCAGTTTCAAGATAACAATGAGGCTACATAGGCACCAACGCTATCAATATTACAGAAGGGACCTCAGATCCATGGCTTGTATATGGTGGACACTTATGTAAATGGGCACTCTGCACTAATCCAGACAACACTTATGGTGATTTTAGCGGTCTTAGACAACCTTAGAAAGATCTTTAAGTTGTAGCTGTGGAGAGCAGCCTTCAGGCTTAGTCCAGAAGGAGTGTAAATCAGCTTGTTTCACCAGAGCATACTCTTATTGGTATAGATTAAGTGAAAAAGAACCACACGGTGTATTTATAAAAATATGTATTCATTAAAAGACACTCACTAACACATACCTCCTAGCTGGAGACATACACAATGCACACAATACTTTTCAATAAACGAGTCAAGACTATACCCAGAAGATGTAGAAGGACCAGGTACTCAAGGAACCACCCAATGTAAGTAACCAGGAACCCCAAGGAGGCCGTGTGCAGAGTGGGAACACAACTGCGGGCTAAATACAAGTCAATGGGTAAGTCGCGGTTGCAATTTTAAAGAAGAACGACCCTTCCCAGTAAACCCTGAAGAAACCCCCTAGAAGACAGAAAGTTGGAGTGCCACCGGCCTGTGGATACCCTAAGAACCAAGATACCTACACCAGGGAAGCCAGGTGCATAGGTGCGAAGTGGTGTCGGAAACCGCCGTTAAACTCAATGGGAGACTTCAGGAATATGTCGCTGCTGGAGAAGGTGAATGTGTCCCAGGAAACCCAAAGGTAGATTCAAGGTGAGAAGAACCTGCAAGCAGAGAGGACAGAGTCTATGCCACTTAGTAGTGACCAGGAGGCCCGGAAGACGAATGCCCACCGATGTCGAGTGTTACAGGAGAGACTATGACTTTGGAGCTGCAACTGTGAGGACCGTGTGATGCTGTGGAAGACCAGGAGCCATGCATGAGCTGTCCCAAATAGGATGTCGAGAGTTGATGAGTTGGTGTCCACTGGGAGCACCAACAAGCCTTTGATACTGCAACCAACGTGGAAAGTGAAGAAGGTGCAGTGTCGGGACCAGCAAGGTCCAGGTGACTCACCACAAGCAGGGGAGTCAGGGCAGGCCCTCAGCAATCAGGGGAGCCTTCAGAAACAAAGATGACCCTCCAGAAGACCCACAGGCCGGAGGCACTGGAGTTGCGAGAGGACCTTAAGCAGCTCACCAAAGATGCAGGCCCCCGGTGCAAGTAATAAAGTGAGGTTGAAGATCTTGGTCACAGGAGATGCCGGAGGTTGGGGTTTCTAGGAGCCTAAAGATCTTGGAGGAAGGAAGCCAACAAGCCTTTGCAACAGCAAGTTGACAAGGTGCACAGGGGTACGGTTCCTGCGGCTCCGACGAGGGATACTTGCCTCAAACTTGGTGAGAGGACAGGGTAGGCCTCGAGGGATGTGAAGAAAACCACCTGTTGCGGTGCCTGCAGATGCAGGGATGTGACTCCTTCACTTCAAGGGACATTCCTTCATGTGTCTTGGATGTCCACAAGCCTTGGGAGGTTCCTGTATGGTGCATAGGCAGGGACATTGCGCAGACGACCTGGATGACGAGACCAGGAGCCTTCCTAGTTGCAGATATAATGCCCAGAGCAAAGCCCGGCGAAATCTAGAATGCCCAGACAGTCGAAGAAGTGGTGGTGTCTTGAAATTAATCTTGTCCAATGACGAGTCTAGGGACCCACTTACAGGGAAGCCCTTAAGTACCCTAAGGAAAGGGTTGGGGCAATTCAGTGTTCGCTCCCAGGGGTGTGGTCAGACAGTGGGGAGGATACTCCTGTGTCCTATGTCCAGTTTTGCACCAGAGTTGGTACCAATAGCTCCCTGAGCTGGTTTGAACTGGACTATCCAAGCAGACTGAGTGGCACTGGCAAGTGGCAAGTGCTCCTACCCAGCCCCAATAGACTAAACCCTGTTTGGTTAGCAGCAGCCATGTTGTGCTGTCCAGGTCTAGAAGACTGGTACTGAGAGCACTGAGGGCCTCCCAGAGGAGCTTTGCAGTGCATGGAATCATACCTCACACACCGTTTATGGTGTTTCAACATGTTTGACACCAAACATGACAGGGTTTGTTACAGCCAGTTTAGAGATGGTCATCGCAGGACGACGCATGGCAACTCTATGTATCGCAGTGACTGATGCACTTACAACTCAGGAGAATGGACTCCGAAGGTTGTATGGGTGTCCAGCTCATGCAGGGGCACCCTCACATTTAGAACCAAGCAGCCTGCCTTCAGGATTGAAAGGCCTGCTTTAGGGATGACTTAAAGGTTTTAAGTGCAGTGACCTCAGATATAAGGAAACCTATATCTGTCGTAAGTGGTGCTAGCACCAGCTTACACAGGCTGCAAAGGAAGGCCTGTAGTTATAGTTTCAGTTATCCCCCATGGGTGGCATAATGCATGCTTCAGCCCCTGGTGTACCTATGCCCTGGGTACTTTAGTACCATATACTAGGGACTGATAAGGGTGCACTAGTGTCCAATCTGAGATGTCCCTAGATACTTACAATACTAATTTAGGGGAGAAAGCACAGAGACTGGGGTCCTGTTTAGTATCTTGGTCAAATGGTCCACAGCCACCTCTCCACAAAAAAAATTCATTAAGAAGGTGTGCCAAGGAGATGGGGGAGTGGGAATAGAGCGTAGAAGACCCACAGGCTTGCTAGGACTGGGTTTTTCCCGAACGCAGATGGCACAACTGTTCACATATTGCACAATGTCTTGACGTAGTGTTGGCCACCAGAAATATTGTGCCGTCAAGGCTGTAGTCTTATGTATACCCATATGACCCCCTAACGTTGAGTCATGTGTCCAGGACAGGGCTTGATTTTGTAGGGTTTTATCCGGTAGAAAAAGCGCCTGGGCTCGATACAATAGGTTATCCTTCTGGGTACGAAGGGCTGACTCCTCAAGAACCCACTCTTGTTGATCTATCAGAGCCACATGCATTTTCAGTTCTTCCAGAAGTGGTGATAACCGCTAGTTCTGAGCCAGGGAACAAGGCCTTGTGGAGGATCATGGGTGATTCTTCTTGTTCTCTGTCCTTATCCGGTTCTTGAACCACCCTAAAGAGTACATCCGCCTTGCCATGATGCGGACCAGGCCAATACTTCATCACAAAATCATAGTCTGCGAAGAATAGGGATAATCTCAGCTGCCTTGGTGTAAGGGCCCAAGCTGTTTTTAAAAACAGCAGATTTCTGTGATCTGTAAATATCTCGATGGAATGGGTAGCCCCTAGCAGGTAGTGGCTCCATTTATCGCACACTCTTTTTATTGCCAGTAATTCCTTGTCAGTGATGCTATAGGTGATTTCACTAGGGGTCAGCTTTCAGGAGTAATACGCCACAGGATGTCGTTGTCTGGTCTCTGGATGTCTTTGTGACAACACGCCCCCTAAAGCGTACTGGGAGGCGTCAGTTTCCATTACAATGGGCAGATGGACGTCAGGTTGCCATAAAATAGGGGCCTGCGTGAATCTTTCCTTTAGATCTTGAAAGGCCTGTTTGGCTTCTTCTCCCCAAACATAGGGAGCTCCCTTCTTCAATAAACGGGTGATGAGCTGTATGATACGAGAAAAGTCCTTGATGAACCTTCTATAGAAGTTCACGAACCCCAGGAAGCTCTGCAACCCTTTCACATTCGTAGGAGAGTTCCACTGAGTAATAGCCACTACTTTTCTGTTGCCCCTTGCGTAGTCCTTTCTCGTTAATCACGTATTCCAAGAACTCTATTTCAGGTACGTGGAAAAAACTTTTCTCCAGTTTAGCGTAGAGAGAATTATTCTGTAATCGATTCAGTACCACCCTGACATGTCCCATGTGTTCCTTCAATGTGGCAGAGTAAATGAGATCATCAATGTAGACGATACAGAACAGGTCTATATACTCTCGCAGTACTTCATCCATGAAATATCGGAAGGCGGCAGAGGTGTTACATATCCGAAGGGCATCACTTGGTACTCAAAGAGTCCAAACTTCATCCGGAAGGCCGTCTTCCATTCGTCCCCTTGCTTCACTCATTCCAGATGATAGGCCCCACCAATATCCAGCTTGGTAAAGATATGGGCCCCTTTTAGCTGGTCCAATAAAATTGGAATAAGGGGCGACGGGTAGCGGTTCTTCACCGTGACCCGATTGTTCGCTTTGTAGTCTATACAGCTCTTCATTTCTTCCTCCTTCTCAGGGATGAAGAACAGAGGCGATGAGGCTGGGGAAGAAGAGAGTCGGATGAATCCTGACTGGAGGTGTTCATCTATGTATTCCTTCAAATGCTGTGTTTCAGGTTCTGTCAAGGCATACACATGACTGCATGGTATCGCCCCAGAAAACCAGGTCTGTTCGGCAGTCGTATTCATGATGAGGCGGTAACTGGCTGGCTTGTTGAACACGGAGAGAAACTGGTCGTATAGTAATGTTATGTTAATTTATATTTGTAAAGCGCCAAATCACCAACAGTCCTAAGCGCTACAAACCATAACCCCAGGAATGCCAAAATACTTGCATTTAGAGCAAAAGCTTGGGTAGACTTATCCAAATGCTTCACTGAACAGGATGGTCTTAAGTGGGAGGAGGTCACCTCCCCACGCAGCCTCTCCGTTAGCTTATTCCAAAGCTGGGGAATCACAACCGATAAGGCACGTCCCCCCAAGGTGATTCTGTTAAAGCGTGGGCAGGCCAACAGGTATGTCTCTGATAAACAAAATGTATATGTAATAGTTTGAGAGAGACCCCTTAACACACCAGGGGATTAGAGTACTAGCAAACAGTAAAAATGGGGGAGATCCCTTGGTGGCATCACTCGAACCGATCGATTAATATACAGTTTACACCAATATTACCCCATGTATTAGAAGTGATCACTAGGATGAGATAATACACAATCAGTAGATTCTATAGTTTTCTTTTTATTTTTTGGTTAAAAACAGTACCTAAATATTACAAATTCTAAAAATAGTACATTGCAATTGCATTGAAAACGTGTACATTAGCACCACATTTGTGTCTATACTTCATTAAGACAACAATAAAAATTATACTACAAATATTTCTAAACAATACGTAATCAAAAAGAGAGACAAACAACAGACAATCCTATTTGTCATATGTAAACACATCAGGGAACCCAATTTTTAAAAAGCTGATCCTGGACACACTCAATTTATCGTATCTACAGAAAAGGCTCGGTCCCTTATTTGTGTAGATCTGGGCGTCGACGCGTTTCGATGGTTTTAGTTATAATATACCATCTTTTTCAAGACAAATTTGATACGTCTCTCCTATTAAGGGCACTCGAAGGTTGCTACTTTCAAAGGAATCCTGCAGGTAAACATATTTATATAAATATTGTGTAGAAATGACACATTTATCCTATCTAGTACATTGCAATTCTTTTGTAATACTAGACACTCATCATCATTTATAAACAGGTTGTACATAATCTATAAACAGTCTATTAGAATTTACTGATACGTAGTCTCAGAACCTTGTACTACTGCACGTTTTGCAATTTATATCCATCATATTATTTTATTTTGTCTGACATACATTGTTATCTATTCATTATGTTGTCCAATTGCTATTTTGATTTCTCATATATGGGCTCTGGCACTCACTTCTCTCTTACCCTCAGGCCATTTTGTGGGATAATTATATGCATGCATATGCCTAGTCCTACTCACTCCCCCCCCCCCCCCCTTACAAAATTCATTTGGGCCGAGTCAGTCATGTTGATTTTAGTGGTTTTGTTTATTTACCTTAAATAATATTATTCATTTGCACTTATTCCACATCTCATATTTTTTCAACTTTCGGTTATCAGGATAGTTTCTCCAATGAAATGTATTAGTATTACTTCTCTATTGCATTTAGAACTATAGTTCCCCTATAATGTTATTTCATCACGGATTACCTTTAATTCTTAATATTCTTAATCCATTGGTCATTGGTTCATAAATGTTCCCTTCATGCTCTTTTTTTGTATAATTTTTATCTACAGAGAGAAATATTGAGAGTTTTTACTTCACAATATTTGAAAAACTCGATTTATTTGTGGTAGTTGTTGTATCTCTAACATACCTCCTTTCGCTTATGCTATATATAAAGTTGTCCTTTGCACTTCACAAGATTATGTATGACAACTGAGACGCGATACAGCAGTTTAACCCCTATTTCGTGGCTCTGGAGTGGAATAAAATAACATATTGTATATTTTTTTATCTACAAAAAGGAATATTAAGATTTTCTACTTAGCAGTATTTAAATAACTCCATTTATTGTGGCAGTTGGTATGTCTCTACCATACCTCCTTTTGTTTGCGCTATATATAGAGAGTCGTCTTCTTCACCTCGCCAGATTATGTATGGCGACTGGGAGGAGATTCTGCGATTTTTACCCCTATTTGATGGCTCTGGAGTGAGATAAAATAACATCGGGCTCGGTTTACTGCTATATTCTAGTTATTATTTTGATAGCGCTATCTTTAGAAAGAAATATTACTTACATTTAAAAAAAAGGGTGTTATTTGTCCTCCCTTTGCGATGTGGTCCCCGGTGCGGTTTTAAATTGTGTGCCTCCTGATTAAACTCGGTGTACTCTGGGGCAAAAGAAAAAGCAAAACGGTTCCCTTTGTTAATAATATCTTCTCTCCACCTATTGATTCAGCGCCAAAAATATCCCTCTTTACTTGAGAGCTCCAAGCGCTGATCTAGAGGTTGTGTCACTCGTCCCCACCCGGGTAGTCTTTACGGAAAGCGGCTGGATTCCTATGTCGCTTGCATCTGTTTATTTAACTATTGAGCCCCAACTGTCATTGGTTGAGTTCAATTGGTTACAGGTGTTTTGACTCTACTATTCAAGCTTTTCCTCTCCCGACCCGGAGATCTAACCCTAATAGACCCGGCAGTATTTGTCCCTGATGTTATCATTGGCTGCCTCTTTCAAGCCTCGATTTGGCTTGCATTCAGGGAGACTTTGTGAACATTTCAACACACACTTTTTAAACACAAATTTTTCCTTACTTCTGAGACTTCACCACTCTATTCCATATTTGGGAAACTTATTTTAGGGCATCTTATTTGTATAATTTTACTTCCAGCCGTACCACAATACATGGCATCCAAGCCTCGTTTCAACATTGGGCGTGGTCTAAGCCCAGTCTCATTTGCACGCATGGTTATAGGAAACAGGGTTATACCCACTAGAGTCAAAGGGACCTGGGTAGTTATCAGTACAAAAGGAAGGGGTCCCAGACAAAAACCAAATGATTCAAACTTATATCTTAATATACAATTAATTCAAAGAGCAAAGCTATTGAATGCAAAGGAGTTTAATTCAGATTTGCATGTATTTCCTTTCATTGGTTAGAACTCATAATACATTTTATTATATACATGACAAATTGCAATAAATGTGCATGCCCACATTCACAACGGGGAGGGGTGAAGTGAAGGAAGTGTGAAGGATAGGGTAGGGTAAAGGGATAGTCTGATTCATTCAGTGGCAAGTATTATTCTCAATTTAGAGACTGAGTACATGTGGTCCCTTTAGCCAAAGGCCACAACATAAGGCTCATAAAGAGTCCAAAATACAACTGATGAACAAAGCCAAACTCCGCTTCAGCCGTTAAGGTCTTGCTTGGGGTGGGAGATTGATCGTGGTTGTGTAGTCAACGTTTCGACCCAGATTATAAGTAGGAGTGGTCCTTACAGAGCGGGTCTTCTTCAGGACAAAGAAGTTGTGGGTGGGCAACCTCCTAGCGCGAGGGGCGAGAGAGGCAGGGTCAACAGAAGATGGAATCCCCCGGGCCAGATTAGAGGTTTTTAACTCTAAACTCTGAAGGTTCTCAAGGCGTCTTGCCAGTGGAATAAAATGTCCTTTGCGGTTGTTGATTCAGTCACCACTATTATTCAAATTCATTAGCAGACAGGGTGGATCCTATGCATACAGCACACTTTCAAGTGCTTCGGTAAATCGTACTACCAGGTTAAAATTATTTAAAAAATGAATGAAATGTGCCTCTGATCAACGAAGGATTCTGAGGGCATCTACCGGTAGGATTTCTTGTGTTATTTCTTACATTTTTTGCCGCCAGAATTTCAAATTATCTGGAGGGAGAATGGATCCTGTGTACTCGGCACAGCCCCCTTAGACGTGTTACGAAAATGCCGGAATCTATCCCAAAAGTTGAAGTGCTCCGCGCTCTGCCACAAACCGCGAGTACACAGGATCCATTCTCCCTCCAGATAATTTGAAATTCTGGCGGCAAAAAATGTAAGAAATAACACAAGAAATCCTACCGGTAGATGCCCTCAGAATCCTTCGTTGATCAGAGGTACATTTCATTCATTTTTTAATAATTTGAACCTGGTAGTACGATTTACCGAAGCACTTGAAAGTGTGCTGTATGCATAGGATCCACCCTGTCTGCTAATGAATTTGAATAATAGTGGTGACTGAATCAACAACCGCAAAGGACATTTTATTCCACTGGCAAGACGCCTTGAGAACCTTCAGAGTTTACAGTTAAAAACCTCTAATCTGGCCCGGGGGATTCCATCTTCTGTTGAGCCTGCCTCTCTCGCCTCTCGCGCTAGGAGGTTGCCCACCCACAACTTCTTTGTCCTGAAGAAGACCCGCTCTGTAAGGACCACTCTCCTACTTATAATCTGGGTCGAAACGTTGACTACACAACCACGACCAATCTCCCACCCCAAGCAAGACCTTAACGGCTGAAGCGGAGTTTGGCTTTGTTCATCAGTTGTATTTTGGACTCTTTATGAGCCTTATGTTGTGGCCTTTGGCTAAAGGGACCACATGTACTCAGTCTCTAAATTGAGAATAATACTTGCCACTGAATGAATCAGACTATCCCTTTACCCTACCCTATCCTTCACACTTCCTTCACTTCACCACTCCCCGTTGTGAATGTGGGCATGCACATTTATTGCAATTTGTCATGTATATAATAAAATGTATTATGAGTTCTAACCAATGAAAGGAAATACATGCAAATCTGAATTAAACTCCTTTGCATTCAATAGCTTTGCTCTTTGAATTAATTGTATATTAAGATATAAGTTTGAATCATTTGGTTTTTGTCTGGGACCCCTTCCTTTTGTACTCATTTGCATGCGTGGCGGGTTACCCCGCCTCGTTTGTAGTTCACTTCTTACACCAAGCCTCTTCTTCATTTGCCAATGGCTGGTAATTGCGTTTGCGCACCTTGCGTGCTTCACATTTCTTTTTTAATTTTTTTAACCATTTTTTCTTTCTCTCCCCTCCAACGCCAAGCCTCTTATTCATAAACCAGTGCCTGGTCAGGAAAATCTATTGGTATGGTCAATTACTGCCCCCTATTGATATTGCCCCTATGATTTTAACTAAATTTCAGCAACACCCGTGGTTCAAGCCTCGTTTTGGCACCTGCTTTACGAGTTCCAAGCCTCGTTTTCAGTTTAATTTATTGTTGGTGGCTCGTTGTTATTCATAGTTGTTTCATCCCAATTCTCAATTTTTTTGAGTACACCCATTTTATTGGATTTTTTTAATTTTAGCATAATAAATAGAACCTCATGTTCATATATTGCTATTTTACTATTACATTCATATGTTACTGTTTCATTTATACATCCTCATATTCTCATTAAATGGACTACAATGATGTAATTGACATTATAAGTGCCATCCAGAAGATCCTTTCTCCTCTTCATTAAGTGATGCCTCTCATAGTTTATTTTGATTTACGTTTGTCTTTCTCTGAACATTCGTTTATTTATTTAAAACTTCATGTAAGGATACAACATTCCATTTAGAAATCCTGTAATCCTTGGCTCCTGATCGTTTTTTATTATTCATATGCCTTTTCATTTTTCAAATCTTACTGATTGGCTACTAGCTTCATCCATTCTTCTCTAGTATTGAGGCCTTTATCAATTGTATTGAGGTAACACATGAACCATTTTCACGCGTTTTCCTTATTGCTTCCAAATTTCCACCTCTACAACTTATATTAACCTTTTCCAGGATGTACCAGGTAAAATCATTGCACCCATGGTTGTTATTAAGAAAGAGATCAGTCAAAGGTGCATTTTATTTTTTATTTTTAATAGATGACCTGTGTTCAAGGAGTCTTATCCGGAGCTCCCTACCAGTCTCGCCCACGTACCCCCAGCCACAGGGGCAAATGAGTAGGTAAATAACACTCTTGCTACTACAATTATTGAGTGTTTTAGAGGACAGGGCTTTCCCATTAAAATTAAGTGTTTTAGTTTCTATACAATTTGGAAAGATCGAACAAGAGCCACACTTGTAGTTCCCTACCGCTCTTGTCTTATTTAGGGTACTTTGAATGCTACTTTCAGGATTTTTATAAGTTTTTACTAGGGCATTCTTAATTGTTTTACTCCGCCTGAATGAAAAGAGTGGTTTAGATATGGGGGTTGTAAGGCCATTATTCAGAATTTTCCAATTGTGATTCACAATATTTTTAATTTTATTACTAACACCAGAAAACTGGCTTACAAACACTATCCTGTCTTGGACATTATTCTTTATCTTTTTATTCATGTCCAATAGGTGGTCCCTATCGTAAAATCTTGCCCATTTCAGGGACTGTTTTACAGGTTTTTTTGGATATCCTCTCTCTCTTAATTTTTTATCCATAATTTCTGCATGGTAGTAGAAGTCATTCAAATTTGTACAGTTACGTCGCAACCTTAACAACTCCCCAAAAGGAATATTGTCCTTTTGTGACCGTGGGTGATTGCTCTGGTATTGGAGCAAGGTATTCTTATCTGTTGGCTTGGAGAAAAGCTCCACTTCCAACACACCTTCTGATTCCTTGATCTTAATATCTAGGAAATCCACACTAGTATCGCTATAGTGTGCCGTGAATTTGAGATTTTGATCTCCCTGGTTCAACCTTTCCAAAAAGATCTGGAGTTCTTCGCTGGCACCGTTCCAGATGAAAATGATATCATCAATGAAACGGTGCCAGCGGGAAACATTTTCAAAGTATGGTGCCATTTCGTTATAAATATGCTTTTGCTCGAAATGGCCAACGTACAGGCATGCCAGGCTGGGGGCACATGTGGCCCCCATACTGGTCCCCTTTACCTGTTTGAAGAGCTCCTCTTTAAATAAGAAGATATTATTTTTCAATACTAGCTCTATACATCCAAGAATGAACTCTTTGTGACTACCATTTAGATTTTCTTCATTAAGTATTGAGGACATAACACTAATTGTGTCGTCTTGGGGAATATTCGTGTACAGAGCTTCAATATCCAAGGTGACCAATAACTGGGTCACCTTGTCGAAGCTCTGGCCCTTGAACATTGCAATGGTATGAGCCGTATCCTTTAGGTATGACCTCTGCTTCTGGACAATCGGTCTCAAAAAGAAGTCGGCATATTTGCTGAGGGGCTCTAACAATGAACCCAAACTGCTAACTATGGGCCGCTTGGGGGGATTTTTAAATTCTTATGGATTTTCGGCAATCCATATATGGCCGGAAATATTGGGTTGGTGTTAAATAAGAAACTGTATTCATCTTCACAGATCATGTTGTTTTCCCTACCATAATTTAGAAAACGGGCCACCTCTCTCTTTAACTTTTCAATCACATTGAATGAAACCGGTGTATAATGCTCAGTTACATTCAAAAAGGTCCTCATTCTACTATCGTAGTCTGTGCTACTCAAAACTACTACCCCGCCCCCCCTTGTCTGCGGGTTTTATTGTTATTTGGTCGCACTCTTGGGGCTGCATCAGAGCTGGTCTATGACATTTTGAGAGATTGTTGCATTGTCCCTGGGGTGAGCCGAGGCTGATCTTAATTTCAATTTCCACAATTCTCTCGAACTCTACATTTTTCTCTACCTGACTTAGGTTTGGGGTAAAGGTGGATTTGGGCTTAAAGCCTGTCGTGTTGGGAGTAGGCTAATATTCTCTGTCTGCAAAAAAACTATTCAATCTGATCTTCCTGAAAAAGCTTTTCATATCTTTTTCAAGCTCAAATCTATTCGGGGGAGCTGTGGGGGCAAAGCTAAAGCCATATCTTAAAACTTCCTGTTCCTCAACTGTTAATACCCTATCTGAGAGGTTAATTATAGGGAATTCATTCACCTCCAATATCGTGAATTTCTTGTTTTCAGATAATTTGGCAACGACCAGGTACATAAGGCCCTTGAATCTGATCCTCTGCTTAATAGGGAGGCAGTGTAGCTTCTGTAACAAGGGTGTGGCGGGTGTTCTTCTAGGCAGTTTAGAAATCAGTTGTGCTGCATCATTTAGAACCACCTGACGTTTCCTCAGAAACTGGGGGTAACGTTACAGTGGAACATACCATAGAAGTACCGCATCCAGATGCCAAATAACTGGACTATGTTTCCCGATTTCTCTGCAGTAGGACTTCGTCTTTCTTATCATGGTCTTGGCAAAAGGTGGAATTCATGGTTACAGAGCAAGCAGCCCAGCGCACTGAAGGGTTTTGTAGAGTCAATCAGGGCATACCCAGAATTAGGCAAAAATGAGGAGTGTCATTTAGGTCAAACCGGATATATTCGTAATGGTCATTCCCAAGCTGCATTAGAAGTTGTTGGGTATGGTACTTCACAGGACCGGAGGTTAAAGCTGTACCATCCACCGCCTTCACGGGTTCTGGGATTCTCATCTTTACACATGGTAGGCCTAAGTGCTGAGCATATGTTTGGTCTATAAAATTGCCGGTGGCATCGGAATCCAGTAATGCTGGTACCGTCTGATGTCGTTCTGGTCCCAACCATAATGTCACAGCCATTGAGGTGAACTATGGAAGCCTGAAGGTTGTTGATCACTATAGGGGAGATCTCGAGGTGGTCTTCTCTCAAACAGAGGATCTCGGTCTTGTTTGAGTTCTTCAGTTTCCCGAGTTCTCACTCGAATCCCATTCTTGTTGAAGAACGGTTTGGGTTTGTGCCACTGACTTCTTCTCCACCGCCCTCGTCCTAGCCTTACATTCCCTGAGGAAATTACCTCCCTTGCCACAATACAGACAAAGGCATTGTTTACACCTATTTTCCCTTTCCTCCACGGTTATGGGACCCAAAGACCTGCATGGGTTCCACCGTTAGCTCTTGATCCAGCTTCGGTATACGGCTTGGGTCGGGGTAGTTAGTATTGCGGTTCTGTCTTCAACTTATCCCCCTTCCTATCCTGAAGACAATGATCCAGATGTACGGTGAGTTCTATCAGCTGGTCACAGGACTGGGGCATGTGTACCACCTGGGTGAGGATGTCCTTCAACTCACCCCGTAATCCCTGATAGAATAAAGATGTTAATTTGCTCTTGGGCCAGTCCATTTCGATAAGCAGCCGATTGAAGGTCATAATGTACATCAAGAGGTCCTGTGTGCCTTGTTTTGAGGTGATCTGTTCTGTATCCAAGGAGAGATGATGGGACCTCCTATCGAATAATTTCTGTATTTCATTGCAGAGCGCTGGGTAATCATACAGGACTGGTTTGTCTTTCTCGATCAGCGGTATGGACCAGCTTGCAGTGTTTCCACCCAAATAGGACATCATGAATGCGGTTTTAGCCTGGTCTTCATAAAAAAACGCTGGTTAGCAGAGGAAGGACAACCGGCATTGGTTCAAGAATATGCCAAATTTCTTCAGGTCCGCAAAGAATCGTTCGGGAGGGGCAAGTGGTAGTTGGGGTTGTTGTATTACATTGATTCGAACAGCATTGCCTTTGCTTTGAGGGGAGGGCCTGGTTGGCAGCGAAAAACTCAGAAACCAGTGACAAACTGTCCATCCCTGTATAGGCACTATGCCCAGGGGAAGCACCATCCCCATTTGAGGGAGATGGGAAAGTCCATTCTTTGACATAGGACCTCTTGCTACTCTCCGTTGTCCCTTTCCTGGAAAGTCCTGCCACTTCCCTGCGCACGGTCCCTAACTCCTTACGCAATTCCTGATTCTCAGCCCGAAAGGCCTGAACCTCTATTTGTAATGTGGTTATAGTCTCTAGGACTGAGGCAAGCATTTCGTTGGGTTCCATCACCCAGGCTGGGCATTATACTCGGCTTGATAATCTGTCAGGTCTGTTCAATATGGAATGCCACTGACCTGCTGAATTGTCCAGTGGGGATGATGGAAGGATGCAATGTCCTCGACTCCCCATTATGCTGCCATACAAGGAGTGCAGCAAGATCACTGCCCTGCGTAAAAGCACACGGGGAAAACGGGGAATGGGATAAAACAACAAATGCTGACGAATAAGGAAGCGTTACAGCAAACAAATGATGGATCTTTCGACTGTGGGAGAATGTTTGCATTGTCAGCATTCCAGCCACCATGTTTGCTGTAATGTAATGTAATGTAAAAAAGTATTTCTTAAGAGCAAGCTGTCACTCTGCAAGGAGTATCCTGGCGCTGAGGAATGAACGGTGAGCGCGGGTCCTATAGCATACCAGCTTATGTTCCGACTAGATAAGTGCAAGGCAGCGGACATCAGAAATGTTGTATATTCATGTCTTCAATACCTTCCTAAATTGATATTCAGTTCCCTGTAGTCTTAAGTTGGCTTGGAAGGGCATTCCATGCTTTAGACCCCAGGACGGCGAAAGTTTTCCCGCCTTTAGTAATCCGCCTGAAAGAGGGAGGTTTCAGGAGGTTGGCTGCGGATGACCTAAGATTCCTAGTAGTGGTATATGGGGAAAACTGTGTTGAGAGATACTTAGGACCCCGTTTAAGCATGGCTCTATAAGTAATTAAGAGAATTTTAAAAATAATTATTTTATTAATCGGAAGCCAACGCAGAACTTTAAGCGCTGCTGATGCGGATGCTCTGCGTGGAAGCCTGAGAACAAGGCATGCTGCAGTGTTCTGGACCACTTGTAGTTTTTTTTATCGTAGCTTTATTTGCTCCAGCAAGGAGGCTATTGCAGTAGTCCAAATGAGAGAGAATCAGGGCCTCTGCTATTGATTTCCTTGCAGGAAGCAGAATCAAATAAAAGAATTTCTTTAATGATCTTATTAGGCTAAAGCAGGTACCTGCTGTAGCTGATGCATGCGGCAAAAAAGACAAAGCGATATCAAACTGTACCCCTAGATTTTTTGCTACCTTAACCATGTCTGGTGGGGGCGTAGTTCCCTCTGGCCACCACACATCCGGAAGGAAAGTTACATCCCTCCCACTGGGCAAAATGTCTGTTTAATCAGTATTACATTTCAGATGATTATCCCTCATCCACTGTATGACTTGTGCAAGACAGCAAGTTCATCTCGGCATGTGTAGTGTTGTTATCAAGGGATACAATCATTTGAGTATCGTCTGCATAAGACGTGACTTTGATTCCAAAGGAGCTTATGAGAGATATGAGTGGGGCCATACAAATATAGAACAACAAAGGGCTCAAAGAAGAGCCTTGCGGAACTCCTGTTGTTAATGTTTTCTCTGTTGAGAGGAAGGTACCCAAGGTCACAGCTTGTCTCCGATTGGAAAGGAATGATTTGATCCATTTTAGAACAGTACCTGAGATACCGCTGCGTTCGAGTCTCTTTAATAGGATGTCATGCGAGATGGTATCGAACGCAGCAGACAAATCGAGTAGGATCAAAACTGCTTTCTTACCCTGGTCTGCTAAGATTTTTAGCGCCTCAGTAACCTCCAAAAGGGATGATTCAGTTGAATGTTGTGGATGGAAAATATTAGCTACTTCAATAAATCTCGTAAGTTCCTTCTGTACAAACGTCTGTTATTTTACCCAACACTGGGAGATGGGTCGAAGATTAGAAAGCACCGAGGGGGTCAATATTCTGTTTCTTTTTGAGAGGTTTTACCAACGCCAATTTCCACTCACCTGGAACAATGCCCGTACTTAGTGAAGAAATAACTATTACATTTACAACAGGGTTGATTATGTCAATAATTTTATGAAGGATCATGGGAGCACATGCATCTAAGGGAGAACCTGATTTGCAAGCCCTGATGGCCTCATAAGTTGATTCTAGTGCTACCAATTTAAAAGTATTAATGCAATGAGCACTAGGGCTAAGAGCTGGTTCAATGGGGTCATCCCTATGTTTACTGGTGCTAATAGGGAAATTCTTTTGAATATTAAGAATCTTTTCTTCTAAGTATGTTGCAATCTCATTACACAGAGTTTGTGAAGGCGGCAAATCCTTCTGCAACACATTGGGATTAGTAAAAGATTTGCCGATCATAAAGATCGCCTTTTGATCTAAATTGGCATCCATTATTTTCTTTTCGCCCTAAGTGGGATGGGTATGCCCAGGCGTGGATTCCTTGCTTGCTGTGCCACTGGATTCAAGCTAGCCTGGATAAAGAAAGGTGACATACCCTGAAACCGGTCCCAAGATGCTTGTTTCCGGTCCAGGGAGGACCTGGCCTGGCAGTTCGGTCTGGACTGTTCCAATGAGGCACAGGGTCAAGACTGATTTGGATATGGCTGGGTCCAAACTGGGGTGGCGTAGTGGGCAAAAGAACGATGGATTCAACCCAGATCTTTTGACTGTGGGAGAATGTTTGCATTGTCAACATTCTGTCGATCATTTGTTTGCTGTAACACTTTTTGCCGAAAGTGGGATGGGTATGCCCAGACGTGGGTCCCTTGCTCACTGTGCCACTGAAATCAAGCTAGCCTGGCTGAAGAAGAGTGACATACCCTGAAATCTGTCCCAGGATGCTTGTTTCCAGTCCATGGAGGACCTGGCCTGGCAGTTCGGTCTGGACTGTTCCATTGAGGCACAGGGTCAAGACTGATTTGCATTTGGCTGGGTCCAAACTGGAGTGGCGTAGTGGGCAAAAGAACAATGGATTTAACCCAGATCTTTTGACTGGGGGAGAATGTTTGCATTGTCAGCATTCTGTTCATCATTTGTTTGCTGTAACGCCGATTAAGGAAGCAGCACAGGTCCGGAGACCTTCTGGATTGGTGTGGCTCACAGTTTAGAGGCGACAGACCCGGAAGGAGAGGACGGCCCGGGATCAGGGTTCAATTCCCGACGCGGCAGGGTCGTGAACCAGGGTCAGGGGACTCGATAATTCTCAACTCGGTGCCTACTCTAACCAGGGATCACACTTGGCAACTCTGGGCATTAGCTTGCCTCATCTCCACAACGGCCCCCCACAAACGCCGGGGATGCCTGGTTTCACCTTGGAGATACCCAGGAGGGAACATCTCACAGGGAAAGCCAGGACGGGTTCCCCAGCGGTCTATAGCGCCAGGACGCCTCCGGGTAGCAGTGCGCTTTACAAGACACACACATTTACATTTACATTACGTGGATCATCAGCGGTTTGTAGGAGAACCTCAGCCTTGTGTGAAAAGCACTGCGTACAAGAAAGGAGGAACGTTAATGTAAGTGTTCACACACATACACCCGATCTCTGCTACACCCCTTAGTTCTGGTACTCACATTCTATTGCATGCAGCACACAGTAACAGGATAAACAGGCACACAGCTGAGCCCCACTTTGTCATAGTTCACATGAGCATAGGCAGAGGCGTACCACAGGTAAATACCACTGTAGTTCAATGTCACTACTCTCCTACAAGAGAGTCCACAATAAAAGTATAGGGAGGGATTCCAAGTATCACAGAACGAACGTTCCAAAGGAAAGAAACCGAAAAAGCCAAGAAAGGACTTTCCCACTTATCTGGGTTTCTGATGAGTCAGTAGCTCCTTGTTCCTTCACAGGAGCCACCGATGCAGGTCGATGTCCCAAAGACAACCATCAGCACGGAAATCCGCTCCCCGCACTGCCCACGACCTTCTTCAGACAAAAAGGAGAGAGTTTGCAACAAAGCGGGAGCCGACGGTGAACACAGATCCCCTCAAGGTCCGGAGGTGCAGCTCCCAACACAAGCTGCCGGAAAGAGCAGCATGGCTCCACAGCCGCTGCAGGATAGACAGGCTCAAGAGAACAGAGCTCTCACACACACTCTTGATGGGTGCTGGGAAGGTTCAAGTCTACGAGTAAGCGAAGCTGAAACAGGGGAATATCCTTCCACACAGGAGAAGCTCAAGAAAGGGATTGTCAAGCACTGAGCGAGGGGCTTAAATACTGCCCCCCGCCAGCAGCTGTTTACCGACACTACTTTCTGTAACCACCCTGGAAGCTTCTGGGGCATGTAGTTCAGCATACTCACTCGTCTACCAGTTATGCCACAGTAGCGCAATGAGGGGGATCGCCAGATTGTGTGTCCCCCGCATATGCATGACCCTTCCTCCAGACACCACCATGGCACAGAGTGGTCCATTCCTTCAGGCTCCACTGCTCCTGAATTTCCCTGTGGTTGGGCCACACCAAGCTTCTCAGGGATTTCTTATATTTCTACATGGGCCTTCAGTTCTACCTCAGCCCATGCTGAAGTTTCCAAATCATTGCCAAAGAGGCAATCTACAGGCAAGTTTAGGGACGCTGCAACCCTTTTAGGACCAGTGACCCCATCCCATCTGAGATTGACTACGGCCATGGGATGATCTGTCCTAACACCAGTGTAGGTAACCTGGTAAATGTACCCAGGTAAAAGCTGAAGTGGGAACACCAGTGTTTCTGTCACCATGGTGACACTAGCTCCTGTGTCCCTGCAGGCTACAGCTTTCTGACCATTGATCAGAGGCTCCTGTCTGTACTTGCCCAAGGTTTTGGGACTTACAATAAAAGTTGGAACCCCCTGTGACAGGATACCTATTGTTCTGCCTTCCCCTGCTTGAAATTGGCTCATCAGCAGGAGGGCAGAATCATGTATCTGGTTGGCAGCAGACATGTGCAGTCCAGGTCTAGAAGACTGGTACCGGTAGCACTGAGGGCCTCCCGGAGGAGCATTACAGTGCATGGAACCATACCTACCACACTGTAACATGTTTGATACCAAACATGACAGGGTTCGTTAGAGCCAGTTTAGAGATGGTCTTCGCATAATGACGCATGGCTACTTTATATATAGTAATGGTCGATGCACTTACAACCCGGGAGATTGAACTCTGAAGGTTGTAGGGGTATTCTGCTCATGCAGGGGCACCCTCACACTTCGAACTGAGCACCCTGCCTTCAGAATTGAAAGGCCTGCATTAGGGGTGACTTGTAGGTTTTAAGTGCAGTGACCTCAGATATAGGGAAACCTATATCTGTTGTATGTGATGCTAGCAAAGAAAAACCAAAGGGGATGATGGACGGAGCGTTGACAATACAAACATTCACCCCAAGTCAACTGATCTGGGTTTAATCCATCACCGTTCTTTAGCTCACTCCGCCACCCCAGTTTAGACATGGCCATATGCAAATCAGTCTGACCCTGTGCCTCATGGGAACAGTCCAGCCCGAACTGCCAAGCCATGTCTTCCCTGGACCGGAATCAAGCTTCCCAGGACCGGTTTCTGGCATTACAGCCGTCTTCAACCGGGCTTGCTTGAATCCAGTGGCAAAGTGAGCAAGTGACTCACGTCTGAGACTGGGGGTGAGTGTTTGTATTATCAACGCTCCGTCCATCATCCCCTTTGGTTTTCCTTTTTTTTGTTCGCCCTAAGTTGGCAGGGTATGCTCAGATGTGAGTCCTGCTTCAAGCAGGGTAGTATGATTTGGGTGAGCAGTACAAACCAGTAACGGCTGGCATGTCCCGAGAGTGGTGAGGCAGGAGGGCCACATAAAAGAAAAAAAGGGAATTTACCTTTAGTTTTTTTTTTTTTTAATATTTATTTATTGAGAGTTCATACCAGTAAATTACAAATTCATAAATACATACATAGATACATACATAGATACATAGAAATATACCATAAAAAAAGGAATAATAGACAGGTTAAATAGCTACAATACCAATGAGTCATTCATTTTACACTCTAGCTGTCCTCCAGGCAGCTACTGGGGCCCAAAGTCGCTTACCCATTTCCCTTGTCTTGGCTCCCTTTAATTCATATAGTGCTTCCTCAATGTTATGGATACCCAACATTCTACACATCCACATTTGAAACGTAGGTGCTTCTATACCCTTCCAAGCTGCACTAATTAAGATCCTAAGGATTGCTACAGAGATAAAAACTAAAGCTTCGGCCTCAGTGCGCATATTTAGTTTCACATCACATCCAATTATTATCAGGGTTGGGGATAGATTAATTTTGACATCTAGCAGCCCCTCTAGAACCCGCTCTATTTCAGTTTGAATGCTTTTTAGTTTTTCGCAGCCATAAAACATGTGTATAATATCAGCTGGACCATTTCCACATCTGGGACAATTGCTATCTGCCGCTTTCCCCCAAGAGAAAAAAATTTCCGGCGTATAGTATAGATTGAATAAAGTTTTATAGTGTTGGGCCCTGAGATTCGAGGAGCGCAGAAACCTTTTATCCATAGCTAGAGCCTTATCAAGATCTACTTCCGGATCCCCCAATTTTTTGGACCAGGCAGCTTCCATTTTACCCAAATCGTCCATTGATGCTTCAATAAATATTTTATATATATCCCTAATTCTATGACCCCCGACTTCAGATACTCAAATAATTCCTATCTCCTTGACAAAGTGATACGTGGCCTAATTGATTTAATTCTGTTGACAATCTGTAAGTATTTAAACTCTTGATAACCTTGTAATGAATAGTGTTGCGTAAGTTCTTCAAGTGTTCTACATTGATCTCTAATCATTATTTGCCCCAACTCCACAATACCCTGACTCTCCCAGTGACGCCACGCTCCATCCCTGCTAAGGTTTGGAAAAAGTGTTGAGTTCCAGAGTGGTGTGCTATGATGAAAAGTGGGTATATCTAGGATTTTTTAACAGTTTTCCACATATACCATACATCTTCAAGCGTCTTATACCCAAATTTCTTGTAATAACTCCTCTGGGTTCTCCTTAATAGGAGCCCTACTGCTTCACTTCCCACCAATAGCTGAAAAATTGATGGCATCACCGCCTGCCTGAGGGTTGGGCCCCCCGGATGGAATAGGATTGCCATGTCTGTGAGGAGACATGCGAAATGATAGCTCTTTATATCTGGCAATCCCAGCCCTCCTCTTTCTTGTGGTAGTGACATATATCTGTTTGATCGCCTTGTTTTGCCAAATTGCCACACGAATTTCATGAATATAGCCTCGATCTTCTTAATAATCTTCTCATCAATTTTGAATGGGATTGACCTTAATTTATAAAGAACCTTGGGAAACATTGTCATTTTTATAACGTTAGCCCTCCCAATTAACGACAGCTGTAGTGAATCCATTCTTTTTTATTCTGTTTCCATCGAATGCATAAGCGGTGTGTAATTATCATTAATTATTTTAGCCGGTTCTGCGTTTATTATTATGCCCAAGTAAACTACAGAGTCTACATATCTAACAATTTACCTTTAGGTCGAGCGCAACGTCCTCCTCGATCCTTCTCTCCTCAAGGCAGTCAGGCTTCCGACTCCCAAGCCAACCCTAATGCTGCTCTTTGCAGCATGAAAGCAGTGCTGGGATTGGTGGGAGCGGCCTCTTTCGGCGCTCACAGGAGCACTAGAGACCTTTGCTTTCTCTAAGCCAGCTGTCTTGCTGGGTTACAGAGGTTTAAAATGTGCATGCTGGCTTGCCAAAGAGACAGGCGTATTTTAAAAAAGATTCCTGCTGCCGCTCTGCAGCAATGGGTCCGCCCCGTCCTGACGCTCAGTTCGGAAAGGGTCGGTTGAGGAAAAATAAAATGATGATAAGTAAACTTTATTACCAATTTATTTTTCAGCTCTGGCCTGGGGCTTTTGCAGTGGCGTAGCTAGCCCTATGACCGCCGAGGCGGCCTCTGAGGTGATGCTCCTCCGCTTAAACGGAGGAGCCGCCCCCGATACATACCAGAAAATAGTATATGAATAAAAGTGAACAATGGGGACGGTTTGCACCTTTGGGATTCTGAGTGACATCATAAACACCTCGAACTCTGCTCTCATTCTCCATTTGGTGTCATTCTGAAAAACAACCATTATTAACTGTTATCCAGCTGTGACACTACATATATTTATTTGCTAGACTGTATAAGTAGTGTATTTATAACAAAGCTACTGAAAGACGATACGTGATACGTTCAGTGAGCCCTGGTGTTTTAAACCATCAGAGTTTTAAGCCAGTAGTACACTATTAAAATTAAAACTACAAGTTTCAGACTTCAAATTGATAGTAACTAAATATAGGACTTGCTGAGAGCGTGGAAAATTATATAAAATGCGTTCTACTGAGAAAAATGCACAATGCAGTGTTCTCACATCTAATTCGAGTTCCCCGTTACTTCAATGTTTTTTTTTCCCCAGAAGAGTGGTGATACCTGTCCCGGAGCTCTCCGTGCTTCAAGCCCAGTTTGGTGCACTCGGCTTCCTCCAGGGGGACCCCTCTGCAGGACTTGACGGGGTAAATAAAGAGCTGTGAGACCACCCCGACCTGCCGCCGCGCCCTTCGGCTCCTGCGCCGCTTCTTCCAGAGCCAGGCTGCGGCCAGGCCCACCCCGAGCGCCGCCGCGCAGAGGACGGCGGTCCGGTGCCGAGAGAGCAGCTGCCCGCCGGCAGCCAGGAGTCCGGGTCCGGCCGCCATTGACCACGCAGGACTCAAGCGCACAGCAGGACGCTCGTGCAACACTAAGCACGGAGGGTTGCGCAATATTAATTGATACGGGTTAGTTCATGTTCTTTAGCAGTTGCAGCCAGCTGGGAAGTGGAAAACAAGCCGCATTTTGTAGTTCACTGATTCTAACTCGGCAGGGCCCCAAACCCACGCCTTTTCTATTAACTGTTTAACCGTTTCCACACTCGACTAGCTCAACTCACGTGGTACATAATGAACACAATGAATCCGGTGCGTCCAGAGTAAGCACGTGTGCCCGGGAGCATAACATAACGAGAGGGAGGGTCCCCCGAGTGCCCCCTGGAGGGGCAACCCCTCACTCCCAGGAAGGCTTCAAGGATGGATGGAGCTGGCAAGTGGCTAGGAGGCCTGGCGCTGCCCTGCACTGCAGGGAATGTGAAGGCCTTGCATTATACCCGGCATGTGACTTCCTTAACCAATGGTGATTATATGCCATAATTCACCACCATTGTGTACTTATTTTTAAAGATATCTATAGAAGTGAATTTTAGAGAGGGCATGCTTTGGTGAGCCACAGATAAAACTGGTGGGGCCACCTAAAAAGGTCAATCGTAAAGAGTGCATGTGTTTTATGTGTGTATATATATATATATATATATATATATATATATATATATATATATATATATATATATATATATATATATATATTATTTTATTTTTATTTTTGACTGAAAAAAACCAAAGGTTACAGGGGCAGGCAAACTCACAGCCACTCAGATGAGATATGTTACAAATAGTATCACTCACTAGTAAAGAAAGAATATACAACAGCTTGCTATATTTCTTTAATTGTCAGAAACATTTAGGAAAGACTTTCACTCACTGGATGATGCCATCAGTGATATCATTTGAGATGCCATCAGTGATGTCACTAACGCTATCATGAGTGATGTACTATGTGAGGTCATAAGCAGTGCATTGCTGGGGCATAAGTTATAGTTAGCTCAGGTAACTATAACTGCTACATTTCTGTGGTTTTAAATGACTGAAGTGTGAGCCTAACAATAATGTTTCTGTAACCCAGTGCTTAATTTGTAAAATATTAAGTGCAGGTGCTCAGATTTATTTTTAGAAGTCCACCCCCACTCCCCCTGGCCAGGCGCGGTTCGTCCATTGGGGCGTGGGGGCGTAGGCCCCCCCTGCCCAACGCCGCCCGCAGCTCCCTCATGACAATCATGTCAATGAATCAACATGACGTCAGACCGCCGGGCGGGCGTCATGTTGATTCATTGACATGATAATGTACAGACGGCAACACAAGTACGCATGCGTGGGGACTGAGGGTGAATTTTTACCCGTGCCCACGCATGCGCACTTGTTTTGGCGGCGTTGCGCATGCCCATCAGGAGCCCTAATGGGGGTGCTGCGGGCGAGAGGGTACCTGTGCCCCTGGCGCCAGGATTGGCCAGGGGCGCTGTGAGCCTGTGACGTGTGCGGGACCGGCAGCAAGGTAAGAGTGTGTTTTTCGGTGTTTAGCTTGCACAAATGACTTGCGATAGTTCAGTGTGTTAAAGCATCTGCTGCAGAAATGTGTAAATACATGAATGATGGATGGATGCAGGGTGGGTGCATTAATGATTGTTCGGTGGATGGGTGGGTGGATGGGTGGGTGGATGGGTGCATGCATAATGGGTGGATGGATGGATGCATGAATGATGGATGCAGGATGGATGGGTGGATGCATGAATGAATGATGTATGGATGCAGGATGGATGGGTGGATGGATGAGTGGATGCATGCATGATGGGTGGATGCATGATGGATGGATGGGTGGATGGATGCATGAATGATGTATGGATGGATGCATGGATGCATGCATGATGGGTGGATGCATGATGGATGGATGGGTGGATGGATGGATGGGTGGGTGCATGAATGAATGATGTATGGATGCAGGATGGGTGGGTGGATGGATGGATGGGTGGATGCATGAATGATGTATGGATGGATGCTTGCATGATGGGTGGATGCATGATGGATGGATGGGTGGATGGATGGATGGGTGCATGAATGAATGATGTATGGATGCAGGATGGTTGGGTGGGTGGATGGATGGATGGGTGGATGCATGAATGATGTATGGATGGATGCATGCATGATGGGTGGATGCATGATGGATGGATGGGTGGATGCATGAATGATGGATGGATGGGTGGGTGAATGGATGGATGCATAAATGATGTATGGATGGATGCTTGCATGATGGGTGGATGCATGATGGATGGATGGGTGGATCGATGGGTGGGTGCATGAATGAATGATGTATGGATGCAGGATGGGTGGGTGGATGGATGGGTGGATGCATGAATGATGTATGGATGGATGCATGCATGCATGATGGATTAATGCATGATGGATGGATGGGTGGGTGGATGGATGGGTGGGTGCATGAATGATGTATGGATGCAGGATGGTTGGGTGGATGGATGGGTGGATGCATGAATGATGTATGGATGCATGCATGCATGATGGGCGGATGTATGATGGATGGATGGGTGGATGCATGAATGAATGATGTATGCAGGGTGGGTGGATGGATGGGTGGATGCATGAATGATGTATGGATGGATGCAAGGTGGTTCGGGCTCGCTCACTGCGCTCGATCGCTGCGGTGCAATATGCAAATTAGTTTACGCCCACCACTTTCAAATGTCACCAGCCGCCCCTGCCCCTGGCTCTGCCCACTTCCAGAACTGGCTCCATCCACTTCCTTTCTTGGCAGGACCCACATCCACAAGCCTTAACACATCAGATCCTCCTCCTCACTTCGTGAGTTTTGCAAAATGCTGAATATATATGCAACACGGGGACCTTCGCAAGATGCTGAATATATGCACCACAGGGACCTCACACCTGAACACCTGTCCAAGCGCTTGAATACCCTCTCATGTGATTAGTGCACTATACAAATCAATATAACATAATATAACATATGGAAAGCCTATGAAAACAACTCAAAAGTGAACTCAAATTAGAGAATGTGTGTTCATCTCAAAATGCAGCTTTAGGAAAGGCCATTTGAGGACTTGAGGCAATTTGGCAAACTAAAGAGAATGCGCATATACAATGCTGTTTTAGTTTAAAAGAAAGGAAAAGATGAAGGAAGGAATATATTAAAAAAGGCAGCAACAAATGCAGGCCGGAAGGGGAGTAAAGCAGGAAGAAAATAACTAAGAAATGGATGAAAGATGGAAGAAATAAGAAAATGTGAAAGGAAGAAATGAAGGGATAGAGGGAGAAAGGAATTGAACGATGTGTGATGGAAAAATATAAAGAAGAAAGGATTGGAGGAAGACAAGCGAAAGGAAGGGTTGAGGATAAGAGAGGAAGAAATTAAGGAAGGGATGAAGGAAGGAGCAAGAAAAAAGAAAGTGAGGAATGAATGGCGGAAGGAAGAAGATATGCACCAAAGGAGGGGTGGGGAATAAATGAGGATGTAAGGAAGCAAGAATGGAAAGAAGAAAGGAGGCATGGCTTGAGGTGCTGAGGAATAGAACAAGAAAAATATGAGAAGAAGGAAATAAAGGAGGTCAGGGGAATGGATAGAAGCATGAAAGGTACTGGGTCAAGGAGGGACAGAGGAAATAATGACCAAGGAATTTTGCAAATAAATTGAAAGAAAAAATGGATAAAAATACATTTATGTGTCCTTAACACATCATGTATGTTTGTAAATCACATATTCACCAGAGAAGGTCTTGCAACCGAATTTAAAATGCTTTTATCCAAATCAAAGGCAGATATTTCTTCCACCTCAGAAAGATGAAAGGCTGGGTAGCCACACCAAGATTTACATTTATGATCCTCAGATCAAACATTTCACCAATTGTTACTTACACACAGACAAAAATGCACACCCACTCTCTCCCTCTCACCAATCTTACTGACCGAAAGGCGATGGCTTTCAAACCAGTGGAGAAATTAATGTATGCAAGGTGTAAGAATGAGAAGGGAAAGAAGGGGGTACATTTTGATGGTCGGTTAACATTTGATGGAATATTTCCGCTTTGGTGTGATCTAAATCTCTTGGACCTAAACCTTTCATATCAACAGAGCAGCATGCCTACTCCTGTGACTTTCAGCATTCTGTTGTTTGAAGACTTGGTCATCTTCTGAGACATACTCTTTTGGGACCCCAGGGGCGTGGGCTGTAAATTGTGCAGCACATGCAGTGGTTGTGAGGGCGCCTCTGAACTCCAAGTATTCATGTTTTTACTGCCCAACAGGAACGTTTAGGCCAATTTTCGGGCCCATGGAGCCTTGCTATGCCACTGCCCACCCCCTCTTTGTTTCAATACCCTTTCCTACTTTCTGTAAGTTTGAGCCTGCGGATGCACTCCCTGTCTGCACACCGATCTCTGTACAGCGCCTTGTTCATTTCTAGCTCACTTTGTGCTGGATAAATACTGCATAGACATGTAAGTGCATAGAATATAAATCTGAAATGTACAAGTCCATTGTGTTTTAATGTATGCATCAGTATTTGTGCCCAGATGGGGAAAACGCCTAGCGAAATTGGAGAGTGACGTTTTTCAGCTTCCCTTGGGTCGGATCTACAGCACACTGAGTGTCAAAGTCAAAGGGCAGCCTCTGCCTCCACAATCAGAGGAAAGAAGAAAATGTGACCAGATCAAAGCACACATTCGATAAGCCAAGACAGTGGCCCAGCAATATAGTGGGATGTGAGAATTAGAAAACGGACCATAAAAACACAGTGTAATTCAGTGCAGAGTGGTGTTAAATAATGTTCCCAAATTGAGAGAGCAAAGCAAGGTAAATATCCGAGAATTGAGCAGAAAGATGTTTTTTACAGAATATTTTGAGAAAACATTAGGTTGGAAATATATATATTTTTAAAGCAATTACTTTTTCAGGTTGAGTGTGTCTTTATATTTTTTCCATTGGTGAAAATTATCTCATGCACTTAAGTAAATAATTTGTCAAATTTGTACAGTGACCAAAGTAGTACTTTTTCTTTCTGCACGTATGGTTGCTGGCCTCACTGGCTTAGCGGATAAATAATGAGAGGTGAAATAGTTGATTTGTAATCAGACACATAAAATATGTAATAAAAGCAAAATAAGCTTTCACTTTAATATAAATTCATGTAAAATGGCAAGATTCAATCATTTGTCAGAGGATGGTTTCGATGACGGCACAGATATACAAAATTAAATGAAAAGATTTATGGCCTCCTTGAAGAAAAGCCATGTGACACTTCTATATAGGGAAACGGAAACACATAGGGCTGCCATCCAGATAAACGGTGCATGTGCCTCTCCATCCTGCTTAAAATTGAAATAAGTAAGTCTACTTTCATAATGACCCGGTACGTACTTTCCTCTACAGCCCGTCCTCTAAAGTTACACCTGACTACATCATGCACAACTTTATCTCCCCAGCACCTTTCTACATCCACTAGCTAAGAGCCCCAAATAATGTTGCTTCAATATTTCTAGATGCCAAATGCCTCAGTAAGGAAAGTAATCATTATGGTTAAAAAAACAAAGTGTATGTCCAGGCCAAAACATAACATGAGAGATCAGCGTGCATGTCTTACATACAATATATTCACTTACCAGTTGCTGAAAGTTTCCTTTTCTCTCGGTGTGATGACTTTATTTCAGGTCAAGGAAAGGTGAGCCTTCGCCTGTGTTCACAAGTCAGAGACGACGCTGATGACGACAGCTTGACATAATCTTTTGGCTTTAAAGCTATCAGGTGTCCGAGCGCACACGCATTTGCAAACACTTTAGAATGGAGGAAGAAGCTGAATATGAACCAGAAAAATATATCCTATCACTGTTTGCCTTCAAAATGAAGCTGCCCTGTGATTGTTGAGGCTGTCCGTGCTTCCACCTTCGCTCTGCCTGTAATTTCCTATTGCGCACATGGCTATAGAGTTTGATACGCGCCGAGGCAGGCCTCCTATCCAATCCTAAAGGCACTCTCCTCTTTACTAAAAAGAAAAACTTGAAAGAATCATCTAGATTGGCTGAGACACGTAATTCAAGCACTCCATCTAAGAACAGGGAGCTGCTTTCTCTCTTTCCTCCAGCTCTCAGACAGTGCTGCTGGATGGACAAAGCCAGAGAAAAGGTCAGTCGGGCATACGCTGCTGCGCAGTATAAGCCACGGCAGCAACAGCCTTGTCACTCATGACCAGGAGTAGAACAGGGAATGTGCACAACAGGCAAGCAATAATTACTGGGCACACCGCCGAGGGGAGAGAAAATCTATAGACCCGGCCCTGGGAAATGAGTGCCGGTACTAAGCTCTGGAAAGCACTAGCACAAATTAAGCACTGGTTTGTTTTTTCAGTGAATTTCAAAAGTTTTTCCCATTTCTTTTCTAAAAGATTATGGCTCTCTAATGTTTAGTTGTTTTAGTTAATTTGTGGGATTTATTTTTAATAGTAAGGGGCCGATTCCGATTCGGGAAACAAATCCGTACGACGATTCGTATTCGTAGCCGTTTCCGTACGAATCGTACGAATTCATCTGAATCGCGTAGTACGATCGGTTGCGAGAAAATACGTCTGAATCATTGCGAACCTTACGAAAATGAAGGGTAAATCCGTACGACATCGACCCGCACAGTGAACTGTACGATTTGTAAAAATGCCGTACAACCCGCCAAGTACGATCCGGACCGGGGAATCAGTACACGATTCATACAGTAAACGTTGCGTATGAGCAATTCGTACATAGGGCAACACTATCACATACGTACCGTACCCCTAAAATCAAGGGGTGTACGCACCGTACACCTACGACCTTGGGGTGTACGAACCGTACCCCTACGGTCCGTACACCTACGATCATGGGGTGTACGCACGGGGACATATGCACCGTACCCCTGAAATCCAGGGGTGTACGCACCATACCCCTATGCTCCGTACCCCTGCAGTCAGGGGTGTACGCACCATACCCGTTTGCTTTTACGGACGTTTTAAGCTCCCTTAAAAAAAAGTCGTACGGAGTGTGGTCGATACGATTCGTACTTGCTGGGTCGGAAAATGCAGCTTCGATCCGTACGGACATCGCGTACTGCGTGTTCCGAATGCGATTCGTACGGATTAGTGAGTTGTACGGTCTTCGGTACGATTCGTACAGAGAACTGCTTTGGGTATACATTGTACTACATCGTACGTACGGGTACGGTTCTGCATACGATTCGTACGGGAAAAAAGCTCTGTACTGCTATTCGGAGGGCATTTTACCGAACCGGAATCGGCCCCTAAGTGTATTCCAATTGTTTTTTATGTTGTTTTTTGTACTGAAGACTTTCTCTTTTATGAATATACTTTTTATATGTTAAAAAATATAACAGTCACATATCAAGCTAATGTAAAGTAAATGAAGTTTTTTAATGTAAATAAACAAATCTTATTAAAAAAAGATATATTTTTGGGGTATTGCGGTTCCATGGCGGTCCGCAAACATAGACAGACTACTACTCTATGGTTTGTACTCCAGATCACGCTATTGGAACACATTTGCAACTCTACTGCATATGTACACCCCTCCATTGTTATTGGTGATATTGTTATGAATATATATACAAGTATATATAAACAACATTATTTCTGTTTTCCAACAAAGTTCCCCATTTTGCCAGTTTCACTAATCCGCAAATTTTACTGACCGGATTCGCAAATTCACTTACAAGCACACCCAGTCCTTGTCTTCTTATTTGATATATTAAGACCCCCACAATTGCACATGGCAACCACACCAAAAAGCAGTTACTTCTCCAGTGAAGTCAGTAGAAGGCGGATTAAGAACCAGTGGTGTTCTGCTTTTATACAATGTCTGAAGCTACATCGTCCGTCCAAGGTGAGCATCTACAACCTGTTGAGGATGAGGAGAAAGACACACCACCTCGCAGAAAAGAAAGTGAATTGTGGAAGCACTTTACATTATCTTCTGGGGAAAAGAAGGAACAGAAAAATATGTGCAGTGAAATATTTGCGGCAAGCAGTTATCCAGAGGCGCTACAAAGAAGTATTCACATGGGGCAAGTTCTATGTGGAAGCACCTGAAAACAATTCATGAAAGGGTCTACAACAAGATGATGTGAGAGAAAGCAGGTGCAGCAGGACAGTCGATCTCAACAGCACACTTGGGAGAACCATCATCAGCTACAATCATTACATTACCAACTGCCTGCGAAGAATTGAGTGACATGGTTAGTTAATGCAAGAAATGCCACGTTCTTCTTGCTGTAAAAATGTAATCTGTGGGTGCATTCTTCAATACAGTGAAGAAGCATTAGTGAAAGTTTTTTTTTTCGCCTGCAGTCATCACATGTTTTTTGAAGACTGTAGCCAGTTTCTTCTTTGCATTTCCTAATCCTTACCCTTTTAACTACTATGCTGTATAATTCTTGTTAGAACACCATCTTGTCAATCAAAGAGCTAATTGTGATTTAATGTGTCAGTGACTGTATTGGTGTGAGTGGGTGTGTCAGTGTGTGCATCAGAATATGCCTGGATGTGTTAATGCTAGCAATAGTGTTTGGCTGGGTGTGTCAGTGTCTGCTTTGATGTATGCATGAGTGTGTTAGTGTCTCCATTCATATGTCCCTGGGTGTCTCGGTGTATGCATCAGTGTGTGCATGTGTGTTATTGCATGCATTAGTGTATGGCTGGGTGTGTGTTTCTGCTTTGCTGTATGCCTGGGTGTGTCAGTGTCTGCATCAGTGTATGCACCAGTGTGTCAGTGTATGCATCATTGTCTGCCTCAGTGTGCTATTGGATGCATTAGTGTTTGGGTGGGTGTGTCCGTTTCTGCATTACTGTATGTGTTAAATGGTAAAAAATATATTCTGTTAAGTTATCCTCCGCTTTCAGCCATTTTGTCTACCAGCCCTCATTTTGTGTTTCTGCAGGGACTTTCTGCAAAGTCAGAAGTTACATGTTCACTGAAAGCTGGTTGTGCTGATAATACTTACATGCTAGAGTAGAGGCCCTGCCCTGCCCTGCCGAAGGCCCAGAGCAAGCAGATGTTCCTATCTACAAGCCCACCTATTCTTGTACCCTCCCCTGTCTATCTATGAAAGTGAAGTGGGAGGAGGTTTATCAGGATTCCACAGTTCAGCATGTAAGCATTATGTAACAATGAAAAAGGGGTTTTAGTGCTTCTCTTACTGTACCAAATTTGTATAAATACCAGGTTTGAAACCATGCTAGTCACTTCCCTCTCAGACATTTGCAGAGTCTGTATGACGGAGCCCGCTCATGAGATGTAATAAACTTGTGTTTTGTTCCACTCCAGTGTTGATCCTCATTTTGTCAAACCTATAGACTAAAGGTGTCCCTGCACCAGTGAGACAGATAAAATATATAATTTCTACAATTGCTGCTGGCAAAGTGGGGCCCCATTGAGGGACACAGCTGGACCAGAAGGAGGTTGTTTCGACAGGACAGAAACACTGAGGGGGCTCCCACAGACGGAGACTCGTTCTCGCGGCCAAGGTGATTTTCAGCTTATCGACCTGACCTTCGTGGCGGCTCGGTGTCTCAACTGGGGCTCTTCGGTTGACATTTTGGAGATTATCTATTGATCTGAGGATCGGCAGGTGGGAGTTGGAGAACTGCGATCAGGTAGGATCGAAACGGTTGTCTTTTTGGTTTTTGTCTTTGTAAAGAAACAAATATGCAAATGTTTTTGGCAGGTAATGTGGGAATTTTTTCTAATTTCTCAGTTTTGGTATAAGAGTCTCTTAATAATATTGTTAAGAAGAAATTGATAAACATGCCTGATTTTAGTAGAATATGTGCACTATGTTGTTGTAACAAGAATAGAATATTGGATGAAAGACAGCCAGCACCTATAGAAGGAACTTCTAAATATGAAATGCACATTAAACACGGTATTTCTTCCATACTGTTTAGCGCATTATGGAACAAATATACAAAGGTAGATGGTAATTTACAGTGGCCATAAATGGTACCTTTGATTTGAATAAATTGCAATATGTAGAAGAATAGCTTTTTAAAAGAAAGAGTAGACAGAGTATGTTCAATGCCTTAGGATTATGGGAAAAATCAATTAAACAAAGACAAATTAAAGAAGAGAAGGAGAGGAAGAAAATTGAAGAACAGACAATTATAAAGAAAATAAAAAGGATAAGATTAAAAAAACAAGAGGAAAATGTAGAAAGTGAAGATAGACGAGTTACACCTGATTACACGAAACCCTTTTTTCTTTATGTACACGAATGAAAAGGTTGTGCGTTATCTGTCCTGACACAGCCATATGGGAACAAACAACGCTCATGTGAATTCTTTTCTGCATTTCTGGACCCTGTTGCTAGGGCACTCCATGGTTGTCTGAAGGCTGTGGCAGCAACTGCCGTTTCAATCAGACAATCAGCAGGACTTGTACTGGACCATAAATTGACGTTTTTGTTCCCCAATCAGTTGATGTATTGTTGAATCAAACTAAGACACAACATAGTGCTCGTCTTACAGGGTAGGAACTCACTTTATTAGCACCACATATTACACTCAAATGATGTTTGACTTTGAATCCAGCTACTCGGTTGCCATTGCCATCTGAGCAACCTTGTGATATACACAACTTCATTTTTACCACTAAAGAAACTCAGCCTCGTGCCCAATGGAAGTCAATGGGGAAGTTGCAGTTTTGAAGAAGAAGGACCCTTACCAGCGGTCCAATTGGTAGACGGAAGGTTGGAGAGCCACCCCACCCATGGATGCCCCAGGATACCTACACCAGGGAAGCCGGGTGCATAGGGGTGAAGTAATATCAGAACCTGTCATAGACGAGAATGGAAGACTTTGAGGAAGATGCCTCTGGAGAAGCCTGTGAAGAAGTCCGGTAGAATCCAAGGGTGGATTCTTGAAGACAAAACCTGCATGCAAAGGAGACAGAGTCTATGTCACTCAAAGGTGGCCAGGGGGCACGAAGCACAATGCCAACCAATGTTGAGAGATTCAGGAGTGCAAAAGGTGTCCTTGGTGCTGCAACTGCGCACCGACTTGACGCCTTTGGGCAAAATGTGCGCTTTATAAGACTACTTTTCATTCATTCATCAGCTGTGAGGACCAGGCGACGCTAAGGAAGACCAGGAGCCGTGCATGAGCTGCCCCATGTCGGATGTCGGGGTCCAGGTGGTCGGTGTCTGGCAGAAGCACCAACAAGCCATGGTAGCCGCAAATGGTGTGGAAACCAAAAAGATGGCAAGATTGTGGCCAGCAAGGTCCAAGGGACTCACCAAGTGCAGGAGAGTCGGAGGAGGCCCTGAGCAAGCAGGAGAGCTCACTGAAGCAGAAGAAGACTCTCGATAGCACCAACAGGCAGAAGGCACAGAAGTCACAAGAGGACTTCACTAAAGAGGGAGGTCTACTGTTCAAGGGATGCAGTGAGGACGCTTATTTTTGAGGGATATGATGCTGGAGGTTGGAGCTTCTTATAGACCAAAGATCTCTGGAGTTCACACCCAATAAGCCTTGGTAACAGAAAGTTGACCAGCAGTGCTCAGGGGGTTTTGTCCCAGCGGCTCTGATGAGGGATACTGTCCTCAAAATTACAGAGAAGAGGGGCGTGGCTTGGCAAGCCATGATGGTGGTTGTGTTCTGAGTGCACTCCATCCAGCCCCATATTATCCTGATATCTTATCTTGTCTCTCTGACCCTGTGTCGGTCTGCAGTCGGAGCACAGCGGCATACCCCATGGCCAGTTTGAACGCCGTAGGAGGTTCGAGGATGATGCTGTGGCCACCGAGAGGAGCCGCAGCCTGTGGGAGGCATGCCCCTGAGAGGAGCCGGAGAGTTGCCTGCTCTCTGGCCAGGCTGAGGGGCTGTTGCAGCAGCTGTGTGAGAGGCAGACCGTTTACTGGTGTCCCCCGGGAGCCCGTACGTACATCTGAGCGGGCCTCATATGCGGAGGGCTGGCTTCCCTTGATGCGGCGAGGACTGGCAGAGTTGTGGAGTGGCTCGGTGGCCTGTTCAGGCCATGGAGGTAAGGCGCTGTCTGGGAGAGCGGTGCGGACGTCCCCTAGAGGCTGCTGCGTTCGATCCCAAGGCGAGGGGGGGCCCTCCGTGCCATCGGGGTTTCCCAGGGGCCTATTGCGTTTTTGGGGAGTGCCTTTCTGCCACTGTCTTTCCCCACTTCTCTCCTCTTAGCTGAGACTGTGCGTGCTGGGGCTTCGGCAGTCGTGTCGGGCTGCGTTGGGAGGAGACCTGGAGCAGCCACGCCTCGAGGGGCCCGCGGCAGAAGGGGGCAGAGCTGAGGTGCTGGTCGGCCGGGTTCCCGCCGAGCTTGGGACCCGCCGTGGTACTGCTGACTTGTCTCACATCACCCTGTGAGCCGCCCTGATCTGCGAGCATCAGGAAGACCCGGAGGTGGGGTCCTGTTGGGGGTGCCGACAGGCCGCCACTTTGGTGCATTGACCCTCTTCTGTAGGCAACCTCACCAGACTCTGGGGTCTGAGGGGCTCTCCGTGACATTGAGGGCCCCAATGGGACTGTGAGTTGACTGGGGGACCGTGAGTACCAACGTGTTTTTGGGAGGTGCCTGCCCGTCATCTTCTCCCCCCCTTCTTTCTTCCTTTGAGCCAGTGCCAGCTGGGGTTCCGGCGGTCGTATTGGGCCACAATGGAAAGGGGAATTCTTGGAGTGACCGCATTGCCTTGGTCACAGCTTGGGAGCAGTTCTAGGTGGGCCCCTGTTCAGCGGTCAGACCGGGACACGTGTGCCTAATGGTGGGTGTCCCCGGTTTTTGCTCCTTCCATTGTCCTCCTTGGGCTCGTCTGGGGAGTCCTGAGGGCAGCAACGACGCGGGACAAGGGTGGTAGAAGCCGATCCAAGCAAGGCCCCATCAATAAATATACCGGTGCAGGAGCGGGTGCTGGGACGCCCAGAGGGCAACAAGGGGCGGTACCTGACAGTGTGGCACTTATGGCAGCCATCACCCAGTCCAGGGACATGCTTGACGCAAAAATTGGAGCGGTCGGCTCAGATGTCATGCTGCTGAGACAAGACTTGCGTAACGCAGTGTCCCGCATCACGGAGGCTGAAACCCGTATTTCTGGGGTGGAGGACGACGTCACCTCACTAAAAATAATGTGGCTGCCATTGAGACGGTTCAGGAGGGACTAGCGTTGCAAGTGGAAGATGCGGAAGGGCGGGCCAGGCGCAACAACCTTCGCTTCGTAGGGTTTCTGAAAGGCTGTGATGGAGACAGCTTGGAACGCTTCCTTACACAGTGGTTGGAGGGCTGCCTTCCCCCGGAGGCTCTATCCCATTGCTTCGTTGTGCAACGGGCCCACAGAGCGCTTATGCAGACGCCTCCACCGGGGGCTCGCCCGCGGCCAGTCACAGCCAAACTCCTGAACTACCTGGACTGCCCGATCCAAGGAACCTCTTACTTACAACAATGCATGCTTTCTTATCTTCCCTGACTATATGCAGCTGGTGCAGCAGCAGCAGCAGTCGTTTATGGCGGCGAAAGCCTGTTTGATGGATCTCAAGCTCCCCTATTTCCTCTTGTTTCCCGCCTGCATGCTGGTCGTGTACCGCTCCTGCACACACTTCTTTGAAACGCCAGAAGAAGTCTTCAAATGGACTGATGAGACGGTGCTGGTGAGAGTCCATATGCCACCTGGAAGGTAATCTGATTCGTCATCGAGCGAGATGGCCCGGAGGGGTCCCCGGGGCCAACTGAAGGGCAACAGACAGTCGCGATCTAGGCGTCGCTCCCAGTCCTGCGGCGCCTCTTCTCGAGGAGGTTCCACCTCTGGGCGGCAGATATCAACAGATTGATCTATGGGTCTGCGGGGTGCTGCAGGGCTCCATACTACTGATTGCTTGTCGGAGAGACTTAGACTTGGGCTGGCTTCTCTGCCAGGCCCTTGCTGGCCGGGACATGCCCGAGGGGCATGGACTGCAAGTTGGGGATCCATTGGTCGGAGCGGCTCCCATCCCCCATTGGGGTTTGTGATCTCGCTCAGCCGCGACAGATGCTTCAGTGTTTTTGAGGTATAGGGTGGGGATGTTTGTTGGGGGGGATTGTTCATGTTTACAGATCGCACGTCCGCTGTGGGCCCACATCTTTACGCACATGCACCGATAGATGCCCACCCGGATAGCCAATACATCTACTAGGGCGCAGGTGACCCCAGGTACCCTTCTCATTGTTAGCTGAAATGTTTGTGGGGCCCTGGATAAGATTAAACGCGGGCCATACTTCAACAGGCCAAACGGGCCAGGCCTATGTACGTCTGTTACTGGAAACACATCCAATGGGCACGAAGGCCCCTTGCTTTCAGAGATATGGGATTCAGCAGGTCTTCCACTCCGGCTTTACGAGGGTTTCACAGGGGTGGCGATATTGGTACACCGCAGGGTCCCATACACACATGAAAAACAATGGACGGACACACAGGGGCAATATTTGTTTCTTCGGGGCAAGTTTGGGGAGGACCTCCTGGTATTGGGCAGTGTCTATGCTCCCCCTGCCCTGCAAGGGAATCTGGTGGAGCGACTTATGACTCTCTGGGCGGATATGCCAGATGTGCGCTCTGTGGTTGGTGGGGACTGGAACGATGTCATGGATTTGGGCCGGGATAGATAGCGAGGTGGAGGTGGTCGGGAGAGTATTCGTCCACGAAATTGCACTACCTAGTGACGGGGCTTGATTGGGTGGATGTGCCATCATGGGGATACTCGGGAATTCACCACAGTCCATGACTGATACTCCAGAAATGACTATCTCTTTGTTCCCAGGGTTGCAGTGGGTAGGGTGGTGTCGGTGGACATTCTGCCCCGGGGCCTGTCGGGTCATTCCCCAGTGGTCCTTATGCTCCAGATGGGTTGTGGGCGACTACCGTTCAGGTGGTGTCTGTCGGTGTGGCATCTGCAGAATGACGACTATAAGGAGCACATGAGTGAAGCCATTGACCACTATCTGACGGTCTGTCTCTTGTTCCGAGACATTATGGGAGGCATTAAAACCCGCACTGAGGGGGTTAGATATCTCCTGGTGCGCTGCAGCATGTAAGGAGCGTAGGGAGGAGCTGCTGCGAGTGGAGGTAGAAATTGAAGTACTCAACCGTAGGAACCGGGTGGTGAAGGAAAGTCAGCCTAGGAGGCATTTGCTGATGGCACAACAGAATTATGCGGCCTTTCTGATGGACGAGGCCCGCCAAGCCTGGCTGCGACGTGTAGCAGGGTATATCAATGGGGCGACAAGTCCAGCAATATGCTGCATCGGCTTTGTCAGGGAACCTTTCATTCCCAGGCCATACCGGGAGTTCTGGACCCGGCGGGAGAATCGATTACCAACCCCCCGGCTATTGCCAAAAGCTTCGCTGCCTACTATGCAGATCTATATGCTGCGAAAGAATGCTTATCGGGTGCCGTCATAGATAAATTCATAGCTGACCTACCACCCAAAGCTGTGTCAGACGAGGTGCAAGAACAGCTGGAGCTACCACTGACAGATGAAGAACTAGGCACGGCCCTGGAAGAACTCAACCCCGGGAAGGCACCAGGTCCCAACGGGTTCCCTCGTGAATTTTTTAGACACTATTTATACAATTGGCCCCCCACTTTCGGCCGGTGGTGGAGGAGGCTCGGGAACGGGCGCGCTTCCTCCGGACTAGAGGCATGCAGAGGTGGTGGTCTTCCATAAACCGGGCAGGCCCCCATAACATGCTTCATATCGTCCAATTTCCCTTTAAAATGTGGAGGCGAAGGTCCTGGCCAAGGCATTGGGCAATTGTCTCCTGCCCCACATCTCCACCTTGGGGCACCCTGACCAGGCTGGGTTCATGCCCCGGAGGGTGACCAGACACAATATTAGATGAGCACACGTGGCACTGGCGGCCATCAGGCAATTGGGGGAACTAGCGGTACTATTGGCTGATATGGACAGGGTGTTTGAGTCCCTGAGCTGGGTGTACCTTTTCTCCCTGCTGCGAAGGCTCAACTTCGGTCCGCGATTTCTCTCATACCTAACGCTACTATACACATATCTAACGGCGTCAGTGCTGGTAGCCGGGGCGCTCTAATCATCCTTTTCTATCGGGCTGGGTATGCGGCAAGGCTGCCCCCTGTCCTCTTATTTATTTGCACTAGCTATTGAGCCCTTGGCTGCTTGAGTGCGCATTGACGCACAGATCCGGGGATTTCAATGGTCTGTCTGATAGGACAGCAATATATGCGGATGATGTTCTTTTCTTTTTTACAGCGGTAGACAGGACGGGCCGCGGCTACTGCGCATTATGCACATTTATGGGGAAACTTTGGGTCTCTATATGAACCCCCGTAAGTCAACATTCTGGGTCCTGGGGGATCGGACAAGGATGGGAGCGTGGGCAACCTCGGTTCAGTTGGCGGTGGGGGAACTGAAATATCTGGGCGTGTTTTTATCGGCTGTACCTGCAATCTACTGGAAGCGCAACCTGGCCACAGTGTGTGAGCAGACTTGTGAAGATCCTAAGTCCTGGTCTCATATGCCTCTGTCATTATATGGCAGGTCCACGATATTCAAGATGGTGTCACTTCCCTGGCTCCTCTATCAGCTACAAAATCACCCATCTCAGATCCCCGCCCGATGGTTTAGATAGGTGAATATACCACTTGGACAGTTCCTGTTGGAGCGGGGGAAGGGTACGGGTGGCTCTGCACACATGCTTCCTGTCCTGTGGGGGGCTAGCATCCTCTGATGTTCTCTCATATTATCAAGCCTCACACTTGCTGGTCCTTAATGAGTGGTTGTACGGCGACAGGGGAGACCCAGCGTATGCAGTCGAGCGACAGCTCATGGGGCACCATTCCCTGCACAAAATACTTTATTCAGCGCCGCTGTGGGAGTTGCTGCCATCGGCGATGCGGGTGGTGTTCCTGATCTGGAGGCAGGCATTGCGATGAATGGGGTGGTGGAACACCTTGACCCGTGAAACCCCCCTCTGGGGCAACGGGCATTTGCCCCAGTTGGCGGTCCTACAGGGATTGCAGGGATGGGATGCAATAGGTATCTTGGTCCTTGGTGATGTTATGAGGGGCCGGATGCTCAAATCCTTCCAAGACCTACAGAAAGAATTCCTTATGCCACTATCCCAGTTTTATTGCTACCTTCAGTTTCTCTGTCCCCTAGTTTAGAGGGTTTGGAGTCGCTGCCGGAATTCAGCCCGCTGGAGACGAAGGTTTTCATGGAAGATCTAAATGACGGGAAAATTTTCCAAATTTATCAATCCCTGGTCACTCATTGCTCCCCTACACTTCAGAGGCTTTGGAGGGCTTGGGAGGAGGATGTGGGCACACTGGAGGAGGAGGACTGGACTGAGGCCTTAGCAGCCCCGCGAGGGGTTGCCATAGCGATGCGCCTTCGCCTGGTTCAGTTCAAATATTTACACAGGGTCTATTTTACACGAGAGCACCTGTGGAGGGCAGGGCTGATCACTTCTCTTGTGTGCCTTTGCTGTAGCCGAGAGGAGGGCACAATAATCCACACAGTTTGGGGCTGTCCATCTCTTGAATGCTTTTGGAGAAGGGTATATGCCTGCCTTTCGGAGGTGTTGGGGTGGGAGCTCTCCCATATGCCACAGCTGGCCTTACTTCATGTTATAGAGGGAATAGGAGGCAGCATCCACAAGCGTCACCTTATGCAATTGAGCTTTACATTGGCGAAAAGAGATATTGCCAGGGCATGGGAGGCACCAAGGGCCCCATTGGTGGCTGCGTGGAAGAATGGGCTTGATTTCTGTATGGGTCTAGAACAACCTGTCTTTGTTGCTAGGGAGTGCCCACGCAAGAATTGCAAGATTTGGAAGCCGTAGCTGATTATCAGGGGTTGTTGCTAGACCCGCCACCGGTGAAAAGATCCATCCGATGGGATAACACATATGCATATCTTCAGACTGTGGGGGCATATTACGGGGGGCCCGGAGGGTCTTACCCATCCTGCTATATTTCTATGTGGTGGACAGGACTACGCAGACTTTGTGAAATCAGGGGGGTGGGTGGTTGGGAGGTGTTGTTGGTATGTGTTAAGATCTAATGTGTCAAAGTCATCACAACCGTATTGTTGGATTGTGCAGTTGGAGTGCAGAGCCCTGCATTATATGTGCAACTTGACAAAATAAAATTTGTTTAAAAAAAAAAATGCAGAGACGACAGATCCGCCCTCTAGGTAGCTGCAGAACCACCACCTCTGTTGCTGGGCCTCGGGAAGTCCTTAGGACGACAGGAGCAGAAAACCGGTCAGCTCATTGCAGTGCCTGCAGATGCAGTGGAGTGACTCCTTCACTTCAAGGGAGATTACTTCGGATGTCCTTGATGCCTGCAGGTTTTTTTGGAGAACCTAAATAAAGCACAGATACAGAAGACCTGAAGAACAGGAAGACCAGAAGCAGCACGAGTCTTCCTTGATGCAGTCTCAGTTCCAGGCGAAGCTCAAGTGTTTAGATGGTCGAAGAGTGTCGTGGTTTTAGACGTGAGTCTTGTTCCAGGAGGAATCCAAGGACCCACCCACAGGGGAGCTCGTGATTACCCTATGGAAAAGGTTAGAACGACTCGGGTGTTGGTTCCTCCTAGAGGAGGGGCTGAACAGAGGGTAGAATACTCCCCTTTCCTTTGTCTATTCCTTTGTCCATTTTCACACCAGAGTGGGAACCAAGGGTTCCTGAACTGGCTCAAAGGGGAGTATGCAAGGAGGGCACCGAATGTACCCTTCAAAACTGTCTGAGTGCCCCCACTCCAGCTCAATACACTAGGTCCTGTCTGGGAGGTGATCACACCTCCCTAAGACAAGAAACCTATTGTTCTACCTTCCTCTGCCCAATATCAGAAATCCTATCTGGTCTGGAATAAAATCCTGTCTGGTCTGGAACAAAATCCTGTCTGGTCAGCAGCAGCACTAGCTTGCTGGCAGACCCTGAAAGGCTTTTACCGAGAGGACAGAGGGGTCCCCTAGGGAGACCCCCGTACATGGAATCATACTTCTGGCACCAGAATCAGTGTTGGTGTATTATTCCAACATGTTTGATACCAAACATGGGCAGGTATGGTGCACCCATTATATAGTTAGGTATCTTGTAATGCCTGATGTCTACTATATACCTTAGAATGGCTGACTGCACATACAAAGCCTGGAAAATCGACTCTGTGGTTTGTAGGGGTATCCTACTCATGCAGGGGCACCCTCACACTTGTAAATGTAAACAATCATTCCGCCTCAGGACTTAAGAGCCTGCCATATGGGGGACTTATAGGTCTTAATTGCAGTGACCTAAGATATAAGGAACCGTATATCTGTTGTGAGGGGTGCAAGCACCATCTCACACAGACTGAAATGGCAGGCCTGTAGGCACAGTTTAAATGCACTCCCATGGGTGGCACACTACATGCTGCAGCCCATGGGAGACCCCTGGTGTACCTATGCCCTGGGTACCTCAGTACCATATACAAGGGACTTATAAGGACATCAGTATTCAATTGTGTATGTACCAAAGTACTTACCAAAGCCAATTTGGGGGAGAGAGCACAGCTGCTGGGGTCCTGATTAGCAGGACCCCAGACTAAGTCAAAAACACACTGACACCAGGAAAAAAGTGCGGTAACCATGAAAGCAGATAACACTTTCCTACACTGGGTGTGTCAGTGTCTGCACTGGTGTGTCCCTGGGTATGTCAGTGTCAATGTATGCCTGGGTGTGTCAGTGTATTCTTGAGTGTGTGCCCGGGGTGTTAGGGTACGCTTAGTGTGTCACAGAGAGTGTTAGTGTATGGATGCGTGCCTGCCTGGCTGTCTCAGTGTATGCATTAGCGTGTGCCTGGGTGTATTATTGGATGCATTCATGTTTGGCTGGGTGTGTCAGTATCTGCGTTGGTGTATGCCTGACTGAGGCAGTGTCTGCTTGGTGTGTGCCTTGTTGTGGCAGTGTCTGCATTGGTGTATGCCTGGGTGTGTCAGTGAATTCATCAGAGTGTGCCTGGGTGTATGTTTAGATGCATTAGTGTTTGCCTGCCTGTGTTTGTATTAGTGTGTGGTTACATGTGTAACTGGCTGTATCAGTATGTATATGGGTGTTTGAGATGCAGTATCAGGGTTTGCATGAATGTCTAATTGGCTGTGTAAATATGTGACTGGGAGTGTCATTGCCTGTATGAGTTAGTGTGTCAGTTTCTGTGTCGGAGTGTGGTTGGCTGTATCAGTAGTTGTATCCATCTGTGTCTGGATATGTTAGTGGCTGTATCAGTGAGTGCCTGGGTGTGTCAATGGCATCATTGGTCTGTGCATGAATGTGTCAGTCTCTGTGTAGGTATCAGTGTATCACTGGGCATAAGAGTAGCTGTATTGGTGTATGTGTTTGGGTGGGAGAGTGCGTGTATCAGTGTATAACTGGGTGTATTAGTCACTGTACCGGAGTGTGCCTTGGTGTGCAAGTTACTGTATAAGCGTGTGAGTCAGTGTGTCAATGGCTGTATGGGTGTATGAGTCTATCTAAGTACCAATTTACCTGTGTAAATAGGTGTGTGACTAACTGTACAGGATTTTTAGTGGCTGTGTGAGTGCAAGTGTGGGTGTACCAGTACCTGTGTAAATGACTCTATATGTTATGTTATGTTATGTTATGTTACGTGGATTTGTACTGCGAACAGATGCCCCAGCTAAGGGGCGTCCTGGCGCATGGCAAGGTAACACGCAACAGCCACAAGAAACACAACAGCTAAAAAGAAGGAACCAGGTTAAAATAAGAAAGTTTAGGTGTGCAAGTTCATGTATGAGTGTCTGTGTGGGTGTATTTATGACCTGTAACTAAAATTACTAATATACATTTTTATTACTACAATTTTATTTTATTAACACATTACAAAACAATTTAAACCAAACAATTAGCAATGAACATAACTTATTTAACTGTTTACAAATACACATTTTTGCACAAGCACTTCAGGAAGCATGAAACAAAGTGATGTTTTGAAGCATTTTACAGTAGCGTCAAGTGAGGTCATGTGAGGTCAGTCAACTGGTCCTTGTAGTACATGTCATCATCCTGGTATAAGTGGGAGGAGGTGCAGCCCTTCAGGTGCCCTCATAGATCTCAACTTGCAGGTACAATCCTTCTACTCTTCCACAGGTATAGACAGAGGAGTGTGCCTCGGGTGTCACGTTTATACTTGGATAGTGGATGTGGGTGATTCCTTGGTCCTTCTTGGCCAAGGAGTCAAAGTTCTCAGGTGTAACCCTACTCACTTCTGCAGCAGTTCATGTTTGCCTATTGCAATCAAACCCACAGTCACCTTACTCCCAAAGTCTTAGATGGGGCGCCCCATATTCTCTTGTGCAGGGTCTGTGTGCCCACCCAGACGTGTGGCCAGGTTAATGAGCAGTACCCTCCTTTGTGGTTACTCAAAACCAGTACTACTGCTAGCTGTCATACCCTAGGTTTGGTGTCAGCCTGATTAGGGGGATAAAGGCTGGTCCTCTCCCTGTGACACTTAACATTTACTTGTGACAGGGCAGGCCCCTTTGAAAATAATGAAGTTCCTGGGGCCACCCTAACTGGTGTTCCTGGTAGTGGAAGAAAACACCTCCCCACACCCAGGTCCTTGTCCCTATTTTGGTGGCAGTTTTCACACCTCACTAAAGCCAAATATAGGCTGAGCAGCTGCTAGAGAGCTCATGCAAATTAGCCACCAACGGCCTTATTACACAAAGTGCTCTGGGGGCACAATGGGTGTTTGCACCCACTTTGCGCCCCTGGGGCACTTTGATATTGCATAAAGGGTTGCAGATGATTGTACGGCCACCTTCTGTAATACAGATAGCACTGGCACAAATATAGCAACATCGCAATCATCAGACAGCGTTTGCATGAGGGCATGCCCCAGTGAAAATGAGGGAATCTCTTTGCTTCTGCACCAGTGCTGTATTATAGACGCTGGCTCAAAGACAAATAAGCAATTGAGAGGCACACTTACAGTTTGCCACAAAAAAGCAGTGCACTGTCAGTGTGCCCCCTGATGGCACCCCTCTGTAGGGGGTGAAGGACCCCATACATTCCCTTGCAGGTGGGTGCGGTCACTCACTGTACCAGCCTGCAAGAAGATCTCTCACCCCTCTTAAAAGTGCAAGTGGGTTGCCACCTGCACAGTCAAACACTGAGTAGCTTCTTCAAAGCCGGCTTGTATTTCACTTGAATATGCTGCCCCCAGGCAATGCGAGTTCCACAGTTACCCTGGGGGCAGCACATATATTTTAATATGCCGTGCCCTGTTCAAACAAGGAAAATGCGCTTTAGAGTGGGAAAATGTAACTTTTGAAAAGTCACTTTTCCTAAATATTCATTAAAAATATGACTTCACCCTTTATTGGGCTTTTACTAACTATTACAATTGTAGTTTAATTCTTTTTCTAGCTGGCCCCAAACTTGAGATAGCAGATTTCATATATATCTTTTAAACAAATTTTATTTGTCAAGCGGCACATGTATAGCAGGGCCCTGTAACCCAGAGGCGTCTGCACAATCAAAGCATGAAATGAAATATTGACTTTGATAATTTTAAATTAATACCCAAACAATAACATGAAAGGTAATACACTAAAAATCTAACTCCCCTCCTCCCCCCGATTGCACTACACATCCACTCCAGGCTGATCCATTTGAATTTTACAAATAAACTACCCACTTGGATTCCACCACCCACCCCGCTCCAAGGAACTCCCACAACAGGCCCAAAGTCTATAATCACGGATCCCGATCTACAGAAACCGGGTCTAGGAGCAATCCCGATAGGCAGATTTCATATTTTAATCAGGACTGTAGTTTTCCTCATAGGACAGCCCAGGCCTACCACAGTTAATATACTTTTGGGGCCTTGTCTTTGTAGTGGCATGGTAACATTGAAGTTCTACATGCCCCACTTTTAAATACCATGCACCCTGTCTTTTTAAAAAAACCTGCACAGGGAGGATTTATGAATTTTTAAAAGGGAGTTTTCCCCTTTAAAAAAAAGGTTATTTTCACAGGTCAGACTGCAAATTTAAACTCCAGCAGTCAGGCTACAAGGGTAGGCCAGGAAGACATGTTTTTCTCTGTCCAAGGTCCATTAAACGTTCCATGCCATGGGTGTAGTCTGTACAACACAAACCGTGGCTAATCCCTGGTTGGAATTATTCCAACCAGGGATTAGCTATTTTCTACATATTTTAAGGATCGGAGCACATTCACTGTGAGTGTTCATCATGGCCCCAGTATGCAGAGTCTAAAGCCAGCAATGACATTCAGCAGCTAAATGTGGGTGACTGGGGGCGTGGCCAAGATGGCGACCTGAGCAGTCGCAGGTTTGCATGGCTCCCTGCCCTAATTCCCCTGCGGCACACATAAGCACCGTGTATCGCCCCCTCAACACCGGCCTTCGAGAGACCTCGCTGTCTGCTGACCTTGTGGGTGTCTTCGGCGCAGCTGTGTCCCCGACAGCATTGCCTACTGCCCAGACAGCTAACGACTGGCCAGACTCAGGTGTGATCCCGACCGGGAACGGTGAGTGGCGCAGGCAGTGCCCAAATCAAGGCCCCGGTCCGGGCCTATGCGGTCCTGCTGGAGTGGTGGTCGGCAGCTGTGGACCGGAGCAAGAGACGCCACGCATCCTCCCTTGGCCTCCGGAGGCAGCAGGAGTGCAGGGAGCTAGCCTTGGCGTGGTCGGCTCCCGGCGGCTAGTTGCTGAAGCGCCGGGAGCACGGACATCGAGGACCCGGCCTGGCCCAGCACGGAACGGCGCCAAAATTGAGGCCCCGGTCTGGGCCTAGACGGACCACCTAGAGAAGTGCCCGGAGGTTAGCGACCAAGTGGGCAGACGTCGCACACCCCCCCCAACCTGGGCCTCTGGGGGAATCCGGAGCACAGAGGGCCGACCTTGCTGAGCGGTGCTCCCGGCGGCTGACTAGTGGAGGAGCCGGGAGCGCGAAAATTGAGAGCCCGGTCTGGGCCTACAGGACGGAGTGCCGGCGGAGCGCAGATGCAGTGGGCTGGCAGGCGGCAGCAGCCTGGGCCAGGCAGAGACTAGCGAGGTGGGAGGACACTCGAGGAGCCCCTGGCCTCGTGAGCGGTGAGTGTTGCAGTGCGCCAGGAGCGAGTGGACCGGGGGCCTGGTCGGGGCCTAACGGGCAGGCATAGGTCGCGCTGGAGTGGGATCGGGTCCCCCAGTGACACTTGGGCTCCGAGACCGGGGCCTCGCCAGGGGCCACGAGCCTCCCGCAGAGAGGCATCTGACCAGACCAGAGGACAGCTTACCTGGCGGCCGGATTGGGGCTTGGCGGAGCCGGGTGACCCAGAAGACCTGCTGAGAGAGGGACCCATAGCTTCCTTCGGCAGTATCGTGAGGGGCCCAGAGCGACAAGAGGGGCAGGGAACAGACCCGGAGTGAGGCGGCTAGTTGTAGAGGCCCTGGACACCTCGGTGGAGTGGCCGCGGCGGGTGAGGGGTAGTGCGGCAGCGCTGTGAGGTCGGGCCCCGCACCAATGACCGTCGGGTACCCTCAAGAGGACCCCCGCAGAGGAGGGCCCACCGAGGCCGTGGAGCAACCCCTGGACCGCGGCAGAAGGAAGTGGGGCGCAGCTCGGCTCCCTGAGGGAAGGCCAGGGGATGCCCTCGGGACATACAGTGCGGATACGAGGAGTAGCTGATGGACGCCTGGTATTATCGGGGCCTGAAGACCGAGCCCTGGGGACACTGGACCCGATATTCGCCCGTGCTGTCCGTTCCTCCCCGCAACTGCCACACAAGTAGCCCGCCCCCTACTAGCCCTTCCTTGCAGTCCAGTGGCCGATCGGAGCCCCGATTCACGGCCGTGGTCACGGAAGTGGGGCACAACCGGAAGCATCACGATGGCGAATGCTAACCGCAGGGGGGCCGCTCCATCACTGACCTCCTGGGGAAGCAGCCGCCGAAAGGAGACAAATCTCAAACACCGTTGCCGTCATCCACGCCCGCCACCAGCAAGGACATGGCCCAGGTTGAAGGCCCTGTCACGAGATCCTTCCTGGAATCCCTGTTTGGCACGCTTAGGGACGACTTCCAAACCCTGAAACAGGAGTTGTTGAGTGAACAGAGAGAGCTACGCAGGGACTTAGATGGACTGGGGGAGAGGGTGGCAACGATGGAGGACTCAAACCAGGTCCGCTGTGAAGAGCTGGTGCATCTTCAGCAGGAGGTCCTGCGGCTCAGAGATCAGCAAATGGACCTTCAAGCGCATAATGAGGACTTGGAAAACCGCACCCGGCGGAACAACATAAGGGTCCGGGGCGTACCATCAAAAGCAGAAGGGAACAGTGTCACCATGTACCTCCAAGATCTATTCCGGGAGGTCCTCAAGGAGCCCGCAGACTTCCCCATCCGCATAGACCGGGCGCATCGAGTGGGTCTAGCACGGCGGGCCCCGGCTCCTCCTCCTGACATATTAGCTTTCCTCCCGGATTTCCCACTCAAAGAGAGGATTCTAAGAGAAGCATGCCAGTCCCAACCTCTCTGGTTTAGAGACGCGTCAGTGGAACTCTTTCAGGACCTCTCGGTGATAACGCTCCAAAAAAGAAGGGAATTCAAGATTGTCACCAATTTTCTGAGGGAAAAAGGGGTGCCCTATTCCTGGGGCCACCCGTTTCGACTCATCTTTCAGTGGGCCGGAGCCCTTCACCAGATGCGCTCCCTACAGGACACCTGTGATCTCCTAGGGCTTGTGCTGCCGGATCAAGATCAAAGCGACGACGCCAACACGGAGTCATCACAGGAAAATCAGTCCCGGACACGACGGGACGGCTGGCAGAAAGTCCGCAGACGTCGAAGGCCCAAATCAAGTGCACGTCCAGACCAGACAACAATTGCAAAGGAACATGCTGCAGCGGTCCAGGAGGTGGCAAAAGACACCCCGGGCCTTCTCAAGACAGCCACTGAGGTGGCATTCATGTTCAGACGCGACATTACAGGGTACGGGGCGGGGGGCCACGAGGGTCGCTGAAGCCACATCCCCACTCTATTTTTGGTTCCGCAGGTTTGGATCTAAACTGACTTTGGACACTCTACAGGTCTGTGCTACCTTTGACTGACCTGGGACTATGACTTTCTCTTGGGTTTCCTTGGTTGGGGTTGGGGAAGAGGGGGCGGGGGTGGGTTTTGGGTGGAGGGAGCCGGGCACAGTTGGGGTTGCCGGGAGGGGTTCCTTTTTGGGGGGGGTGTTGGGGTGGGGTGGGGGGTGGGACCTCCTTGTCCACTAGTGCTGAGAGAAACCTTTTGTTTCCTTTTTCCCTTTTTTCTGCCACACTGACAGTTAACGCATTTAAGGCGCTTGTCCTCGATGTAAGCCCGGGATGACTCAAACTCTAACGGTTCTCTCCCTTAATGTGAGAGGACTCAATAACCCGAACAAACGCAGAGCGGTCCTCTCTTTCCTGAGACACTCACAAGCAGACATCTGCCTACTGCAAGAGACACATCTACTACCCAAAGATCACACTGTTAAAACCTAGACTGCAGTGTCAACATTATCGGCGCCATCTTGCCCCCTTTTCGAGCCCATTCGTGCGCGTAAGCAGCAGCCATTTTAAATACCATGGCCTCTCTGCCCATTGCCGACAACCAGCGCGTCTCTCTCTCTCTCTCCTGACCTCGCAAGCATCCCCCGCGCGCTGACAGCCCCGGCTCTCACATGCCTTGGGCCATAAACCCCTCTTCAGCACAACTCTGCCTCGGAACCCCATCCTGTTCCCAGCCCGACACCTCCCTCTATTCCTTTCATGATCCTGAGTCCTTTGATAAAACCCCCCTTTCCTCTGTGCCCGTTTGTCTTACCCGTTCCCAGGCCGCCACCTGGCCCTGCGGATGCTGTTTATTACCCCCCATACAGTAGGAAGCTTCTCCCATCAAAGGATCCCCGAGTTGATCAAAGCCCCCACCCCATGAGATCCGATCAACCACATACATTCCGTGAATCGGCGGAATGCCCAGCTGTGCAACAATCGTCACCTGTTGTGACCGGGGTAGGGACTTCAACTGTAAATGTGTGTGAGAACGGGCCTGAAGCGGGGATTCCGAGGATGTTCTTTCATACTTCAAAGCATTTGCAGGAATGTGCAACATGCAATAAACTGTAATAAAGATCATAAACCTGTGTATAAGAGGCCAGGCCTCAGAGACGCGGTTAGAGCACCTCGAGAAGATACCCTGTGGTCTGATTTGATGTGTTCTGCTCCGTCGGAATAAAACTTCTGTTTCCTGCCTTCCAGTCTCCAGCGCCTGCCTCTTTGTTTGGTAATTTGAATGGTAATAGAGGCGGTTAACGCCGGGCAACTCTGAAAAAGGTTATCGGCCCTACCTTTTTCCACAATTGGCGTCCCAAACGTGGGGCCCATCAGTGACTCGTGGATCCAGTGGGAGAGGTCCTGACGACAGAGTGAACGACTGCAACGATCGGAAGAGCTCCTGTCCGATAGACCCTCGTCTGACAGCCGATCATCCGAACTTCACTGGTTCCGAACAGACCCCTCTCGAGTGATCTACGGTCCTGACTGGGAACCATCAGGAGTGCTGCGAAGATCACGAAGAATAGAGGACGATTGGGCGCTGGATTCGGAAGACAAGAAACTGTCCATGCGGTCCGGGTAAGGTCGTGTAAACACGACAAATTGCGAAATGATTGTTTGATTGTTTGGAAAATACTAGTATTACTCTTTTGTTGGTTCTTTTGGAGATTCGCTGTCTGCAAACGGAGAAACAACAGGCTCTCTCTTTGCGAGCAGTGAAGGATAGGTAACGCAGACTTTTGTCCCCGCTGTAATCCGTCGTGCCTATCTTCCTCCCCCACTGATTGATTGTTTGGCCCGAACTGTTGTTCGCAGATTGTTTTCTGGAGATTCTCTGTCTGCAAACAGGGAAGAACAGGTTCTCTCTTTGCAGGTAGTGAAAGGGTAGGTAACGCAGACTTTTGTCCCCGTTTTAACCCGTCGTGCCTACTTATTCTCCCCATTGATTGTTTGATTGACCGAACATTGACTGTTCGATATTGGTTCTTTTGAGGTATTCACCGCCTGCAAACAACGAAGAATAGAAATATTCTGTCTAGTCTTTGCACGCAGTGATAAGATAGGTAGTGCAGACTTTTGTCCCCGTTGTAATCCGTCATGCCTATCTTCTCCCCACTGATTGGTAGCCTGTTTAGCCCGGACCGCTTATTAGAGATGAACCATCCGGCTCCACTGGAAGGCACCCCTAATAAGGACATGTTCATGAAGCATGAACTGATCGCTATAGCTTATAGCAAGCTGTGGCATAAATATACGAAGAAGGATCAGAAAAGTCAGTGGCCACTGATAGGATGCTTCGACGAAGATAAAATAAGCGCGCTAGAAACAGCCCTTGGGAAACACAAGACAACGCCCACTATGCTTGATAGTCTCGGCATGTGGCGCAAAGAAACCGAACAGCGTAAAAAGAGAAATGAAAGTAGGTTGGGAAAAGAGCTGCGAAAGGCAGCCCACCTAGCTGCCAAGAAATTAGAAGAAGAGATTAAGGAAAGAGAAGAAGCCAAACAGAAACTAGAGGTACAAACATCAAGCCAGTGTCCGGTTAGAACGCCCTCTACGCTCTATCCTGAATTGCCCTCGAAACAGCGAGCCAACGATGACCTTTTGTTAGGTCCTCCGATCATCTACATGCCCCCTCCATATGCCCCTTCCCAACCCTTAGCATAGCATTCGCTACCCCCAAGCACAGACAAGAGTGGTACCAGAGCTTCGGTCCCCATGGCCTCTGCGCCGGCCGAACCCCTTGTACTAGATACAGCACAAGCGACAGTGTTAGATGACCCAGAGGCCCGAAAAGCTGATTCCGCAAGAACGAACAGATTGAGCAAGGATGAGCGAACAGGGATTGACAAGATAGTGAGGACACTGGTAGAAAGAAAGGAAAGAGAAGAGCACATCACGGATATGTTCAACTCATATGCAGGGAGCCACAGACGGCATTTTGCCGTACGACTGTGTTATCATGCCCTGAATGCGTATGAGGACCGATATCGAGAAAAAGGTCCCGAGAGCCTAACGACTCTGTATAGAAAGGTCGATATCGGGGATAAGGGCGAGTGTGATGTGACGGACCTCCTTACGCGTACGCTTGAGGTTTTCCGCCACCTCACTGAACAGGAATCGGAAGCTAAACCCACGACACCCGTAGCAACCGAACCACGAACTGAGCGAGCTAGCACCATGATGCCTATAAGAGAGGCTGCCCCCCTACTGGGTTCCTCCACGAGGTCTAGGAACACACGATGATGTCAACCACCAAGATGCAAGAGGGAGGGTAGTGTACAACTGGGTCTACCAGCCTTGGGATCGGCAAGATATTCTGACGTTCCGGAAATCTCTGCCCGATTTACGTAAAAACCCCACTGCCTTCTACACTGAATTAGGTACAGCCCTATGTTCAACGATCATGACCCTGGCTGACATCGACTTGTTTTTCGGGCTATGTCTGCCAGCTGATGTGTGGAAGCAAAGTCGGAAAGTCGACCACCTTGAGCTGTTCGGACATACCTGGTCACAACTCAATGGCATAGATAGGCAACGAGAACCTGGACAGAAGCCTTTGAAATCCCTTTTAGACCTCCCAGACAAAATTGTACAGAAATTGAAAACCCTGATCCCAGAAAAGAAAGTGGACTGGTCGATAGTAACGGCTTGTCGTCAGAAAACCCAGGAAGACGTATCGGAATGCTTCTCCCGGTTTGAAACGGTGTTCTCCGATTACAGCGGCCAGGACATGACCACTGCAACCGGACACCATCTGTTTGTCCAGAATTACGTAAAGGGTTTGTCGCCGGAGGTCTCTCAGAAACTGCAGGCCAGTGAGAGTAGTTGGGCGGCCTCCAAACCCGCGGCTATCCTTCAGATGGCCCAATATTACGAGCACCAGAAAAATGAACACGATAGAGCAACTGAGAAAAAGAAGAAAGATTTAAAAGAGAGGGTAATGATTGCACAGTTGCAAGGGGCGACTGTAGGACGAGAACAATACAAAGGGAACTTTCTGACAAATGCCCCTAGGAACGCACCTCCTAAAGACCATACCCCAACACCCCACATTGGACGTAGAGACATTAGCCAGGACCAGTGTGCCTTCTGCAAAGGATTCGGCCATTGGAAATCCCAGTGCCCGGTTCTGTTAGAGATGAACAGAAATAGAGACCCTAAGGACGTAGCGGATGGACCGAGAAATAGAGGACAGCAACGGGGGTCCGCAAATGACATGACTAACGATAGATCAAACAGACCGAATACATTTGACCGACCCAGACAGAACCAGTACCAGCAGTCTGACTGCGACGATGCCCGCGACTTCGCATAGGACTGCCAAGGGCAAGGGAGGGATCCAGTCGAGCTCTATGTTGACCAGCAAGGTCCTTATGTCACCGCTAAGGTCCTGGGTACTAAGTCTCCATTTCTGGTAGACACTGGCGCGACAAGTAGTGCGTTATCTAAACGACTGATTCTAAGGGCACCCTTGTCTGGCTCACTTGTAACCTCGATAGGTTTCGATGGAACGCCCTCCACTAACCCTTTGTCCACACCGATCCCCTTTGACTTAGAGAACAACACAACTGACACAACGTTTTTGCTTTCCGCCAATACTCCTGACGCCATTATGGGGCTCGACTTGCTGAAGCATTTCCGAGCGACTATTAGATGTTCCCAAGACAGAGTTCGAATTTTTCTGTACGACAACCCCATTCTGCTCAGACATTGCCCTTCCCGACGCATGTTTTCTATCACTGACGCTGACTCATCCCTACTTGACACTCTGCCTCCGTATCTGTGGGCCAAGACAGATTCGGACGTAGGACGCATGATGATTGACCCAGTGCACATCACTGTTCGACCGAACGCAATACTCCCAAAACTTCCACAATATCGGATATCGCCCGAGGGCGAGAAGGCATTGGTAAAGATTATTCAGTCACTGATAGACACAGGAGTGGTAGAGGAAGTGGTTAGCAACGTTTGCAACAGCCCTATCTTGCCCATCATCAAGAAACAAGGAGAGGGAGATGAGAAAGCATACCGCTTCATCATCGACCTTCGAGAGATCAACAAAGTAGTTGTACCCCAGTACCCCGTGGTCTCGAACATCACCACTATCCTGACTTTGATTCCTTTTACTGCCACCACCTTCACTGTCATTGACCTCAAAAACGCATTTTTCTCTATCCCCATCCACCCAGACAGCCGATATCTCTTCGGCTTCACCCTAAAAGCCCGCTCATATAGATTCTGTCGAGCATCCCAAGGCTACACAGAAAGCCCCAGCATCTACAGTCAGGCCCTCAAGAGACAACTGGATGAGGTCCAGTTACCCGATGGAGTGGTGTTAATACAATACGTCGATGACATCCTTTTGGCGGCCGACACCGCTCCACTAGCAGTCACCGCCACCATTCAACTCCTGCACTTCCTTGCGGAAAATGGCCACAAGGTTTCCAAGAAGAAGTTGCAATTCTGCCAACCCCAGGTCACTTACTTAGGCCACCTTTTGTCCAAAGACGGAAGGAAACTTACTCCCGACCGGATCCAAACCATTCTTGAAACCCCTGTCCCAAAGACTCAGAAACAGGTCCGCTCCCTACTAGGCCTCACCTCCTTCTGTCGGCAGTGGTTGCCAAACTTCAGTCTCATTGTGAAACCGCTGCTTTCTCTGCTAGCTAAAGATGTCCCCTTCCCACTCCCTTGGACCCCTGAATGCCAATCCTCCTTCATAGAACTGCGAGATGCCCTTTGTTCGGCCCCTGTCCTAGGTACCCCCGATTACACAAAGCCCTTCTCCCTCTACACTCACGAAAGGGAGGGGTGTGCTTTATCTGTCTTGACCCAGTCCATCGGCCCAAAGCAACGACCATGCGCTTACTTCTCTGCCACTCTAGACCCCGTAGCCAGAGCCTTGCCTGCCTGCCTTCGAGCTGTAGCTGCCGCTGCTATCTCTATCCGACAGAGTGAGGGGATCGTGCTCTCGAATTCCCTCACGGTACTAGTACCCCATGCAGTTGACACCCTCCTGAACCAAACCAAGACGCAACACCTGACGAGTGCACGACTGACTGGATACAAACTGACTCTACTCGCACCCCACATCACCCTGAAAAGATGCACCACACTGAACCCGGCAACTTTGTTACCCCTGCCGGAAAACGATCCAAATATGCCCCCTGTACATGACTGTGTGACCCTCACAGACGAACAGACTAGAAGTAGGGTTGACCTCAGAGACACGGCTTTTCCTGACCCTGACGGAGAGCTGTGGGTGGTGAGGAAATATAAATTTTTGGTCATGTTCTGTTCCCTAGCGCGTACCCCACCGACTCCATGTACCAGCTTAAAGTGCATGTAACTTCCCTCCTGTGTCAGCTATGAAGACGCAAATACATTTGCGTCCAACGTTAACTTGTCCTCTTTCAGATCCACCATGAATGGATTATATAGTCCGTTCCTAAGTATGCTATGCCACCGTCTTTTTGTAGTACACTTTACATGTTTTCCTGCTCTGGCCGAGTAGGCCCTGAATTTCTGCCATCGAACCTCTTTTTTGGCTCCTGACTCTGACAGCCTCTGCCCAGGCTACCTCTGTACCCGTGAACTCTGACTTACTTTCAGCGCGGCCCCTCGCGCTCAGCTTAGCCTGCTTTCTGCCAAGACTGACTATAACCTTCGAGTTATCTGTTCCGCTCCTCGAGAATGCATTCCTGCCTACTAGCTCCAGTAAACATCCTCTCCAGCTGCAGAGCCAAAGGGCCGACCTGTTTCAATGCAAGTAATTCATAGCCTCTGTTACCATGCTTCCATGGAAGGCCTCGTGCCCCCACGCTTCTCATGCAGACACTTAGGCGCTTATACACGCATCCACAGTTAGCATAGAATAGCTTCTGCCCTAGAGACCTTTCCGCCCAGATAGTATGGTTCCTAAACATCAGATATCAGATATGATAGAAGTACAAGTTGATCTGACATGCCAGACTTCTGTCTCTTTCCGTCAGTGTAAATGTCAAGTCCCCTGCACCCCTCCAATCACACGTCATGCAGCTGCGCGCGCATCCAAGCTTCCGATTTCTGCTGACATTGCAACAATTCTGTTAGCACCACCCCTTGGTGCCACCCACTTGTGTCACCTATCAGTGACGTTTCTAGCACACACCTCTGGTACACGCCTAGTTCACGCCTCCTGATTACGTACTAGTACCACGTGTATACTGTTATCTTGTCTTCTCTCAGCTGTTACGCCTCTTGCACTATTACTTATGATGTGAATTAAGTATATAAGCTATGTAATGTCAATAAAGTTTGCTCTATCCCTTCTGACACCCCTGTGGTGGTCAGAACATGATATCCTGGTCACGACCATTCCTTTTTAAGGAATAAAACCCCTAAGAAACTCTAACACCACGGACTCTGTCTTTTTTCATTCCGATTGAGTTATTAGTGATTAAGTACTTACCTGCATAGAAATTAAGAGAGTAAATTAATTATTTACGTCAGTGGACGGCTCTTGCATCAAACTCCCCGATGGCACCACTTCAGCTGCATATGCAGTCACCACGTCCCGAACTGTAGTAGAGACAGCCCGCATCACACAACGATCTGCACAGGCAGCGGAACTGATTGCCCTGACACGAGCATGCATCCTAGCAGCAGGAACCACAGCGAACATTTACACCGACAGCCAGTATGCCTTCGGGGTGGTTCACCATTTTGGGCTCCTTTGGAAGGAAAGGGGATTCTTACATGGAGATCTAGTCTCCACCCTGATCGAAGCCGTCCTTCTCCCCAAAGGACTTGCGGTCATCAAATGCCAGGCACACAAGAAAGTGACAGACATTATTGGACAGGGAAATGCACTAGCCGACATCACTGCTCGAACCACAGCTGAAAATAGAACGACGACACGCATGTAGGTAACCAGGTCCCAGGCAGAGAGATGGACTGACGCTAGGGACACTATTAGAGACATTCAAATGGCTAGCTCACAACACGAATTGACTGAATGGGCACGGGTGGGACTGAAAGACAATGAAGGCTGCTGGCGGACAAAAGACACGAACAAATGGTTGCTACCTGACTCATACCTGATTCCCATACTGACTATGGCACACTCCCCTGCTCACATAGGATCAGCCCCCATGATTGAACTTGTCTCCAGAGTTTGGCACAACGACAAAATCACAGACTCCGCCAAACGTCTGGTCCAACAATGCTTGATATGCTTGCAACATAACCCCGGGAAAGGAACTGTAGTACCCCGGGGAGGGTTTGGGGTTCCCAATCACCCATTTGAAGTCCTGCAGATGGACTACATCCAACTAGACAGATGCCAAGGCCTGAAATACGTACTTGTTGTGGTGTGTGCATTCAGCAAATGGGTGGAAGCATACCCAACCCGTGATAACACTGCTATGGCCACTGCAAAGGTACTGTTAAAAGAATTTTTCCCTCGCTACGGCCTTTGTCGAATTATATGGAGCGACAATGGCCCCACTTCGTAGCCAAAGTTATCCAGCTCATCTTGAAAGGGCTGGGTGTAAAACAAAAGTTCCACGCAGTCTTCCATCCCCAGTCTGCTGGACTTGTTGAGCGACACAATGCCACCATAAAATTAAAACTAGCCAAGATAGTGGCTACCACAGGACTGAAATGGCCAGACACTCTCCCACTGACATTGCTATTGATGCGTTCCACCCCCACCAAACACCACTTGACACCTTACGAGGTCGTTTTCGGCCGACCCATGAGCATCTGGTCTGCACCAAAACCGACTTCCATTCATGACGTCCCGGACGTCCTAATGTCTGATTACTTGTATAAATTGACTGAAACTCTGTCTGTCATTCACCAACAGGTGCTGCATGCCATCCCTGACGCTTTCAGGGGTCCCGGACACAACTTGCAACCCGGGGATTTCATCTTGATGAAGAACTTTCAGCGTGCCAAGAGTCTGGAACCCCGGTGGACGGGCCCCTGGCAAGTCCTACTCGCCACCCGAACAGCACTTCGAGTGGAAGGCAAGCGGACCTGGGTGCATGCGCACCATTGTAAATGGATTCCCCCGACTCTGACGACGACCGAAGACGTGACTACCCAGGAAGAGCTCCTGAACAAAGACCGACCATCGCTGAATTGCTACCCAGGCACAGAGACACTTGAACTTGCAAAGATTCCCGACCCCACTGTGCCATCCAAAGAAGGGTATAACCTGCGACGAAAGGAGAGAGTTTCGGCTAAGCAGACCATTGACTAAGTCATAATTCTCAGATCGGTGGCCTAACACTACAAAGGCTGTCAGGAGAGAAAGCCAGACGAGGTTTTTGGTTCTGCCCGCTACCGAGCTCCCTTGAAGATGATGGAAGCGCCCGATAAGAAGATGATGGAAGCGCCCGATAAGAAGGTGATGGAAGCAACCGGACATCCGAAAATTCGCTACAGAAACCCAAAGACAGACAGAATCCACTGTTCAAAGACAATTGCACTTTTTATCACGATCCTCTTCTGCCTCCTCCTCATGACCACACTCTGGATCGTGGAAGAAAACGCACCCGCTCATGAGACACTCCTGACCACTGCACAGCCTACCACCATGAAGGAACATTATTTGATCTCTCTCTCTCTCCCCAACTCAGAGAAAGGCGAAAGGAATTCTGGAACAACTCCTTTGTACAGCTGCTGCACCAGCACAATCTTGCCAACAATGCCACCAACTGCTGGATCTGTGGGTTGCTACCCCACGCCACTGGACATTCGATACCTTTCATCCCTTCACCCTTCTCAATTCACGGCTCCTGCCTTGCTTGGCTGATCCTTCTGCAAGAGAGCTACAAGGACAATGCCACCTCCAGCAAAACCATGACGCATTTCTTTCATGAGGTCTGGCGAAACAAAACGAAGACACATTTCTGCCCGCAGACCTCCAACGACTCTATCCACAAGAACATCCCTGCCAAAGAACGAATTGAAATGCAGGTGTTCAACAATCCGACCAGACCCACCTTCTCCTATCTTCGGAAGCGAACAGCCGCCACCCTGACTGTGGCCCTATCTGTCATCAACGTCACAGGCCTTATGTGCATAGAAGGGCTTGGGACACAGCTGGTGGGCCGCAGTGCTTGCCACTTCACCAGAACTTTGGACTCTTCCGATCCACCTTCCTTTGTATCCTCTCCAAACATGTACTTCGTCTGCGGCACAAAAGCCTACACCTGGCTCCCCAAAGGCTGGGGGGGCACTTGTTTTATCTCCTTCATCCTTCCTCCGACCTATGTGGCTCCGGCGAATCACCATAGACAAAAACGAGCCAAGGACATTGAACAAGCCGACTCTACAGGAGCACAGTTCCTTGATGCAATGAAGGGACTTGTTCCACTCTGGGGCCCGATGGCAAACAGCCGTGCCATCCGACATTTGACTCAGGCAGTCGAAACAACAATGAACATCACAGCTGGTATCCTTGCAAACAACACAGCCGAGCTTCAAGCGGTCCGCCTGGTGGCTCTCCAGAACCGCCTTGTTCTAGATGTGGTTCTAGCGGATCGTGGTGGAGCATGCCGCATTATTGGGTCCAGCTGCTGTACATATATACCGGACAATTCACCCTCAGTGTACAAGGCCATCAAACATCTCCACAGACTCTCCTCAGAAATTCACCAGGATCAGGAAGAATGGTCGCTTGGTGGATGGTTCTGGAGTACTGTTAAGAACTGGGGCTGGAGACTGTTTACCATTATCCTGATTCCTGTGGTTGTAATATGTGGGCTCTGCTTAGGAATTCAATGCCTGCCGCCTCTGTGTTCATTATGTGCGAATTGTATCTGCCCTAAGACTGTGGACTTTGGAAAGGAACGTATGGGAGCACTGTATGAAGTTGGGGTTAGGAATTTAATGCAGATAGAACTTGAGTAGGCAAGCTGGCTAGATATGTTGAAAAGGGAGGACTGTTAAAACCTAGACTGCAGTGTCAACATTATCGGCGCCATCTTGCCCCCTTTTCGAGCCCATTCGTGCGCGTAAGCAGCAGCCATTTTAAATACCATGGCCTCTCTGCCCATCGCCGACAACCAGCGCGTCTCTCTCTCTCTCTCCTGACCTCGCAAGCATCCCCCGCGCGCTGACAGCCCCCGTTCTCACATGCCTTGGGCCATAAACCCCTCTTCAGCACAACTCTGCCTCGGAACCCCATCCTGTTCCCAGCCCGACACCTCCCTCTATTCCTTTCATGATCCTGAGTCCTTTGATAAAACCCCCCTTTCCTCTGTGCCCGTTTGTCTTACCCGTTCCCAGGCCGCCACCTGGCCCTGCGGATGCTGTTTATTGCCCCCCATACAGTAGGAAGCTTCTCCCATCAAAGGATCCCCGAGTTGATCAAAGCCCCCACCCCATGAGATCCGATCAACCACATACATTCCGTGAATCGGCGGAGTGCCCAGCTGTGCAACAATCGTCACCTGTTGTGACCGGGGTGGGGACTTCAACTGTAAATTTGTGTGGGAACGGGCCTGAAGCGGGGATTCCGAGGATGTTCTTTCATACTTCAAAGCATTTGCAGGATTGTGCCACATGCAATAAACTGTAATAAAGATCATAAACCTGTGTATAAGAGGCCAGGCCTCAGGGACGCGGTTAGAGCACCTCGAGAAGATACCCTGTGGTCTGATTTGATGTGTTCTGCTCCGTCGGAATAAAACTTCTGTTTCCTGCCTTCCAGTCTCCAGCTCCTGCCTCTTTGTTTGGTAATTTGAATGGTAATAGAGGCGGTTAACGCCGGGCAACTCTGAAAAAGGTTATCGGCCCTACCTTTTTCCACAACCATAGGCTTAAGACCCGCTTCTTTCCGGAGCAGTTTTTCTCCTCGGCGTCCAAGAAGGTGGCGGGAGTGGCGATCCAGCGCGTCTCTCTCTCTCTCTCCTGACCTCGCAAGCATCCCCCGCGCGCTGACAGCCCCCGTTCTCACATGCCTTGGGCCATAAACCCCTCTTCAGCACAACTCTGCCTCGGAACCCCATCCTGTTCCCAGCCCGACACCTCCCTCTATTCCTTTCATGATCCTGAGTCCTTTGATAAAACCCCCCTTTCCTCTGTGCCCGTTTGTCTTACCCGTTCCCAGGCCGCCACCTGGCCCTGCGGATGCTGTTTATTGCCCCCCATACAGTAGGAAGCTTCTCCCATCAAAGGATCCCCGAGTTGATCAAAGCCCCCACCCCATGAGATCCGATCAACCACATACATTCCGTGAATCGGCGGAGTGCCCAGCTGTGCAACAATCGTCACCTGTTGTGACCGGGGTGGGGACTTCAACTGTAAATTTGTGTGGGAACGGGCCTGAAGCGGGGATTCCGAGGATGTTCTTTCATACTTCAAAGCATTTGCAGGATTGTGCCACATGCAATAAACTGTAATAAAGATCATAAACCTGTGTATAAGAGGCCAGGCCTCAGGGACGCGGTTAGAGCACCTCGAGAAGATACCCTGTGGTCTGATTTGATGTGTTCTGCTCCGTCGGAATAAAACTTCTGTTTCCTGCCTTCCAGTCTCCAGCTCCTGCCTCTTTGTTTGGTAATTTGAATGGTAATAGAGGCGGTTAACGCCGGGCAACTCTGAAAAAGGTTATCGGCCCTACCTTTTTCCACAACCATAGGCTTAAGACCCGCTTCTTTCCGGAGCAGTTTTTCTCCTCGGCGTCCAAGAAGGTGGCGGGAGTGGCGATCCTTGTAGTGAGATCTTTTAGGGGGCGGGTGTTGCAAAAGGAAGCAGAAATTAAGGGCAGACTGTTAATCCATCGCTTCCTGGTAGCGGGACAGACGTTACTAATAGGTTCAGCATACGCGCCTAATGATGGTCAGGAACGATACCTACACTCAGCGCTTGAAGCGGCCACAGCTAACACCCACCCACATTTACTAATAGGAGGGGATCTGAACATGGTATTTCACAACACTGCAGATCGCTCTAACCAGCGCTCCGGACAAGTCGGGGCGCTCTCCACAGAGGGACACGCACGTCTTGTTGATCTGGGCTTAGTGGACCTATGGAGGCTCTCCCATCCACGAGCAACAGCTTACACACACTACTCCGCAGCCCACAAATCATATGCAAGACTAGATTACTTCCTATGCTCTACCCAATTGGCGGCGCGCGCGCGTGACGTCGAGATCCTCCCGGCCTCACTATCGGACCACTCTCCATTGGTGGCGTCCTTCCTGGTACCGGACACTCCCAGTCCGCAGCGGCACTGGCATCTACGTATTGGTCTATTGCAAGATACTGCCACGGTAGAAAAGATAACAGCTGCGATCAGCCACTTTCTGGTTGATAACGCCAATGATGACATCTCCAAGGCCACCCAATGGGCTGCGCTTAAGGCTGTCCTGAGGGGCGAATTTATCTCGGTGGCCGTGGCTAATAATAGGGAACGCGCAAAGAAGAGGGCAGAACTCACGCAAAGGGTGGCAGAGATGGAGCAAATGCACCAACGCACAGGGGCAGCCAGGGCCTGGCGCCAACTGTGCGCAGAAAGGAAGATGCTAGCGGCCCTAGATCAGGACGTGGCGGAATTTGCAGCCCTGCGCCTCAAACACGCCTACTACACCGGGGGGGACCGATGTGGGAAGCTGCTGGCGAGCAAGCTGAGGGAGCAGCGTCAGAGGCAACAAGTTCGAACTTTTCAGCCTGGCATGGGAGACCCGATTACTGAGGATGCGGCTATAGCGGCAGAGTTCGGTAGGTTTTATACCACCCTGTACGACGCAGACGCTCTAGACATAAATGTGGGTGTCGATTATCTTGATGGGGCGACCCTCCCATGGTTGAACGAGGCGCAGGCAAAGTTTCTGGATAGGCCCATTGGTATAGAGGAGGTCATCTCGGCGATATCCCGTCTCAAGCTTGGAAAAGCCCCGGGACCAGACGGCTACCCTGCGGCTTTCTATAAGAAATTCTGTCAACAGGTGGCCCCCCTCTTGCAAGATCTGTTTAATACCTTTGATCAACCCGGGGCCATCCCTCCGGAACTATTGGAGGCCGCGATCTCGGTGATACCCAAGCCTGGTAGGGATCCGGCCAGGTGCGGTTCCTACCGGCCAATATCCCTGCTAAATATTGACCGCAAACTCTATACAAGTATCATAGCTAACCGACTGGGCCCGTATATGCAACAGCTGATGGACCCGGACCAGGCCGGATTCATCCCCCAAAGGCAGACGAGTGATAACACTAAACGCGTCCTTCATCTGATCGAAGCCGGTTCCCGGACAAAGCCGGGTTGCATGCTTCTTACGGTTGACGCCGAGAAGGCGTTGGACCGAGTGCACTGGCAGTATTTCAACCTGGCGTTACAGCGTTTCGGCTTCAGGACTACTCTCAGAAACCGCATCTTCAACTGCTATCGGCAGCCTAACGCTACGGTCCGAGTGAATGGCCACACCTCACCCCGTTTTCCAATTAGCAGGGGAACCCGGCAAGGTTGCCCGCTCTCCCCCCTACTGTTCACGGTCTACATGGAGCCTTTGGCACAGCGGATTCGGCAAAACCAACTCATCAGAGGCATCCTCTTTGGTGGAGATATCCACAAAATCAGCCTATACGCGGATGACATTCTGCTCTCACTCATGGACCCAATGCAGTCCCTGAGAGCACTCTTCATTGGGCTGCATACATTTGCCCAGGCCTCGGGCTTTAAAATCAATGTGGATAAATCGGAGGCACTGAATGTGTCTCGGCCCCCAGAGGTATTAGCAGAAGCTAAAGCTGAATTTGACTTGCAATGGTCAACATCCACGGTTCCGTACTCAGGGAGAAGGAGAGTTAAGAGGATGGAACAATGGGGCAGAGAACCAGGGAGAGGGCGGAGAAGGAGAAAAAGAGAAAACTCCAGCTTGGATATCAGTTAAAAGGAGAGGAATGAGCGGGAGAAAGTGAGCTAAGGGGGTGGAAGAAATGTCTGCAGAGGAACAGAGACAGGAGAGGGATGCACAGAGACAAAGGGGATGAGAGGAAAGGGAGAATGAGGAGGCAGAATCGGACGTGGGAAGAGAAGCAACAGAGAGTGGGGGACATGGGTGGGACATCGAAAGCAGCAAAGAAGGCGGGTAGCAGGAAAATGGTGGTGTGCGATGTGCAGGGGGGGCGGGGCGGGGAGCGGCAGTCTTTGAAGTCTGATCCCGAGGCACAGACAAATGGTGGTGTGTGATGTGCACACAAGGGGCGGGGGAGCGGCAGCCTTTGAAGTCTGATGCGAGGCACAGACAAATGGTAGTGTGACGTGGCTGGTGATGGCGTGCACATGCATAGCTAACATGAACTGTGCGTGATCCGCAAGTTTGGCAGAGTTTTTGAAGTATTTACTATAATTCTCGCCTACCTATACCTGTGAGATAGAATAGTCGAGACCTAAAAAACAGAGGATGGGGGTGAGAGCTAAGGATTAAATGAGTTTATGCTGGTTGCGATTTTTTAAAACAGCAGTCCTAACACCAAGGCCAAAAACTGTATGGGTAGGGGCTTCGAATAACTGATTTAGTCACAGGCAGAAAGGGTACTGTGGTGCACTGGTATTCAGATGGTTTGTGATTCGTGGTGGGCATGCTGGGCACGGAGGGAGACAGGATTGCAGGAGATATGTGTGGGGAGGTGCGCTTCCTGGGGATGGAGGATGGGTGTTGTGGCGGTTTGTGACGGGCTTGGAGCGTAGTTGGGCATGCTATGTTGGTTCTAGAGGGTAGGTGCCGGCGGGTAGCGGTGAAGTGGGGGGGGGGGCTGCTGCGGGATCATTGGCTTGGTAGTGATGCATTTGGTGGATGGATGCAGTAGCGGAGGGGCCATGTGTTCAAAACTGCCGTCGTTGGAGCGGGGGAATAATGTTTAGATTGGGGCGTGGCTCAACAACATCTGGTGATCCTGGGCAGAGTATTATGAGCCACAGTTTCGAAAAAAGAGTGAGCTATTGGTATTGCAAATGACAATTTTTTTTAATATGTGTTGGCTTTGAAAATATATAAATTAATAGCATTGTTATTCACAAAGCCAATAGCTTATACTTTCCTAATGCGAGGCCTATTGGCTATGGCAATGCTTGTTGGTAGCAAGCAAGGACATTGCTGTTGTGGTGCTGAGTGATGCTGTTGTGGTGCTGAGTGATGCTGTTGTGGTTGGGCTGAGAGATGTGGTGGTGTATTAGAGTGATGTTGTGGTGTCCCAGAGTGATGTGGCGGTGTCCCAGAGTGATGTGGTGGTGTCCCAGAGTAATGTGGTGGTGTCCCAGAGTGATGTGGTGGTGTCCCAGAGTGATGTAGTGGTGTTCCATGAGTGATGTGGTGGTGTTCCGTGAGTGATGTGGTGGTCGTCTGTGAGTGATGTGGTGGTGTTTGGTGAGTGATGTGGTGGTGTCTGTGAGTGATGTGGTGGTGTCCCTGAGTGATGTGGTGGTGTCCCTGAGTGATGTGGTGGTGTCCCTGAGTGATGTGGTGGTGTCCCTGAGTGATGTGGTGGTGCCTCTGAGTGATGCCCCTTAGTGATGTGGTGGTGCCCCTGAGTGATGTGGTGGTGTCCCAGAGTGATGTGGTGGTGTCCCAGAGTGATGTGGTGGTATCCCAGAGTGATGTGGTGGTGTCCCAGAGTGATGTGGTGGTGTCTCAGAGTGATGCGGTGGTGTCTCAGAGTGATGTGGTGGTATCCCAGAGTGATGTGGTGGTGTCCCTGAGTGATGTGGTGGCGCCCCTGAGTGTTGCCCCTGAGTGATGTGGTGGTGTCCCAGAGTGATGTGGTGGTATCCCAGAGTGATGTGGTGGTGTCCCAGAGTGGTGTGGTGGTGTCCCAGAGTGATGTGGTGGTGTGCCAGAGAGATGTGGTGGTGTCCCAGAGTGATGTGGTGGTGTCCTAGAGTGATACGGTGGTGTACTAGAGTGATATGGTTGTGTCCTAGAGTGATATGGTGGTGTCCCTGAGTGATGTGGTGGTGGTGTGAGGCGTGCAGCAGTGTGAGGCGTGCAGCAGTGTGTGGCGTGCAGCGTGCAGCAGTGTGAGGCATGCAGCAGAGTGTGGCGTGCAGCAGTGTGTGGTATGCAGCAGTGTGTGGGGTGCAGCAGTGTGTGGCATGCAGCAGTGTGAGGCGTGCAGCAGTATGTGGCGTGCAGCAGTGTGTGGCATGCAGCAGTGTGAGGCATGCAGCAGTGTGGCGTGCAGCGTGCAGCAGTGTATGGCATGCAGCAGTGTGAGGCGTGCAGCAGTGTGAGGCGTGCAGCAGTGTGTGGCGTGCAGCAGTGTGAGGTGTGCAGCAGTGTGAGGTGTGCAGCAGTGTATGGCGTGCAGCAGTGTGTGGTGTGCAGCAGTGTGTGGCAAGCAGCAATGTGTGGGGTGCAGCAGTGTGAGGTGTGCAGCAGTGTGAGGCATGTAATATATAACAAAAGGGACCCCCTGATACTGCTAGATAGTTCCTAGGTCAGGGCACAGATATTATATAAATAACTTATCCTAGGCAACTAATAAGTCCTGAAAAAATAGCAGATACTATGAAACATCAATTGTTGTAGCCAAAAAATAGATCACCTAATGTAGTGCGCATCCAATTATCAACAATAAGAGAAAGTGTTATTAATTATTAATTTATTAAAAATACAAAAAGTGCTTAATCAAATCACTGACACAGTTAAAAAATCATACAATTAATTTATCATGGATATTACAAATAACAGTAATGCAAATGACAATAATTTCAATTTATACATATATTTTTAAAAAACAAGTAAAAAGACCAAACAAGTGGAGTAATCGATTTGTCTCTACGCGCGTTTCGGCGTATTCACGCCTTCTTCTTGAGAACCACTTGGTATTTCTAAAAAGGAATAAAATATATTTACATCTGTGTATGGAACATATGATTACAGTTTATGTGCACTACATTTACAAACTACAGGCTACATTTGTTAACACTGTGAGGCTCTGGTATACATTACTCAGATTGCTGGCTGCGAAATATTGAGGTACAGATTATGTACTATGTATAGACATTTAATATGTTGACTACACATTTCCTAACAATAGATATATCTTCAAACAGAAGGATAGTTAGCTAGTCTCTATGAAGTCCTAACATGTATAGTTCAAAATCCGAAGGACATACAGTGGGGTATAGCTCTAGATCTTAGCTTTCACATCAGTGTTCATTAAGTTCTTACCCAAAATGATTGTGCTTGCAGATTGATCAGGGTCTAAGTTCTATCTCTGTATAGGGATGTTTTGAATAATGTAGTGCCCTTCGATAAAAGATAAACAGAGAAATAAAGATATAGATATAGTTCTCAGGATGTGTATACTATACTATTTTGTAGATGGATGCATGTTTTTTTGTGGTTACCTTAAGAATGGCAATCTGGACCTTTTATTTATTCCTCTTTCCTAATTGGATGATCATTCAAGATGTATTGATCTGCAAAGTTTCGTCTTATGTTGATATTTTCATAAGGCACACACTGCAGGGAATAATATACTGTTGTTAGGCTATCTTGACTGATTGTCTTGAATCTTTGATACTAGCTAGTACTTTGGTGGGTAATACCTTAGTAAATACTGACCGTTGTTCGATTGATAATCTACCACATATTACTTAACGTCTGCAGCCAACCGTGATTGGAAGATAACGAATAGCACTTGGCGTCGCTTTGGGTTGAACCTATGAAGATAAGGTATAATAGGGCTAGAGTCATGAAATTATTCAAATCTAATTGGAGGGTTCTTTTTTTACATTATATCAACAGGGGATGGCTGATCTCAGATAATACCTTGTGATTTGGCGGTTCTAGATTCCCAATGTAGGTTGACAGGGGCATAGGTGGCCTCCTATTCCTTGTTTTGATATCTAAACAGAACAGATAAAATCAAAGGATCATTTTATTAAGTTGAAATTGTAATGCAAATACCAAAAAATGCGAACGTTATGCAGGTTATTGAAATACTTTTTGGTTTGTTGTATGCAAAAACGGGGGGGCATAACTTACGTTTTTATAGATATTAGCCATGTATAATTAACTATACAGGTTCGTAAATTTCCGGCGTTTAACATAAAATCGGGTTAATCATCGGGTCTTGTACTATAGTTTTATACTATTTATTAGAGGCATGCCAACCATCTATCACTTCACCCGGTGTTTTGCAGAGGTTGGGTTGGTGTACGAGTCTTATGCCTTATTTACCCGTTAAGATACCTCATTAAATAATTACCGCTCTATAGTTTAAATAGCATTCGCTACCTTCGCATTCGGCTGGGGTACGAATCTTGCACCATATTCACCCGTTAAAAAACCTCATTAGACAATGACCCCTTATAGTTTAAGCAGCTATCGCTATCTTAGCAACCCTTCATTGTACGACTGTGTGGTCACTTACTTGGTAGCGTTCGTGCGCGTGGCCTCAAATGGGGGTCTGTTGCGTTATATTGTTTGCTATAGTGCTCACCATTTTTATGTTTGTAAAAAAGGTGCGAGTTTTGGGTTGATTAATCACCACGCCTCTCTGTTCTAACATCGTGTAATTACGGTGGCTCGTGGGTGTCAGGATGGATCAAGTTTGCGCTATCAACATAGTTGATGGACTACTTCAGTAGCCATATTGGAGGGGGTATCAACTCCCTTCTGTAGATACTAAAGAAAGACTGTACGTTCTATTTATAATGGGATTGCTATCACTCATATTTTTTATGTTCACTCAGTAACTGGATAATTTTATTGAAAGGAATTTATATATTTTAATACCTATTTTAACTATATGGTTGCAACTTGAAATTGTTTGTATTTTATTGTGCTCTGATGTTAAGGAAAAGACCGCACATTCTCTTTTTGTAATGGGGTTATAGTCAGGCTCACATTTTTTATGACACCTAGGTAACTATGAAGAGAGATGTATATATTTTATTTTATGACCTATTCTGACTGCCTGGTTGCAACTTAAGATTGTTTGTGTTAGTTCGGTTACAGATTCGTCCTAATCTAATTATCTACGGGTTTAGAGATTTTTCAAAAGGCATTACCTGGAGGTATATAGTTAGATTGAGTATCCATATTTAAGTATTATATTTGATGGCATTTTCCCATGGTATTTCATTGTTCAAACCTTTGCAGTGTGAGGCGTGCAGCAGTGTGAGGCGTGCAGAAGTGTGTGGCATGTAGCAGTGTGTGGCGTCCAGCAGTGTGAGGTGTGCAGCAGTGTGAGGCGTGCAGCAGTGTGAGGTGTGCAGCAGTGTGTGGCGTGCAGCAGTGTGTGGCGTGCGGCAGTGTGTGGCGTGCAGCAGTGTGTGGCGTTGAGCAGTGTGAGGCATGCAGCAGTGTGGTGTGCAGCATACAGCAGTGTATGGCGTGCAGCAGTGTGAGGCGTGCAGCAGTGTGAGGCGTGCAGCAGTGTGAGGCGTGCAGCAGTGTGAGGCGTGCAGCAGTGTGGCGTGCAGTATGCAGCAGTGTGAGGCATGTAGCAGTGTGTGGCGAGCAGCAGTGTGTGGCGTGCAGCAGTGTGACGCATGCAGCAGTGTGAGGCGTGCAGCAGTGTGAAAGCAACGTGAGGCGTGCAGCAGTGTGAGGCGTGCAGCAGTGTGAGGCGTGCAGCAGTGAGGCGTGCAGCAGTGTGAGGCATGCAGCAGTGTGTGGCGTGGAGCAGTGTGTGGCTTGGAGCAGTGTGTGGCTTGGAGCAGTGTGTGTGTGGCGTGCAGCAGTGTGAGGCGTGCAGCAGTGTGAGGCGTGCAGCAGTGTGAGGTGTGCACATAGCGATTGCTTACCCAATACGCTAGGCGAGACCTAAAAAGGATTATTTTCTCACACAGTTGTAGAATCTTTCCTCTATTATTGCTCCTTTAAGTCACCGAGTGCTGCTCGGTTTGCTTTGCCCCAGCCAAGTCAGAAATTTCAACTCCAATTTTGCACTACAAGAATACAGAAAATGGACGTATTGATCTTGAAGTATCTGTGTAATAATTCTCTTTATGTACTGCTCTAGATAGTGCAATATTTTTGAGAGCCTTCTATCTCTACACTCGGTTTGGTCTCCTCTTCAAGGGAATTTGAGCTTACCTCTTCCTTATCTCCAAATGCAATTTGCTGCCAAATGCCTTTCGGTTTTCCTTCACAAACACAGTCACAGCTGCTGAGGTTCATAGGAACTGCATTGCAAATTGAAAAGAAGCAACATGGGCATAGTAAAATAGTGTTGGAAGATCAGTATTTGTCAAACGCATAAATGCATCCTGATAGAGCGCCCGTTTAATGACTATCACGCAAAGACTACAAATCCCAGAATCCTTGGCGTCATGGGCGGAGGATAAAAGGAGGAAGTCGACAGAGTGGGACGTCGGATATTTTGGTTCCGGACCGGGAGAGGTGTGTTTCATGTTTTGGAGTTCCTGATTTACGATTCGGATTTCGTCCTGCCGTTTGGTTTCTATCAGCCTCAAGGTTAATGTCAGAGGCGGAGTTTTCCTCGGAAGGCTTGTGCGATTGAAGCTGTGCCCTATTCGTTTGTACTGAGTACAGTTTTCCGTCACGCCTTGTGATTTCAACAAGGTGTTTCCTGTGATCGTATCTGACCCACGCCCCTGTTGGCTGAGCCTCCTTTCATCGGCTCGTGCAGGGTGCGCTAAAGTGTCGTCATTCATTTGTTTCCTTGGCGTCCCCGTTGGCAGAGCCTTCTTGCACCGGCTCATGCGGGGAACGCCTAGTTTGTATTCTTTCTATGTTCACCCCTGTTGGCTGAGCCTTCTTGCACCGGCTCGTGCAGGGTGCGCTTCGCTTCTTTATTAATTCATCCGGTGTCCCTGTTGGCAGAGCCTTCTTGCACCGGCTCATGCAGGGCGCACCGCGTTCCTGAATATACAGACTTGAGCCTTCTAATCAGGTACTGTAGCCTGTATCTTACTTTGGGTGACGTAACCCGTTCTATTCATCTTCGCATTTTTATTATTTGGAAGTTGGCTAGTGCAACTGATACACAGACCCTTATTTGACTCCATCAGAGTAGCATGGTAGGTACTGAGTAATCCTCCCTAATACTTGTCAGGGAGCCAGACCCTCCAATCTAAGCCCTCATATGTTTGTGTATTACAGGTGGTGTTATATATGATGCAAACTCAATTCTCGGACCATATAGAGGTGAAAGAGAAGTATCTACAGGGCCTACTCTTAGTTAATTTACAGGTATAGGGTTCTGTGATTCTATGAGCATTGTGGTGTAGTATATATCAAGAATTGAGACGATCACCATTTCCTCTTTTCTTGTCATTACAGTTCTCCCTCCCTGCTGTTCCCATCCTTTCCTTCCTGTTTATTATTTTGTTCTTCTGCCCTCACTTGATCCTTCCTGGGCCCAGGCTATAATAGCTTTCTGGGTTCGGATAGATCAGGAGGTGGCCTTGTTACATCAGCGGGCTGATCCCGAGGACTTGGAGGTTAACAGTATTGGCCAGTGAGGCTCTAGTACACAAAACCGCGAGTCTCCCACCTGACATCTGGCCCGCTTGTATGGGTGACCCCCCTGCCCCCAAAACAGAGGTCAAGAGTCTAGGAGTATGGCTGGAGACAGATCTCACCTTCAGGACTCAGGCTAGGAAAACTGCCGGCATCTGCTATGGGCTTCTGAGATCATGCAGAAAGGTACTTCCCCTACTACCATTCCAGTCTCGTCTCCTGCTAATTCAAGGTCTAGTACTAGCAAGGCTAGACTACAGCAACGCTATTTACCTCGGCGCGCCGGAAGCCACCTACCAGATCTTACAAAAAACCCAAAATGCCGCAGCCCGCCTGCTCACAAACACCCCATCAAGAACATCGGCCAAACCGGCGTTGAGAAAACTTCATTGGCTCCCCGTGAGGGAAAGAGTCGCATTCAAGGCCCTCTGCCTGGCCCACAAGACCCTGCACAACGCTGGCCCCCCCATTCTGAGCACGTGGATCACCCCTTACAGACCACCGAGAGCACTCCGGTCTGAACAGGGAAACCTTATCGTTGTCCCTAGGGTGAAGAAAGCCCGCTTTGGCGGTCGCAGATTCTCGGTAAACACGGCCAGAAAATGGAACGCTCTCCCCCCGAACCTTAGAGCTGAACCAAACCTCCTAAGATTTAGGAAGTCCCTCAAAACCCTCCTCTTTCCTTGATCTACTTGAAGTTTCCCTTGCCCCCCCCCCTGTAGGAGTACGAGGTTTCAGCGCTGGGATACTCGAGGGTGACTACGCGCTCTATAAAAACCTAAAATAAATAAATAAATAAATCTAGTAGGCCTCTGAAGTCTTGCAAGTTCTTACTAGAGTTAGGGTGAATGGCCAGTCATGTGAGGGTCTTCTTTTTAAGAGCCCAACATTTGGGAGGCGTCTATGTAAAGTGCAGAGGTCCCTAGTGATTGCAGTATCTGTTGAGTGACAATTGACAAGCTAGAGTATACTGGTGGAAGTGGGCAATGAATTAAAAGGTCCTAGTTTTTTTGGAATACTGTGAGGACTGGGTCAATATGTAGAACTGCCGAGTTCACATAATGTTGGCAGCTATGAATCTCTGTGGTCCTCATACTCTTGATAGATTTATTTAAACAGACTGAGGGTAGGGGCTATCGAGATCCGCACCTGACAAATGTAGTATTTTTGAGTAAAACATACTAATGCAAAGAACCAAGGAGCACTTCCCTCTGTACTCCTCACCAAGGAAAACATTCCTAAATACTCAACAAATCACAAAGGTTCAGCACTACACAGTACAATCATTTAGTAATGTTCAAAGTAGTGAGTACATGAATAAAAATCCAAAGTCCAATCGTTCGTCTTTTTTATTGTACAAAGGCTGGTCTTTATTGAGTTCTTATTAAAATCTCAAAGGATCATAGCTGACGCATTTCGTCTCAAACAGCGTCGCTGTGCTCTCGTTGTTGGAACACAAGCAACCAAAGACCGGTTTCGACCTCATTAAGGTTCAATAGTAGTGTTCCAGGTCAGGGAGGCCCTGGCCTGGCAGTTTGGACTGAAATTTTCTTATTGGAGCAGAGTTTACATGAATGTGCATCTGGTTGGGTCAAAACTGAGGAGGCTTGGTGTGCAAAATAACAATGGACTGGGATGCGGCCTGAGTAATTACCAGTGACTGAGATTAGTTCAAGCATTCGATCTATCACTTTTTTGTATACTTCAGCAGATCTTCCACTTCCGACAGTTGTATGTCGGAACCTTCACATTCCGATAAGTGCCACAGAACCAAATGCCTCTGGGCTTTCCATCAGAGCTGGCTTGCCTGATAATTTGTATGGTTTATAGTTTAGGGATGTGTTTCCCTCGATTATGAAAAAAAAGCCTGTGTGGTTACCGACCCTGCAGCCACTATGAGGGCCCTTTTTGCTGTATATCCTGTGGCTATAATTCCTGGCCACTGATTGCACCCCATCAGCTTCTTACTGACCACAGGTCCACGATTAAACTTCTGAGTTAAATTGTCACTCATTAGTTAAACACCACTTGGATGTCTATGGCTTACTTCATACTGATTCCCTGGATGTCCTTTTTTGACCGAGACGTGGTTAACTGAGGACACAGTGGTAGAACCTGGCCTGGCTCTCCCCCAGGGATATAGCATCTTAACACTAAACAGAGGCTCTAGGGGGGGCGGCATAGCAGTAATTTCTAAGTCAGGCTACATGTGTTCCCTGGTAAAGGAGCCTGTGGAGGGGTGTGAATGCGGACTCTTCCGGAGCTCGTTTCATGCCAACTACACTATTAGCGGGCTATTAATCTACCGCCCGCCAGGACCCTCTAAGGAGTTTATAGCCGCTCTCATCAAAGTTTTAAGTCCGTTAGCGATGAGAGCTTCTAATTTCAGTGTCATTGGTGACTTGAATTTACATCTGGATAATTCTCATGACGTAGAAATCACCAACTTTTTGGCTGATTTGGCAGCCTGCCAGCTGTCTCAACGGGTCCAGGGAACTACGCATTCTGCTGGCCAATTATTAGATCCAGTCTTTTCCAACCTATCCTCCTTCACAGTCCATGCCCCATCACGGGTATGCTGCTCTGATCATTTTCTAGTGTCTATGATACTAACAGGTGTCGAGCCGGTTGAGAGGATTTACGGAAAACTTTTCTTCAGGCGTTCGTGGCATAAACTTGATATTACCCAATTTAATGAGCTCCTTTCTACCACCACGTCCAAGATGCCGCCTGACCCTGTGCTGGCTGATAGAGCTTTTTCGAACTGGATTTCTCATACTTTGGACTCTCTTGTTCCTGCCAGGTGGTCTAAGTGTCGTGGCACTAAAGCTAATGCATGGTACCATGGCAGGTTGGCATCCTTGCGAAGAGGTTGTAAAAAGGTGGAACGTGCCTGGAGAAGAGACTATGATCTGATGTTAAAAAGATGCTATCAGTTAGCAATTAAGAAATATCATAATGCAATCCAATCTGAACGGGCAGCTTATTACTCATATGTGATCAGAAACAATAGCAACCCTTTTAAAATTGTCTTCTCCATAGTAAAGGATCTTAAAACCTCAGCAGATATTCTTACACCCTCTGTAATAACAGATGTTCAATGTGAGACCATTGCTTCTTTTTTTGAGAAGAAGGTAGACACAATATACAGCTCCTTCCCTCAACAAGTGGTTCAAAAGGGATTTAGGTCTGGACCCTCTTGTAATCATGCGTTGGGTGCCTTTCCACCTATCTCTCAAGAGGCACTGGTTATGCTCTGCCATAAGATTAAATCTGGCTCTCCTGCTGACCACCTTAAGCCCGATCAATTCTTGAAATCATTGCCTGTGTTTCTACCATTTTTTAGGATTGCAAAAAACAAGGACCCCCTGGACACTGATACCAGTGAATTCCTATGGCAGGGACAACAGTGTGTGAGTAAAACCCTAGGCAATCAATAACAGTGGCAAAACAAGTAATATCAAATGACAGTAAAAATTAAAGGTGAACAAGAAGAATTAAAATAATCAAAATGTTAATATAACCAATTAAAAATCCTACAAATGCATAACCTTTTCATAAACATATAAAGTGGACATAGTAATAAAAAACATACATTTCATTCCTAATAATACATCTGAAAATACAATTCATTAAATTAATAAAAAATCACACTGTGGCGAGTGTAATTCGACGCGCGTTTCGGCGTAACGACGCCTTCTTCAGGAGCCACCCAAACGTAGTTTTTGCTGTCATTTGATATTACTTGTTTTGCCACTGTTATTGATTGCCTAGGGTTTTACTCACACACTCTACCATTTTTGAGCCATTGATCAATCAGTCCCTGCTCGCATCAACGGTCCTTAATGCCTGGAAGCAGGCGAGGGTGGTTCCGTTGTTGAAAAAGCCTAAGCTTGACACCACTAAACCAGAGAACTTCCGTCCCATCTCTCTCCTACCTTGGGTCTCCAAGATTTTGGAATCCCACATTAATTCTATACATGCAGATTATCTGGAGGAGAACAACCTTCTGGACCCCTCCTAGAAGGGTTTTCGGCCGGGTCACAGTACAGAATCAGCTCTTCTGGCTGTGACCGAGCATTTGAGGGGGGCCCTAGATAAAGGTCGTATATCGGCACTGATTTTGTTAGATCTCAGTGCCGCATTTGACACTGTCTCCCACCAGATCCTGCTGCAGAGGTGGGGATCAGGGACTCTGCCCTTGAGTGGTTTGCCTCCTTTCTTGCTGATAGGACCTTTCAGGTTGCAGTGCCCCCTTTTGTATCTAAGATCCATAACATCAAATATGGGGTACCGCAGGGCTCAGCTCTGAGCCCTACGCTGTTCAACGTGTTTGTGCAACCCCTAGCAGCAGTGGTAAAAAGTAGAGGGCTCACAGCAGTGTCCTATGTGGACGACACACAGTTGGTAGTCGCTCTCTCAGATGACTCCGGTCAGGGTGCATGCAAGTTCCGGAGGGATTTAGAGATCATATCTGAGTGGATGACTGCCAACTGTCTTCAGTTAAATGCCAACAAGTCTGAGGTCCTGCTGGTTGGGAGAAACACTGAGGTGAGGAGTGAGCATTGGTGGCCTGCCAAGTTGGGGGGGTGCACCTGCCCCCAAACAGCTGGTAACAAATTTGGGTGTGTTGTTGGATTCTGCCCTTAGATTTCAGACACAAAAAAAGAAAGTAGATGGATCATGTTTTGGCATTTTACGGTGGCTTAAACCAGTGTTGAGGTTCTTCGACCCGCAAATGAGGCAGGTGATTATCCAGGCATCTATTTTGTCTAGATTAGACTACACTAACTTACTCTACTTGGGAGTTAACAAAGCAGAAGTTACAAGACTGCAAAGGGTCCAGAACACTGCTGCTAGAGCCTTGTTAGATTTCCCAGGACTTGCCCCACTTCCAGTGCTATTTGTCAGCTACATTGGCTGCCTGTAGCTAAACGCATTGAGTTTAAAACTCTTTGCCTGTCCTTTAAAATGCTAAATCTGTCATCCCCAGATATTCTAGCCAATCTGCTCACACCCTATATACCTTCCCGCCATCTTCGCTCCATGGGCCAGCATTTGGCGGTTGTTCCACGGGCGAGGAGGGTTCGTGCTGGTGGTCTCTCCTTTGGTGTATTGGCAGCCAGACTTTGGAATGTGTGCCCCACTGCTATTCGTAGCATGGATAATTACCTGGTTTTTCGTAAAGCCATCAAAACGTACCTCTTTCCTTCCCCGTAGAGTGTTGTTTGTTGTCTATTGTTTTGCTGTTTTCTGTTTCAGCGCTGGAACGCCCTTTTGCTAGGGCAGCTGTGCGCTATATAAAACCGCATAGCATAGCATAGCACAGCATAGCTTGGTTCCAATGGCATGGGACCCAAATCTGGGCAGACTCATCCCACTTCGGGCATCACACTGAAGTATACAAAAAAGTGATACATGGGATGTTTGAATTAATTTCTTCCACTGGTAATTATTTGGGCCGCATCCCAGTCCACTGTTATTTTGCACACAACATCACCTTAGTTTGGGCCCAGCCATATGCAAATCAGTCTAAACCCTTCTACAATAAGAACACTCCAGCCCAAACTGCTAGCCGAGCTCCTCGCTGAACTACAACACAAGCAACCCAAGACCGGTTTAGATCTTATTAAGGTTCATTAGTTGAGTATAGCTTGGTTCCAGTGGCACGGGACCCAAATCTGGGCAGAGTCGTCCCACTTCGGGCATTGCACAGAAGTATACAAAAAAGTGATACATGGGATACTTGAATTAATTTCTTCCACTGGTAATTATTTGGGCCAAATCCCAGTCCACCCTTATTTTGGAACGTCACCTTAGTTTGGACCCCACCATGTGCAAATCAGTCTTGACTCTTCTACAATAAGAACACACCAGCCCAAACTGCTAGCCAAGGTCCTCGCCGAACTAGAACAAAAGCAACCAAAGACCGGTTTCGCCCATCTTAGGGTTCAGCAGTCGGGTATAGCTTGATTCCAGTGGCACAGTTTGCACAAGTCCCACGTCTGGGCATGCCTATCCTATTTAGGGCAATGCATTTGGTGTCGCACTGAAGTATAAAAAAGTTTAAATGAAAAAGTTGAATTAATCTCATCCACTGCAAGTCAGCAATGATGGAAAACCCAGAGGCATGCCGATCTGTGGCACCAATCAGAATGTGCATTACTTCAAACAACTGATGACATAGGTGGAAGATGGATAACAAAAAGAAATGTTTTTTTAACAGAATATACCCACTGATCCCAATTTCCATGCATAGGTCCTTTTTTATTTGCATGTTTTATTTAATAATTTAATGTAGAGCATTACTAAAACTTAGGAGAAGTGAGGGGCTTTGTGGAGACTAATGTATTTTGTGCAAAAAGGAGAAATCTCCCTTTGGCAGCACTTAAACCATGACTCGCACTCACCAATAGCCTTTAGCTGTTTCGAGTGAAACATTACTCAGTAGCCTTTTTGGTGCATTATGGTCCATGTGGTCCATCTTCTGCAAAGCTTCAGTTAATCCAGTGAAGCACAACGTTGATTACTATTTAGTTGTAACAAAATTTCATTTTCTTAGCTTCATAACTATTAATGTCTTCCAATTGTTCATTTCCCCAGTCCCAGACATGTATTTCATTCCAGTAAGGTGGAGGAGCATCGTCCCACCACTCTCTAAGTATCGCAAAAAAGGACAAATAAAATGATAATAACACAATGTTATTACCATTTTTTTTTCCATACTGAGACAGCTTTAGGGCGGGGCTGGGCTGGCGTCACAGCCTGCAGGGGGAGGAGTGGTTATTGCACTTAAGTGCGCATGGCCATTTGGCGGCCCCTCTTGGTCCAATGCCTTGAGACCCTTAGGGGTGATTAGTTTGTGCTTTACAAATTACTGATTATTATTATTATTATTATTCATAACTATCCATTTTTTCCAATATTTCATTTTCTTAGCCACATATACATGTGTTTCGCTCTTCGGTGGAGCACAGCAGGTACTGAGTCCCAAACATTTTTGCAGCATAACATTTAAAGACCAATGCCTTCTTACTTGTTGATCGAACAGCATGTTACCACATGGGCCGTCTTGAAGGCATATTGTGGAACTATCCTAAATACTTAATGGTAATATGTATTACGTCCCGTCCTAGTCCCCCTCATCCCAGTTCAAACTCACTTGAGTTATGCAACAGGCTACCTTTTGGGCTGGGCCCTTCCTGCAAAATTTCACAGATTTTTGCCTTCCTCTGACTTCCTTTGTTAAACCTGTTTTTGTTGGATTCAAAACTCTGTGCACTATGCTCCTGCTCAACATTGATAAAGTGTTTGTGCTCTCACCCTAAAGCATGTTAAAGTTGGCCTACATCTGATTGGTACATTTTAATTTACATATAGGTGACTAGTGAATAGTACTAAAAGTAGCCAGGGCCTGTAAATTAAATGCTACCAGTTGGCTTAAGCACTCATTGTGCCACCCACTAAAGTTGCCTTCTAAAATATGGTAAAAAAGGGGGTGGTGATGGACGGAGCATCTGGACCAATCAAACACTCACACCCAGTCAACAGATCTGGGTTTAATCCATCACCGTTCTTTAGCCCACTCTGCCACCCCAGTTCAGACATGGCCATATGCAAATCAGTCTGAACCTGTGCCTTATGGGAACAGTCCAGCCCGAACTGCCAAGCCATGCCTTCCCTGGACTGGAAACAAGCTTCCTAGGACCGGTTTCTGGCATTCCAGCCGTCTTCAGCCAGGCTTGCTTGAATCTAGTGGCAAAGTGAGCAAGGGACTCACGTCTGAGCATACCCTGCCAACTTATAGCGAACAAAGCAGTACAAAAGGGGGTGGTGATGGACGGAGCATCTGAACCAATCAAAACTCTCACCCAGCCAACAGATATGGGTTTAATCCATCACCGTTCTTTAGCCCACTCCGCCACCCCAGTTCAGACATGGCTATATGCAAATCAGTCTGACTCAGTGCCTCATGGGAACAGTCCAGCCCAAACTGCAAAGCCATGCCTTCCCTGGACCGGAAAGAAGCTTCCTAGGACCGGTTTCTGGCATTACAGCCGTCTTCAGCCAGGCTTGCTTGAATCGAGTGGCAAAGTGAACAAGGGACTCACGTCTGAGCATACCCTGCCAACTTATGGCGAACAAAGCAGTACAAAAGGGGGTGGTGATGGACAGAGCATCTGAACCAATCAAACACTCACACCCAGTCAACAGATCTGGGTTTAATCCATCACCGTTCTTTAGCCCACTCTGCCACCCCAGTTCAGACATGTCCATATCCAAATCAGTCTGACCCTGTGCCTCATGGGAACAGTTCAGCCCGAACTGCCAAGCCATGCCTTCCCTGGACGAGAAACCAGCTTCCTAGGACCGGTTCCTGGCATTACAGCCGTCTTCAGCCAAGTTTGCTTGAATCCAGTGGCAAAGTGAGCAAGGAACTCACGTCTGAGTATACCCTGCCAATTTATGGCGAACAAAGCAGTACAAAAGGGGGTAGTGATGGACGGAGCATCTGAACCAATCAAACACTCACACCCAGTCAACAGATCTGGGTTTAATCCATCACCGTTTTTTAGCCCACTCTGCCACCCCAGTTCAGACATGGCCATATGCAAATCAGTCTGACCCTGTGCCTCATGGGAACAGTCCAGCCCAAACCGCCAAGCCATGCCTTTCCTGGACTGGAAACAAGCTTCCGAGGACCGGTTTCTGACACTCCAGCCGCCTTCAGCCAGGCTTGCTTGAATCCAGTGGCAAAGTGAGCAAGGGACTCACGTCTGAGCATATCCTGCCAACTTATGGCGAACAAAGCGGAACAAAAGGGGGTGGTGATGGACGGAGCATCTGAACCAATCAAACACTCCCACCCAGTCAGTGCTTGTTTCCGGTCCAGGGAAGGCATGGCTTGGCGGTTCGGGCTGGACTGTTCCCATGAGGCACAGGGTCAGACTGATTTGCATATGGACATGTCTGAATTGGGGTGGCGGAGTGGGCTAAAGAACGGTGATGGATTAAACCCAGATCTGTTGACAGGGTGTGAGTGTTTGATTGGTTCAGAGGCTCCGTCCATCACCACCCCCTTTTGTACCGTTCTAAAACATGGGTCAGGCATTTTGCTGCAGTTCATAGTGTGGTTACACAGTCATTTTGAATTCGCACAATACACCTTTTGCTGGACCTAAATATTCCTTTTTATTACATATAACACACCCCTAAGCTAGGCACTGAAGGCTTACAGGGCATGGCCCATGCTGTTTAAATAGTAGGACATGTGTACTTAAGTTTTACACATCCTGACAGTGAAAAACTATTAAAGTAATTTTTCACTGTTGTAAAGCTTATCTCCCACATAGACTAGCACTAGATTACCTTATTACCTTTAATAAGCACTAACTTCAGACAGGGTGCAGATAGAGAAAGGCTTTTTACACTCAAATGAATTGTAATTTAAAAACCTACTTTATGATAAGGTTGTATTTTAAGTTACAATTTACAAAATGGCACTTTTTGAAAGTTGTATGCAAGAAAATGTGCCAGTGCTTCTGGTCATTGAACACAAACAAAGCCTTTGAATATTGTGAGCGTGCTAATCAATTAACCGGCCACCAATTACATTGTATAATATTCAGGAAGAAATTAACAGGTCATTTATGTACGTCAAAATCATACACAGTGGATGGACACACATTAGAAAACAATCTGTCATTCGTTTTACAGAAACTTAAAACTCACAAAACATTTCACAGTACATCACATGTGATAAAAAACATAATGCAATACAATTTCACCTATGTGTAAATCTATATTTTTATCCTGGTTCTGAATTAATCTTTCAGAAAAAAAGCTGGACCAATTCCAACCATTTCATAGCTGATGCCTATAACAGATTGATTTGTGTGCTCACGGAATTTAAAGTCTTTGTTTGTGTTATATGACCATAAGCGTTGGCACTTTTTTTGTATACAATTTGTAAGGCCCAGCCTTGCTGACTGATACAGGCCCAACCAGTTAGCGTAAGAGGGCAACCAAGTGCCCTTTAAAAGCTTGAATTGTTCACAGTTGCCATAATCCAAGGAGGGTCATTTTGGTTACCTACCATCGGCATTTTCCCAAAACAATGTCTGAAAAAGATACCATGTCATACATGGAGGACCACATATAAAGACTAATTGGTGTACTTTCAAAGTTTACCTTGGTCACATTAAGTTCTGCAGCCAAACAACAAAATTAATCTGACAAATTGCTCAGATTAAAAAAGAAACAAATCTGCACTGCTTTACATGGACATTTCCTTTTAGAACATTTGAAGACTGGTACTATCCTGTGATGTCCTATGTAAATAACAAGGACCCCCTGTTCAAATACTGAATGCGTAATACAGGGAAATAAACAGTGTGTGAAAAATTAAACATTTGATATTACAATTAGGGAAACAAAACGTATCCTTTACATACGGTTTGTTTCCCTAATTGTAATATCAAATGTTTAATTTTTCACACACTGACTATCCTGTGATATCTCCAGATTAAGAACATTCCTGTAATTCTCATTCAGGACCCTGAATGAAATGAAATGAAATGAATGAAATGAAAATGGGATTTGTAGAGCGCTGCAGTTGCCCTGAGGCGTCCAGGCGCTGGAAAAACAGGAAAAAGCCCTCATAAGGTTACTGTTTGTTAAACAGAAGAGTTTTAAGCTGTTTCCGGAAACCAGTTAGGCTGGGGTTGTCTCGCATCTGCAGAGGGAGGGTGTTCCACAATTTAGATACATTGTACGAGAACGAGCGTCCTCCTGCTCTGGCTCTGAAAATTCTGGGGATTTTGGCTAATGATGCACTTGAGGAGCGAAGTGTCTTGTTGGGCAGATATGGAGAGATCAGGGAGCAGTTGATTTCTGGACCCATTTTCCAGAAGGTCTGGTGGGCAATGCATAGAGCCTTAAACTTCACTCTGTCCCTGACAGGCAGCCAGTGTAAAGTTCTTAGACCGGTTTTTATTGAGGTCCTCCGTGGGACTCCCAAAAGCGCCCGGGCAGCACAGTTTTGAGTGCACTGAAGTTTTTGTAGGGTATAGTCTGGTGCTCCAAGATAAAGGGCATTATTGAAATCTAGACGGGATTGGATAAGGCCCTGTATGATTATTTGTCTGGCCTCAAATGGAAGAAGGGGAAGAATTTTTTTGATCACCCTAAGGAGGCCGAAACAAGTAGCTGACACCTTGGTGGCCTGTGTGTTAAGGCTCAGCGATTTATCGAGCCGTACTCCCAGGCTTCGATATTATCTCTGGGTGTGGGGCCGTACCCATGCTTGTGGGCCATATCAGCTCCAAGGTGGAAGGGGCCGCCGGGCCTAGGAGCATGAGCTCAGTTTTGTCGTCATTGAGCTTCAGACATGAGCTCATCATCCAGCTCTTTAAGTCCTCCGGGCAAGCCGCTAGATTTGGCGGAGATTGAAGACCGCTCTTCTGTGCAAAGGAGACCACCAGCTGGGTGTCGTCCCCATAGGAAATGATGTTAACACCATGCGGACGAACAATCCCAGCCAGCGGCCTCATGTATGCATTGAAGAGCGTGGGGCTTAAGGATGAGCCCTGCGGAACTCCGCAGCCCAGAGGCCTGCTTGATGATACGGATGAGCCGTCGAAGAACTGGAAGGTTCTGTCTGATAAAAAAGACTCGAACCATACCAGGGCTTCTCCGGACACTCCTAGGTCGGCAAGACGGTTCAACACGATTTTATGATGTACCGTGTCAAACGCGGCACTTAGATCGAGGAGGATCACTGCCACTGACCCCCCTCGATCCAAGATTCGTCTTGCCTCCTCAGTTACGGCCAGTAGGGCAGTCTCTGTCCCATGTTTTGGGCGGAAGCCCATCTGGGAGGCGTCGAGGAGATGGTTTTCCTCGAGGAATTTCGTCAGAGTAGTATTGACGTGCTTCTCCAGGATTTTAGATGCCCATGGGAGCAGAGAAATCGGGCGGTAGTTGCCTGGGTTGGCTGGGTCAAGGGAAGGTTTTTTTAATAGGGCCCGCACCATTGCGTGTTTCCAGGTCGTAGGTACCATCCCACTCAGTATGGAAGAGTTCAGTAATTCCAGAAGGGTGGGGAGAATGATTTTGCTAACCAGTCCCAGTGAGCCTGGAGGGGCAGGGTCACACGGAGAGCCGGTTTTTATTTGTTGCGCTAGATTCTCCAGTATTTCCATTGTTATCAAGGGAAAAGACTCCAGCGCCTTGTCCCTGTCCAAAGCTGAGTCCAGGCATTGAGAGGGCGGGTCAGTGGGTGGGTTAGGAAAGGAGAGGTAGATTCTGTTCACTTTTTGAAAGAAAAATTCCACCAGATCATTGCATTTGGACGAAGAGCTGTTATTATCTGTGGCAGGCAGGGAGGGTTTTATCAGGGAGTTAACTATGCGATATATTTCTTTTGGCTTTGATTTAGCGGTTATTATTTTGTGGTTGTAATAGGCTGCTTGCGAAGTTTTTATGGCCTGTTTGTAGTTCCTGATCATTTCCCTGTAGGTGTTTTTTTCCGCGGGGTTGTAAGACATGCTCCATTTTCTCTCTTGTCTCTTACAGAGACGTTTTTGATTTCTGAGGTCTTCCGTATACCACGGAGCTGATTTACTTTGTCTCTTTGATCTAGACGGATATAACGGAAGAACTGAGTCAAGAGAGGTGGTTATCCACTCGTCATATTTAGTGTTATTTGACATTGGGTCGTGGGAGAAAATGGGTCTAGTAGTACTGAGAGTCTTCATCCAGTTGTCGATGGGAAGTTTGGACCAGTTTCGAGTTTTCCGAGATGTAAATGAGGATGGGGGAGGAAATGCTACGGTTGCATAGGTACGAAATGCAGCAGAGATCTTATGAGACAGCACAAAGACTCTTACAAAAACAACATCACTAGAAAAACTAGAGAAAGAAATCGCCGAATTCAAATATTTCACTAACGACAAAAAAAAATTGAAGTTTGAAAGAGACAGAAAATCATTCAATTCAGACTTAGTATATCCTTTTCTGAAAAGTGATTCACATACGCATCCTGAGTCTAGGAGATTCTTACCTGAGTATCAAGCACTGTCAAGACATCAGTTCATCTGTTTTTCTGATACATCGCTTTTGTGGGAAGCCAGCCTGGTATATGATGGTCACTATTGTGTAAGTGGGCACCTTGCACCAGTCCAGCTTATATTGATTCAAGAGGTCTTAGACAACCTCAGAAAGCTCTCTAAGTGGTAGCTGTGGAGAGTAGACTTCAGGCCTAGTCCAGAACGAGTGTAAAGCAGCTTGTTTTACCAGAATGCAATCTTATAGTATAGATTAAGTGAAAAGAATCACACCAAGTATTTATAACAATATGTATTTATTATAGAATACGCTCTAGTATGTTCAAGAATTTCCCACACGGAGATAAACACAATGCACACAATACTTTAGCGAAGAAACGCGGTAAATAAGACTAAATACACAGAGTCCCGTGGGTGGGGGGCACTAAACTATATATTAAGAAAGTGGTATAAGAACCACAAATCGAGTCAGGACACTGTCGAGAGGGCGTAGAATTGCTGGGGATCCACAGAACCACCGAAGGTAAGTAGATAGGAACCGCAAAGAGAGCGTGTGCAGTGTGTGAACACGACTGCGTGCTCCGTACAAGTCTATGTGCAAGTCATGTTTCGATTTTTAAAGATTAAGGAACCTTCTCAGTGGACCCTGGAGGAACCCCTTTGAAGACAGAAGGTTGGGAAGCCAACCCCCCGTGGATACCCAATTACCCACATTACATACACCAGGGAAGCTGGGTGCATACGTGTGAAGTGGTGTCGGAAAGTGCAGTCGAACCCAATGGACCTCAGGAAAGTGCCACTGCTGGAAGAGGATAAAGTGTCTGCGGGAATCCAAATGTGGATTCTTGAAGAGGAGTACCTGAAAGCAGAGGGGAAGAGTTTATTTCACTCAGGAGTGGCCAGGAGACCTGGAAGATGAACGCCCTCCGATGTCAGGTGCTTCAGAGAAGATGACGATGACTCCGCAGCTGTGAGGACCAGGCAATGTTGAGGAAGACCGGGACCCGGGTACGAGCTGTCCCATGAAGGATGTCGAGTGCTATGGGGTCGGTGTCCGGCGGGAGCACCAACAAGCCTTGACAAATGCAACCCATGCAAAAACCTGAGTAGGTGAAAAGTTGGAACCAGCAAGGTCGAGGGGACTGACCAGAGGCAGGGAAGTCCGGCAGGACCCGAACAATCCGGGAAGCCCATAAGAAAAAAGTGTGACCCTCAAGTGGACCTTAGTACCATATACCACGGACCCCAGTATCCAATCTGGAGTGTACCCAACTACTCAACACAAAAAGTTAGGGAGAAAGCAGATAGACTGGTGTCCTGATTAGCAGGATCCCAGTTGGAATAGTCAAAATACAGCTTAGCACCAGACAAAAAGTGGGGGTAACCATGCAGAAGGATTCTACCTTCCTACAGTCTTCCTCCACAGGTGAATCAGACTCCAGTTAAGGGCCTTCAAATCAGTACCCACAAGCAAAGAATCTACAGGCATTTATAGGAAGAGGCCGCCAAAGAGGCAGAGGAAGGAACAGATATTCCAATCAACCATCGGAAATGACAACTTGATGACACTACTACAAAAATCAGTAGTATCTCCTATTTTCAATCTCTCAAAAACACCCCTCTCCAAAGCAGAAGAAAACATTTTATGCACCTCAAAACTGAAATGTTGGAATTCTGCAGAAATATAAGCCTCAAAGCTTTTTTTTTTTAGCATGATTCTTCTCAGAGCCAGTGTTTGACTTGGCTAACAGTGCCCCTACCAAGTTGTCTTCTGGGAGTACCTCTCCAGGTGGGAGGGTGCAGAGCCCCAGGGAGGAAGACAAAGTGTGGGAGAGCCCACCCCAGTCTCTTGTCCAGCCGCAAGGTACTGCCCCTGGGCTGGTGGGCCAGTGTCAGGGTGCCATACCTGACTTGGCAGACAGGGGAGTGGAAAAAGGGTGCTAGGCACCTGGGGATACTGCCCTCCACTTTCTGATGCCAAAGAGGTTAGAGAGGCCTGAAAGGAATGAGGCCTGGCTCTCATCACTAACAGTTGTCAGTGGCCACTGTGGCTTGCTGTCCTGGTAGATAGAGTTGCCCCTGGGAGGGAGACAGGAGTCACACCCCGGGGGTGGACTGGGCCACACCACTGTGTTGGCCATGTGAGTACTGTCTGCCTGTTGGGACACATCTGTGACCAAAGTAAGTTTAGGCACCACACAGCTGGGGTCCACAGGTGAGGAGAAGGGTTCCCCATGGGTCAGCTTAGTAGGCCCTGAGAATATGGATAGAGGGATCCAACTAGGTTCAGGAAGGTGTAGAACGGGAATAGACACCGACTGCTGCGGGCCAGGTTCCATGTTCTATCGCCCCAAGCAGTGAAGTCCATTGAGGTATGGATTGATCTACCCTGGCTTTAGACTGGAAGGGGGTTGCGTTGGACTTGGCCCTTTTTGCAGGGATATCCCCAAACTTTTTGCTTCTTCCTCCTATTTTTTCCTGACCTGTGTTTGTTGGTTTTAGGACTCTGGGCACTTTACCACTGATCAGTGCTAAAGTACATATGCTCTCTGTGTAAATTGTTATTATGATTGGTTCTCCATGATTGGCATATTTGATTTACTGGTAGGTCCCTAGTAAAGTGCACTAAGTGTGCCAGGCCTGGTAAATCAAATGCTACTAGTGGGCCTGCCATTGGTGCGCTTTAGGCGCGCCCAGTAAGCCATGCTAAATATATAGTCCCCAACGACTGGAGCGCTGACCCCCTGGTGGCTCTGTCCTCAAGAACACCAGACGGTAACCTGGAAGTGCGACGGCGCCCTCCACAACAAACTGGAAAACTAGCGGTGGACCGGGGCGCTGGCGGCAACACAGAGAATGCGCTGAGGGAAGGTAAGAGCGAGCGAATAGTAGCAGAAAGGAAAGTCAGTACAGGGAATCCAAAACAATTCAAGAATTAAAAACTTCCCAATATTTTAAAAGTTGTGGCGAATAAAAGCAGATTAAAGCATGGGAGCACACAAGATTCAGCATGAGCCTGCTGTCTGCGCGCCCAGTAAGCTTTTTAAATATATAGTCCCCACCAGCTGGAGCCCTCAAGAACACCAGAAAGTAGCCTGGAAGTGCCCCGGCGCCTTCCACAACAAACAGGAGAACCTCGGTGGATGCGTGGTGCACATGCTGAAGTCAAGTTATCGAAGGCACAGAGTTTGCATATAAAGACATAAGATGGAGGCACATTGACTTTTCTAACTCCAAAACCAAAAATGTAATATATGCAATAATTTGCCCATGCAATCGATTATATATCCGAAGACCAATCAGTAAGTGCGACAGAGAATCACACAACATAAGTCCTGAATAAGGCGACAAGTTACAGAAGCATTAATATACAGCAATGCCCTCGCACACAACAATCAAGGTGTAAAAGACAGTAGTTATGTAATAGACAACATTCTATACATAGAGCCACTCATTCATACAGTTGCAATTCAGTTCCGTTTCTTGGAAGATGGATAAAAGTTTATTAGTTCCACAACCAGCCCACACGTGTTTCGACGCGTGGGAAACAAATCACTGCGACTCCTCAGGGCTTAAGACTGAACCTACATTCGTGTAGGTGTGGTGACAATTCTACAGAATTATATCACGTATAAGTGTATTGATCCAACCCGTCTTAGCCGGGTACGTATGTCTTTAAGGAACAGAGAAGAGTAACTGTCAGAAGCGTCTTTGGAGGTTCCAGGAGTGGTGGCACCCTCCGTCAATCAGAGTGGTAACTGAAGCAGAGTTATCTCAATCTTCACGTGGTAGAATTCTCACGGAATATATAATCATGAGCACACGGAATCAGAGTGGTGCAAGCATCGGACGTGCTTAATGAGTGTGCACATTGAGCTTCTAACGGGAGGGGATCCACGTGCAGGTAGCGGTTCGCGTGGGTGCACCTTGAATCCGGAAGTATCACAGACGTAGTATCCCTCCTCCTATGGTTCCCGGTCGCCGTTTTCCAAGTCTAATTAAGTTACAGAAGCATCATTTGTGAATTATTGTCTAAACCACCACCACTTCGAGAATGATTTGAAATGGACAGTTTTGGCAGCGGTTATAATGGGCAAAAGGGTGGAGATTTGAATAGGCTAATAATGAAAAAAGAAGCACATCTCATATTACGATTTAATACAGCATGTCATGGACTTAACGGTTTGAACGAACTGCAGAATTTACAATGAATCCCTAATGACCAGGTTCATCAGACACAGACTTTCTTTCTGAATTGTTTGAAGGTTGTAGGTTCGAGGTCGGGTGTAGCCACATGCCTATGGTACCAGCCTCCTTTATTCCACCTAGGTTCACAATTCATTAGATCAAAAATACCTGCAATTTATCCTAAGCAGCTACATGTCTATTCATTACAGACTACATGTCCCACAATGCCTTGTAGCTAGACTCTAGGACAGCTTAGGTTCTACTTACTATCTCTCAGCTCATAGGTTGACCACTTTCATGGGGCGGAGAGTATCACTATTCAAAAAACCCACACGAGTAAGTGTCCAGCTGAGCAATTCCCCCCCGCTCGAGAGCAGAGTTAAAGAATGAATGTACAAAGGAAAGCGCAGCAGCATTTGTAAGTACAAGCTGCCTTTTGAATCTTGCAATAACCGGCTTGTACGTGAAATATAGATTTATTCTAGTCTTCTGTCAGGAATTTCCACACGAGAAATACCCCCGAGCCTCGGCGCTGGAGGGTCTAAGTGAGCCCCAGCAGGGCCAGACTGCGAACGCATACCGGCGCTGGGGGATGGGGTATACGGGGTGGTGTGTGTGAAAAACACTGCAGCTGCCTTTGTTACAAGGGACCTATATTGCAGCTCTGCTGCAAAACCAGCCCCCAGTAACAAAAACGCCCCCCCAGGGATCCAAAACCAGCCCCCACCCTGGCAGACCACCAAGGAAATGCCCAGTGCCCGCTAAGGCCAGTTTAACCCTGGCCCCCAGATCAAAAAGACAAGTTAATGTTAATATTAATGTTAACTGAACTTATATAGCGCACAGCTGCCTCAGCAAAGAGGCGTCCAGGCGCTAGCAATAGAGGAACATAGAGGCTAAGAAAGAGGGCAAATTGGCGTAGAGAAAAGTGCACATTAAAAAGAGCGATTAGGCCACGGGGAAAAGGTATGTCTTAATGGCTTTATGGAAGTCCAACAAGCTATCCAGACTGCGAATCTGAAAGGGCAAGGAGTTCCATAGCTTGGCTGCCAAACAATAGAAAGACCGTCCCCCGGCACTGAGACGGTTCACTCAAGGGACCACAGCCAAGTGTTACCCCAAAGAGCGCAGCTGGCGTCTAGGAACGTATGGTACCAGTAAGTTGGCCAGGAGACGCAAGCTTTAGAATTTTAAAGGACAAGCAGAGAGCCTTAAATTCAATCCGCTTGGCCGTGGGCAACTAATGTAACCGCCGGATAGCACCAGCTGTTGTTGAGCAGCTGCGCAAGAGCCCCAACAAGGCTCTGGCAGCTGAATTTTGGACTCGCTGCAAGCCCACTACCTCAGTCTGATTAGCCTCAAGGAGGAGCGAGCTGGCATAATCCAATCTAGATAAGATGGCCGCTTGAACGATCAGCTGACGGGTAGGTGGGTCAAAAAACCCCAGCAAGGGTCTAAGGGCCAGATGTAGGTAAAAGTCATTTACCGATTTTTAAATACCGAATTTTACCGAATCGGTATTCAAGAATCGGTAAATGAGATGTAGGAAAAAAATCGGTAGAAAATACAGATTCGGAAAAATTCAGTATCGGACTTTCGGTAGTTACCGAATCGGTATTTACCGAATCGGTAATGGCCATACAACCCTATGGGCCAAAAGGAATGCATTGGAAATACCGAATCAGTAAATACCGAATCGGTAAATACCGATTCGGTAACTACCTAATCGGCAAGCAAGTAAAAGTGAAACTAATGAAAACAGCCAATCAGGTGGCACCACCCTCCCCCACCCTACCAGGGAGTGGCTACCCAGGCAGCTGCAACTCATTAGAAGGTTCTGGAGAGGCAGTCAGAGCCGAGCAGAGAGACAGAGCAGCAGGAAGAGTTTTGTGTGAATTGAATGACTGTGATAATGGCAAGCAGCTCTGAGAGCCAGAAGGCTGAAAGAAAACGAAAAATAAAGTTTAGCAGCATGGAGCTGCAGGTACTGGTGGAAGAAGTGGTGAGGGTCTGCAGACAGCTCTTTGGCAGGCAGTCCCTCACTGTTCCAGAGTCAGCCAAAAGAAAACTGTGGACTGCCATAGGAGAGAAGGTGAATGCTGTGGGTGTGACCCCCAGGAGCATAGAGGACCTTAAGAAAAGGTTCTACGACATCAGGAGCCTCACCAAAAAAAAAAATGGCAGAGATCCACAAGCAGGCTGGTGTCACCGGTGGAGGCAGGAACCCAGCGCCCCCCCTGACTGACCTGGAGGAACTGGTGGCCTCAACCATCGAGCCGGACAGTGTTGTGGGAGTAGGAGATGTGGACAGCTCAGCCAGAGCTACTACAAAAGGTAAGAGGCTTGCGCAGCATGACACCCCCAAGCAAACAGCTCCCCTTTAGCCTTTGTGTACAGGCCAACCCCAGTCCAATACTGCTAGCACCATACATGAGCAATGCATTATGGGAAATGTAGTCAGCTAATGTAGGACCATATGTAAGTGCACAGAAATCAGAGAGGCACTGAAAGCAAATGAGAGTAATGAAAGTGAAATGTGCAATGCATTTATTGAAGTGACTGTAACACATTAGCAATCAGTTTACATACGCTTCTTTATACCTAAGGGCAACATCAGGCAGTGGAGCATCTGCATCACAAGGGACTGCACCAGCGAGGGAGGAGACTGTGGATGCAGGGCCAAGCACCGTAGATGCCTCGCAGGAGGAGGAAGACACCACTGCCATCTTCCATGAGGATGACCCTGTTCATCCCCTCGTGTTTCCCCACTCCCCACACCTATCGCAATCCCCCCCATTGGTGTTCTCACCTTAGAACTCCCCGTCACGGTCCCTGCCAGCACCTGCTACCTCACCAGCCAGGAGGAGAATTGTGGCCCCACTGAGAGTCATGGCGGGAGCTGAGGGTGAGGCACCAGCACCCACACCAGTCACTCCTGCTGCACAGCAGTCCACCCAGCAGCCCAGCACCACTCGCCGCCGCCAATGCACTCCCAGCAGTGCAGGTCCACCTGGAGAGGGCACTGTGTTCCGTGGCCTTGAGGGGAGCATGGTGCGCATCCAGCGCATGCAGGGTAAATCTATTCAGGCCTGCCACCGCCAATTCCGGACCCTCAATCTGCAAATGGGAGACATGGGCAAGGGCATAAGTGAGTTAGTTGAAAGCAACAGGGAGGTTGCAAAAACCAACAGTGACATTGCATCTGGAATGCTACACATGACCACCGCCATCAACCAGCTGTGTGCAAAAATGGAAACCATCGAGCACACAAGGCGCAGGGATGCGCGTGTACACAACAGGGCAATGAACCGGCTGGCCACGGCAACTTCCCAGCTATGCCGCAGAGGCGTGAACGTGCAGGAGAGCCTCACACAAAACACCGCGGAGGTAACCAGGGGCATGGCTAGGATCACCAGTGCCCTGGAGGCCATGATCATCTCTCATACTGCTGTCAATCCTGCCCTGGACGTGGCTGAGGCAGACGACAGCAGTAGCCGCAGCAGCCTGGCTAGCGCTGTTGTAGAGCCATGCAGGAGCACCAGGCGCTCAGCAGAGCCTGCAGGCCATGCTGAAGGGAGTGAGCAGCATCCCAGTGGCTCTGGGAAGCGTGGCCGAAAATGACATTGACAGTGTGGGTGAGGCAACCCGGGACATTACCAGTCCCCACCTTTAAATAATTTTTTTTTTGGTGCACATCAGTGCATGAACGTTGTGGCAACATTACATTTAGTTTTTCACATTCACAACCTGTCTGTGTATCTTTACTCACTCAGATATAGTTGTCTGTGATCTCCTCACGTCTGTATCTGCCATCACTTGGTGTTGACACTCCAGCAGGTTGGGTTTCTGGCACAGCAATGTCGTCGTCATGATCCTCGTAGTCTGACAACTCCACCTCAGTGCCCTTCTTCACCGCAAGGTTGTGCAACATGGCACAGGCAGCAATGATCTCACAGCAGGTGATGGGGGTATACGGCCTTGCACCTCCACTCTTGTGCAAGCATCTGAATCTGCTTTTCCATATGCCAAAGGTCCGTTCTACTACATTCCTTGTGCTTTTGTGGGCCCGGTTATACCTCTTCTGGCTGGGTGTTGAGGGGTTGAGGTAGGGGGTCAGTATGAATGAGCGGAGGGCATATGCACTGTCTCCCAGAAGGATAAGGGGAAACATTACTCACATGCATACATGTACTTCACACTGCTATTGTTATTATGGGGGTCTGACAATGTGTCTCACTGAGGAGGTATCCTTCACCAAATTCCCCTGCAGTCAGCCGTGCATAGATGCCGCTGTTTTTAAATATGTAGGAGTCATGGATACTCCCAGGGAATTTTGCCACAAGGTCAGTGATGGCGCACTTTGCATTACAAATCACCTGCACATTGATGGTGTGCGTTGACTTCCGATTCCGGTATATGTATTCTGTGTCAGCAGGGGGGCAAATGGGAATGTGCGTGCCATCAATGCAGCCAATGATATGGGGGAATCGTGCCATCTGGTAGAAGTCTGCTTTTGTTTGTACCAGTTCTGCATGGGTTGCAGGAAAAGAAATGTATTGGTCCATCCTCTGTAACATGGCGTCAAGGAATTTGTGGAAAAACCTTGACAGGCTGCTCTGGGTCACCCCACCTACCGCAGCAACCACACTCTGATAGCTGCCAGACGCAAGCAGGTGTAGGCTGCATAGCACCTGCACGTGCGGTGGGATAGCGTGTGCCCTTGGGGTGGAGTGCTCCAACAGTGGTTGGAGGTCCCTGATGAGGTCCAAAATGGTGTCTGAGTCCAGCCTGTACCTCTGGAGGATCTCTGCCTCTGTGAGCATGAACAGGGTGATCCTCTGTCTGTAGACCTGCTCCTCTCTCTGCCATTCCCTCTCTCCTTCCTGCTGTAGCCGTCTTGCAATGACATAAAATGCCGCCATACTGCAAGTTGAATTGCATTTTGGGTCCTTTTTTATGGGTTGCAGTTGGTTACCACCTGATTCCAATTCATGGTAAATACCGATTTTGAGGCTAATTCGGTATTTCTGTGCTTCGCTACATCTCAAACAACGTTTTTACCACTTCTTATTTTCCGATTCGGTATTTTACCGATTCGGTAACTCTTCCGATTCGGTAGATATACCGAATAGGTATATTTACCGATTCGGTATATTACCGATTCAGTGAATTTACAGATTCAGAATTTTTTCCGATTCGGTATTTTACCGATTCTGTAACTTTACCGATTTGGTAAATTTACCGAATCGGACGGATTTCGGACTCCTACATCCCGATGGCTCAATACCGGTCGGTAACGGCTGAGAATCGGTATTTTCGGCCGTTAACGACCGGTATTGGGCCACCTACATCTGGCCCCAAGTCCTTGAAGAAGGCTGAAACAAGTGCTGGCCGCTTTCTTGGTGTGATCCTGGAAGCTGAAAGTAGAATCCACCCATGCACCTACATTTTTTACCACTGTCTTGGGGATGGGCGCACTACCAAGAGTGGTGGGCCACCATTGCTCACTCCATAGTCTCCTATCTCCTAGTAAGTAAGTAAGTAGGAGTCTCCTGTTTTTCTTAGGTCCATTATAGTTATTCTTGTGCACATAATAAAGTTGTATGATGATTTTGTTGCAGGGATTCTGCACAAACACAGAACTATATGCAGGATTATAGGACCTTGGTGTATAGGGACTAGGTCTTCCTACCACCTTAGTACCCACGAGCCCAGGACTGACTAGCTATAGTGTCACACTTGCTCTCCTACTCACTCATAGAGAAACAAATGATTAGACACGCCAGAACACAACACTCCCAGATCTCTTAGGGATCATGGTAACAAGACACATCCTTTCACTTGCACTCTTGTGCTTGTCCACAATAAGATCTGACTGAGACACAAAACATTATTTATTTTAACTAACATGCCCTAACATGCAGTATACATAACACAACAAGCAGAAAATGCATAGTACAAATATAGGCAGCAAAGCAGCTAGTCCATATATATCATGAAGGGAGACATCATCATAGAATGACAATGGAGAAAAGACTATAGTGCCTGACCTCCCTTCCCTTGCTAAGAAGAAGTATTATTATATATCAGAAGATCTCTGGACTTTGTCAGCAGACCCCATACCTTAGCCTATAGATGGTAGAACTACATCATAGGTGCTGACCCACTCTTCTCCCTGGAAAGGTCCTTCTCCAAGTGTTTGCTACCTATTCGAGTACCCCACTTAAAACCAAAGTATGTTATCCAAACAACAGCTGCATAGGTGTGTTTTGTCTAAGGGCTAGAACAAAATAACAGGTGCATTGTTGTTCGACTTTGGCCACAATGTTCAGTCAAAATCCCAGGAACATGCAGAGAGTGAGCATAACGATGAGTTCTCATGTGAAAGCAGCCATAGAAACATTGGTAGAAGTGGGCGGGATCGGAAGGGCACGGTGTGCCCCTACTTAAAAAAAATATTTGAGTCTGTTCCCCGACTTCTGTCTTTCAAAAAAGCATCCCGGGACGGCAAGAATAGTTCTACTTTAAAACGATAACTTCTTCATTCAGCTTCCTGGGGCGGCTCGCACTTCTCTGTTGAACTCCAGAGGCTGCAGCAGCCCCTCCCTGAGCACGCACAGGCTGTTGGCTGGCCCATTGTTATTCCGATTAAGGCTGATTACCCCCTTTCATTCATTCATTTGGTCTTTATTTCGACATTTTTTCAGTCATAAAAGGTACAGTTAAAACATATAAAAACAGGCAGTATAAGATTATCTATTCTAGTTATACAATCAAGATATGCAATCAAGATATACAATCACCCCTGGCTGCCGCTGAGGTTAAAAAACATCTCTTGGACCACATGGCTAACAAGAACTTTGAAAGTGCAAAAACAATGTGCGCTGATGTATCAGTCTAAAGGATTCTCATTGTAACCAAGTATTTGTCAAAACCCATGTTCTTACATAAAGGTACTAACCAGTACTTCCTAGCTTTTCTGTAAGCAGGGCAAAAAAAGAGTATGTGCAATTCATCCTCTTGACTCGCACTGCAGCCAGGGCAGGAATTATTCGTAGGGGTAGACCATTTGCTTGTGAGTGCCCTTATTGGTACTGTTCCATGCCTCCATTGAATATAGAGCTTCCTTGCTCCTACTGGATAAATGACATTTAAAAACTCCTCAAAGACGTATGAGTGTGGCTTGTTATGCATGGAGAGATTAAGTGATTTGCCCAGATTCACAGGATCTTGACCCTCCCGCCGAGACTCAAACTCTGTTCCCCAGCTTCAAAAGCGACTGCTCTAGCCGCTATGCCACATCCTGTTTTGGCGGCCGTGTCTCTCATTTACCCTCCCCCTCCCCACAGAAATGCCAAGAGCATGTTATGCTAGCACATACGGCCGTCCTTTTGCCTCCAGACTCCATACAAGTGCATGTGTTTGAACTCAGTCTCCTGTGTTTTTTCTTCACTTTAATATAACGCAAACTCGGCTTGATGGTATCGGAGCGCTTTACATGATGAGCCAGTTGCAGTGCACACAGACAGATTCATTTTTTTATGCATGGAGAGATTAAGTGATTTGCCCAGATTCACAGGATATTGACCCTCCCGCCGAGACTCAAACTCTGTTCCCCAGCTTCAAAAGCGACCGCTCTAGCCGTTATGCCACATCCTGTCTTTGCAGCCGTGTCTCGCATTTCCCCTCCCCCTCCCCACAGCAATGCCAAGAGCATGTTATGCTAGCACATTCTCGCCTTCATTCTCTGCCACACGTGGTTGGTGTCTGTTGGCTGTACTCCATGTAAGCTAAATATGGACCGACCTGTACATATGTAGGAAGCGAGTTTGACCAGGTTGTTTCCGATTTGGAATTGTTATACACTTTTAGACTTATTTTTGACTATATAGTTAAAATGTTGGGTGGCACAAACGCTCGCTCCTATTATCTTCCACTGCATGCAGTATCATATGTAAGTTCAGTTTTTCCACCGAGCTAAAATAATGTGTCCAACACTTGTTTTTTGCTGTTCTGGAAAATGTTTTCCCTGTTCATTTCATGCTGGTGTGGTGCAGCCTCCCTGTGTAGTAAAGACTGCAAAACCCTTTCTCACTTGCTGGTCCTAACAATTCATTCCTTGGCGGCCCTGGGAGCTTTGAGTCATTCTACAGTTATATGAGCTCGGATGGACCTTTGCCAACTGTTCATCTGTTATACTTTGACTGTGGGTAATTATTTCTGTCCTCTGGCACGACGCTGAAAACCCTACAGTTGTCCAACACAGGATATTGTTTTATGTTTATAAACATTGGAACTGCACCGCCTATGATCCCATTTTAATAGCGAATATTTTTTAAATAACTAAAGACGGCAGACACGACATTAAGTTCGGGTGCTGGACGCATTTTTTCAGCACCACCACAGCATCACTCAGCACCACCACATTAGCACTCAGCACCACCACAGCATCACTCAGCACCACCACAGCATCACTCAGAACCACCACAGCATCACTCAGCACCACCACAGCACCACTCAGCGCCACCACAGAACCACCCCAGCACCACTCCGCACCACTACAGCACCACTCAGCACCACCCCAGCATCACTCAGCACCACTCACCATCACCACATCATCACTCAGCCACCCGCGTAGCTAGGGGGGGCCGAGGGGGGCGGTCCGCCCCAGGCGGCACTATTTTGGAGGCGGCGGCCCGTGGCGGCGGCCTTTTTATAATTTATTTGGGGACACTCACTGACATTACAGTATGAGTCAATCCCCAAATAAATTATAAATGCCGCCGTCACTGGGGCCCGCGCGCCGCCTCCCGCGTGAAAAGCAAGCGCACCTGATTGGATTTGAAAGCATGCTGCCTGCAGTGCAGCATGCGCGAGTACCCTGTTGTGGCTGTTGTGGGTCTAGTCCCAGGGCCGTAAATCTTTCGCGCGCTACTAATGATGGCCCTGTGGCCATAAAGTTTGGTTGCCCTTGCGTGCAGCATTGCGCTGAAAAGTAGCGCGGCCGTGACGTCACGCGCTCCACCACACGCGCTCGCCTCTTTTCCGGCACAGGCAGCACAAGGATTTTGCTGCAGGCATCGGTATGATTGTCTGGTCACGGCGGTTTGCGTCGGGTGATTTAATGAGTCAAGAGTTGTTTCAGGTGAGTCGTGACATGTCATGGAAGTGACACCAGAGTGAATGATGAGTGAATTAATGTGTGGGGTTGAATGAGAACATTGGTTATGAGGGGAGTCGACTTATGCTTGTAGTTGGTATAATTTGATTTCATTGAAACGATACAAACGTGTTATTGATTTGGAAACAATGATTATGTCACAATAATTGCTGAATCATATATGTAGACTGTTCCAAAAAATAAACTGTTTATTTATTTTTTCACAGGCAGCACTCCCGATCATAGTCATTCACTCCAAAATTAGGGGACGTTCACTTGTCAGTTTTAATGTAAGCAGGTGATTTTGAGTTATTAGATCTCCCCCTTAGTGAGTTGCAACATTAGTTAACAGTGTTAGCTAATTATGCCCAAGAAATAATTTAATACAAAAGTTAAAACAAAGTAATCGTCATTGGAGCAAAAGACTTACATTCTCATTGCCGGCACATAAACAACAAACTCCGTAGGTGTCTAAGAGCTATCAGGGCTTTAAGTGGGATGAAAAAACTGGGGGGAGGGGGGTCTCTCAAAGGGGCGTAGCTTAAAACACCCAAGGCTTAAAACACCTAAGCTAAAAATCTGTGTTTAGCATAGTGTGCCACCCGACTAGTATTTTGCTGTTTCTGTCATTGTATCCAGATATATGATATAACAAGTAACATCATACCTAAAAGTCAGGACTATTGGCTTTGTCAATGGTTGTTAGTTGCATAAGATAAATAAGCAGCAAATATGGCTGGTATATAATATTGAAAAATCTTACACTTAAAGCCCTGGTGACACCACCAAAAATTGCTCCTCCTAAGTTTACAAAAGAGAAGGGAAATCCATAGAGAAATGAACTCTCTCGAAAGGATTTCCCTTCTTCTACAATGCTCACCTGGCATGACGTCATGCCGTAACTTCTCCACTAGTGAGAAGTAAGCGCTTTTGCCAGGGCACAAACCAGAGCCCGATAGAGACCCGCTTTGAGGCCCCCTTTAAAAAACTGCCGGTTCTCAGCACCGGTGAGACCCGGCCTACTTAAAGCCCTGAGAGCTATCAATATTTACAAATTACAATAACAACTACCTTTCCTTAGTCCTCTCATGCCCAATGTCACTTAGCTAAGGAAAATTATGTTGGGCGTGGTATTTTTCAGTTTATTAAAACTTTATAAATAGAGACTTTTATTTCTTTTAAAGGTGCTCTCACAAAAAATACTGTCTTTTGTGCTCTACACAAGTGAAAATCAAATTCCTAATGTCTTAGCCAAATCAGAAAAAGTGGAATTCCACCTCTGGAAATGATTTCTGACCTTAAAAAAACAACGCTGATCAAGGCTATTTAATATTAGATAAGTTTCCTCTGAATAAGATATAGACACTGGGTAGAACACCGAAGAGAAGCAAACTGGGAAGAGCTGTGTAATGATGTTAATTTAAAGTTTTCCTTATCAAACATATGCCTCTGTTGCTAGATTTTCTCAGATTTACAAAGAATGATCGTAAAGGAACTGTCTAATAGAGCAGTAATGAAATCCTGGCTAATGTTTCTAGTAAAAAACATTGGCAAGAAGTGTGACACACAGCCTGCATCAGACACCGAGAATATAGTTGCTTATTTGCCCATTTAGGATGAATTGAGATATTTATAAAAGCAGAACTTGATGCAGAGTTAGTAAATGTTATATGGTTTTTTTATTGGTGGGCTTGCAATTGGAGATTATATAGGGTTGAAATGCAAAAATATTCAACATGTCTTCTCTAATACTAGATCTTTCATAGATTCACATGGTTGTCTTATTCGACATTGTCATGCCTGGAACTCTTGGTAAACAATGTTAACATAGCAGTGTACATTAAGACTCAATAACATTGGGAGACACTGATACAAGTGCGGAGTGTGAGCAGGGGGATGCATTGGACTCACAAGCTTCACCCAATAGTGAACACTTGTCGAATCTGACTGGACCTGACAGTAGTCCCTTTGAACAGGTGTTGCATCAGACTTGGATCTGAAAATTGTACCCCCCACCTCCCCGTTGGCCACACACATGCACATTGTGTAGGAGTAAAGTGTACGACAGAGGAAGGGTTTTTGTTCTTTCTTCTTTCCCTCACGAAGTTGAGTACATATTGGGCTCCCCTGTCTAGTCTCTGCACCCACCAAACATACCTAAGCGAAACTGTCTGTGTCAGCTGTAACTATGCTGCAATGTTAGTTCTCTGTATTTTTTTGTTGATGGAAAACTGAATAATCAAATTGAAAGAAACATTCAACAGAAAATTGCAAATACTCAGGGTGCTCTGCGCAGACCTCTACGACTGCAAGTTCAGATAGTTAACACTTACTTGCACTAGTTAATAGACCAATAAAAAACTAGCATTACAATGATACACATGAGAAATATTTGGGCCCGAAATTTGACAGTGAGGTGAGATTCCAAATTCAAGTCCGAGACTTAAGCTCACACATTAATCACAGGGATGCGGATGCCAGGGGCGGCATTCTGAGGGATAGCCCCGGGCGCCACAAGCTCTAGCTACGCCCCTGCACTCAGCACCACCACAGCACCACTCAGCATCACCACATCATCACTCAGCATCACCACATCATCACTCAGCGCTACCCCAGCATCACTCAGCACCACCACATTATCACTCAGCACCACCACATTATCACTCAGCGCCACCCCAGCATCACTCAGTGCCACCCCAGCATCACTCAGCACCACCACAGCATCACTCAGCGCAACCACAGCATCACTCTGCGCAACCACAGCATCACTCTGCGCAACCACAGCATCACTCAGCGCAACCACAGCATCACTGGTTCAAATATGTTCTTTCAATGTTTCAAGCTGTTTTCAAGCTTTCAAGCTTTATTACAAATCACAAAAAAATGTTAATATTTCACTTCTGTTCTTGGATTTTCGTCACAATAAAAAACACTGAACATAATCTTCACAAAAGTTATTTACAAAAGTTTAAGCTATTGCCATTACAAATTAAATAAATTATTTAAGTATTAATTATTTAAAAAAACTAAAAGCCATTGTTATTTGTAATATCAATACATCTAAGTCACGTAAATACAAAACATGTTGCATTACAAATGCTATATGTGTCACATTTGAGAAAGTTATAACTATTGGCATTGTAAATGACAAAGCTATTAATTTAGCTATTTTAAAAAACAACACATAAATTAAAAAAAAATCATTTATAAGACCAATAGCTCAATCTTTCCTAATGCGAGACCTATTGCATTTCCAATGCTTGTTGGTTTTGTCACCCCGAGTGGGACGGGTAGGCCCAGACGTGGGTCCTGTGCTCTCCATGCCACTGGAATCAAGCTATCCTGGCTGATGAGGGCGGAAAGCCCAAAACCGATCCTAGGATGCTTGTTTCCAGTCAAGGAAGGACCTGGCCTGGCAGTTCGGGCTGTAATGTTCCCATTGAGCGCAGGATCAAGACAGATTTGCATGTGGCTGGGTCCAAACTGGAATGACATGGTGAGCAAAAAAACGATGGATTTAGGCCCAGATCTCTGTACTGGGGTGAATGTATGACATTGTTCTGCATCCTGTCCACCAGTTATTCTTTTTGCTATATTATGATTGAACCGTTAATTGGCTGACATGAATATGAAGGAGGCTTTGTGGGTTTCCGTGAGTCTAGATTCTCCTGAAGAGTCCCTTTCGTTTCTGAGCCCTGCTTAACACATGTGCACAGGAGAAGCCCTGTATTCATGTCCACAATGTTTGAGACAAAACATACTCATGGATTTCTGCACAATGAGAGTAAAAGCTTTAAGATAACATGTTGTTCCTGCTTATATTTTGCACGTTTTACATAATCCTGTATTCCCTATGAGTGTTTTTTTCTGAATTAAACCTCAAATAAACATGTTTATTCATTGTTTGAATTAAATAACGTTATAAGCTGTAACTGGTCAGTGAAATGCTAAACGTACTAAAAATTGTAATGTTTTGGTATTTCTAGCCACACCCCTGGTTCCGCCCACTGATCCAATCTTTGGTTATTCCCACCCCTTGATTCTCCACTTCTACTTTTTTAGGTTTCGCATGGCGTCCACTGCGCAGCAGTGTTCGCGCAGGCGAAATCTTTTGTTTAGCGGTATGGGGCTTTGTCCCACCTGTCTCTTTCCTTGGCTAGCTCCATAAATGGAGGCTAGCCATTGGAAGAGAGATCTGTCCGTTATTCTCGGAGCAGATTCGTGGGCGTTCCATAGATTTTTTCTCATTCCGCCCCTTTTAGAACATCATGCGGTGGTGGGCGGTTGTTTTTATTTTTCTTTCTCCGGCATGTTTTGGTCATTTCCACTGTGTCGCCAAGGAATGCTGCTCGCTGTCCGGCAAGCAGAACTCGGCCGAGAGCAACGCCTGGGTGCTGCAGAGTCTTTATTGTAAAGTGTGACGGGCCTGTCTGTAGGTGGTGTCTTGCCAAATTCACTACTACGAGGCTTTCAGAGCGTGTGCCCGCTCGGGCGTAGATAAGATGGTGAGATGGCGTTTTGTCTTAGGCTCATTACAATACGGGGCCTTCCGGCGGCGGCGGCGGCCCGCCAGGGTGCCTGCTTTGAAGTAGGTCAAACTACTTCGTACTATCATTCGTCCCAGCATGCCAGCGTCCCTGGGAGGTGGTTGGGGAAGGGAAGGGTTCTTCGCCCGTCCCGTTTGCTTCATTATTTTTGTGCGACGCAAGTCTTTATTGTAAAGTGTGACAGGACTGTCTGTAAAATTCACTACTACGAGGCTTTCAGTGCGTGTGCCCGCTCGGGCGTAGATAAGCTGGTGAGATGGCGCGAGTTCGAAAGACGGTTCCTTGGGGGCGCGTGTGTGTGGGGAGGGGGGTTTGGATTATAAATAAGTAATTGCTGTGCATAATGGAGGACAAATAAATAAACTGTGAGACGCAAGTCTTTATTGTAAAGTGTGACGGGACTGTCTGTTGGTCGTGCTTTGCCAAATTCACTACTACGAGGCTTTCAGAGCATGTGCCCGCTCGGCCGTAGATAAGCTGATGAGATGGCGTTTTGTCTTAGGCTCATTACAATACGGGGCCTTCCAGCGGCGGCGGAGGCTCGCCAGGGTGCCTGCTTAGAAGTAGGTCGAACTACTTTGTGCTATCATTCGTCCTGGCATGCCAGCGTCCCTGGGAGGTGGTCGGGGAAGGGAAGGGTTCTTAGCCCGTCCCGTTTGCTGCATTATTTTGTGCGTAAGCGTGAAGTCTAGTGCAGACCGTCACCAGGCACCACTTGCCTGGCCTCGCGAAAATTAAAGACGGGCGAATTCATTTTCACTGTACTTGGCGCGACTTGAAATCAATTTGTAAATTTAATCTGGAAGTAGACATACGCATCCACTGTGTTGCTCCAAAACCTGTTACCTCCCTTCTACAAAAGTGTGCCAGCTTCGTAGTCAATTCTGTATCCTGTTCTAATGGCATGTTTACCTAACTGCTGCTGCTACAGTACAGTGTGTACTTTATTTCTGTAGCTTCGGGAAAAAAGTCTGATTGTCAAACAGGGAGGAGGGGGGTAAGGGGGGCAAGGAAACCGGAGAACCAGCACCAAGCTCTAAAGGATCTCTCTTAACCCAGCCTATGAAGTGTTGCTTTTCTGATACAGGTAAACACGAATTCCTCGGGAGGAGACCTCTGTATGAAATTGGTGTTCCAGAAGACGTGAAGCTTTGCCGATTGCCAAACGCTGTAATACTTACTTGGTGGCTGGGGGGGTGGCTGCCCCCAAATCCACTCATGCGAATAAAGGAAATACTTCCTTTCTGTACAAATGGGTAACCTGCAGTGAAAAGAGAATCGTGGTGGCTCTGTCGTATTTGTCCTGCAAGATACCTATAAATAGTCAAATCTAAACGCTGACGAATAGTAACTAGTCCTAAGCGAGTTCTGCTCACACTCACGCTGCTTCCCAAGGAGATCCCCGCCTATTTTTAGGTCCAGCCTACAAGACAGACTAAGCTACTAAGGACCGACTGTTAACAGCTGCGAGGCACAGTGTGTGCTTATAGTGGGCTTATAACCTGCCCATCAGTTACCACTGGATGGCTTTATTGTCACCCATTTGCTTGCTTCTTATTCGTTAGCTTGTCTGGGCTTGCCTTCTTCTTCTGTGTTTGTCCTTCCCCTTAATGTGTGTGTGTGTGTGTGGCTCTGTGTGTGGGGGCTCTGTGTGTGGGGGTGGGGCTGTGTGTGTGTGGGGGGGCTCTGTGTGTGGGGGGGCTCAATGTGTGTGTAGGTGTGGGTCTGTGTGTTTGTGTGTGGCATTTGCGAGAGATTAAGCTATTGGCATTGTAAATGACAATGCCATTTATTTATCTGTTTTCAAAACCAACACTCAAATGACAATTTTGTTTTTTACAATGCCAATAGCTCTAACTTTTGCAAAGGCGAAACCGTTGCATAGTAAATGCTTGTTTTCCCTACTTTCGACCACTGCATAGAAAGGATTGCAAAAAATAAAGACGTGTAGTAACGCGCGCAAAGCTGCGTGCTCTTGCTAACTTAGTGAAGACGACAATGTTCCTAAGGGCCACGTGACAATTTCTAATTCCCAGTTACTTTGTGACCAGTTGTACTTTTCAACAAGGTTGTGTTACATATTAGGCATTTGATATGGCCGTCGTTCCATTTCAGTAGCTCTGACTTTTGCTTTAATTATGTACCAAAAAACTCGATCTCATGCTGGCTGACTTTCAAATTTCCTTTTTTATAAAATGGGCCTTTAACAATGCATGCTCCACTGCTACAATTAATCAAACTTAGTTCCACACTCAGTTTTGCAACAGGATTTATGATATCCAAGAGAGTTTAGAAGATGACCTGCAGCAATTGGAGGCTGGCAGGCTACCATAACAGAGATGTGAGTATACGTTAAAGCATTAGAGAGTCATTTTAAGTTAGAGACCATGACACACACTTTTTATCATCCTGAAATACCTTTCTTACTGTTCAATAAGAAAACTTACAATACATTCTTTCTGAGACGAACAGGAAAACCAAAACTCAAATTCACCCCTTGGCTGAAGGTAAACAGTTGAACTAACAGTCATTGTAAGTTCGCCCTATTAGCATACTTATAAGATATTTAGACATCATGTTTCTCTTTTATAAAATTCATGTATTCGAAGTCCGGAGAAGAACCCCAAAGTGTTTCATAGTTAAAAACGCATCACGTAAGGTACAGCTCACAGAGCGTTGTTAATAAGTGAACCGGTGCTTATAGGGTGAATGATCTAAATTGTGAAAACAAAATACCCATTTCATGTGCCAGTTTTGAATTCATTTTTTTCACTTCTGTTATAGGCCCTCCAGATATGAGCTATGAAATGGTTGGAATTGGTCCAGCTCTGTTTCTGACAGATTAATTCAGAACCAGGATACAAGCATTGGTGTATGTTTACACACAGGTGAAATAGAATTGCATTATGTTTTTTGTTACTGTGAAATGGTTTGCGGGTTTTAAGTGTCTGTTAAAGGATTGGCAGATTGGTTCTAATCTGTGTCCGTCCACTGTATATGATTTTGATTTACCTACATTACCAGTTAATTTTTACTGAATATTATAAAAAAGTAAACAGTGGCCAGGTCAATAGATTTGCGTGCTCACAAAGCCCTTGTTAGTGTTAAATGATCGTTAGCATTGGCACTTTTACTTGTATGCACTTTGTAGGGCCTAGCCTTGCTGACTGAAACAGGCCCAACCCCTGCCTTCTATGTTCAACTTTTGAAAGATTGCCATTTTTCTCCCCAAACCAATTGCACCTTCCTGCCAGTGTCCTGGGTGACATGGTTGTTAGTGGCCCTCCTGCTGGGGTTTGTGTATTGCTTCCAGACAGAGAGACAAAGGAAGACTAAGGGGCAGATTTACATGCCCCTTGCAACACTTTTACGCCGCCGTTGTGTCACTTTTGTGACGAAGCGGCGGCGTAAACAATGCGCCACGTTGCGACTTTTTTACAACGTGACGCATCTAGGCAGATGCGTCATGTTGTAAAGCCCTGCGCCACAAGGAATCTGCGTCGGGTTTCATGTGGGCGTTCTGTCGCAGGGTGGGCGTTCCCTCGCAGGAAAGCCCCGTAAAACTGACGCAGTGAAATCTACAAGATTTCACTGAGTCAGTTTTACGACGCTGCTGCGTCAAATCCTTACACCTGCCTGAAGCAGGCATAAGGAGTGATGCACCACGTTGAGTATGGGTGGCCCCTGTGCATTGCAGGAGTTGCGTCGCGCTTGCGACCCGACTCCAGCAATGCGCCGCCCATACGCCAAAAGATGCGTCACGCATCTTCCCTTCCTTGCACCATGGTGCGCCGCATTGTAAATGCGGCGCATCTGTGATGGAGGAAGGAGGGGATTGCATGACGCATCTGTTCTGGCGCATCCCTGCTGATTTGCAGAGATGCGTCAGAACATGTAAATATGCCCCTAAGTGTGAGGGGAGTGGGTCTTCTGCCAGGTTAGCTGAGGATGAGCTGTCTCCTGCCTGATTACATTTCAAAGGGTTCTGTCTGCAGCACACACAATGGAGCCTGACACCAACCCTAACAGTTTGGAGCCAAACCAAGGGGAAGAATCGACCAGAACCAGTTGTGTGGGAAAGTCATGGAGTTCGTCCACACAAAAGCTGGATCCCGGTATTAAAATGAGACCATCAGAAAATTCCTGAATCTGTGGAACCGGTGATTTATTTTACATTCATCTACAGACTTCTTGATTAGATCTTTAATTTCTGGACTAAATTATTTAAGTTTTAGGAATGGCAGATGAATCATTAAAGCCCAGTGACATCTATGTATTCTTCTAAGTTCAAGCTCCAGATTGTGTTTTCCTTGGAGAAGTTCCAGCTGCTGTAGATGAAGAACATAACAGATCAAAGGTGAGGTCTGAAAGTCAAGCGGATTAAGAGTTCCAGCTGTGTTTCCATCTAAAAAGATCTATAGTGCTGTGTACTGGGACATGATTAAAACCAAGAGGTACTCCTCCCAGGTAGGTAGTTCCTTGACCTTAATCTTTCTTGATATTAAGGACGAACCCTGCCTGGAGGAGTACTGGGATATCATTACAAAGCCTCTAGATCGCAAATTGTACCATCAGTTTAGAGTAGGCACTCCACCATTATGCTGGTTATCCAGTAGATGGAATTCTACTGGCAGTGATAAATATGTATTCTGCTTGGATCACATTGAAACAATTGATCATTTTTTATTTGTTTGCCCCATGTACCAACAACCCAGGCGCGAATGGTTAAAACCTGTTTGTATGTTAATGGGAACAAGATCAGCACAGGTTGCAAGCAGAATACTGAAAAATGATACTGCCAACCCAGTTGTAATTGATGAAGCAAACTTTTTGAGCTGGGCATGGGTTCTTCGGGTCAAAATGGGTAAGGCTTAGTTGTAGGATTAATTGACTATATGCCTACCCGAAGTAGGAACTATAGGTGGGCATTATCACAGGCCTTGTGCCCCACACTGAGGTTTTAAATTAGAGATATTTTAGCTCTGTCTAAGTCTATTGCCATTTGCACATTTAATTCAATTTTAGTATATTTTAAATATTTAAGTACTGGTGTATTACTGGATTTTAAGTAAAATCTAATTTCAGAGTTGTATATGATGAATTTTATCCTGTATGGATTTTGTATTACTGTTTTAGAATGTCTTTTATGATGAAAAATCGCAATAAAGACTTTTTTGACTTGAAGAGTTCCATCATCCCCTAAAAATGGGTCTGGAGTTTCTCTTTTCTGAATGCACTTATAAAATGCCTGAAAATCTGTTAACATTGTGCCAGCTTGGATTGAAAATGATGGGGTAGCAAACGAGCATTTTAGAGCTCTTTCCACTTTCATGTTCAAAGCATCATGTACCAAATCGTCTTTGAAAGCTAGAGAGGAAGGAGACACCATAGTAGCCAAAAAATATTAACTTTGGGGTCTGGAAACATTTTACAAATGTTGCCAATTTATAACATTTTTGCAGCAAAACTGATTTTATCTACAACTTTCCATTCCTTTAGTAGCATCCCTTTCATGATAATAGAAGTTGGTAACAAATCTGGTGGTGTAGATTCCTACTGGGCATAGAAGTCATATGTAAATTCATACCTGGTTCTAGAAAAAAACAGTTATCTTATGTGGGAGAGTAAAATTCCTCATATGTATTTTCCCTTTAGCAAAGGTTTTGAACATTGTCACCATCTGGCAATGGATCTTATGGACATTCTTTTGGAGGAACCTCTAAGCTGTTTAATGAAGCCACTGCTGCTTCTGAAGTCATAATCAAAACAAACATTGACAAAGCCATAGGTTGCGCCTGTACAAGAGCTATTGGCTTCGGCAATGTTTTATTTCCACGTTGTACACCAGTGTGGCTGCTGTTCAGCATGGCTAAAAGTTAGTGGGATGGAGTGTCCTAGAGTGGAGTGGCGGGAGTAGAGTGTTGTAGACTGAATTTGTTGGAGTAGAGTGTTGTAGAATGGAGTAGGAGGAGTAGAATTTGAATTTAAATTTGAATTTAAAAACATTTATATAGCGCGCTTCTACCACACGGTTTCTTGGCGCTTTTGGATTGCGAGGAGACTACAGGAGCAGAGGGAAATTAGACATTGTAGGCTCGTGAAAAGAGCAGGGTTTTAAGACCTTTCCGGAACTCTGTGTAGGAGGGTGTCGTGCGGAGCTCCGCCGGAAGGGAGTTCCAAAACATCGGAGCAAGAACTGCAAATTTTGTTCCGCCTGCCTTTTTCTTTCTAAATCGGTGGGTGGTTAAAAGAGCTTGGTGGGTAGAACGGAGCTCTCTGCCCGGTATGTAAGGCTTAATAGCGGAGCAGATAAACTCTGGGGCGGTGCCCATTTTGGCCTGGAAGGTGGTACAGCCAAGCTTGAACAAGGCTCGCTCTTTCACCAGCAGCCAGTGTAATGCCTGCAGCAGAGGAGTGGCACGGTGGAATTTGGGCAGGCCATAAATCAGGCGGGCTGCCTGGTTCTGCACTAGCTGCAGACGGTGAATGGCGTAGGCCGGAGCGCCATTGTAGATGATGTTGCCATAATCAAGGCGCGAGAGCACCATAGCCAACAGTATGATCTTTAGGGCAGGTTGGGAGAAGAAGCGAGAGATCTTCCTAATAGTTCTGAGGGAAAAGAAGCAGGAGGAAACAACCGAGTTGACCTGTGAGTGAACGGAGAGTGAAGAATTGAGGGAGATACCCAGGGTTTTGACCTTGGGGACAGGGAGCGGGGAAACACCAAGTGAAAGTGGCCAGTGGGAAGGGGACCAGGGACTGCAACCACCTCCGGTCAAGACTAACTCTGTCTTGTCCGGGTTGAGTTTGAGGTGGTTGCAGTTCATCCAATCCAGGATGAACAACATGACAGATTGGACGTTCTGGGAAGAAGAAGGGGAGTGTGAGAGGTTAAAAATTAGCTGGAGGTCATCGGCGTAATTGAACACCGTGACCTCAAGCTGCTGTAACATAAAAATGAGGGGGTAAATGTATAAATTAAACAAAAGAGGGGAAAGTGAAGAGCCTTGGGGGACCCCACATACAACCTTAAGGGAGGCAGCAGTGAAACCAGCTAGATGGACCGCCTGGGCCCTATCACTCAGGAAGGACTCAAGCCAGGCGAGGGCCAGGCCCTCTATGCCCGCCGCCCTGACACGGGTGAGGAGGATGGAGTGGTCCACCGTGTCAAAAGCGGCGGACAGATCTAAAAGAATGAGGGCCTGCGGGAGGTTGGTATCAATGCCCTCGCGTAGGCTGTCCATCACTGAGATCACCACCTTCTCCGTAGAATGGAGGGGGTGGAAGCCCGCCTGTCGGGGGGAGAGGCAGTGATTGGTTTCTACATAGGTGCTCAGGGTGCTGGTTACATGGGTTTCCAAGACCTTACCCAGGTATGGCAGGAGGGAGATGGGACGGTAGTTGGAGGGGGATGAAGGGTCAGCACCGGGCTTTTTTAAGATGGGGATAACAGCCGCAAATTTATGAGCAGTGGGGACCACTCCGTTGCTGAGTGAATCATTCAGAAGTGTAAGGGGAGGGGTTGGGCAAGCTAGGAAGATCTCTTTCAGGATGTGAGCAGGGGCAAAGTCCAGGGGGGAACCTGACTTCACCTTTTGGAGCAGAGGAAGAAGCGTAGCTTTGGTCAGGGAGGGGATGGAGGTGAGTTTAGAAGTGACAGCAGGTGGGGAGGGGTTAATGAATGTGGGGGAAGGGAGGGGGATGTTGGCCTTTATCTTTGCGACCTTGTCGTAGAGTGTCGTAGAGTTGAGTAGAGGGTAGTAGAGTTCAGTAATTCAGTGGCAGAGAGTGTCGTAGGATGCAGTGTCATAGAGTACAGTGTTGCAGAGTTGGGTGGAGTGGTGTCGAATAGGGTGGAGTGGGTTGGAGTGAATTGAGGTAGTGGGTGGATTGTAGTAGATTGGGTGGATTGGATTGGGGTAGAGTGGGTCGGATTGAGTGAAGTAGTGTGGATTGGAGTGGGTGAACAGGATGGTGTTGCTTGGATTGGAGTGGGGTGGTTTGAAAAGGGGTGAGGTGGATCGGACTGGAGGGGGTGGGGTGGATTAGATTGAAGTGGGGTAGATTGAAATGGGGTAGGGTGGATTGGGTTGGGCTGGGATGGACCAGAATGGGGTGGACTGAAGTGGATTGGAGTTGGGTGCATCGGAGTGGGGTAGACTGGGTGGGATGGAATCGTGAGATGGAATGTAGTTCAGTGGAGTGGGTGAAATGTAATGGGATGAATTGGATTGGGATGGGGTTGGTGGATTGGAGTGGAGTAGAATGGATTTCAGTTGGGTGGATTGGATTGGAGTGAGGTGAGGTGGGTTGGATTGGGCGGGGTAGGGTGGGGTGGACTGGAGTAGATTGGATTTGTCAGGATTGTGGTGGATTGGATGGGGTGATGTGGATTGGATTGGATTGGGGTGGATCGGAGTGGTGCGGATTTGAGTGGTACAGATTGTTTTGGATTGGAGTGGAGCAGATTGTTTTGGATTGGAGTGGGCAGATTGTTTTGGACTGTTTTGGATTTGAGTGGGGCAGTCTGTTTTGGATTAGAGTGGGCAGATTGGAGTGGGGCATATTGTTTTGGATTGGAATGGGGCAGGTTGGATTGGGGTGGGTAGGGTGGGTGGGATTAAGTAGGGTGAATTGGTGCGGAGTGAGGTGGGGTGGTTTGGCATGGGGCAGATTGGAGTGGGAAGACTATTTTGGAATGAGTAGGGCAGATTGTTTTGGACTGCAGTGGGTCAGATTGGAGTGGGTGGATTAGAGTGGGGCATACTGTTTTGAATTGGAGTGGGACAGATTGTTTTGAATTGGAGTGGGACAGATTGTTTTGAATTGGAGTGGGACAGATTGTTTTGAATTGGAGTGGGGCAGATTGTTTTGGATTGGAGTGGGAGTGGCCAGACTGCTGTGGATTGGAGTGGGGCTGATTTTTTGGAGTGAAATGGGGCAGATTGGAGTGGCCCAGATTGTTTTAGATTTAGGTGGGGCAGATTGTTTTGTATTGGAGTGGGGAAGATTGGAGTGCGGAAGATTGAAGTGGGGCAGGTTGGAGTGGGATGGTTTGGGTGGATGGGATTTAGTAGGGTGAATCGGTGCGGAGTGAGGTGGGGTGGATTGGCATGGTTGGCATGGGGCAGTTTGGAGTGGGGCAGACTGTTTTGGATTGAGTAGGGCAGATTTTTTGGATTGTAGTGGGGTGGATTAGAGTGAGGCATACTTTTTTCGATTGGAGTGGGGTGAATTGGAGTCAAGGAGGCTGGAGTGGAGCAGATTATTTTGGATTGCAGCGGGGCAGATTGGAGTTGGATCGATTGGAGTGGGGCAGATTATTTTGAATTGAAGTGGGACAGATTGTTTTGGATTAAGTGTTGCAGATTATTTTGGATTGGAATGGGGCAAATTGCTTCGGGTTGGGATGGGGCAATTTTTGGGGATTTGAGTGTGGCAGATTGGAGTGAGACAGATTGTTTTAGATTGGAGTGGGGCAGGTTGGAGTGGGCTGGGTTGGGTGGATGGGATTAAGTAGGATGAATTGGTGGATTGGCATAGAGCAGATTGGAGTGGGGCAGTCTGTTTTAGATTGAGAAAGGCACCTGATGCCTTCATTCGTGTGGACTCCTGCAGTGGCAGTGAACACACGGCTAACAAGCCAGCTAAGAGTTACAGCCAGTACTTAATTTGAGCCGGTTGTAGCTGGTAGGTGCCACTGGTACGTATTTTTGGAGACCAGCACTTATTTTTCCACGTCAGATATCTAGAGAGCAAGTAATCGGAAAAAACACAGATCAGAAAGAAGAGAATTAAGGAAAAACCATCAGAAAGGGAGAAAGCAGAAACCTGCAAAAGTGAGATAAAGGAGTCGGAGTGCCTGGTGGTGGATTAAAGAAGCATGCAGTGGATTCAAGACTACCAGCACAACAGCATTTAATTACAGACCTTTGGGCACCAACAATCCTTCTTTTGCAAATTATCCACTGGCTACAGCAGGTAAAGTGTTTTGTAGAGGTTCCTGCTGCTGCTTATTCACTAAGTTGGCAGAGTATGCTCAGACGTGAGTCCCTTGCTCACTTGGCCACTGGATTCAAGATAGCCTGGCTGATGAGGATTATGAATCCAAAACCGGTCCTCGGACGCTTGTTTCCGGTCCAGGGAAACATGACTTGGCAGTTTGTGCTGGACTGTTCCCATGAGGCACAGGGTCAGACTGATTTGCATATGGCCATGTCTGAACTAGGGTGGCTGAGTGAGCTAAAGAATGGTGATGGATTAAACCCAGATCAGTTGACTGGGGGTGAGTGTTTGATTTGCTGAAACGCTTCGTCCATCATCCCCTTTTGTATTAACACAATACGGCATTTTCTTTCACTGGTTGCTTATTTTGTGTACAACTGAAAACTAATCAAGAATACTAAAATTCGCCAGAAAGAGGTACTTCCTATTCAGATGAAATAGTAAGCCCAGGAACAGCATGAGTATTTTGGTACTACGTCAAAAATAATTTTGTCTTTGGAGCGCCCACCATCACCTCTGAAGGAGGCACTTCTGATCTGGCGTCACTGAACCTTACATTGCCTTCAAGAAGCCCCAGCTCTGAGCGATCATGAAATGCACTGACACCAGGTCCCATCCTAGGCACTACAGATGTAGGAACAGTAGTACCACTGCAAGCTACTAGCCGGGTCAGGATGCAAAGTTAAGTTGTGGGCTACTAGATACAGAGATGCTCAAAATAAAGTAGGGAAGTGTGTAATGATGCAGGGGTATGCAGCAGGGTGAGTGGACCATCCGTGGACTTGCTCCAGTATTAAAGAAAGACAAAGACCATCTGCTGCAACTGAGTGTCAGTAAGGAACCTTCTCAACAGGACACTGTCCATACTGGGTGCTTATGTTTTTATACCACCCCTGAACTACCAGGCCAGGATACCCGGACCGATTCACAAATAAAACTGCGATCAGTCACAACAGACAAAGCAGATGGACAACCAGGGTTGTTCTAACGTGATTGGAGGCACCCACTGACCTGGTCGATCTCCGAATAACACCAACATAGCCAGGATCACACCAGTACAGCTGGCATCGCATAATTACAGCCATCACCACGTGGAGACAGCCAGGATCACACTGAGACAGCCAAGATCACCGAAAGAGCCAGGGTCACAGCATTACAGGCGGGATCACGGGTAAAAACTACAGCATCGGCACTGTAAGTCCATACCAATGCAGAATGTGTGCTAAACACATCAAGATAATATACCATATTTGGGGGATGAAGGGGCATTGAGCATTGTCGTGTTAAACTCAAATCTTTTCTTTTTTTATTTCAAAATATTTTATTGAGAATAAATTTTTACATATACAAAAACAAAACAGTTGTCTTACTTTGTGCTGTTCTTATGTGGCATGCTTTTTTAGCTGAGATATGTGTGGTCAATTATTTAGGAAGGAAAAGAATAAAAAACAAACATATAGAAAAACAGCTCTATCTAAAACCCCAATTTTATTTTTAGGGTACGTCCTCCAGAGCCTATTTTTGAATTTTCACTGCAACCTGTACTTCCCTCGCTTTTTCCACTTGTACACCCATGATGCCATCCCCCGTTTCTTCAATTTATTTTGCCAGAAGGCGTCACTGATTCTTTTCAGATCTGGCCAAGAGATTGCTTTAGCTCTCATCAACCTCACTCAGTAAAAGAAAAAAAAAAATCAGAAACAAAAAATACACACACTTGAAAATACATAAATGGTACTGCCAGACACATTTTGCTTCCACCCACAAAGAGCATAGAACATGGGGCAACAGGTCAGCCCAATTCACCCACTGACTCAGGATGGAGGGATGGGACAGAGAGGGCATGCACACCTGTGACCCAACACCCCTGGGGCCACCTAGCTACCTCACTTCCTCTGCCTGCGGGGCGGCCACCACGTGTTCTTCTGGAGGGACAGAGCCCACACCTGCCACAGAATGTGGCAGCCCTTGGATATTAATCTCTTTATACAAGGGAACGTGTCAGCATGGCAACTGGCTTACATGGTAACCCTTCCCCTAAGATTTGGTCGGGGAACGACATTTATTAACTCAGGAGTCTTGGAATTGAATGAGCCCCAGACGTAATGGCCCGGATGGAGCGGAATTGAGGCGGGATCTAAGGGCCTGGTAAGTGTGGGCCGGTGTATGTTTTATATAACCCGGCTCACCTGGGAAGCTCTGACTGGTTGAAGAGCGGCGTCAACAGGTGTGATCAGAGGGAGTGTGGTAATTGGGAGCCTGTGTGTTTTTAATATAATTTCTATTCATATAATTTAATTCCACATGCGCTGTGTCTGAAGCAGATGTGTGAGAAACGAAAAGCAAAATCCTGGGGAGAGGCGAACTTTGCAGACGTCCCTCTTATCAGGCAGGCATAGAAAACACCTACACAAAAGGATGCCTACTGGCCAGCCCCATCTGTAAGCAAACACGCCTTCACCTTTACAGACACCCACCCCAGATAAAGACACCCAAAGTCACTCGCATGCATAGGCACTCAAACACACACACACACACACACTTACTACCACCAGCATGTGAAAATACAGCAGGAGACACGTCTACATATTGGCAATTTCACCTGCAGACACCTGCCTATTTATGCACATGGACAAGCCTGTTTCTGTGTGTGTGATAATGCATAACACAAGCATAAACACAAGCGCACAGAGCATGGGCGGCTCTAGGCTCATGGTGGCCCTGGGCAGGGAGCGTAGGTAGGGGGCCCCGGAAGAGGGGGTCCGGGAAGGGCGGAGCGCGGAGGCCAGTGAAGATGGGGGGGGGGGGGTCAGGGTGTTTGGAAGTGGAACAGAGCCGGAGGCCACCAAATCCCTGCCAGGAGCCACCACGCAAATATGTATCCATCCTCAGAGGATTATTATATTGAGGATATATATTGGTGTGGTGGCCCTGTGCAGGTGCACAGTTTGCACATGCCTAAGGCCGCCCCTGCACAGAGGTAAACTCACAAGAAGACATACCCGCAAGCAGGCATACAGCGCTTAACGGAAACGACGATTCCAAAACCACACACACTTTCATGCACAAACAATACCACAACCACATAAAGACATAAACATGGACCACCACAGAACTGAGAGACTCCCGAGTGTGGAGAGAGATGTGCAGACACGCATGCACCAACAAACCACCATCACCAGACATATACCTTCAAAACCACATGTGCACCCACAATCACATGAAGACAAACATACATACTCGTGTAATTGCGGTCAGTGTTACAGTTTGGACTCTGACTTTGGAACTGGTTGAGGTTTGAGTCTCCGCATCGGCGCAACATCATGTGATTCTGGGCAAATCGCTTAATCTACCCATGTCAAAAAAAAACAAGCGCAGCCACGGCAAGCGTCGCATACAGGAAGGGTTGTGGCCGCCTTTAAAGTTAAAGCGCAGCATGGAGGTGCTTTAGCAAAACTAACAAGCGCTAAAAGACAAGGGCCCGGCGAGCGCTGCATACAGGAGGAGGAGTGTCCGCCTTTAAAACTACAATAATAAACAAGTGGGAGCAGAGTGCAGATTGTGAGTGCAAAGTGAAGATTCAGAGTGCAGATTCAGAGTGCAGAGTGCAGAGTACAGATTCAGAGTGCAGATTCAGAGTGCAGAGTGCAGATTCAGAGTGCAGAGTGCAGATTCAGAGTGCAGAGTGCAGATTTAGAGTGCAGAGTGCAGATTCAGAGTGCAGATTGTGAGTGCAGAGTGCAGATTCGGAGTGCAGATTCAGAGTGCAGAGTGCAGATTCAGAGTGCAGAGGGCAGATTCAGAGTGCAGATTCAGAGTGCAGAGTGCAGATTCAGAGTGTAGAGTGCAGATTCAGAGTGCAGAGTGCAGAGTGCAGATTCAGAGTGCAGAGTGCAGAGTGCAGATTCAGAGTGCAGAGTGCAGAGTGCAGAGTGCAGAGTGCAGATTCAGAGTGCAGATTCAGAGTGCAGATTCAGAGTGCAGAGTGCAGATGCAGAGTGCAGATTCAGAGTGCAGAGTGCAGATTCAGAGTGCAGAGTGCAGATTCAGAGTGCAGAGTGCAGATTCGGAGTGCAGATTCAGAGTGCAGATTCAGAGTGCAGATTCAGAGTGCAGAGTGCAGATTCAGAGTGCAAATTCAGAGTGCAGATTCAGAGTGCAGATTCAGAGTGCAGATTCAGAGTACAGAGTGCAGAGTGCAGATTCGGAGTGCAGATTCGGAGTGTAGATTGTGAGTGCAGAGTGCAGATTGTGAGTGCAGAGTGCAGATTCAGAGTGCAGATTCAGAGTGCAAATTCAGAGTGCAGATTCAGAGTGCAGATTCAGAATACAGAGTGCAGAGTGCAGATTCAGAGTGCAGAGTGCAAATTCAGAGTGCAGATTCAGAGTACAGAGTGCAGAGTGCAGATTCAGAGTGCAGAGTGCAGATTCGGAGTGCAGAGTGCAGAGTGGAGAGTGCAGATTCAGAGTGCAGACTGCAGAGTGCAGATTGTGAGTGCAGAGTGCAGATTGTGAGTGCAGAGTGCAGATTCAGAGTGCAGATTCAGAGTGCAGATGCAGAGTGCAGTTGCAGAGTGCACTCAGCACCACCACAGCATCACTCAGCACCACCACAGCATCACTCAGCACCACCACAGCATCACTCAGCACCACCACAGCATCACTCAGCACCACCACAGCATCACTCAGCACCACCACAACATCACTCAGCACCACCCAGCACCACTCAGCGCAACCCCAGCAACACTCCGCGACATCACAGCATCAATCTGTGCAACCATTCAACAACAACTGGTTCAATTGTGTTCTCTCAATGTTTCAAGCTTTATTACAAATGTCACAAAAAGATGTTATTTCACTTCTGTTCTTGGACTTTCATCACAATAAAATACACTGAACATAATCTTCACATACGTTATTTACAATAGTTTAAGCTATTGCCATTATAAATTACAATCCCTTTTATTTAAGTATTAATTATTTAAAAAAATTAAAAGCCGTTGTTATTTGTAATATCAATACATCTAAGTCACGTAAATACAAAACATGTTGCATTACAAATGCTATAGGTGTCACGTTTGCGAAAGTTATAACTATTGGCATTGAAAACGACAAAGCTATTAATTTAGCTATTTTCAAAACCAACACATGAATAAAAAAATTGTCATTTACAAGACCAATAGCTCAAACTTTCATAATGCGTGACCTAGTGCATTGCAAATGCTTGTTAATACATATAAGTCACCCCTATGGCAGGCCCTGGACAGCCCAGAGGTCAGGGTGCAATGTATAAAGCAGGACATGTACTTTTTAGTTTTACATGTCCTGGTAGTGAAACACGTTTACATTCGTTATTCACTACGACACAGCCTGTATTTCCTATAGGATAACATTGGGATTACCTTCTTACATTTTATTAACTTAGTTTCCAAATGGGAAGATATAACAGTTTCATGTTTGGTGTCTCTTGAATCCTAATTGTAAATCCTAACTCATGGTGAAGTCGGATTTTAAATTACAATTCTGAAAATGCTTCTTTTTGAAAGTTGGTACTTTGTTGCCTTAACCATTTGACTTTTGGATTTGACCCGGTCTAGCTCGACTGTATAGCTCCATTGGCGTTTTATGCTTTTAGGCACTATATTGCAGTTTATTCTTTGAACATTCAGAACTCCGGTTCTACTAATTGCATTTTTGTCATTTTGGTTTTGTTTTGTTCATTAAATTAAGTTCTATCTTTTAACCTGTAGTGGGAACTTTTTGTGTGGTGTTTTCACTGTCTTACTATTTGAAGTGTTGCACAAATACTTTACACATTGCCTCTGAGTTAAGCCTGAATGCTCTGTGCCAAGTTACCAAGGGGGTTGAACACAGGTTACTTTGGTGTTCTTTGTGCCTTACCCTGACTAGGATTGTGGTTGCCGCTTGACCAGGGTGCTCACACCTCAGTCACCAAGTAACCCAATTTCTAACAGACTGGAATTACCTTATTACATTTTATATGTGTCATTTCAATTGAATCCGGTAACTGGTTCATGTTTATTGTCTCTGAAATTGGAATTTAAATTCTAACTTCTGGTGAAATTGGATTTTAAATTACAATTTCGAGACTGCCACTTTTAGAAAGTTGCCATTTTTATGTCTTAGCTATTTGGTGCCTGCAGCCTGTCTCTGGGTCACATGACTAGTTGTGGTTGGCAGGTGGGCTTTGTGTATTCCTCCTAGACAGCCACACACAATGGGGAGCTTAGGTGTGACTGGATGGGCCATTACAGGCAGGATGGGAGGGAGGAGCTGGGCCCAGCGCCACTAACACTTGAATAGGCTGTGTCCTATCTGTACATAAAGGGCTGCATACCCTCTGTAGTTACTGTAGAGCCAGAGCCATGAAGGAAGGGCACCTGTGCACTTCAAAGGCATGCCTCTAGAAGCTTCTCCCCACTTCAGAGACCCAACTAGGTTTAACTACTGAATCTTAGACACCACTGCTTCAGTACACTTCTGGCCCCATGGCTATTGAGCCAGGAAGAAGGACTGCTGTGCTATTGAAAGGAATGCCACTCTGCTGGACTGCTGTTTTGAAAGACTGCTGCCTGCTTGCCTTGGTGAGAAGGACTGGACCTGCATCTCTTGATCCCAGAACCCAGAGTGACTCCAAGGGCAGGTTGGCTGGCCTCCTGATCTGAAGCCTCAGGGCCACAACAGGTTTCCAACAGCCTTGCATCTGCACCAGGACTCTGCATCTAAGAGCCTACTCTGACAAGTGGTGCCACCCCAGTCCTGGACCCTTGGAAGGAGTCTTAAAGTACTCTGCCTGCCTCTTTGAATCCAGATGTACCAACGCCCCCCCTCTGCTGCGCTGTGAATACCTAAGCAGAACAGATACATCACAGCTGCTGCTTGGATTGGACCCATTGCAAACACCTGCATCTCATCGCAGCCAATCGGAACTACCACTGCACGACACATCCTCTTCGCTAGCCCTCACATTCCTCATCAACGCAGCCTCAACAACGACGCCGGACACAGCACCACAGCCTTGCAGCTCCTTGTAACCGACGCATCACCCTGACTGCATGCCACATCCTCGATGCCGGACTTTGCTACGCAAGCTCTGATGATGGGATCCTCAATGATGACGAAGGCCCTTGCACATCAGCCTCACCACATCTCGGAAGTGACACATCGTGTCAGCTGAGCAACGCATCTTCGGAGGGGATCCTCGCAATGTTTTTAACCCAGGATCTAAGGTACTTTGTTCAGTGGGCCTAACTGGGTCCCTGTACTCGGCCCACACTCCATCGTGGTCTCCCTGAACATGTGACTTCGTCCCATTCCGGCGCAACCACATATGCAGAGTTGGCGCTAAATGCTGTTTGTCGCTATTTTTACCAAAACGTTTTACATCGAATATCTCCAGTCTTACTAATTGGATTTTTGACCTTTTGCTCTTGTTCTATTTATTAAAGAAAGTACTATCTATCTAACTTGGTGTGGGATCCTTTTGTGTGGTATTTTAACTGCATTACTATTTGAAGAGTTGTGCAAATACTTTACACATTGCCTCTAAGTAAAGCCTGACTGCTCTGTGCCAAGCTACGAGGGGTGAGCACAGGTGAATTTAGGGTTGGGCTTGTTCCTCACTCAGACTAGGAAGTGGGTTTCTGCTGGACCAGAGATCAAACCCCAGTCAACCAACAACCCGATTTCTCACACTGATCGGGTGCAAAACGTTCACCTTTTTGGAAGGAGATCCTCAGCAAAGTGAAACAAAATTGGCTTTCCCACACAGAATACACCAGATGTAAACATATCGAGCCTTCGGGCCAAAGAAATGACAGGGCCAATAACAACACTCGTGAGTCCTCTGTCAACAGCCGCCTATTGTGACCCTACAAGAGGGCTCACAGAGCTGTTAGATTTGTACGCTGCATATTTACACTATACCATGCACGTCTAAACATGTTTACTCACTCAGAGTTTGGCCAACAATCACACGAGCTTCAGGTCCCTTCCGACTGTGAGTCACCAGCTTGAGTTTTGAAAGTCACCTGGTGGCATGCCAACAGTTGCCTCTAATTGCAAGCCCAGAAGTCAGGTGACAGAAAATAGACGCTGTGCCCAGCAGAATCCCGTGCAATTGTTGCTATCATGTACCTGGTTTGCAACACAAGCAATGGCCTTGGACTTTTACTCCCGAGCCACGAGGAGGGTGCGCGCTGTGATTTACAACAATGTTGCAGATAAACACACTGCGATATCGCACCACAGAGTGATTTCATACTTCTTTATCTAAAGGGAGCACACTGGTGTGACTAAAGGACTGGTTCTGACGCTTATCTCCTTTGCTCCTCTCTAGAGTGCAGCCCCCCCTTCCAGTCCGCCCGAAGAGGCCGCAGTTCAAACTTTTTGTGGTTGTCAGTAGACTCGGGCCAAATATAAAGTATGCCTGTGTCATTTTGCGTCATTTTGCGTTCCGCTTGTGGTGCAAAATTGGCTAAACTCCGCTATCAAACCACTTTGCATATTTACACACCAATCATTGTAAATGTACTGTGTAAATGCGCAATTTTCCGGTTAAAAAAATGTACCACAAATGCACAGGAACAAGAGAATGAGTGTTCATATGTTGCTCGCGGTGCTTTTGTTTACATGCTTCCTTGTGCCAAAAGTTGAAAATATAGTAGGACATGCCGGATTTGAATTTCATTACATTATGCGAAAACAATTTATGCAAATTTCCTACACCCAACACCCCTGGTTGTCAGTCATACAAAAAACGTATTACACTTCCTAGGGAGTTTGGAGTAGTCACGCCAATTTAGAGAAAATACCAATATACCGGATGTGGCATTTCCCGGCTACTCTTACTGGCCAATTTCAAGTTGGAGAGGACAGAATTTGGCATAACATGTGGCATTTTAATGTTTTGCCATTTCCTGACCTCTTTCCCGTGTACAAATTTCACCCGTGTTAAAAAGGTGAGATCTCCACAGGGAAAAGAGCTCATGAGTGCTGTAAAACCACACTCCTTACAATCCCAGTCTGGGCTCAAAACTCCCCTTTTCACCCGAAACAGGATGACTGCTGAATTAGTAATGAGGCCCCAGACTTTGAACTCTAGTTCATAATTCTAAAATCTTAATTCAGAGCCCAGGGGCGGCCTTAGGCATGTGCAAGCTGTGCACCTGCACAGGGCCACCAAACCCCAGTGGCTTCCACGCCAATATATATCCTTAATATAATAATCCTCTGAGGATGGATACATATTTGCGTGGCGGCCCCTGGCAGGGATTTGGCAGCCTCCGGTTCTGTTCCGTTTCCAAACACCCTGACCCCCCCTCTTCACTGGCCTCCGCGCTCCTCTTCCGGGGCCCCCTACCTGCTCTCCCTGCCCAGGGCCGCGATGAGCCGAGAGCCGCCCCTGCACAGACCCAGGATGGAAGGATTCCAAACTCTAAATGCGGCATACTGCTGTGCAAAATCTTCCAAGATGGCAATTCTTTCCCTGTCTAGGGATGGGTGGAAGCATGAGTGCCACAAAGGGAAAAGCTGCAGATGGGCCATTGATACTTTGGTGAGCACCAACAAAGTTTCTAATTTTCAGATATTCGCAATCATCCCCAATTGTTTTTGCACTCAATTTGCACATTTAATTATAGTGCAAATAATGTTGTAGTCAGTGCTACAATTGTCTTTGAGGAACACTCAAGCAACCACATATTTCATGGTGGTGTAGTGGAAGGAATCTTTTGTTACGTGGAAAAATATATTTCATGATAGAACTGAAAGAGTACTAAATGTAAATATTTGCACCTTAACCCTACCCGAGCTGTTAATCCACCAATAGTCCCAGATCCCCATCCCTGCGGGCTGGCAAATTTCCCTATGACAGACACCAGCAGCAGAGACACCTCTGTCTTCACCACTGGCTCCACCACGGGGTGGTGCTAAATCTGCACCATCTAGAGTGGATGGTCCACCACCATTTTGAAAGGAGTAAGGGCCATATGTATCATCAAGCTGATTTGCGATTCTGAAATAGCGATTTTTTAGAAATCGCTATTTCAGCATCGCAAATTGGTATGTATGTACAAATTTGCATTTTTTTGGGCGAATTCTTAGTATTCCTTAATTGCGATTAGCAAATTGCGAATCGCAACTAAGGAATACTTTCCCATTCATTTCTAGGGGTCAGGAGGCCCATAGGAATGAATGGGAAGTTATTCTCAATTTGCAATTCGCAATTCGCAATTTGAGAATCGCAAATTGAGAATAAGTTCAAGGGTGCAGGGGTGTCCAAAGGACACCCTTTTGCACCCCTGAAATAAGCATGGGTGCACATGTGGCGCACATACATGCCCTAAGGGCAAGTATGAGCGTCACATGACACTTTGGAAAATGCAAAAATGTGCATTTTTCTATGAATTCGCAACTTACCACCAGCTTGAATTTGGTGGTAATTTGCGATTCCTCAAGGACAATTTGCATTTTTTTTTGCTTCATACATTGCATTTAGGGAATTGCGAAATTTGTGATTCCTTAAATGCAAGTGCAAAATAAGGAATCGCAAATGTTGCGATTCCTTGTATTGCACCAGATTTTTCTTCATACATACCATTTAGCAAATTCGCATTCGCAGAGGCCGAAATTCTGCGAATTTCGGCCTTTGCGAATGCAAATTTGTTTGATTCATATGGCCCTAAATCCCACGAAAGACCCCCATCCCAAGCACGATGGACTGTCCTGAGAGCAGTAAGTACTTTGCTGCTAACCTGGTAGAAAATGTCCCTGCATGAGAGGGAGGCAACACAAGCGGGCACTTGCAGTGTAACCATAACCTAAGGGTCCATTTCTTGTACCAACATACATGGCAGAAATTCCACCATGCAACATGGGCACTGGTAGAAACCCCACCTGAAGTTTTAGCCCCCTTAATGGATCTTCCCATAATAGAAATAGACACTTAAGTTGAGAAACCTACACTGTGATGGTCGAGAGCTGAAAATGCAGAGGAATTCCCATTGCCCCTGTGGCAGAGAAGGCACATCTACCACACTTGAGAATGGAAATTCAATCAGTATAACGCTAAAACTATTAATATTCAGCTGTCGGTGCATGAGTAGAGAGCTCTCTGCAGAAAGACATTAGAGACAATTCACTTTGTAATGTGCTACACATATAACGCGCTTTACGGTTTTAAAAAAAGTTGCTAAGAGTGTGGTTTTGTACAATGGGACCTTTTTCTGCAGAAAATGCACAAAGCGAGTCCAAGAACCTTCGACTTTAGATTACTGCAGTACCAGCAGTAGCGTAGCAAAGATGGCCAGGACCTGTTGCAAGAAAGAAAATTAGACCTGTGATCCAGCCAAACCAGTGTATTTAAAAATTCACTGAATATAAGAACTCAAAATAATAAGACAATGATTTATGTACTTGAAGTACACTTATAATATAGTCCTAAGGTTGGACAAACCAGAATATATAATACTTTCTGATGCCTAAACCTGCTCTCAACATGTACAAGGGATTCCATAACCCGCTATGAGTCTAACCTGCAAGATAGTGGTCAGTCAGATGGTAGTCTAGACTCAGTCTCTGGTGTATTCTCCTATCAAGCCCATCTAGATGTTTGACCTTAGCCACAAAGCTGACCCCCAAACTGTCCCTCCATTTGGTGCAAAGGCATGGTGTCTGGAGGCGGTCTTCCCAGGTGACCTCCAGGAGCGCTCCCTTTCCCTCATTGGGTCTTCCTGTGACACACAGAGGCGTAGAGAGTGGGTTCACCACTTAAAATGTCACCTTCCGTGGTGCATGCTCAGTCGAGTCTCTGTGCAGAGGCCTTTTCCTTTTCGTTTCACTATTTGTTTACAACATTTGGGGCCAGATGTAGGTAACCTAATACCGGTCGGTAACGGCCGAAATTACCGAATTTCGGCCGTTACCGACCGGTATTAGGCTTTTGAGATGTAGGTGACCAATTTGCAGATTCGGTAATTTACCGAATCAGTATTTTAAGGAATCGGTAAAATACAGAATCTGCAATGTAGGGAGCACTCAAATGAGTGAATTGCATAGTTAAGGATTCAGTATTTACCACTAACTAAAAGTTGGTGGTAAATATCGAAAACCTTTGGAAAAGCATTTTTGTGCATTTCCAAAAGTGCCATGTGGCAGACATACATGCCCGTAGTGCCACATGTGCACATATGCATGATTCAGGGTTGCAACAGATGTCAATGTGACACCCTGCCACCCTTGAATGTGTTCTCCCATTACCAAATCGGTATTTACCGATTCGGTAATTCCCATTCATTCCTATGGGCCTCCAGGCCCATAGGAATGAATGGGAATTACCGAATTGGTAAATAAGGAATCGTACCAAATTATTTCCTATAAATCCAGCCCTTATTAAGGCGTTGCTCATGCTAACCAAATACAGGCATGGTCAACTACATCCGTTCCTCTTCGTCATAACGAGTTCTTGGAAAACCAGACTCTTAAGCCTTTAGGACTTCCCCTTGCCTGGATATTGATTTCTCCAAGAACTCATTTATTATGCATGAACATCTATTCCTTAGGGGTTCATTCATGACGTTCTTATGCCCGACTTGTACGTCAATATTGGCATTCCTAAACACCTTCAAGGTATAAATATACCTTCACTTGCCATGGCAAACTTCGGTTCGGCGGCCTACTTGCACAAGTTCGGAAGAAAGTCAAGTCCCCGACAGACGCACTGGCCAGACGCTGTCATCCTCCTCGCAGAGAATCCAGCTCCAGTGTTTCTGACTCCCCTTGCGGGGTGTTAGAGATCGAGACCCGGAAAGAGATTCCAACCTCACTCATTCTAAGGTATGGAGCGGACTAGAACCTAGAGAAACTTTTGGCAACTCTTGGCTAAACTAGACTATAGCTAAAAGAGCACATACTTCTTCCCTCGTACTAACCTTAGGTTAGGTACACTGGGGTAGGATTATTTTAGAAGCACCAGATTAGTATTTTAGCCTGTTTTATTTATGTATGTATTTTTATGAATATATGTCATAGCTACAAGCCATGCTATTGCAGTATTATTTTCTCTTACTGCTATTTTCTCTTACTGCTAACGCTATCCTATGTCAAAACTATAGTGTATATGTGGGCGTGGCTAAGCTACATGACGGACTAGACCTGTCCTGCTGTAGCTCTCCCAGCCCACGGAAAATACTGACGTTATCCAGAGCCATTGGACGGCCCACGAACGTGCACCCCTGTGTATGGTGGAGGGGAGCACCGTGTGGAATGCAGAATCGGGTCTCGGAGCCTCGCTGGTTGTAAAGTGGGACGGAAAAGCAGAACGAAGCAATCCCTGCCGAAGGTCAAAATGGCGATCTAGTTGGAGGATGGGCGGAGTGTTGGGCCCCAGCGGTGCTCCCTTGGAGGGTTGAACAGCGGATAGCGGTTGCGCGGCCAGTGGAGCCGTGCCGGTCTCGCTCTCTTCCGCCCCCGTCCGTCGGACTGCCAGGAGCACCGGGGAAGACTGCGGGGTGTGACATCTGCAGTCTGATGGCAGCCGCCAGCCAGACAGAGGTAGGCGGAGCGGCGCTGTTATCCCGCCCGGCCCCTCGTGCATGCCTGGAGAATCAGGGCCATTACGGGGGTCTGAGGCTGCAGGCGGGATTTGCTGGCGACTTTGGGAGGATCGAGGTGCTGGAGGAGTGTGCCGGGACCTCGGCTCCTCATTCCTGTCCCCCCTTCCCCCCCCCCTCCGGGCAGGAGCAGGATCCGGATCCATGGGAGGCTGCAGGTGAACAGTGGCAGAGCCCATTGAGGGTCGGGGGACGTGGAGGATTGCTGGAGCTGTCTACAGTGCTCCCCCTCTCTCTTCCCCCCCTGGCCTTTCAGGAACACTGGGAGACTTGCAGACAGTGCTGGAGGTCAGGACCGGGGGCGAGGCGGTCCTGCCAGTGATGTGGTGCACCAGGGGCATTGGAAGACGGGGTGCCTCGCAGGCACCAAGACCGTAGGAATATCCTGAGACCAGTGCCTAGGGACAGGCCAAAGGTAGCCTGAGGAACGCGGGCAGGCGGTGCGCCTGGAGGTAGGTGGAGAGGAGGCGGTGGAGGTGATTTGAACTGAGGAATCTATCGCTGTTGGCAGTCATTAAGGGAGGGCCCGACACGCACCAGGGCACCACTGGACAACATACGGCTCTTCATGCACGACGCCTGGGGTGAGGAACAAGCAGAAGGCAGGTTCTTGCATGAGACGGGTGAATGATGGTAACCTGGATGAAGTCGGACAAAAGTAGCATACAGGAAGTGAGGTGACAAGGAAGCTGATTGTTGGGGCAACACTGGTGCACGTGCCCAAGTAAGGGAGAACAACACGTGGAGGCCGTGGCGGCAAAGTGGGGAAACAGTAGCACCTTCAGAGGCTTCGGAAAGCCGGCAATACTAACCTCTTTGAAAATGAGGCGCAGTGAATCCTGCGGTTCAGCCACGACTCCTGGGCTCTGAGAAGAAAGCTCTCAAATGGAGAGTGACAAGGACACCAAAACGCAGAAGCAGGGCAAGTTAGACAAATTTGCAAAGCCCCCCCAGGGGACGGACCCCCCTACATTGCCTACCGTGGATACGCCAGATAACAATGTTCTCCTACAGGCTATCTGTTCCTCCAGGGAGGCCCTTGAAGGCAAAATCGACGGCATCAAAATTTATGTCAACCTACTCCGACAGGACTTACAGAATGTGGCAGAAAAAGTTACGCAGGTGGAGCAAAGAATATCGGAAGTGGAAGACACCACACACACCCTCCGGAAGGAGGTCACAGAACTGAAGTCGGCCATGAAGGAGGTACTGTGGAAGGTGGACGATGCGGAAAACAGGGCGAGGAGAAATAACCTTTGCTTTATTGGTTTTCCAGAAAACATTGAAGGGAGGGACACTGGCGCCTTCCTGAAAAAATGTATACTGGATACCCTGCCTAATATGCATTTTTCACTGTGCTTTGTCATTGAGAGGGCTCACCGAATCCCGGGGGTGCCGCCTCCGGTAGGGTTGACGCCAAGACCATTGATTGCGAAATTTCTCAACTACCAAGACCGAGATCTTGTCCTTCAAGGTATTCGGAAGAAAGGAGAAATCAGGATTCACAGTGCCATAATCACGGTGTTTCCGGATTATTCACGGGTAGTCCAGAAACAACGTAAATTATTCGACTCGGTGAAGGGCATGTTGAGGCAGATGCAATTTATCTACATGCTTCTTTTCCCGGCAAAACTGAAAGTGATATACCAATCCAAGACACTGTTTTTTTCAACACCTGAGGAGGCATGGCATTGGATCGAGGAACGCCCGGTCCTTAGACCCTTGGGGACTCCGCGATCGCCTGGCAGGTAAGCTCCAAACAGGCGCACTGACAGGCCCCGGATGCAGAGGCCCGACTGGAGAAATGGAGAGACTTCCCGGAGGGTCCCTAACAGGACGACTCCATATGACACCAAGGGGGCCGTGAGTAGGACCTCGAGAGTATCGGACTCTGAGAGCATCTCACTATGGGACAGGCCTCATACGAGTCGTGTGGGAGAGAACGCAGCCTGTTCAAGGTCAGCTGACTGTACTGATCAAGACACCACTACAGACTCGGAAGGGGAACACCCCCTCATGCAGGACATTAACCTCCTTGAGAACTAAGGGGGTTCGGACATGGTGGGCGAATCAGAGGCGCAAACTGAACACGGAGAGGTGGCCGAATGATGAGCAGTGATGGGTTGGAAGAGTGGTGCGGACAGTAAGCAGAGAGAGGGGCACCTCGCCTCCCATTGTGTGTGCAGTTTTCTTTTCTTTTTGTGTTTTTTAGAGCAATTAAATTTGACGGTTTTTTGTTTGGGGGGGTGGCGACAGACCTCTCCTGATCCAAGCGACAAAGTTGGTCATGTTGACCTGTGGGGGAGTCGATTGGGTGGGGGTTGAGCGTGGGGGGGAGGGATGGGGGATAGGGGTCAGTTTGATATAGTTTTTTGCAACAAAAAAAAGGAATGTCATATGTAGGTCTTTATTTGCTGTGGCCACTCAGGAGGGAACAGGGGGGTGGGTTGGAGCGGGGGAGACACAGGGGAATATTGAACAGGACGAGAATGGCAGTTAACTACTCCCCATATTCAGTTTTGTCATGGAATGTCAACAGAATGGGGAATAAGGTTCAAACGTGGGTTGGTTGTGGCATATTGTAAAAGGCTGAGGCCGGATGTGATCCTTTTACAGGAAACACACCTACAGGGTACGAGATGCAATTTTATGGGCCGTAGCCCATACATAACACTGGCACATGCAGGTTTCTCAACTGGGGCACGGGGGTCGCGATATTGATTAAGAGAACTCCACCGTTCAGGGTGGAACGCACTTGGAGTGACCCCAATGGGACATATGTGGCAGTGCAGAGGCTGTGGGACAGGAGACACATTGCACTCATCAGCGTATATGCACCTCCCAGGCTACAGAGACAGACGATGGATAGACTGGCAGCCATTCTTCTTAAAGTGGGTTCCAGCACTCACATTATAGGGGGAGACTTTAATGATGTGATGGATCCTACATGGGATCGCACAACGGTCCATCAAGGGACCCCTAGGGAAACCCCACTCAAACGTTTCGTAGACACGCTAGCACTTACTGACCTGTGGCGGAAACAGCACCCCCAGAATAAAGCATACTCCTTTTATTCCGGGGCCCATAAGGCATTCTCGAGAATAGACCATATATTTACTCTGGTGGGAGAAGTGGGCAACGTACAAAAAATTGAATACCTGGCGAGGGGTCTTTTGGACCATTCACCCATGTGGTTAACAATCGGTGCGCACTCATGACACAAACCCAGAGACTGGAAACTGAACTCGTGGGAACTACAAGATCCGCAGGTGTCCCAGGAACTTACAATAGACACATAGTTGTATTTCAGGGAAAATGTGGGGTTGTGGACTGTGCTATTACTCTATGGGAGGCCTATAAAGCGGTCCTCCGAGATAGGGCTCAAAATATTATTGCGCATAAGAAACGCAAAGAGGCGGAGGAGGTAGAGAACCTAGAAACACAGCTCCTACAGGCTGAATCGCAAGCTAGCACAGGAGACGACATCTCTAGGTTAAGGAGATTGAAACTCTTGCAGAGTGAATATCTTGCGCTAGCCAAAAAAGATGTGCACCACGCCATACAAGCCATGCACAGGAGACTCTATGATGCCAGTGATAAAAACGGGCAGATTGCTGGCCTGGCTCCACCGGGAAGAGATGGAAAGCAGATGGGTAGCCCGAATACAGACGGAAAAGATCAGGGTCAGCAGACCCCAGATGCAATAGGGCAAGCCTTTGCAGGTTACTACGAGACCTTCTATGCCAAATGACCTCTGGCAGACACCGAACAGAAAGACATGTATTTACAATCTATGCAGCTCCCTAGCTTGGAGCCCAGTGAAATGCAAGCGATGGACGTAAAACTGACCAAAGATAACATTGTAGAAGCCATAGGCCAGATGAAAACCGGGAAATCCGCGGGTCCCAATGGGCTCCCGCCGGAATTTTTCAAACAACGCTGGGCGCTTTTTAGCACACATCTATTACAGATGTATCTGGAGGCGCTGGAAAGGGGCGCGCTTCTGGAGGATCTGAGGACGGCAACTATTGTGGTAATACCAAAAGAGGGGAGGGTGCCACAGGAATGCGGTTCCTATAGACCCATTTCCCTCATTAATATAGAGACTAAGATTTTGGCTAGAATTCTAGCCAACAGACAAACTAAAGTTATAACAGGGCTTATCCACAGGGACCAGTCGGGATTTATGCCTCACAGGTCAGCAAGACTTAATCCTAGACGGGTGGCCAACTGGTTGGAAGTGGTGCGACATAGACCTGACCCGCACCTCATACTGTCCTTAGATGCCGAGAAGGCTTTTGACATGGTCCATTGATCGTTCCTCATGACCGTATTGGGTAGAATGGGGTTTGGTCCTGAGTTTAGGAGGTGGATAGCCCTTCTGTATGAGAGATCTTTGGCTAGGGTCCGGGTCAATGGGGTAACATCCCAGAAATTCCCCATCAAAAGGGGCACAGGACAAGGTTGCCCGTTGTCCCCTCTGCTATTCGCGATCATCCTGGAACCTCTGGCATGTGTCATTCGTGCACACCCGAGCATAACCTGCTTTCATGTAAATGATAAAGAAGATATGGATGAACGCATTTCCCTGTATACTGACGACATACTGCTATATGTTATGAGCCCCGAAACAACACTCCCTAATATTATGGAGAGTTGTGAGGACTATGGCAGGTGTGCGGGGTATAGAATTAACTGAGAAAAGTCAAGTGCATACCCGGTAGGGCAGAAGGTCGAGAACATCGTTTATCCCAGCCAACTGCAAGTCGTAACCACTGAGATAAAATATCTAGGCATCCACATAACACTGGACAAGCAATTGGCACTGGAGCGGAACCTGTACAGGGTACTGGGGGAATTTTGTGCAGACGCGGACCGATGGACCTCCTTACCCTTAACACTGCTCGGAAGAGCTGCGCTCTTCAAGATGATAACCCTCCCAACATTTTTATCTGTTCTGCAGAATACCTACCAGCCTATCCCAGAAGAGATGTTCATTAAAATTGATGGTATCCTGAGAAAGTTCCTTTGGGGAGGGAAACCCCCCAGGGTGGCGTTGGGGAAGCTGCAATGTAACCAATACAGCGGTGGCATCTTACTGCCGGACCTACAGGCCTATTATTGGGCTCCTCACTTGATAGTTATTAACGAATGGGTCTTCGGCAAGAGGGATCAGCCGGCATATGCGCTTGAGCATACTCAGTTTTTTTATAGGTCATTCGCCCACTACCTCTATGGAGGCAAGCTTGTTGCAAAACTGTTACCGGCCACCAAAATAGCGATAATGGCATGGAAAAAGGCAGAGAGGCGCAAGAAATGGGATGATCGGGTGACCCCCGCTTTGGGTGGGATCGCGACTTCAGGAATTTGTCAAGCTGAAACGCTTTCAGAATTGGGATCTGGTTGGTATTTCCCAGCTTAAAGACATAATTTATCGTAAAGAGCTGGTGACGTTCCCACAGCTCCAGCTCGAATTCGACATGAACAAGACGCAACACTTTAAGAATTTGCAACTGAGGCATGCCTGGTTGGCACAACATATTGGCGTGGAGGGCCTCCCGGAATATGCCCCATTAGAAGGGCGACTTTTGATGGGTGACATTGGAGAGAAAGCAGTGTCATGGACGTATCGGATGATCATGATTAAAACACCTGACCCATTACGGAAGCTGAGACTACACTGGGAGGCGGATCTGGGCGATATGGAGGATTTGGACTGGGAAATGGCCCTGATGCTCCAGAGGGAGGTGGCCATAAAATCACGGCTACAATAGATCCAGTTTAAATACTTACATAGAATGTATTATGACAGAGTCCGACTGCATAAGATGGGTAGAGCGGAGTCCCCCAATTGCCTGAAACGTAAGAACATGGAAGGGACCTTCTTTCACACTATTTGGAGATGCACACATGCTCAGAGATACTGGGGCACACTCTTGAAAGAAATGGACCTTATACAGCATGAATCCATACCTCCCTACCCTGTGTTTTCTTTTGCTTGGCATACCCACGGAGATCGATCTCCCCAAAGTAAAGCTGGTGCTGCTCCAACTGGGTCTGGTAGTAGCCAAAAGAGACATGGCGAGGAATTGGGGGGCAGATACTAATCCAACACTGGAGGAATGGCGTAGGGGATGGACATGTATATGTTTGGGGAGAAGACAACATAAGGGTGCCCCAAACTTTTTGGGAAAATATGGAAGCCATGGCTGACCTACTATGGCCTGACACTCACGGATTCGCAGTAGACCATGGAAGGGCGAAATACCAGGAAGAAGGGGAGAGATAAAGAGGGATCCCGTTGGCAGACATTATTCGTTGTTGTTGATTGTTTATGTACTAGTATTCTCTGACGTCGCTGTATCTGTAAGGAACACGGAAACAAGATGTTCTGTATACCTGATGTGGTTTTACATTGTGATAATGAAAATGCAAATAAATACATTCCAAAAAAACAAAAAACTATAGTGTATATTATTCCTATGCGCAGAGCCTATCAGGGATATAGGAACTATACTACATGGCGCCCAAAGGTTTGGCAAGTCACTAATTTAACACTAGATACTGAAGTAACTGAGTGGTGCTTTTCTCAGAGACCCTTTATTCATAATACTCCATAAGACGTCTGGATTGGGGATGGGATAATATCCGCCATAGCTGAGTAGGACGAAAATCCTATGTATTCACTTTTTTGGTTTGTTCAACGTTGAAGGTTAGTGTTCCAAAATATTGTGCACCTTATCTTTGTTCCCTTGAAACTTGCCCTGAAATTTCCATTAAACAATGTCTAATAACAACAATAACACTGAAACAGGTGGAGGGGCGGCTGACCAAGCCGAAGCAGCTTTTAATTTTACAGGTTTTGATGAAACTGATGAAAATGATATAATCATTCCTATTAATTTAAGGAGAGTCATCACTCTAAAACTTATAAGACATGGTCTAACACCAAGAGGTGGTAGAGCAGCTTTTGTAATAGAGGCACATGAATCTCACCAGACAGAGGTATTTTATTCATTGATATTATTTCCAGAATCAAATCCAGTAACAAGAGTGTTTCACTTCTTCAAAGAAGTTGAACCACCTGAGGAATATATTCCTTTTGAGGACATTGAAATTCCACTCACATACCAGGAGCATGAACTCTGGTTTAAAGGCGCCCTAAAATATTTAAATCACATTACCAGGCTCGGTCCACTAGGTAGACCGGGAGGAACTTGGCCGGTTTTAGCCGGCAATACACCTGATCCTGACATTGAAACAGTGTCCGACGATGAATTACTTAGTAACATACAAAGATTAATAGAATTATACAGTTAAACCACAACTGTCTGAAAGCCCTGAAAAGGCCTTTAATAAAAAAAATCCTACATCTCCTGAAAAGAAGTGGGAAAATAGCAAACAACATTCAAAAGAAAAAGATTCTCAATCCCGAGTTAGGTCTCCTCAAAAGGAGCCTTCTAAAAGGAGGTATAACCTCAGGAATAGGGCTAATTTGAGAAAACCTGACAGGTATCAAGACACTGATACATGTTCCTCTCGTACCTATCAGCTATCGTCACAGACATCAGAAAAAAGAGGACAGTCAGAGCACAAAGAAGAACGTGTGAAGTCCAAAGACGATCAACATGTTCAGAAAAACAAAACAAAACCTCCATTCTCCAAGAAGAAGGTAGTAGGTCTAAAGAAAAGACATGCTGAGGATTTTGAGAACACAACTCAAGAATGGAGAATGGGCTCAGGCAATGTTGGACAGCACAGCAGAAGTAACAATAGCTCGCCAGAACCTGAAGGGACTTCTGGAGACAGTGGACTTGAATGAAGACATTGAAGTTGAAACTGCAGACACTAGGGTTAGTTCTCCGCATAGGTTATATGAAATAACACTCCGGATGGAGGGAGACATACCAAGAAAGTGAAAGCACAGTTTTGGGAGCGACTTTCAAAGGGTTATGATATACTTCTAGTAGAATGGGACTGGCCACCAGAATTTGTCAGGGAGTGCCCACATGGCGAAAACATCATTATGCCAGCCTTCTCCAACCATGTTCCAGTAAATTAAAATATACTTATGCCAGGAAATGGTCAGTCGCCCAAGCCCCAGTATTTTACAAAAAGCATGTAGAATGGGATGAGGATTCACCTCACCACAAAATCCAGTTAACACATCAATCAACTGCACAAAGGCAGTACTCTGTTAAGCAAGAAGCTAAAAAACAGGTCAGGGAGATATTAGATCAACTTGAATACCATGGGGTGATTGAAACATGCAGCTCATCAATTAACAATCCTTTGTTTCCTGTTTCCAAACCAGACAATACATATCATCTAGTTTTGGATTACAGACACCTAAACTATTGTTGTAAAACATTTGCAGTGCAAAATGCACACAGTACAGCATTAATGAATACCATTGTGCGTGAAAAATATAAAACCACATTAGATGTTTCAAATGGTTTCTTTTGTCAAAACATTGCACCTGAAAGTAGGTATTTGACAGCTTTCTCTGATTCTGATTCTGAATAGCTTTATTCGATTTCAGTATAAAAATCATAAAAGCAACAACAGTACATAAATATACGCCAATACATCAATACATTTCATTTCATAAAGATTTACGTCTGTTAAAAAAAAAAAAGATTAAATCAATAGACTAAATCAGCTAATAAGCAAACAGCAGGAAGAGTGAACAAATTAATTAAAAGCAGGGGAGAGGTGGCCACTCCGTACAAGACCACTTCTAGCCGTTCGGAAATTACTCTGTGTAGCTTGGTGTTGCGACGGGACATATAATGTTCTAGGGTAGAATTCACTTAGACTCCAAATAGATATAGGTCCGTCACCTATTTGTGGCTGCCAAGATTGGAGGTATGGGACGACATATTTATTGCTAAATTTTACGAGTACCAAATCGCCCACAGTATTTTTGGGGAGAGGTCCTAACCAGCCCACCCTTCTAACGCTTAATATAGTGCCATCTATATTGGGGGGCAAAGGTCTATTTTTGGTTAGCCAGAACACTACCTTGTTCCTTAGGTCCTGCTGTCTTTCGTGTTTCCCCTTTGGGAGTTCTGGTATTCCTGAAAGGACACATACGATAGGAGCTGCCTCTGGTGGCAAATGAAGATGGTTAGTTTTGTGTGGTATAGTGTTATGACTAGCCGCTATTCTTTTTTGAGATGACGTTTCTTTATTCTGCCCAGCCCTAGGGTAAGAACTCTGTGATGTTGTGGCGGCTTTCGAGATATTTAAGGTTTTCATATGTGGGGCAATTAATTGGCTACGGGTGGTCTTGCTTTGTATAATGGAATTAGGTGTTTCTATGGGGACTGGACGCTGTAATTGTACGGATCCTTCCATAGTTTTTGTAAATATCGAGTTAGCCTGTATTGCTTCCTCGACGCCCGTGAGCCTGTCCCCTAAGCTAGTCATTTTATCGATCAATGGGGATATAATTGAATTCATCATATTTTCGAGCGCGGAGAGTAGAGAAACCTGTATAGATGCTTTCGGTGTAGCAGTGCTAGGAGTATTGGGTAATGATGGATTTCTGTTACATTTTTGTTGCTTGGCCTGACTGCCCGTTTGTTTAGCCTCATCTATTTTCCTTTTGGCAGAGAGCACCTGGGTAGGAACTGCGGGTAGAGAAATTGCTATTGGTCATATTGTGAGGGGCGTAAGCTGTAGAGTTTGAGTTAGTTGGGAAGAACAACTGGACCCAGGATTAGTCATAACCATAGGGGAGATTGGAGCGGTAGTTTGCGCATTTTCTAATTCCACAAAGGCGTACGAGGATTTACACATTTGATTTAGTTCTTCTAGTAATGATATAGCTGGGGCTGTATCAGCAGTCTGTGGAGGAGAACCCATACTAAGAGAACTGTCCATAGCTGGGGATCGCTCTATTCTCTCTAATTCACTAGCAATAGGCAGTATAGCACTCTTGATATAATAGTCCATTGTTCCCCTAAGCAAATCACCCTGGGAGGAAAGTTTTCTAATGCCCCCCTTGCAAGACATAACGTGACAGCTTCGAACAGTAAAAATAAGTCAGTATCGGCTACCGAACTGTAGTGACCCTTAGGAAGGACCTGTAGAAGGAACCAGAAATAGTCAGTGGGTAGCGGTACCTTTAATCAATGTTCTTCACATTTTCACTTCTTGGTTCAGAAACAAGGGGGATGGCCACAGATGGTCCCGCCCTTGTCCCGGGCTTCTCCCGGGCTCTACCCGCGCGCGACCTCGCGGGGCGAGGGACCAAGCTGCAGTTATGTGCGCCTCCTGGCGCGTGGAAATCCGGTGCCCCAGGGGATCCTGGAGATTGTAGGCAGGAGCAGGCAGGATGGCCGGCGGAGCCAAGCCCGGCCAGTAATGAAGGAGGGGGGGCAGAACAAAGCCCGGCCGCGGGAAGAAAGCTGAGATTCACTGCAGCCCCTCCGAGTTCAGCAGGCAACAGGGGACTCGGCCCCAAGCTGCAGTTATATACGCCTCCTGGCGCGTGGAAATCCGGTGCCCCAGGGGATCCTGGAGATTGTAGGCAGGAGCAGGCAGGATGGCTGGCGGAGCCAAGCCCGGCCGGTGATGAAGGAGGAGGGGCGGAACAAAGCCCGGCCGCGGGAAGAAAGGTGAGATTCACCGCAGCCCCTCCGAGTTCAAACTATTGTTCTAAAACATTTGCAGTGCAAAATGCACATAGTACAGCATTAATGAATACCATTGTGCGTGAAAAATATAAAAACACATTAGATATTTCAAATGGTTTCTTTTGTCAAAACATTGCACCTGAAAGTATGTATTTGACAGCTTTCTCAATAATTGGGATACAGCGTTAATTCTGTTGTCTCCCTCAAGGATTCAAGAATAGTCTGGGGTTATTTTCAGCAAGGGTAACAGAGTTACTACAAACTTATGATGACGAGGCATTGTCATATGTCGATGATATCTATCTGACAGATGATGACCTGAACAGACACTTGAACAGGGTGAACACCATTATACTTGGTTTCACCTCTGAGGGTTATAAATTCAATTTAAAATAATCAAGAATTGCCCATCTCAACGTCTTTTTTCTAGGAAATGAAGTATCAAGTGAAGGCAAAAGCCTGGTAGCCAACTTTTTAGAAAAGTGTGCGGTGCTCCAAAGTCCAAAAACGCTGAAAAACTTACAGTTGATTCTAGGTTTCCTGAATTTTGGAAAAACTTACATTCTAAACTACGCAGAAAGGGTTAAACCTCTCTACAAATTAATCAAACCTGATTTTAAAACAACAAATTGGACACAAGAACACACAGAAATGTTGCGTTCACTTCAAACAGACATGTTAGCAACAAAACATTTACAGACACGCGTAAACGTACACAACTTAGTGATCCGAATCATTCCGGGTCAATGCGGATTCACCTACAGAACTTTTAACGGAGGTGAAAAAGTAACAATTGCATACAAATCACATTTGAATACACAATCAGAAATGAAATTCACTTCTACAGAGAAAATACTGACAGCAGTTCAAATCGCTGTAGCAAAAGAAAGAGCCATAACACAGGGAAAACACATTATGGTCGTAACACCTGTACCAGCCTTAGAGGCAGTTACAAAAGCCAGCATTCCGAATGCAAAAGCTTTACATCCAAGATGGATACAATGGGTTAATTCTCTTGCTGCAACTGATGTTGAATACGTTTTTGATCCTTATTTGAAAACACAAGCATTCCTGCAATACGAACACAAATGTCCTCTGCCTACTGAAATTCTACCTCTAGACCAGTATGAATGTATAATTTATACTGACAGATCTGCACAACCCGCTATGGGGGATAAGCAAGCTTATAGTGCAGCATGTGCGATCGTTAAACATCGTATGCGAGATGGCAAATTCAGACCTATGGTCACAAAAACGCAATCTCTATGAGATTGTACAGCTTAGTTCGCTGAACTGCAAGCATTCATAATGGCATTTGAAAATACGGATCGCGAATTTCCCACACTCATACTGTGCGATACCTTTTACTGTGTTCAATCTTACAATGAATATTTACAGAATTGGCCTCAAAATGGTTTCAAAGATGCAAAAGGTGGCACAGTTACGCACAAAACGCTTTGGGAACAAGGAGTTCAGTTGCAAAACGTACTACAAAACACTCATGTGATACACATGCTGAGTCATCAATGTGATGGCGTTTATGTTGAAGGGAATTCATTAGCTGATGAAGCCGCGAAAGGGGCTGTGTAAACGGCTTCTGTAGCTGCAATCACTCGTTCAAAAACAAAAATAGACAGTGAAATAATACTGGCTGTCAATACTTCAAGCAAAGGCAGCGCTACCTAAAAAGTGGCCAGGGATGAATGCACATATTCACATCTTCATCATTAACTTCATAAAATGAAATAGTTATCGCAGCACAGAATGCCACAAGATACCTGACTACAGCGTAGCCAGCCCAGTACAGACACCATTGTTAGACACCAATAGACTATCTATGTGCAGGCGTCCCTCTTGACGAATGCAGTCCCTCAAAAACTAATTATAGGTTTCTTTGAATGTGGCCTCAGCGCTCGGCTGACGCTCGAACTGTTATAAAAGATTTGCGAGTCTTTATCGGCACATACGCAATAGACACACTACACTCTGACCAGGGCCCTGCATTTAGTTCTTGAGCTTACAAAGAAGCCATGGCCAGTTTGGGCGTTGAATTGCGGTATTCTTCTCCATTCCATCCTGAGGGAAATTCTATTGTGGAAAGAAAAAAACATAAAGCAGTCTATAACAGCTAGGGTATTAGGTTCGAATGATGGGTGGGTCAAACATCTTTATGGGGTTCAACGTTTAATAAACAATATGCCAAGAAGTTCTCTAGGAGGTGTCGCTCCATATGAGGTCCTATTTAGGACACGAATGTTGGTTCCAGACCTTGATTGTCATGGAATAGTGGTGGAGAATAAGAAATTTGATATCAAAGATCGTTTGACTGTTTTACAGAACTTAAATGAACTAAGATCGAAACAAAGCAACGTGTTCCTGAAGCAGCCCACCACTGGGGGAAAAACAACCATCCCAGCAAGGCCTGTCTAGATCCCAAAGCTTGGTGATCTAGTCAGAGAAAAGATTGCGGACAAGAAGGAATTTGGGCCTTCTTACAGACAACCAGTACCTGTACTAGCAATCCACGGATCAAGAACAGTACTACTGCCGACCCTTGCTGGTAAAAAGGAGAAAAGATTTGTGTCCATTGACCTGATCAAACCATACTATATGGCCGATACTAAGCAGTAGGCCAAGTGCACTCCGACAATGTAGCAGACGCACTCCTCTAGCTACAATCCAAGAGGTTCAAACAGAGGGACTCATCACCTTTGAAGATTCTACAGTGAGAAATGAAGGACTGAGTAACAATGCTATGGAACTTGTACCTCTTGAGACCCAAATAACAGTTTATCCTGATAAACCTGTATACAGCGAAGTAACAAGTGATCAAGTGGTTCCAGCGATTTCAACGAATCATGATGCAATTCCAACCATTGAAAGAACTGCCTCTGGCTATTTCGTTAACTTTGATATGTTTTCTGAGGATCCCAGTGAACCTGAAACGACGCAAGCACAAAGAACTTTCAAAGAACATGCAACAGACTTTTTTCTTCACGTGAAAAAGACTTATCTGGTTTCACCATGGATTTAACTATGGATTGTTTTGGGAATATTCTTCTTTCTACTTTGGTTAACTCTGGTAATAACTCTGGGTATGCTGATAAATGGAAGATATTTTCAAATGGACACAGCAAGTAGAAGAGTGAACTTACTTCTCCAGCCACACAAATCATCCCATCGTGAACAAAGAGACTTGTCAGCGGTGAACATCATAGCCGTTTCTATACCACATGGTATAGTTTGGGACAGAACTAAATATGACATTTTTGGCCCTTTGGAGCTATTGAAGATTCCACACTTATTCAAGATTGCATTAAGTGACTTTTTTACCTCTAATACCTTTTCTGATGATTAGGACTTAGCGACTGTTAATAACATGATGTCTGATATAGAAATGCCTGCAGTATTTACAAATCATGAATATTTAGAAGGTACATCAGACTACGAACAAATGTATTGTTATAACCATTATGGTCATCATTTCTTGCACAAATCTGCTATGCCTAGAAATGTATTTACATATAACCAATGGGAACATTGTCCTACACCTCCAATGGGTAGCTCAAAAACTTTTGCGAATAAGTTTACATATTTTTCAGGGTTCAATGTATCCAATCCAGAATCATTTTATTTTTAAAATGTGAACAAAACAGGAACAAAAAATATGTTAACCGATAGAAAACAGATTTATTCTGCAGCCTTTATTGCCCAACTGTCTAGACAGGGTTTTGACTTTTGGAAAGACAACATTGAGACAAAAACTGTCTGAGGTACAAAACATTGGCAAGTGCAGGGGGTAGAAGCTTTGTTTAGAGCCTGTATCATCTCTGAGCAAATTATGTTCAATAAGATCAAAGACATGAACACACTGAGCATACCTATACCTGCAAGTATTAGCACTACACGGGGAGGTCGACTTACATAATATTTTGCATCACAACAGATCAAATCCAGATTGGAACAAATTGGTTGCTCTGGCCAACAGACCCAAATAACTGTCAAAATCGATTCCCGAACAAAACACAAGGTTTTAAAATCAATAGGCAGACCAAATCACCAAAATATGGGCCACTTGTGATTGTCAATCTTATTTAGGATTCCCATCAAAGACTTGTATGGATCAATATTTTCATCTGGTAATCCTGTCAGGGTATCGTGCCTCTTGATCATTGAGACATTAATATACCCTCATGGTCGGCTTGGGGTAACGACCCACAATCACTTTGTTGTACCATATGACGTTGATCTGATGGAGAAAGTGCAGTGCACAAATAATAATGAAAGTGGTGATTAAAAAAGGATAGGGAACTTACTGCAAGGACTATTTATTCAACATAAGCCCCTTCCACTCTAAAAACCAGAACAATGCAAAACATTAATCGCAGTGCAAACAAATAGCTGCGTGAGAGCTCTCTCGCAGCTATTTGTTTGCACTGCGATTAATGTTAAAGAACGTATCTGAAACATGACTGATACGAGCGGTATTTTACATATATTTAAGAACGTGTGTTCAGGACTGTTAGCACCTTTTCAAGCAGTCCTCTGAATTTTTCCAAACTTTTTGCACTCTGTGTTTGGCGAACTGCTGCTCCTTCTAGCACTCGTTACAGGGATCCTATTTTTGCTCCTACTGCTATGATATGGCAAGCCAAATCACCAGCGACACCCAATTCACCATGGAGAGAGCTCTGAGGGAGATGAAGTGTGGTGAGCGCATCGTCCAAATTTTGATTTACCTTGTCTACAAGAACTAAATGCCACATGGTGTCTGCCATTCAGACCATTCTGGCAAGATTGCATCTTACCTGTTCTACACTGCCTGCTTTGCGGTGAAGAATGCGTGCTAGACATCTGTCTAACACTCCCATCAGTCATGCCTACAGATGTTGATACTCTGCTGGACCCTGTAACGGCCCATGCTCTGTGTTTTCCCCAGCGGCTATCAATTAAATTGCTACTGTTGAGGTACGAGATGAAACAACAGGCGCGCAGGTAACATCCGATACGAATATTGCTGATGCGACCAATGCTGAAGGCGATGCTTCTCATCTATGCGCGGTTAGTCTTCTAAATGAGGTAATCCAACTTTCACCTACAATGGTAGACAACTTTTTGTCTACAGATTTAGAAGATTTCATGTTTTCTCCAAACCCTAACACTGACTTTTGATTTTGCCACACAGTGTACTGAGAGACTCTAAATGTGACCTTCATTTTTTAAAAACAAGGGACTAACTTTGGAACTTTTTTCCTATGATAATTTTTTTTTTCCAAATTTGTATTTTTAATTTTTGGCACAAGTAATCTGCTTATAGTAGAACTATCATAACGAGCAGAAATCTTTGAATACTTCCAGAGACAATATATGATCTTGTCCACTCAAATGATTATGTAATCTGAAATGAAATGTTTTGGACCTTTTTCTTCTTTATTTACGAGCCATTTCATCATGTATGTATGTTTATTATTTATTCATGTAACATTCAAATGTCTACATATGCTTAAAATGAAGCATTGCTTTAACGCGTACAGCAACACTTTTAAATGCATTATTTAGAAATATGGTTTTGGACACGTTTTTAGCAAATCATGCAAAACTCTATTTTAGATATGTTTAACATGTTTAGGATTTAGTAATGTTGTTCATACTAAAGTGGAGTGGGTGTTGTGTGTCGATTTAGATACCGTACATAGATTTCCCGATTTATACCCTCATATAGGTACAATTCACATTGCCCTTACTTAGGCATATAAATCCAGCCCTTATTTAGGCATTGCTCATGATAACCAAATACAGGCATGGTCAACTACATCCGTTCATCTTCGTCACAACAGTTCTTGGAAAACCAGACTCTTAAGCCTTTAGGATTTCCCCTTGCCTGGAAATTGATTTCTCCAAGAACTCATTTATTATGCATGAACATATATTCCTTAGGTGTTGATTCATGACGTTCTTATGCCCGACTTGTATGTCAATACTGGCATTCCTAAACACCTTCAAGGTATAAATATACCTTCCCTTGCCATGGCAAACTACGGTTCGGCTGCCTACTTGCACGACGCGGCTCGCCACAGCAAGTTCAGAAGGAAGTCAAGTCCCCAACAGACGCACTGACCAGACGCTGTCATCCTCCTCACAGAGAATCCAGCTCCAGTGTTTCTGACTCCCCTTGCGGGGTGTTAGAGATCGAGACCCGTAAAGAGATTCCAATACCACTCATTCTAAGGTATGGAGCGAACTAGAACCTAGAGAAACTTTTGGCAACTCTTGGCTACACTAGACTATAGCTAAAAGAGCACCTACTTCTTCCCTCGTACTACACTTAGGTTAGGTACACTGGGGTAGGATTATTTTAGAAGCACCAGATGAGTATTTTAGCCTGTGTTATTTATGTATGTATTTTTATGAATAGATGTCATAGCTACAAGCCATGCTATAGCAGTATTATTTTATCTTACTGCTAACGCTGTACGTATTATACTTCGTATTCTGTCTTACAATTGTAGCAGTTCATATCTCTTGCATGAGAAATAAGACTGTTCAATAATCCCTTTTTATTCAAACGCCCATCTCTCTATTTCTGTGCACACTCTGTAGAAAAGAAGCATGCTTGATTAAGTGAGTGAAACTGTTATCTATTGTTTTCACAATTCGGAGACTGTTCCGATTCTAAAAGGAAACAAAGTTGTCATGTTTATGTGGTTGTCAGAAACTAATCCCTTCTTGTTTATTCGAGAAGTTTCTAGTGACCTCTGAGTTAGCTGGCACACACAAGTAATTAAGTTTAATGTACTCGATAGAGACATACTGATCTCAGTCCTATGTCAAAACTATAGTGTATATTATTCCAATGCGCAGAGCCTATCAGGGATGTAGGCAGTACTACACTAGCAGTCAGTATCCGATGAATGTGCAACTTTCTATTTTTGTATAAAATTGTCATTATAATGGTCAACCTCTCAAGCCTAAGTCGGCCTGCATCCTTAGGAAACTCCGTATGGTGTTTAATTTCTGGCTTTTTACTAACATATTTTCAGTTAAACCTAAACTTTGCATTAACCATGTTCTCCTTCGCCAAACCGGAACCATATACACAGTTATCATTTTCTTATGGTTATTTAAAAGTATGCCGGATAAAGACATCATGCCTAAACCATTAAAGCCTCTGAAGTTGGTAAACTCCAGTCTTTTTGCTTTAGTAGTCTTTCTTCGGTTTCTTTAAGCAGCCAATTGAAACCATGCAGCCCACAGTATTCAAGACTCCGCTCCATTTCTATCCAGCTGTTGTTCTTCCTCCCCAATAGATCGGGCAAGGTCTCAGTATGTATTGAGGTCTTAGTTTGAGACTGACATCACAAACATCCTCTTAGAATACATAATCCTCGCCTACCAGTATCTTGGTAAATACCACTGATCAATAAAACACCGATATTTTAGGTCGAGCCTAGACAGCACATGCGCTGCTCGGAAGACCTCTTGTAGTCTAAAGGACTTATGTCCCGCTTGCTGCCTTTTCATTGCTTAAATGCATTGTCCATCTTCTTTGCTGCTTCCTAATTGGTTCAAGTAGGGACGATACCTCACATCCGTTTTCGTAGAACAGCACCAACTAACAAAAGTTAACTTTCACTTGAAATCTTAATCTGTTTTCCAGGAGTACTCTTCTGCCTGTTTTTTGTGCACCACGACTTAAACGGCAGCCACTTTACTTTACGTCTATTGTGGTCAGTGCAATCGGATTGTAATTCTTTTATTAACAAACCTATTGTATTGGGGGGGAGGGGAGTGTGCATTCCTCCTGCTGCTGCGAGGTGCAATGTGCGAAGCGGCAGCTCTGCCGCTGGTGAACCAGTGCTTAATTTGAGACAGTGGTTTCCAGTGCTCGTCATCTGGACTTAATTGTCAACACCGGGGCTTGTGACAGTCTGCAACAAGGTGGCACTGCTTGGATCATTTACAGATGACCACAACAAAAGATAATTATTAATTCAATATCGGTCAAAAATTACTATTATCTGCTGCCGAAGCCATTCTTACAGTTTTGAAGGTCTGAAGTTGTCCGAATTGTCACACTTGTATGAGTGCAATGGTTAGTAGTTGAGATGTTACCGTCACTGGCAGCCTGGCAAGGGCAATGTTTGGTACAAGCAGCAGTGGCCTCTGTACGAGAGCCCTGGCACCTATTTGTTTACAAACTAAGCACTGTGGTGAACTCGCTGCTCACAGCTTATTGGTTCACCACTCCAGTTTGGGAACGTGCTCTTGCTTGAGATGTGCCTTTAGATCGCTCTGTTCTCTAAAGCTGCTCATTTTGAACATTTGCAGGGGGTAATCTCTTACATTTTTGTAGATAAAAACGTTTTTCTAGTGTCTATCCATTCCACGCCTAGTGACTTGGGAAACTGGATTCCCGGAAGTGGCAGGCTCTGTATCTACTACGTATCTTGCCTGATTGCATGATTTGTTTTTTTTAGCACAGGTCGGGATTTGTCCGTAAGATGGGTCAGGAGTTTCATAGGTATTCTAAGGTGCTATTTCCTGTTTTTCACCCTGCCCTTGTGTTCCCCGAGGAACAGGCTTGCATTAACTGGATGTGTCTATTTAACTATAGCAGACCGCTTACTTTTACGTCTGTGACACTTTTTATGTGACTTTATGCATAGTATATCTGGGAATACTGACTTCTTCAGGTTCCACCGCAGTCATTAAAAAAATTCAACTCCGTAAATATAAGCAGCCTGCCCACTTCTTAACAAATGTTTCATTTTCCAGAGCACAATAAACTGCCTGTGTCAGAGTGACTACTGTGCAAACCATATCTCCAGCGCCTCACGTGGTATAGTGTTCGCTCGCCCTCTGGTTCATGACTAATAAATAGTTACGCAACCTGCAAATCAGAATCATATTGAAACTTTTCTACAAGTAAAATTTTAAATGAGACTAAAAAAAACTTAAACCTATATTGATCTTGCTAGTTGGCTCGAGGGAGAAGCTTTCCGGGCAGGCGCAGTTGTCGCTTCTTGAAAAGAGCTTTCTTTTGTCAGCCTGCAGCGTTTGATTTTCTGCAGTTTATAATAGTTCCAAGTATTTCTTATGATTGAGCCTGTGTGTAGGTGGCACGAAAGTTAGGGCCCGATGTAGGTAGGGCGTTACCGATCGGTAACGGCCGAAAATACCGATTTTTGGCCCTTACCGATCGGTAAACAGCCATCGAGATGTAGAGAACCAAAAACAGAAAGAATCGGATAGAAAACCGAATCGGAATGAGTACCGAATGGGAAAGAATCCGATACGTACATACCGAAAATCGGATATGTAACGAATCGGAAAAACACCGAATCGGATGCAAAGACCGAATCGGTCCAATTACCGATTCGTTAGTGACACCGAATCGGAAAATCACCGATTCGGTCCAATTACCGATTCGTAAGTGACACCGAATCGGAAAATCACCGATTCGGTCCAATTACCGAATCGTTAGTGACACCGAATCGGAAATTCACCGATTCGGTCCAATTACCGAATCGTTAGTGACACCGAATCGGAAATTCACCGATTCGGTCCAATTACCGATTCGGTACAAATACCGAATCGGACATGATCCGAATCGGAAAACATGCCGATTCGTATGAATCTCCGATCGGGAAATTCCCCGATTCCGACAGTTGGGGAGATGTAGGGAGGCACAGAAACACCGAAATCGGCTCAAAATCGGTAGAATTCACTCGGTATTTACCATGGATTGCAATCAGGTGGTAACCAACTCCAACCCATATAAACAGTCCCAAAATGCATTGCAACTTGCAGGATGGCAGCTTTCTATGTCATTGCGAGGCGGCTACGGCTACAGCAGGAAGGACAGAGGGAATGGCTAAGAAATGAACAGGTCTACAGACAGAGGGTAACCCTGTTCATGCTCACTGAGGCTGAGATCCTACAGAGATACAGGCTGGACTCTGACACCATACTTGAGCTCATCAGGGACCTTAAGCCATTCTTGGACCACCACACCCCAAGGGCACACGCCATCCCTGCGCACGTCCAGGTGCTATGCAGCCTACACCTGCTTGCGTCTGGCAGCTATCAAAGTGGAGTAGCAGCAGCAGGAGGGGTGAGCCAGAGCAGCCTGTCAAGGTTCTTCCACATATTCCTTGACGCCATGATAGACAGGATGGACCAATACATCTCTTTCCCTGCAACCCACGCAGAACTGCTACAAACTAAAGCTGACTTCTACCAGATGGCACAATTTCCCCAAATCATCGGTTGCATAGATGGCACACACATTCCGATTTGCCCACCAGCGGACACCGAATACATATACCGCAATCGGAAATCTACACACACCATCAACGTGCAGGTGATCTGCAATGCCAAGTGCACCATCACAGACCTGGTAGCAAAATTTCCAGGGAGTACCCATGACTCCTATATATTCCAACAGAGCGGCATATATGCACGGCTGATGGCTGGCGAATTTGGAGAAGGATACCTCCTAGGTGAGACACATCATCAGACCCCCATAACACATAGTAGGTAGGTGGAATACATGTATGCATGTGTCTAATATGACCCCTTTCTCTTCCAGGCGACAGTGCATATGCCCTCCGCTCATTCATACTCACCCCCTACCTCAACCCCTCCACACCCAGCCAAAGGAGGTATAACCGGGCCCACATACGCACAAGGAATGTTGTTGAACGGACCTTTGGCATCTGGAAAAGTAGATTCAGATGCCTGCACAAGAGTGGAGGTGCAAGGCAGTATACCCCCATCACCTGCTGCAAGATCATAGCTGTATGTGCAATGTTACACAACCTTGCGGTCAAGAAGGGCACTGAGGTGGAGTTGTCTGACTACGAGGACTATGACGACGACGAAGCTGTGCCACTGACACAGCCAGCTGGGGTGTGTACGCCAAGTGATGGCAGATACAGACGTGAGGAGATCACTGAGAACTATTTCTGACTGAGTACAGATGCAAAGACAGCTAAATGTTGCTTGCAAAAAACAAATTTTAATGGTGATGCACCACAGTTACAGCACTGATGTGCATCAAATAATGGAGTATGTAAAATTAAATAAAGTCTAGGGTTCTGGTTTGCTCATCCCCCCTTGCCAGGCTATTTTTTTGCCCGCTTGCCAGACCCACTGGGGTGTCCCTCTGCCCCCTCCGAATGCCCAGCAGCATCAGCGGATCGCCTGGTGCTCCTCCGCGGCTCAGATGCAGCGCTGGCCGGGCTGCTGCGGCTGCTGCTGTCTCCAGCATCACCCAGGTCCAGGGCAGGATTGGAGGCGGTGTTTGATATTATCATGGCCTCCATGGCCGTGGTGATCCTGGCCATCCCCCTAGTGAGCTCAGCCGTATGCTGACTGAGCACAGATTCTTGGTTTGAGCTGCGATGGCACAGTTGTGCGGTCGCCGCTGCAAGGCGGGCCATGGCCCGGTTCAGCACCCGGGCATCCCTCCTGCGCGCAACCTCATGCTCCTCCTGTCTGGCAGATGAGTGGGTGATGGCAGTGGTCAGCCTGCCTAACCCTGCTGCCACCTCCTTGTTGCTGTCCACAACAGCCTGGAAACCCTTCACCAACTCCCCCATCTGCATGTTGTGCTGCAGGAGCTGGCGTTGGCAGGCCATGGTGGATCTGGCCTGTTGGCGCTGGATTTTAACCATCTGTCCCTCCAGGCCCAGGAACACACTGCCCTCCCGTGCTGGTGCAGCAGTGGTGGTGGTGGCACGGCGTCGGGCACTGCTGCTTCCGGCCTGCTGACTGGGCTGGGGTGCCACTGGTGGGGGTGTGGTGCTGGCCGGTCCCTGAGCCCCTGCTCCCAGGACAGGTTGGACAGGTGGCAAGGCCACGGTTGTGGCAGGAGCTGGTGTAGGCGGAATGGTCTGCCTCGTAGGGGAGTTTTCTGGTGAGAATTGCAAGGGGGGTGTGCTGGACAGTACTGGGGAGTGCACTGCTTGGAAGTCAATGACCAGGACTCCCTCCATTCCTAGCCCTGGGGTGTCTCCTTCCTCATCCTCCTCATCCTCCTCCTGGCCAGCCTGGCTGGTGCTCGGCCCTGCGACTGCAGTGTTGGACGTTGCTGCTCCCTCTGCTGTCACAGTTGTTCCGCCTGATGGGGCCCCTAGGTACAAAGAAGCATTTGTAAACTGAGTGCCGATGTATTACAGTCAGTACAATTATGGCATTCCACATGTCCTTGCATCTCCTTACACCGTGTCACACTGTTTCCTGTCTTGTGATTCTGCACTGACATATTTGGCTAACTTCTGCTGACTACATGTACCATGATGCTTGTCTCTTGTATGTTGGTGACAGTACAGTGCTGGTGTTTGCCTATGCATTGTGTCTAATGGGGAGGTGTCTGGTAGGGTGTGTCATGATGCGCATGCTTCTTACCTGTAGCTGTGGCTCTCGCAGAGCTGTCCAGGGTCCCGATTCCTACGATACTCTCCCTCTCGATGGTGCTGGAGACAATTTCCTCCAGCTCGGTGAGGGGTGGCGCCGGGTTCTTGCCTCCTCCAGTGTGTCCAGCCTGCCTTTGAATGTCAGCCAGCTTCTTCTTCGTGAGGCTGCGGATGTCGTAAAACCTTTTTTTCAGTTCCTCTATGGACCTGGGGGTGACACCCGCAGCATTCACCTTCTGGGCGATGTCGGCCCAGATTCTCCTCTTGGTGCTGTCTGGCACGTTGAGGGACAGCTTGCCAAACAGCTGGCGGTGCACCCTCACCACCTCCTCAACCAGCACCTGAAGTTCGGTGGTGGTGAACTTGGGCTTCCTCTTTTGGGAGGACTTCTGGCTTCCTGCCTGATCTGCCATTTTCTCCTGTTCAGTTTGCAACCTCCTTCTCCCACTGCTGCTAACTGTGTGTGTTGGGCTCAGGCAGGCTTTCCAGAAACTTCTTAATTAGCTGCACCTGCCAGGGTTGCCACTCCCTGTTTGGGTGGGGGAGGGGGAGCCACCTCATTGGCTGAATCGCCTATTGCCGAATCGGCTTTTACCGAATCGGTAATATCCGAATCGGTAAAATCCGAATCGGTATTATCCGAATCGGTAAAAGCCGAATCGGTTCATTCAATGCATTCCTATGGGCTTTTTCGCCATGGGTCTGTTTTCATGGCTACGAATCTATGATTGCCGAATCGGATTTTACCGAATCGGCTTTTACCGAATCGGTATTCGCCGAATCGGGAATATCCGAATCGGTGGTAGCCGATTCGGTGATTTCCGATTCGTTGTTGGCTGATTCGGTACTTTCCGATTCGGACCGAGCAGAATCGGAACGTACCGAATCTCATTACCGATGCCGACCGAATCGGTATTCATTCGGTATTTTTTTCCTACATCTCGTTTTCCGATTTCAGAATACCGATTCGGCCCGCCTCGGTATTTTGAAATCGGAAAATCGCGTTTACCTACATCGGGCCCTTAGTTTGTTGCGAAACTGGCTGCTGGTGTTTTTTTTCATAAGGCAAGCTTTTATGTCTTAGGATTAGAAGAAGGACGGAGCTCGTTGGTAGAGGAAGCTTTCAAGATGACGGGGAGTACGCAGAAGGAAGTGGTGTTTACCTGCATCGTGTTAACGGGCAGTTTTAACTCGAAGAGAAGGAGCCAATGATTGGGCAATGCTCTGGTTATATACATAGCAGCCAGTTTTAGGACTTGAAGACCATAAGAAGCATCTTACAGCATCATTTAATCATTTAGCTTGTGATTGAGCTGCAGTGCTTGTTAGGTCTCGGCTACGCAGCACGCAAGCGCTGCTTCAGAGGGGACCTTTAGCAATCGTTCAGGATTTTGCTTGAAACTCGTGCATGTTTTCCATTGGTTTCAATTGCCACTCGTGCACGTTTGGCGTTTCCTATGCGGGAGCAAGCAGCTGCGCCATCTGTTAGCAATTATCATGCTCGCTCCCGCAACGAAAACACTGTGCGTCGCTGCACTCACCCAACATAGTCACGGACATGCCTTCCAGATTGCCAATCTGCCTGCCCCAGTCCCTGCTCTCGGCCACACTCCACCCACCCCTCCCACTTGTTTATTATTGTAGTTTTAAAGGCGGACACTCCTCCTCCTGTATGCAGCACTCGCCGGGTCCTTGTCTTTTAGCGCTTGTTTGTTTTGCTAAAGCACCTCCATGCTGCGCTTTAACTTTAAAGGCAAGAAACAACAAAGGTTTTGGCTAAAGCGCAATAAGGCCGCGCCGTATATAATCCTCAACAAAACAAGATGCCAGTACTGCTATTTGATTTCACACATTTGAATGCACAATGACTTAAACAATTGTAGCATTACCACACAACAAATTGTGACTGTATTAATCTTTTTATTTGTTGAATATTCTCAATTATTTCAAAACAGCAATTTCATAGAGGAGAGGGAATATTTAAAATCTATAATCCACAATTTGGATGTGAAAAAGTGGGTTTTTTTTGGACACACAAAAAGAAGAAATGTATTTAGAAGTGTTGGGGCTACCATCACACATCACATTCATCATCTGTCATTTAGTCAATACAACTGTCCTGTACATTCATCTCGCAATCAAAAAGAAGTGTGAGTCAAGAAATAAAAGAAAAAAGAAAGAAAAAACGTGAATAGCCTCACCAGGGTTCAGACGAACCTCTTATTAATGTATGTGGTGGGGTACTATTTTAATTTTATATTATTTCCAATGATAACATCGTAGTCAAATATCAGGCCATCAAAACTTTTTACAATCTCGATATTTCACAATAATATTGTCACAAGCTTAGCCTGAAAAGAAAAATGAAGGAAGGTCGACGCGTTTCGAAACCCCTGAATCATGGGGGTTCTCTTCAGGACCTTGAGGGATCAGACCTGCAAAAGAATAAAACAACAATTCTTACTAACCTAACTCCTGAGTAAAACCTTCAACTTTAGAACAGACAAGCGTCCTCAGATAAATTACCTTGTCTTCTTAACAATCCTGCGTAACTCTCAGTTCCAATGCACTACGTCGTATGTCCAAATTTCAGATGGAATTCAAGATTATTATTGTGGTCAATTCCAACACACACAATCAATTGTCAAAAGATTACCGTCGTGGTCTACGAAGCAAAGCGAAAACCATGTGATGTTATATGATACACAAACAATATGAAGAATGCCATATGACTCGCAACTCTCAGATAAATACCTTCCCAAAGAGGGAGATTCTTCCTGAAGTAAAACATGCGCTGGCTCATGCAGCTCTTATTTCATCACCCGATTCCTATATGGGATATAGGAAAGTGGAGTCGGTTTTATGTTGAAGATTAAAACGTGTTACATCCTCTTTCAAGAATTTCATCTTAATTTATCGAAATACTGAACTCCATGAACACCCATGCTTGTCCTGTTCCCATGGAGACCTAATGTCATGTGTCTAAGTTGAATCGTTGCATGAGATTAAAATAGTTCCTGTTCGGAACGCCACTTTTCTGTGATTAAACAAAGCGGAGACAGTTTCCTATCTCATGCGGTTTAACGGATGCCATTTTGTACGATGCGTCTACTCTGGGGTGGTGTTTCTCTTTCAGATTTCTGAGACAATTTTTAAAATGCGTGCTAACTCCCGGCTTTCCGCCTCAGGAGTGGAGTTCTGTGAACGCTCGCTCTTGGTCAGCGCGCGCTCATATACTGCAAGTGGGCGTGGTCAGCGCGAGTGGGCGTGTCCGCTGCTGGGAGGCGGCGTTGCCCTGGCAACAGTATGCCGTGTCAGCCCTGGATCGGCTGGGCGGTCTGCTGCGAGTATTGGAGTTGAATCAGGGGGAAATTAGCAAGATAAAAACAGTTTAGACAATTTTAAAAATGCGTGCTAACTCCCGGCTTTCCGCCTCAGGAGTGGAGTTCTGTTGGAACGGGTCTCCTCTCGATCAGCACAGCGTCTCACAGTCCACTGCTGCACTGTGGGTCTATCGCTTCCCCGGCTCTATTAGATTACGCTCATCTGGCGCTTGGCATTGTGGGGAATGTAGTTGTTTCTTCAAAATGGTGCGACCACTTTCACAAAAACGGCGGTTTTCATTTCAATTTCTGTGCCGTGGTTCTTATCAATAATAGACACCTCTTCATGGAAGTTTGTGTGACATTGTCGTTATATCCTAGCAACAGTCCTTAATGGAAGAATTCATCGCGGTTCCCCAAAAGGGGTTCATTGTTTTGTAACATTGATCGAGTGGATCTTGGGCAAGAAAGATAAGAGTGTGGCAAACCACATAGTCAGAGCAGCCATGCCAAGGAAAAAGCCCCCATCACTCAGGGAATACATGAATTTACCGCCAATCACAGGCCACCATCAATGTGGAACATGCGTGTGTTGTTCACTGACAATGGAGGGAGACTTGTTCCAACATGATGGCATTTCATGGAGGCACTCAAAAGTTACAAACTGTAAAACTAATTTTGTGATTTATGGCATTCTATGCCCTTGTAACAGACTTTACATAGGGAAAACCAGCCAAGAAGTGAGACAGCGAATTAATCAGCATAAATCGCGAATTAAGAGAAACATCCTCACTGCACCGCTTGTACAACACTGGACTGAATATTCGCACTCAGAAAATGATCTGAAATGGACCGTGATCTCCAAGGTGGAACCCGACCCGAGAGAAGGTGACCTGGAAGAAAAATTGTCTTCGCGAGAAGCGACTCTAATTCTAAAATATAACTCTGCAGTCACAGGACTAAATGAGATGTCAGAGTTATACCATCTCTAATGCACTACCACACCCACAATGTGATATAACGGAGTTCCGTTGATCAAAGGATTTCCATAAGGACATCTAAGCATGTACACCCAAAACCATCAAACTACATTGCCCAAGATCCACTCGATCAATGTTACAAAACAATGAACCCCTTTTGGGGAACCGCGATGAATTCTTTCATTAAGGACCGTTGCTAGGATATAACAACAATGTCACACAAACTTCCATGAAGAGGTGTCTATTATTGATAAGAACCACGGCATAGAAATTTAAATGAAAACCGCCGTTTTTGTAAAAGCGGTCGCACCATTTTGAAGAAACAACTACATTCCCCACAATGCCAAGCACCAGATGAACGTAATCTAATAGAGCCGGGGAAGCGATAGACCCACAGTGCAGCAGTGGACTGTGAGACGCTGTGCTGATCGAGAGGAGACCCGTTCCAACAGAACTCCACTCCTGAGGCGGAAAGCCGGGAGTTAGCACGCATTTTTAAAATTGTCTAAACTGTTTTTATCTTGCTAATTTCCCCCTGATTCAACTCCAATACTCGCAGCAGACCGCCCAGCCGATCCAGGGCTGACACGGCATACTGTTGCCAGGGCAACGCCGCCTCCCAGCAGCAGACACGCCCACTCGCGCTGACCACGCCCACTTGCAGTATATGAGCGCGCGCTGACCAAGAGCGAGCGTTCACAGAACTCCACTCCTGAGGCGGAAAGCCGGGAGTTAGCACGCATTTTAAAAATTGTCTAAACTGTTTTTATCTTGCTAATTTCCCCCTGATTCAACTCCAATACTCGCAGCAGACCGCCCAGCCGATCCAGGGCTGACGCGGCATACTGTTGCCAGGGCAACGCCGCCTCCCAGCAGCGGACACGCCCACTCGCGCTGACCACGCCCACTTGCAGTATATGAGCGCGCGCTGACCAAGAGCGAGCGTTCACAGAACTCCACTCCTGAGGCGGAAAGCCGGGAGTTAGCACGCATTTTTTAAATTGTCTAAACTGTTTTTATCTTGCTAATTTCCCCCTGATTCAACTCCAATACTCGCAGCAGACCGCCCAGCCGATCCAGGGCTGACGCGGCATACTGTTGCCAGGGCAACGCCGCCTCCCAGCAGCGGACACGCCCACTCGCACTGACCACGCCCACTTGCAGTATATGAGCGCGCGCTGACCAAGAGCGAGCGTTCACAGAACTCCACTCCTGAGGCGGAAAGCCGGGAGTTAGCACGCATTTTTAAAATTGTCTAAACTGTTTTTATCTTGCTAATTTCCCCCTGATTCAACTCCAATACTCGCAGCAGACCGCCCAGCCAATCCAGGGCTGACACGGCATACTGTTGCCAGGGCAACGCCGCCTCCCAGCAGCGGACACGCCCACTCGCGCTGACCACACCCACTTCCCATGTCAACCTCAGCACTATAAACATGTGCTGTAACCGGAAGCGCAGCGGTCGAGCGCAGCGGGCGCGACGATTGCGCACCGAAGGCGCGCATAAGGCAAGCTCGTCTGCGCTCGTCCGCGTCGAGGACGGGCCAACGGCCACCCCCCCTGCGACTCCAGGACCACGACCACCTATTGATACGGTGAGATTAACCTACTCCACCGACGAACTACTAAAACTTAGGCATTTGGCGGTCCAACCACATACACCCCCGCATCTAAGCTATTCCAATCACATCCTAGGCCATTCTCATGTCCTACTTGCAACAAATGTACTGCGAAACCTTCTACAAACGACCCACCATTAATTCAAGCAGCGTTAATAAACGCCAGATCCCTTCCCAAACACAAAATAGAAATTGACGATTTAATCGACGCGCACAAACTGGATCTTTTGTTCGTCACCGAGACATGGGGCGATGACGCCTCAGGACCCGACTTCACAGAAGCCACTCCAATCAACTACAATGTTTGTAGATTAGATAGACCAATAAAAAGAGGTGGCGGCATTGCCATAATTTACAAAAACCTCTTCAAACTCACGACTAAACCATTTGCCTGCCCAGAATACGAGTCTCTCATCTTTACTCTAGGCCTATCGGCAAAATCATCCTTCAAGGGCATGCTGATTTATCGCCCTCCAGGGTCAAGAGCTAAGTTTCTAGCTAACATAGGCAGTATAATTGAAGCAGTTGCAGACGCCCCTCACTTTACGCTACTAGGTGACTTCAATTTTCACCTTGAGACTTTGAATAACCACGATACTATGCAGCTTCTTGCGGACCTCTCAGCTGCAGGCCTAATGCAACTTATAAACTCCCCTACGCATCAGGCAGGTCACACATTAGACGGTACATTTACTAACAGTCCTCTTGTAAATGTCACCCAAATAATTCCACTCATCTGGACGGACCATTCAGCTATTTGCTTCACAGTGCAAACAAACCCCACTAAACCGAGCTTTACTGCACCAGCTCGTTCAACATACAGAGACTGGAAAAATATCAATATAACCCAACTAGCAGAGATGATGCAGGATAATCATATCCCCAATGAGCATGACCCTACTAAAGCATCCTCTAACTACCTGACAAACCTAGATATGGCCTGTAACAAGCTAGCCCCGCTCAAATCATCACACCGGAACAGAAAAATACCTTCAGCCCCATGGTTCACTGAGGCCCTACGCATGCAGAAACAATACTCCAGGAACCTCGAAAGACAGTGGCGTCGCAACTACAGTCCTGCAGACAAAACGAACTATAAAAATGCCCTCTCCATCTACAAAAGATTGATAACCACTGAGAAAAGCCATTACTTTACCACTCAAGTCAATCAGGCAAAGAACTCGGCAGGAGAACTATTCAGGGTAGTTACCACTCTATCCAACCCCCCTACGCCGCCCCTAGAAGGCTCTCAGTCACTGGCAGATGCCTTGGCCAGCTTCTTCGAGGAAAAAGTCAGCTCCATCTTCCAGACTTTCTCTCACTCTGCCCCCATACCATCTCCGAGCCCACTCCTTACGGGCACTCAGCAAACCTTATTAACTTTCAACCCCGTTGATCAGGATCACATTCAACGTCTGGTAGCCAGCACTAAATCCGGTTCCCCCCTCGATCCATGTCCCCCTTCCATTCTGAACCTCATCCCGGAAGCAATTTCCCCCCCCGTTGTCTACCATCTGCAACGCTATGTTCGCAACAGGTATATATCCCTCAGTCTGGAAGGAGGCGATCATAAAGCCATTGCTGAAAAAACCAACGCTAGACCCTCTCCTCCCAGCAAGCTATAGACCCATCGCCTGTCTCCCATTTCCAGCAAAGATTTTCGAAAAGTCCATGAACATTCAGCTATCAAAATTCATCAACGACAACAATTTGCTAGATGACACCCAGTTCGGTTTTAGACAGGGACACGGGACAGAGACAGCACTATTGAAAGCCGCAGACGAAATCAGAACAACCATGGACAAGGGAGGGACGGCCGTCTTGATACTCCTAGATCTCTCCGCTGCATTTGACACGGTCGATCATGTCACTCTGATCGACCGTGTCGCAGCTCTGTGAATAGGAGGAACAGCTAAAGATCTGATTGCCTCATTCCTCGCCAATCGTCCCCAGACTGTCAAAATGGGCAACTTCACCTCCCAGACCTTCTCACTCCCCTGCGGTGTTCCACAAGGCTCCTCGCTAAGTCCGACGCTTTTTAATATCTATGTATCGGACTTAGCGAGGGTGATAAAATCCTATGGCATTGCCCTTACCACGTACGCCGATGACACGCAACTAGTACTATCGGTGTACAACAACGGAGCAAGCGTTGCAGCCAATTTTCAGGAGGGAATGAAGGCAATAAGCTCCTGGATGTCATCAAACTGCCTCAAACTTAACTCCGACAAAACGGAGGTGATGACATTCGGGAGCTTGCGACCAACATGGTCCCCACAATGGTGGCCACCGGAGTTGGGATCCCCCCCCAACCAGTGGTTAAGGTCCGCAACCTGGGAGTCACCTTCGATAATAAGCTGACTTTCCACCACCACGCCAATGCCGTGGTATCATCTGCCTTCTACACCCTCAAAAAAATCAAGAAACTCCTTCCTTACCTACCACAGTCAGCCGGCAAAACACTTATTAGCACCTTAGTGTTTTCAAGAACGGATTATTGCAACTCACTGCTTCTGAATGCTAAGGAAGGGGTTCTCAACAAACTCCAGACCGTGCAAAACGCGGCGGCCAGAACCTTACTTTCTATTCCTAAATTCACTTCCATCTCCCATCACATTAAAGAGCTCCATTGGCTCCCAATCAGGAGTCGAATAAAATTTAAGGCTCTCTGTATAGCCTATAAGACCCTTAATAACTCAGGGCCAAAGTTCTTAAAAGAAGCTCTTCGACCATTGGAGCAACGCAGGACTCTTCGATCCTCCGCAGCCTTCATGCTGTACGTCCCTCGGACAAAAAAGGCCACTTGGGGAGACAGGTGCTTCACTACAGCCACAGCTAAATTGTGGAACACCCTCCCACTGCATATCACATCCGCTCCTACGCTCCTTAAATTCCGAAAAAGTCTCAAGACATGGCTTTTCTCTTCCTCCTAACTCCCCCGTCATACTTTAGGGAGCTCTGTGATCACCAGCGCCGAGACACCCGTATGGGTATTTGTGCGCTTTAAAAATAGCAAAAATAAAATAAAATAAATAAAACAAACAAGGTATGTCTCAGAAATCTGAAAGAGAAACACCACCCCAGAGTAGACGCATCGTACAAAAAGGCATCCGTTAAACCGCATGAGCTAGGAAACTGTATCCGCTTTGTTTAATCACAGACAAGTGGTGTTCCGAGCAGGAACTTTTTTAATCTCGTGCAATGATTCAACTTAGACGCATGGCATTAGGTCTCCATGGGAACAGGACAAGCATGGGTGTTCATGGAGTTCAGTATTTCGATAAATTAAGATGAAATTCTTGAAAGAGGATGTAACGCGTTTTAATCTTCAACATAAAACCGACTCCACTTTCCTATATCCGATATAGGAATCGGGTGATGAAATAAGAGCTGCATGAGCCAGCGCCTGTTTTACTTCAGGAAGACTCTCCTTCTTTGGGAAGGTAATTATCTGAGAGTTGCGAGTCATATGGCGTTCTTCATATTGTTTGTGTATCATATAACATCACATGGTTTTCGCTTTGCTTCGTAGACCACGACGGTAATCTTTTGACAATTGATTGTGTGTGTTGAAATTGACCACAATAATAATATTGAATTCCACCTGAAATTTGGACATACGACGTAGTGCATTGGAACTGAGAGTTACGCAGGATTGTTAAGAAGACAAGGTAATTTAGCTGAGGACGCTTGTCTGTTCTAAAGTTGAAAGTTTTACTCAGGAGTTAGGTTAGTAAGAATTGTTGTTTTATTCTTTTGCAGGACTGATCCCTCAAGGTCCTGAAGAGAACCCCCATGATTCAGGGGTTTCGAAACGCGTCGACCTTCCTTCTTTTTTCTTTTCAGGCTCATCTTGTGACAATATTATTGTGAAATATCGAGATTGTAAAAAGTTTTGGGGCCCGATGTAGGTAAATCCCATTTACCGATTTTGAAATACCGAATGCTACTGATTCGGTATTTCAAAATCGGTAAATGGGATGTAGGTCCCAACATCTGGAATCGTTTCCGATTCCTTACAAATTCGGTATTTACCGATTCGGTAAATACCGAATCGGTATTTGCTATTGAATCCTATGGGCCTTTGAAGCCCATAGGATTCAATTCAAATACCGAATCGGTATTTCCCGAATCGGTAAATACCGATTTTGTCAAGGGTGCAGGGGGTGTCACTTTGACACCCTCTAGCACCCCCAAAACGGGCATGTGTGCAATGTGGCACACAGACATGCCCTAAGGGCACGTCTGTCTGTCACATGGCACATGTGTACATGCACAGATGTGCATGTACACAGGAATCGGTATTTTACCATGGAGTTGTATTCCATGGTAAAATACTGATTCTGTAAGCCATGTGCCAATGGTAAATTGGCTACCTACATTGCTTTTTCGGTAATTTTACCGAATCGGTAAATATTACCGAATCGGTAATTATTTTACCGATTCGGTACATATTACCAAATCGGTAAATTTACCGAATCGGTAATGATACCGATTCAGTAAAATTACCGAAAATGTGCCCCTACATCTCGATAGCCCTTTACCGATCGGAAACGGCCGAAAATCGGTATTTTCGGCAGATTCCGATCGGTAAAGGGCTACCTACATCGGGCCCCAGATGGCCTGATATTTGACTACGATGTTATCATTGGAAATAATATAAAATTAAAATAGTACCCCACCACATACATTAATAAGAGGTTCGTCTGAACCCTGGTGAGGCTATTCACGTTTTTTCTTTCTTTTTTTCTTTTATTTCTTGACTCACACTTCTTTTTGGTTGCGAGATGAATGTACAGGACAGTTGTATTGACTAAATGACAGATGATCAATGTGATGTGTGATGGTAGCCCCAACACTTCTAAATACATTTCTTCTTTTTGTGTGTCCAAAAAAAACCACTTTTTCACATCCAAATGGATTATAGATTTTAAATATTCCCTCTCCTCTATGAAATTGCTTTAGAATCTTTGAAATAATACTGTTTTGGAATAATTGAGAATATTCAAAAAATAAAAAGATTAATACAGTCACAATTTGTTGTGTTGTAATGCTACAATTGTCTAAGTCATTGTGCACTCAAATGTGTTAAATCAAATAGCAGTACTGGCATCTTGTTTTGTTGAGAATTAACTTTAAAGGCGGCCACTCCCCTTCCTGTATGCGACGCTTGCCGTGGCTGCGCTTGTTTTTTTTGACATGGGTAGATTAAGCGATTTGCCCAGAATCACATGATGTTGCGCCGATGCCGAGACTCAAACCTCAACCAGTTCCAAAGTAAAGAGTCTAAACTGTAACACTGACCGCAATTACACGAGTTTGTATGTTTGTCTTCATGTGATTGTGGGTGCACATGTGGTTTTGAAGGTATATGTCTGGTGATGGTGGTTTGTTGGTGCATGCGTGTCTGCACATCTCTCTCCACACTCGGGAGTCTCTCAGTTCTGTGGTGGTCCATGTTTATGTCTTTATGTGGTTGTGGTATTGTTTGTGCATGAAAGTGTGTGTGGTTTTGGAATCGGCGTTTCCGTTTAGTGCTGTATGCCTGCTTGCGTGTATGTCTTCTTGTGAGTTTACCTCTGTGCGCTTGTGTTTATGCTTGTGTTATGCATTATCACACACACACACAGAAACAGGCGTGTCCATGTGCATAAATAGGCAGGTGTCTGCAGGTGAAATTGCCAATATGTAGACGTGTCTCCTGCTGTATTTTCACATGCTGGTGGTAGTAAGTGTGTGTGTGTGTGTTTGAGTGCCTATGCATGCGAGTGACTTTGGGTGTCTTTATCTGGGGTGGGTGTCTGTAAAGGTGAAGGCGTGTTTGCTTACAGATGGGGCTGGCCAGTAGGCATCCTTTTGTGTAGGTGTTTTCTATGCCTGCCTGATAAGAGGGACGTCTGCAAAGTTCGCCTCTCCCCAGGATTTTGCTTTTCATTTCTCACACATCTGCTTCAGGTGGAATTAAATTATATGAATAGAAATTATATTAAAAACACACAGGCTCCCAATTACCACACTCCCTCTGATCACACCTGTGTTGACGCCGCTCTTCAACCAGTCAGAGCTTCCCAGGTGAGCCGGGTTATATAAAACATACACCGGCCCACACTTACCAGGCCCTTAGATCCCGCCTCAATTCCGCTCCATCCGGGCCATTACGTCTGGGGCTCATTCAATTCCAAGACTCCTGAGTTATTAAATGTCGTTCCCCGACCAAATCTTAGGGGCAGGGTTACCATGTAAGCCAGTTGCCATGCTGACACGTTCCATTGTATAAAGAGATTAATATCCAAGGGCTGCCACATTCTGTGGCAGGTGTGGGCTCTGTCCCTCCAGAAGAACACGTGGTGGCCGCCCCGCAGGCAGAGGAAGTGAGGTAGCTAGGTGGCCCCAGGGGTGTTGGGTCACAGGTGTGCATGCCCTCTCTGTCCCATCCCTCCATCCTGAGTCAGTGGGTGAATTGGGCTGACCTGTTGCCCCATGTTCTATGCCCTTTGTGGGTGAAAGCAAAATGTGTCTGGCAGTACCATTTATGTATTTTCAAGTGTGTGTATTTTTTGTTTCTGATTTTTTTTTTCTTTTACTGAGTGAGGTTGATGAGAGCTAAAGCAATCTCTTGGCCAGATCTGAAAAGAATCAGTGACGCCTTCTGGCAAAATAAATTGAAGAAACGGGGGATGGCATCATGGGTGTACAAGTGGAAAAAGCGAGGGAAGTACAGGTTGCAGTGAAAATTCAAACATAGCTCTGGAGGACGTACCCTAAAAATAAAAATTGGGGTTTTAGATAGAGCTGTTTTTCTATATGTTTGTTTTTTATTCTTTTCCTTCCTAAATAATTGACCACACATATCTCAGCTAAAAAAGCATGCCGCATTCAGAAAAGATTTGAGTTTAACACGACAATGCTCAACGCCCCTTCATCCCCCAAATATGGTATATTATCTTGATGTGTTTAGCACACATTCTGCATTGGTATGGACTTACAGTGCCGATACAGTAGTTTTTACCCGTGATCCCGCCTGTAATGCTGTGACCCTGGCTCTTTCGGTGATCTTGGCTGTCTCAGTGTGATCCTGGCTGTCTCCACGTGGTGATGGCTGTAATTATGCGATGCCAGCTGTACTGGTGTGATCCTGGCTATGTTGGTGTTATTCGGAGATCGACCAGGTCAGTGGGTGCCTCCAATCACGTTAGCACAACACTGGTTGTCCCACCGCTCTGTCTGTTGTGACTGATCGCAGTTTTATTTGTGAATCGGGGTCTCCGGGTATCCTGGCCTGGTAGTTCAGGGGTTATGTTATGTTATTAGGGTTCTTCTATAGCGCAACGGCTACTCCAGTAGGAGTGTCCCGGCGCTTTAGCGAAGAGGTCCTTTAAGAAGAGGAAACATAACTGCAGAATAAAAGGAACAGCGAAGTTAACTGGTAAACAGCCAGGTTTTTAATGCCTTTCTGAACGACATCAGACTAGGGGCTTGTCTGAGAGAAATGGGAAGCTCATTCCAGGCGCGCGGGGCCAGGTAATGAAAAGAGCTCCCCCCTTGTCTGGTTCGCTTGATGGTTGGAACAACCATTTTAGACAAGGAGGCAGATCGCAAAGTTCTGCTCGGCTTGTAAAGAGCAAGGCGCTTCCTAATGTACCTAGGGCCTGAGTCATGAAGGGCCTTGTAGGTCAGCGTCAGGCTTTTAAAGAGAGCCCTCTTGGCTATAGGAAGCCAGTGCAGTTCCTTCAACAAGTCAGAAGCACTAGCTCGTCTAGGGAGTCCATAAATAGCCCTGGCAGCTGAATTTTGGACTACTTGAAGTCTCCTCACGAGATATTTAGGGAGTCCTAGATAGAGGGCATTTGCATAGTCCAAACGCGACCCGACAAGTGCTTGGACAATGACCCTTCGATGGTTCATAGAAATCAAGGGGAGGAATTTCCTGAGCATCCGCAGGATCCCGAAACATTTCCCCGAAAGACAGGATATTTGAGGCCCAAAGGTTAACTCATTGTCAACAATGATACCTAGATTTTTAGCCTTGGTACTTGCATTAACCGGTGGAAACAGGTCTTGTGGCCACCAACTTTTCCAGTTAGGTTCAGAGACACATCCAAAAAAAAGCAGCTCCGATTTATCGGAGTTGCATTTTAAGCCGTGTCTTTTGAACCAATCAAAGACTGCTTCTAGGCAGCCTCTGATGCGGATCCCATCGAACACCTCATTCTTGTCGTATGTGAACAAGAGCTGGGTGTCGTCAGCGTAAGACACGATCTGAGCGCCGAACGACTCCGCAACCTCTGCAAGGGGGGCCAGAAAGATGTTAAAGAGCAGGGGGCTAAGAATAGACCCCTGAGGGACCCCCACTTCCAGAGTTGCCATAGCTGCGGAGTGAGGTGGCGCCCAGATCGTTTGTCGACGGCTAGCTAGAAATGATTTGAGCCAGTTCCACACCGTCCCCCGGAGACCACAATCCCAGAGTCGAATTAGGAGGGTATCATGGGGAACAGTGTCGAACGCCGCCGACAGGTCCAACATGACCAACATGGCCTTTCCTCCAGTATCCAAGACCTCTCTGATGGCAGTGGTGACTTCAAGTAGCGCGGTCTCTGTGCTGTAATTAGCACGAAACCCAGATTGAGTGGGGTGCAACAGATTGTTATTCTCGATGAAGTCAGAGATAGATCTGTGCACATGTCTTTCCGCCACCTTTGCCAGAGCAGGGAGGAGAGAAATAGGCCTGTAATTGGCATGTATGAAGGGGTGGTATACAAAACAAAGAACCCAGTGAGGGCAGTGTCCTGTTGAGAAGGTTCCTTACTGACACTCAGTTGCAGCAGATTGTCTTTGTATTTCTGTAATGTGGGATCAAGTCCACGGATGGTCCACTCACCCTGCTGCATACCCCTGCATCATTACACACTTCCCTACTTTATTTTGAACATCTCTGTATCAAGTAGCCCACAACTTAACTTTGCATCCTGACCCGGCTAGTAGCTTGCAGTGGTACTACTGTTCCTACATCTGTAGTGCCTAAGATGGGACCTGGTGTCAGTGCATTTCATGATCGCTCAGAGCTGGGGCTTCTTGAAGGCAATGTAAGGTTCAGTGATGCCAGATCAGAAGTGCCTCCTTCCGAGGTGATGGTGGGCGCTCCAAAGACAAAATGATTTTTGATGTAGTACCAAAATACTCATGCTGTTCCTGGGCTTACTATTTCATCTGAATAGGAAGTACCTCTTTCTGGAGAATTTAGTATTCTTGATTAGTTTTCAGTTGTACACAAAATAAGCAGCCAGTGAAAGGAAATGCCGTATTGTGTTATTACAAAAGGGGATGATGGACGGAGCGGTTCAGCAAATCAAACACTCACCCCCAGTCAACTGATCTGAGTTTAATCCATCACCATTCTTTAGCTCACTCAGCCACCCCAGTTCAGACATGGTCATATGCAAATCAGTCTGCCCTGTGCCTCATGGGAACAGTCCAGCCTGAACTGCCAAGCCATGTCTTCCCTGGACCGGAAACAAGCATCCTTGGACCAGTTTCGGATTCATAATCATCATCAGCCAGGCTATCTTGAATCCAGTGGCCAAGTGAGCAAGGGACTCACGTCTGAGCATACCCTGCCAACTTAGGGCGAACAAAGCGTTACAAAAGGGGATGATGGACGGAGCGTTTCAGCAGATCAAACACTCAACCCCAGTCAACTGATCTGGGTTTAATCCATCACCATTCTTTAGCTCACTCAGCCACCCCAGTTTAGACATTGCCATATGCAAATCAGTCTGACCCTGTGCCTCATGGGAACAGTCCAGCCCAAACTGCCAAGTGATGTCTTCCTTGGACAGGAAACAAGCATCCTGGGACCGGTTTCGGATTCATAATCCTCATCAGCCAGGCTATCTTGAATCCAGTGGCCAAGTGAGCAAGGGACTCACGTCTGAGCATACCCTGCCAACTTAGGGCGAACAAAGCGATACAAAAGGGGATGATGGACGGAGCGTTTCAGCAAATCAAACACTCACCCCCAGTCAACTGATCTGGGTTTAATCCATCACCATTCTTTAGCTCACTCAGCCACCCCAGTTCAGACATGGCCATATGCAATTCAGTCTGACCCTGTGCCTCATGGGAACAGTCCAGCCCAAACTGCCAAGCCATATCTTCCCTGGACCGGAAACAAGCATCCTGGGACCGGTTTTGGATTCATCATCCTCATCAGCCAGGCTATCTTGAATCCAGTGTCCAAGTGTGCAAGGGACTCACGTGTGAGCATACCCTGCCAACTTAGGGCGAACAAAGCGATACAAAAGGGGTTGATGGACGGAGCGTTTCAGCAAATGAAACACTCACCCCCAGTCAACTGATCTGGGTTTAATCCATCACCATTCTTTAGCTCACTCAGCCACCCCAGTTAAAAAAAAAAAGAATTCAGCAATGTTGTACAAAAATGTACATTATTGAAATTAGCTGTCTGCAAAGAGTTGGATTGCTGGGAACAATGGGGCCAGGAGATGTTGCTGCAAGTCACCCAGCACACAAGTCTACAGATATTTCCATCACTCACATAGTATGAGTTTCATGAAACTAAATTACCCAGTCTTTTTGATGAAAGAGTTAAAGTCTCTGAGCCTGAATACATTTGGTCAGAGTTACTTGCATATTAAAATCCTTTTATTCATATATGATAACACTCCACCTTGAACAATATTGCGCACAAGTAAATCCCACTCAAGGGGTAGGGAGTGGCTATTCCAGGGAGGGGATTTCCTTGCAAGTTTTAGACACACCCACAAGAGTTTGTATGCGCTGTCAAACTCTTCACCACACATGGCCAGAGATGTACTACTGTCAAGTGCAGGAGTAAATCCCTTTGTAGGATGGCATTCGGTAAGGAGCAAACCAAAACTGGTGGGAATCTAGACGAAGCGATTTGTACACAGAGAAAAATAATTTTGGCATGGAGAAAAAAACATATTGCATAGCTCTAATAATTTTTTTCCGCCAGGTTTAACAGTGCATCAGGTATGCATGCAGAAGTACTCTATGGTGTGGCATGCAAAAACTCCCATGGGTTGTCCAGAAGTATGCCTACACACCTGCAACAGTTGTAGAGCTAGAAATCCACAGCTGTAGCAGGTGTCCAAGCGAACGTCTGGAAAATGTCTGTGTGTCTCAGGATCTCATAAATTTACAGCCATACTGAATCCTCGGTACGCAGGGGCAGATTTACAATTTTATTTGTGAACCGGGGTCTCCAGCTATCATGGCATAGTAGTTCAGGGGTGGTATAAAAAAACAAGCGATGGCATAGCCAATCGGTCTCGCCTTTGTGTTTAGCCATGCAACAGTTGATGAGTTGATGTTGTTTTACCAAGGATATTGTGCAGCATAATTAATACTTATAAGGTCCCAAAGGCGAGAACTATTGGCTATGCCAATGCTTGTTTTTGTAAAAACAACAAGTGATGGACCGAATGTGGATCAATGTCACACGTTCCCCCAGTCAAAAGATCTGGGCCCAAATCCATAGTTTTTTTGCACTCCACACCACCCTGGGTTAGACAATGGCGATATGCAAATCAGCTCTGACCCTGTTGCCCCATGGGAACAGTCCAGTCCGAACTACAAAAGCCATGTCCTTCCCAGAACGGAATCAAGCATCCGAGGACCGGACCGGTTTCGAGGTAACACCTCTCATCAGCCCGGCTAGCTTGACTCCAAGTGGTGTGGAGTGCCTGGGACCCACGTCTGGGCATCCCCAGCGCACTTAGGGCGGCAATTGCAAAAACAACAAGTGATGGACCGAATGTGGATCAATGTCACACATTCCCCCAGTCAAAAGATCTGGGCCCAAATCCATCGTTTTTTTGCACTCCACACCACCCTGGGTTAGACAATGGCGATATGCAAATCAGCTCTGACCCTGTTGCCCCATGGGAACAGTCCAGTCCGAACTACAAAAGCCATGTCCTTCCCAGAACGGAATCAAGCATCCGAGGGCCGGACCGGTTTCGAGGTAACACCTCTCATCAGCCCGGAGCCACTTGGAGCTTGACTCCAAGTGGTGTGGAGTGCCTGGGACCCACGTCTGGGCATCCCCAGCGCACTTAGGGCGGCAATTGCAAAAACAACAAGTGATGGACCGAATGTGGATCAATGTCACACATTCCCCCAGTCAAAAGATCTGGGCCCAAATCCATCGTTTTTTTGCACTCCACACCACCCTGGGTTAGACAATGGCGATATGCAAATCAGCTCTGACCCTGTTGCCCCATGGGAACAGTCCAGTCCGAACTACAAAAGCCATGTCCTTCCCAGAACGGAATCAAGCATCCGAGGACCGGACCGGTTTCGAGGTAACACCTCTCATCAGCCCGGCTAGCTTGACTCCAAGTGGTGTGGAGTGCCTGGGACCCACGTCTGGGCATCCCCAGCGCACTTATGGCGGCAATTGCAAAAACAACAAGTGATGGACCGAATGTGGATCAATGTCACACATTCCCCCAGTCAAAAGATCTGGGCCCAAATCCATCGTTTTTTTGCACTCCACACCACCCTGGGTTAGACAATGGCGATATGCAAATCAGCTCTGACCCTGTTGCCCCATGGGAACAGTCCAGTCCGAACTACAAAAGCCATGTCCTTCCCAGAACGGAATCAAGCATCCGAGGACCGGACCGGTTTCGAGGTAACACCTCTCATCAGCCCGGCTAGCTTGACTCCAAGTGGTGTGGAGTGCCTGGGACCCACGTCTGGGCATTCCCAGCGCACTTAGGGCGGCAATTGCAAAAACAACAAGTGATGGACCGAATGTGGATCAATGTCACACATTCCCCCAATCAAAAGATCTGGGCCCAAATCCATCGTTTTTTTGCACTCCCCACCACCCTGCGTTAGACAATGGCGATATGCAAATCAGCTCTGACCCTGTTGCCCCATGGGAACAGTCCAGTCCAAACTACAAAAGCCATGTCCTTCCCAGAACGGAATCAAGCATCCGAGGACCGGACCGGTTTCGAGGTAACACCTCTCATCAGCCCGGCTAGCTTGAATCCAAGTGGTGTGGAGTGCCTGGGACCCACGTCTGGGCATCCCCAGCGCACTTAGGGCGGCAATTGCAAAAACAACAAGTGATGGACCGAATGTGGATCAATGTCACACATTCCCCCAGTCAAAAGATCTGGGCCCAAATCTATCGTTTTTTTGCACTCCACACCACCCTGGGTTAGACAATGGCGATATGCAAATCAGCTCTCACCCTGTTGCCCCATGGGAACAGTCCAGTCCGAACTACAAAAGCCATGTCCTTCCCAGAACAGAATCAAGCATCCGAGGACCGGACCGGACCGGTTTCGAGGTAACACCTCTCATCAGCCCGGCTAGCTCGACTCCAAGTGGTGTGGAGTGCCTGGGACCCACGTCTGGGCATCCCCAGCGCACTTAGGGCGGCAATTGCAAAAACAACAAGTGATGGACCGAATGTGGATCAATGTCACACATTCCCCCAGTCAAAAGATCTGGGCCCAAATCCATCGTTTTTTTGCACTCCACACCACCCTGGGTTAGACAATGGCAATATGCAAATCAGCTCTGACCCTGTTGCCCCATGGGAACAGTCCAGTCCGAACTACAAAAGCCATGTCCTTCCCAGAACGGAATCAAGCATCCGAGGACCGGACCGGTTTCGAGGTAACACCTCTCATCAGCCCGGCTAGCTTGACTCCAAGTGGTGTGGAGTGCCTGGGACCCACGTCTGGGCATCTCCAGCGCACTTAGGGCGGCAATTGCAATAACAACAAGTGATGGACCGAATGTGGATCAATGTCACACATTCCCCCAGTCAAAAGATCTGGGCCCAAAACCATCGTTTTTTTGCACTCCACACCACCCTGGGTTAGACAATGGCGATATGCAAATCAGCTCTGACCCTGTTGCCCCATGGGAACAGTCCAGTCCGAACTACAAAAGCCATGTCCTTCCCAGAACGGAATCAAGCATACGAGGACTGGACCGGTTTCGAGGTACCACCTCTCATCAGCCCGGCTAGCTTGACTCCAAGTGGTGTGGAGTGCCTGGGACCCACGTCTGGGCATCCCCAGCGCACTTAGGGCGGCAATTGCAAAAACAACAAGTGATGGACCGAATGTGGATCAATGTCACACATTCCCCCAGTCAAAAGATCTGGGCCCAAATCCATCGTTTTTTTGCACTCCACACCACCCTGGGTTAGACAATGGCGGTATGCAAATCATCTCTGACCCTGTTGCCCCATGGGAACAGTCCAGTCCGAACTACAAAAGCCATGTCCTTCCCAGAACGGAATCAAGCATCCGAGGACCGGACCGGTTTCGAGGTAACACCTCTCATCAGCCCGGCTAGCTTGACTCCAAGTGGTGTGGAGTGCCTGGGACCCACGTCTGGGCATCCCCAGCGCACTTAGGGCGGCAATTGCAAAAACAACAAGATATGGACCGAATGTGGATCAATGTCACACATTCCCCCAGTCAAAAGATCTGGGCCCAAATCCATCGTTTTTTTGCACTCCACACCACCCTGGGTTAGACAATGGCGATATGCAAATCAGCTCTGACCCTGTTGCCCCATGGGAACAGTCCAGTCCGAACTACAAAAGCCATGTCCTTCCCAGAACGGAATCAAGCATCCGAGGACCGGACCGGTTTCGAGGTAACACCTCTCATCAGCCCGGCTAGCTTGACTCCAAGTGGGGTGGAGTGCCTGGGACCCACGTCTGGGCATCCCCAGCGCACTTAGGGCGGCAATTGCAAAAACAACAAGTGATGGACCGAATGTGGATCAATGTCACACATTCCCCCAATCAAAAGATCTGGGCCCAAATCCATCGTTTTTTTGCACTCCACACCACCCTGGGTTAGACAATGGCGATATGCAAATCAGCTCTGACCCTGTTGCCCCATGGGAACAGCCAAGTCCGAACTACAAAAGCCATGTCCTTCCCAGAACGGAATGAAGCATCCGAGGACCGGACCGGTTTCGAGGTAACACCTCTCATCAGCCCGGCTAGCTTGACTCCAAGTGGTGTGGAGTGCCTGGGACCCACGTCTGGGCATCCCCAGTGCACTTAGGGCGGCAATTGCAAAAACAAAAAGTGATGGACCGAATGTGGATCAATGTCACACATTTCCCCAGTCAAAAGATCTGGGCCCAAATCCATCGTTTTTTTGCACTCCACACCACCCTGGGTTAGACAATGGCGATATGCAAATCAGCTCTGACCCTGTTGCTTCATGGGAACAGTCCAGTCCGAACTACAAAAGCCATGTCCTTCCCAGAACGGAATTAAGCATCCGAGGACCGGACCGGTTTTGAGGTAACACCTCTCATCAGCCCGGCTAGCTTGACTCCAAGTGGTGTGGAGTGCCTGGGACCCACGTCTGGGCATCCCCAGCGCACTTAGGGCGGCAATTGCAAAAACAACAAGTGATGGACCGAATGTGGATCAATGTCACACATTCCCCCAGTCAAAAGATCTGGGCCCAAATCTATCGTTTTTTTGCACTCCACACCACGCTGGGTTAGACAATGGCGATATGCAAATCAGCTCTCACCCTGTTGCCCCATGGGAACAGTCCAGTCCGAACTACAAAAGCCATGTCCTTCCCAGAACGGAATCAAGCATCCGAGGACCGGACCGGCCCGGACCGGACCGGTTTCGAGGTAACACCTCTCATCAGCCCGGCTAGCTCGACTCCAAGTGGTGTGGAGTGCCTGGAACCCACGTCTGGGCATCCCCAGCGCACTTAGGGTGGCAATTGCAAAAACAACAAGTGATGGACCGAATGTGGATCAATGTCACACATTCCCCCAGTCAAAAGATCTGGGCCCAAATCCATCGTTTTTTTGCACTCCACACCACCCTGGGTTAGACAATGGCGATATGCAAATCAGCTCTGACCCTGTTGCCCCATGGGAACAGTCCAGTCCGAACTACAAAAGCCATGTCCTTCCCAGAACGGAATGAAGCATCCGAGGACCGGACCGGTTTCGAGGTAACACCTCTCATCAGCCCGGCTAGCTTGACTCCAAGTGGTGTGGAGTGCCTGGGACCCACGTCTGGGCATCTCCAGCACACTTAGGGCTGCAATTGCAATAACAACAAGTGATGGATCGAATGTGGATCAATGTCACACATTCCCCCAGTCAAAAGATCTGGGCCCAAATCCATCGTTTTTTTGCACTCCACACCACCCTGGGTTAGACAATGGCGATATGCAAATCAGCTCTGACCCTGTTGCCCCATGGGAACAGTCCAGTCCGAACTACAAAAGCCATGTCCTTCCGAGAACGGAATCAAGCATACGAGGACCGGACCGGTTTCGAGGTACCACCTCTCATCAGCCCGGCTAGCTTGACTCCAAGTGGTGTGGAGTGCCTGGGACCCACGTCTGGGCATCCCCAGCGCACTTAGGGCGGCAATTGCAAAAACAACAAGTGATGGACCGAATGTGGATCAATGTCACACATTCCCCCAGTCAAAAGATCTGGGCCCAAATCCATCGTTTTTTTGCACTCCACACCACCCTGGGTTAGACAATGGCGATATGCAAATCAGCTCTGACCCTGTTGCCCCATGGGAACAGTCCAGTCCGAACTACAAAAGCCATGTCCTTCCCAGAACGGAATCAAGCATCCGAGGACCGGACCGGGTTCGAGGTAACACCTCTCATCAGCCCGGCTAGCTTGACTCCAAGTGGTGTGGAGTGCCTGGGACCCACGTCTGGGCATCCCCAGCGCACTTAGGGCGGCAATTGCAAAAACAACAAGTGATGGACCGAATGTGGATCAATGTCACACATTCCCCCAGTCAAAAGATTTGGGCCCAAATCCATCGTTTTTTTGCACTCCACACCACCCTGGGTTAGACAATGGCGATATGCAAATCAGCTCTGACTCTGTTGCCCCATGGGAACAGTCCAGTCCGAACTACAAAAGCCATGTCCTTCCCAGAACGGAATCAAGCATCCGAGGACCGGACCGGTTTCGAGGTAACACCTCTCATCAGCCCGGCTAGCTTGACTCCAAGTGGTGTGGAGTGCCTGGGACCCACGCCTGGGCATCCCCAGCGCACTTAGGGCGGCAATTGCAAAAACAACAAGTGATGGACCGAATTCGATCAATGTCACACATTCCCCCAATCAAAAGATCTGGGCCCAAATCCATCTTTTTTTTGCACTCCACACCACCCTGGGTTAGACAATTGCGATATGCAAATCAGCTCTGACCCTGTTGCCCCATGGGAACAGCCAAGTCCGAACTACAAAAGCCATGTCCTTCCCAGAACGGAATCAAGCATCCGAGGACCGGACCAGTTTCAAGGTAACACCTCTCATCAGCCCGGCTAGCTTGACTCCAAGTGGTGTGGAGTGCCTGGGACCCACGTCTGGGCATCCCCAGCGCACTTAGGGCGGCAATTGCAAAAACAACAAGTGATGGACCGAATGTGGATCAATGTCACACATTCCCCCAGTCAAAAGATCTGGGCCCAAATCCATCGTTTTTTTGCACTCCACACCACCCTGGGTTACACAATGGCGATATGCAAATCAGCTCTGACCCTGTTGCTTCATGGGAACAGTCCAGTCCGAACTACAAAAGCCATGTCCTTCCCAGAACGGAACCAAGCATCCGAGGACCGGACCGGTTTCGAGGTAACACCTCTCATCAGCCCGGCTAGCTTGACTCCAAGTGGTGTGGAGTGCCTGGGACCCACGTCTGGGCATCCCCAGCGCACTTAGGGCGGCAATTGCAAAAACAACAAGTGATGGACCGAATGTGGATCAATGTCACACATTCCCCCAGTCAAAAGATCTGGGCCCAAATCTATCGTTTTTTTGCACTCCACACCACCCTGGGTTAGACAATGGCGATATGCAAATCAGCTCTCACCCTGTTGCCCCATGGGAACAGTCCAGTCCGAACTACAAAAGCCATGTCCTTCCCAGAACGGAATCAAGCATCCGAGGACCGGACCGGACCGGACCGGACCGGACCGGTTTCGAGGTAACACCTCTCACCAGCCCGGCTAGCTCGACTCCAAGTGATGTGGAGTGCCTGGGACCCACGCCTGGGCATCCCCAGCACACTTAGGGCGGCAATTGCAAAAACAACAAGTGATGGACCGAATGTGGATCAATGACACACATTCCCCCAGTCAAAAGATCTGGGCCCAAATCCATCGGTTTTTTGCACTCCACACCACCCTGGGTTAGACAATGGCGATATGCAAATCAGCTCTGACCCTGTTGCCCCATGGGAACAGTCCAGTCCGAACTACAAAAGCCATGTCCTTCCCAGAACGGAATCAAGCATCCGAGGACCGGACCGGTTTCGAGGTAACACCTCTCATCAGCCCGGCTAGCTTGACTCCAAGTGGTGTGGAGTGCCTGGGACCCACGTCTGGGCATCCCCAGCGCACTTAGGGCGGCAATTGCAAAAACAACAAGTGATGGACCGAATGTGGATCAATGTCACACATTCCCCCAGTCAAAAGATCTGGGCCCAAATCCATCGTTTTTTTGCACTCCACACCACCCTGAGTTAGACAATGGCGATATGCAAATCAGCTCTGACCCTGTTGCCCCATGGGAACAGTCCAGTCCGAACTACAAAAGCCATGTCCTTCCCAGAACGGAATCAAGCATCCGAGGACCGGACCGGTTTCGAGGTAACACCTCTCATCAGCCCGGCTAGCTTGACTCCAAGTGGTGTGGAGTGCCTGGGACCCACGTCTGGGCATCCTCAGCGCACTTAGGGCGGCAATTGCAATAACAACAAGTGATGGACCGAATGTGGATCAATGTCACACATTCCCCCAGTCAAAAGATCTGGGCCCAAAACCATCGTTTTTTTGCACTCCACACCACCCTGGGTTAGACAATGGCGATATGCAAATCAGCTCTGACCCTGTTGCCCCATGGGAACAGTCCAGTCCGAACTACAAAAGCCATGTCCTTCCCAGAACGGAATCAAGCATACGAGGACCGGACCGGTTTCGAGGTACCACCTCTCATCAGCCCGGCTAGCTTGACTCCAAGTGGTGTGGAGTGCCTGGGACCCACGTCTGGGCATCCCCAGCGCACTTAGGGCGGCAATTGCAAAAACAACAAGTGATGGACCGAATGTGGATCAATGTCACACATTCCCCCAGTCAAAAGATCTGGACCCAAATCCATCGTTTTTTTGCACTCCACACCACCCTGGGTTAGACAATGGCGATATGCAAATCAGCTCTGACCCTGTTGCCCCATGGGAACAGTCCAGTCCGAACTACAAAAGCCATGTCCTTCCCAGAACGGAATAAAGCATCCGAGGACCGGACCGGTTTCGAGGTAACACCTCTCATCAGCCCGGCTAGCTTGACTCCAAGTGGTGTGGAGTGCCTGGGACCCACGTCTGGGCATCCCCAGCGCACTTAGGGCGGCAATTGCAAAAACAACAAGTGATGGACCGAATGTGGATCAATGTCACACATTCCCCCAGTCAAAAGATCTGGGCCCAAATCCATCGTTTTTTTGCACTCCACACCACCCTGGGTTAGACAATGGCGATATGCAAATCAGCTCTGACCCTGTTGCCCCATGGGAACAGTCCAGTCCGAACTACAAAAGCCATGTCCTTCCCAGAACGGAATCAAGCATCCGAGGACCGGACCGGTTTCGAGGTAACACCTCTCATCAGCCCGGCTAGCTTGACTCCAAGTGGTGTGGAGTGCCTGGGACCCACGTCTGGGCATCCCCAGCGCACTTAGGGCGGCAATTGCAAAAACAACAAGTGATGGACCGAATGTGGATCAATGTCACACATTCCCCCAGTCAAAAGATCTGGGCCCAAATCCATTGTTTTTTTGCCCTCGGATCGGTTTCGAGGTAACACCTCTCATCAGCCCGGCTAGCTTGACTCCAAGTGGTGTGGAGTGCCTGGAACCCACGTCTGGGCATCCCCAGCGCACTTAGGGCGGCAATTGCAAAAACAACAAGTGATGGACCGAATGTGGATCAATGTCACACATTCCCCCAGTCAAAAGATCTGGGCCCAAATCCATCGTTTTTTTGCACTCCACACCACCCTGGGTTAGACAATGGCGATATGCAAATCAGCTCTGACCCTGTTGCCCCATGGGAACAGTCCAGTCCGAACTACAAAAGCCATGTCCTTCCCAGAACGGAATCAAGCATCCGAGGACCGGACCAGTTTCGAGGTAACACCTCTCATCAGCCCGGCTAGCTTCACCCCAAGTGGTGTGGAGTGCCTTGGACCCACGTCTGGGCATCCCCAGCGCACTTAGGGCGGCAATTGCAAAAACAACAAGTGATGGACCGAATGTGGATCAATGTCACACATTCCCCCAGTCAAAAGATCTGGGCCCAAATCCATCGTTTTTTTGCACTCCACACCACCCTGGGTTAGACACTGGTTATATGCAAATGAGCTCTGACCCTGTGCCTCATGGGAACAGTCCAGTCCGAACTACCAAGCCCCCCCCCCCACCCCCACCATTGAAGGCAGAACCTCTTCCAGTGAAAACAACCTGGATTTTAGAGTAGCGGTGTATTGCACAAAAATGCAATAAAAAACATAGCATTGGCATAAGTTTGCTCCTGAATTTTCAGTCCCACACAGACATCACTCCACTTTTGAGTCATTCCCAGTCATTTGTCTGTGATCTCCCTTTGGAGCCACTTCCCCCCTGTTAGGGAAATGTCGTGCCTCCTCCTCTCTCAGCTGACCTTCACCGTCTGTGCCCGCCACTGCTTTTCTGAGCAGTCACAGGCAGTGCTACTCTTTTACTTCTGTGTGATCTTGGTCACCACTGAGCAGGGTCAGTCCTGGCAATCACCAGCCAGCAGAGCAGCACACGTGCCAGCAGATACAGATAGCAGAGGGGCAGAATGATGCCACAGCCTATAGAAACGTTTGTTTTGCCCAGTAACTGAGACAATTGACTCAAACTCTCATCTTAGGCCTGACCTATCAATATGCAGGTTAACAGTCTCCTCACAGTGATAGTGCAGGAGTTGTAATTAAACTTGAATTGAGGAGCTACGAAAATGGGGTGGGTGTTTCAACCACTGTGACGGCGGCTCATTATTCTTCATTCGGGTCTGCCCGAGGTAGGATGGATGACACCCAATTGCTCCACACAGATATAATACAAGTCAGATGTAGATCTCTGCAGGAAGGAATCCCACCTGGAGGAAAATACACTAAGACATAAAAAACCTCCAGGTGACAAGGTTGCCATCGAGGTCTGAGATCCAAAGTGATGACTGAGAAGTTCCAGAAGATCCAAGTAGAATAAGGAGTGAGAGGAAAGATCAGGCACAAACTGTACTGGAATGAAACATGACTGAAGGTACTCACTAAATTCAAACACAAAAATAGAATAAGCATTTGCAATGCAATCGGTCTCGCATTTGTGAAAGTTAGAATTATTGGTGTTGTGTGGCCCTGCACACTCAAGCACAAGCACTTCGCAGGGCCCCCCTAAAGCACTGCAAAATGTCCCTCACTGAAGCACTGCACAGCGTCCCTCACTAAGGGACTGTATCGTGTCCTCAATAACATAATGCATTAAAAGCTACAGTACAGTTCGGGTGGCTGAAGTCAGTTGCATGCATCTAACACAGTTCAATTGCCTGGGTGGCTCACTAGAGCCACGTTCAAAGCACCCGCCTCGGAACCTAGTATAAATCCGGCGCTGCCTTGAGCATCTCCAAAATGTATACAAAAGTATTTAGTAACATCACACAAAGAATGTAAAAGTTTTAATAAAGAACAATAATATGCCACAAAGTGTGTGCAGAACTCACGCCAGCCGCCAAGCATCCCCAAAATGTTTAAAACAATAAAAGTAATATCACACAAAGCGTGTAAAAGTTTAAATAAAGAAAAATAACATTGCACAAAGCATGTGCAGAACGCATGGCTGCCGTGAAGCTGAAGCACTGGTAAATGATTCGGCCGGGAACCTTTCAGCCTGCGCAAAGTAAAGATAGCACTCACGAGCCGAGGCAGGCCAACATAAAGAAAAGAGTGCTCTCCAAGTATCATGCAGAGTAAGACCACATGTAACAGTGGCAGTCGTCATGGAAATTTACTAAAAAAAGTAAACAAGGAGAGACTACTGAGCACATTAACCAATGAAATGCAGACATTTAGGAAAGACAGTAAAAAGAGCCAAATAAAGAAAGGGAAGGTGCTTAAAACCCATATTCAAGCTACAATGTGTCCCGAAGAGACGGTGCATACGCTGTCTAGGCAAGACCTAAAAATTGACAGAAATAGAAGCAAAGTGGAGACGAACCCATGAAAAAAATAATGCATGGACTAAGTCGCAAAGCAGAGCTCTGGTCTTCAAGTGCCATTTCATTAGGAAAAAGACATGACCATAAAATTATGCAAAAACAGGAAGTGAGGCAGCCATGTTGAATTGGAATAAGTAGAAGCCATCTTAGATTTGGAATTTTAGTGGAAACAAAATCCTGGTCTTTCATAGGAAAGGGCACAGCAATAGACAGACCAAACATGAGCGGGTATGTTTTCCTAGGTTTTCCTAATTCTCACCATGCTGTGTGAAGAATGCCAATACGACTGCCTCACAAAGAAGTGGAATGAACAGAAGAGATCAGAACATGCTCCTTCTTGAGTGAGGTGCTGGGTGCAGTCTTCCTTCTTTCTTCCAGAAGAGGGAAGCCCGCATCCAGCACCTCACTCAACAGGGAGCAGAGGAGGATGCCACGTGCCCAAGGAAGCAAAATGTTGATCTCTCTTGGAGGTCATGCAGCCACACAAAACAATTCCTGCGATCCTTCCTCACCATGCACTAGTCTTCCTTGACCGCACGAGCAGCTGTGGCACTGCCCGGACCTTAAGTACAACAAGCTGTCTGTGAAGGTGCTGGGCAGGGAGTTCAGCCTCTTCTAGCATTATTATCATCGGTTGAAAAGTTGTTTATGACAAAAAATAAGAAGTAACCTCTTACCATGCTGCCATTCAAAGAGTGTGAGTAAAGTCGAAAATCTTGGCTAGAGAGTTATTCTTTTCCATACCATTTTCGCCATTGGGTCATCAACACACAGGTATATGATTTCTAAGGAGCTTTGAACAGTTCTGCAGTTCCCTTTGTGGTATTTTATATGATATAGTCTGCTTGGACTAATTTGTACTTTTTTCGTCATTTTATATAGCGCAAACTTGACTTGAAGGTATCCAAGCGCTTTACATGAGCACCAGTTAGTTACACATGGACACGTAGGCACGAGGAGATTAAGTGATTTGCCCAGTGATTTGCAGTAACCATCTAATTTGAAATTTTGTGTATACTTGTGGTCCTGAGCTGGCATGGTTGGAGGGAGAGAAGAGGAGAAAACTCTTAAGATGGACATTGTTATTGTCATCCAATATCTGAGTGTCTTTGTGAGATGTAAATGAACTGTCAGAATGTATAGATATTTGGACCCTGCACTGAGCGAACTATAATATAGTCCTCCAAGTTGTCCAGTAATGTGTGACAGATCTCTTCAGTTTCTCTTTGCCTGTTCATTTGGTGATGTTCAGTTTTTGCTGTACAGTGCTGGTGATGGGCAACCCTGCTGGCAGTTATATCTTATGTGAGTTTAAGAGGTATGAGTTATGATTTGTTGCCGGCTGCTGCATATTATGGTTTTAGTATTATTGTGGGCCACAACTGTTATATATTGAAGTACAGAGGGGCATATTATCAAGGGGGTTTATCTCCGCTTTTTTGGCTTCAAAAGCCAAGAAAGCGGAGATAAAATTATCTCCCTATTACCTAGCTGTCGCTAACACCAGTTAGCGACAGCTAGTAGGAGATAGCGACCATCTTGGGCCCCGCTTTGCATGTCAGTGATATTTATCACTAATGACATGCAAAGTGGGCGTGCCAAGATGTTCGCGACTGGAAACAGTCGCTAACATCGCTATCTCCTATTACCAACTTTTGGAGATATTCGCGCTTAGCACGAATAACTCCAAAAGCTAACACCAGCCCCTGAGCAGTTCTTAGCCATGTTATCCAATGGTAGGTGGATAACATGGCTAAGAGCATTAGCTCGGTAATGCATGAATATCGCTGACTTTTCAGCGATATTCATGCATTTCGGCCGATTTTTATCGCTTAGGAGATAAACCTTGATAATAGCAAGGTTCCTAAGCGATAAAAATCGCCGCAGCTCGGCGATAAAAATATCGCCGCTAAACCAGCATAGCGATAATTATTGCTAGTTGTTGGTAATATGCCCCAGAATTATAGAATGCCATGGTGAGCCATAATTATTACAAAGAACAGTGGTCCCTATAACAAATATTTTGTAAGCAATGATCATACACTTAATAGATTGTATGTCTTCTGTCCATCCGGACAGGAATTTATTTTTTGATCAAAAGAGTAGTTTTTGGTTGTTAAAAATGTCAAGCGGGCACAGCCGTGACCTTCAACATATACAGGACAATAACAAAAGGAACAAAATGGAAAAAGCACAAAATATGTCTGTACACTTGTGTTTCAGTAGGACAGACGTTAAATGTTAAACCGCACCATTGCAATTATCCATGTTACATACACATTTTGCATATGGGGTTATGTGTCGACGTTTCGATGCCTTTCTTAGAATGTGGGCATCATCATCAGGACATTGGATGACATTATTGTTGTCTTAATCATTGAAAACGTAAAAATTGGCATGTATATGTTGAAGGTCACGGCTGTGCCCGCTTGACATTTTTAACAACCAAAAACTACTCTTTTGATCAAAAAATAAATTCCTGTCCGGATGGACAGAAGACATACAATCTATTAAGTGTATGATCATTGCTTACAAAATATTTGTTATAGGGACCACTGTTCTTTGTAATAATTAATGCCCAAGGTCCCTATGCTATACCTTAAGGGTTCCCTCGTTTGTTTGAAACATGGTGAGCCATAAGTCAGCTCTTTATTTCCTATCTGCAAATGGAATCAGTTTGCAGGTTGAATTGTGTGCAATTTGTCAGTTATAAGCTGAGGATTGCACTTGAGGTTGCACCTGTTTACTGGGCTTAGTTGCCAGGATGTGGGTGGTGCAGTTTTCTAGGAAATACCCACGTTTTCAACTGTCTTCTGAAGTATATATGCTCCCAATTTTTTCTAATACTGACTAGTAATGAGTTCCAGAGCTTGTTGGTTTGTTCTGAGAACGCAGTGCCTCCTACAGATTTTTTTTGGGTAAGGTGGTACGATACGTGGTGGAAGCCTGGAGCACAGTGTTCTGTCTGGTTTGTACTGCTTGAATTTAACTTGCAAGGATTGTGGCCCTTTTCCTTGGGAAGCTCTGTGGACCATGCAGAGTGCCCTGGACATTGCCTGAACATTACCCATCTAGCTATAGGTAGCAAATTGAGTGATTACAAGACTGGAGTCATGCATGGTGTTTGAAGGCAAAGAAGCCATGAACAAACATTCAGTCATTACGTGTGTTTCACGTGTGTACACAACCAATATGACCAATTTCAGTATGTGTGGTTTGTGTCGCCTTGCGTGCGCAAGAGTATTTTTAAATACGAACCTTGCAGATTATGATTTTGTAGGTATTATTTTCATTTGTCTCTGTGTTTCTTGATTTCCTTCCTTCCACATGTAACTTATTTTTGTACTATTCTGGCTTGCCCTAAATTTTCCAGCCTTGGAAAAGTCCAAGTCTCTCGGCTGCTACTGGGCGAAACACATGTTGGCTGAATTTGTGATATGCAACTGAAACATTAGCTATCAAGTTCTGAAACTTTCAATTAACAACTTATTCTGAAGGATCGGCAGCAGGTTCACAGCTCTGGCTGAATTTGTGATATACAATAGAAACAATTCTGCTTACCTAATGTATGAAACTTACAAACGTACAACTTGTAATGAAGAGCCTGTTACAAGTTCATGCTCTTTGAAATGATTTTATGTAATAAATATCAGGAAATACACCTGATTACTTGCTAATTTGGAAATACCCTTTCTACTTTGAGTGTGGTATAAGCATCTTCCCATCAGGGATCAAGGATAGGTCTGAATCCATGGTTACTCCTAGATTCTAATGCCTCAATGTTGTCAAAGAGGCTTCAAGGCCTTCTAGGCCGTCGGGTGATAGGCTGGTAGTTTTGTCATTGCCACGTGTCATAATCTCTGTCTTTGTGGTATTGAGCTTCGTATATTCATCATCCATGTGTTTATGGCAAGAAGGCAGTCACCAAGCTTTAAATTGTGGAGGTCTTCATGGCTATCCATTTTGAAAATGATTTGGGTGTCATCTGCATAGGTGAGGTTATGATTTAATCAGATTTGGTAAGGGGGTTATGTAGTGTTAAGTGTTAAAAGGTTGTGATTGTTACTGAAGCCAGCACTTGCTGCCTGGTTGGCAATTCAGGAGAATCCAGGAGGTCAATTAAGAATATTGGATTGCAGCTGTGTTCTCCTAGACCTGTACTTCTGGTATACTAAGTAGAAGCAATATAAAGGTACTGAATAACATGTTCAGCTTTTATAAACCCCTGGAATCTTCTTGAGGACAAAGGTATACATTTTAAAACACGAACCACTTATATAGCTTTTATAGCTAGCTGAACAATTCAATCCCAGCCAGGAAAGAGACTTGCTAAAAAACCTGACAGCTCATGGAAAGAGGCATGGATTACAAGGAATTGAACTTTAGTAGGACATTCCGGAACACCACAAGCCATGGAAATAGTCAAATAATTAAAAGTGAAACTCGTGTTTTACTAGAACTACGCAAAGTTTATTTTTCATCAAAAATGTTAATATATGCAAAATTGTCAAATGTATTTCCAAATATAATGAGTGTACTGAAATGGAAGCAGACATGAAATCTTTGCCCCATGTACCATTAGGGTAGGTTTTTATTCATCCAATATACAGCAATGCGTTTGAAGAACAATCAAACACTTGTGCAGAAAATGTACAAACAGCGGTTTCATTCATAGCATCATACGGTATTACAGACCAAAACGTAATACTGTCTGCTTCATAATTCTGGCGATTTTCACAGAGCGAAGCAAAAACAAAGGAGGTCCTTTCAGTCATAATTAAACACTATAGTAACAATGGCGAGGCTATAACACTTAGAATCATGTTATTTTTCATGGAAATCTATAATCCATTCACGACTTTTCATGATTACATTTCACATTTACAAATGTTCCATATCACCCACGATCCTTCCCCACCATTCGAAAAATCAAAGGTTTTCTGGCATCACAGTTTGCTCTGATGCAGGAAAATGTCCACCAAATGAGGTTTCTACTTCTCGGATATGTTTTTGAGAGCAGAAGTGTTATACTTTAGAGTTTCAATAGGGTATTATAAAGGAGGCCTATTTTCATTGAATGACTGGATACAATTAAAAAAAAATTTTTTTACTACGTTGCAAATCAGGGCAAATGTACATACATCAAGATTCATTATTGGCTGCGTCCGTATCAAAACTATAAAGCAGCAATACATGTTGTCACTTCCACATGTCATAAAAACAAACCCATACACATAACCCCTATCACCCACCACCCATATTATGGCAGCCCTATTACGGGGAGACATCCTCTGCGACAATTTTTGGCGGATCACAGATGTATCCCCTAAACTTGTTCCATGCCCGCCATACTTTTCCCCACTTTCGAGGACATCCGCGATGAATAAAAACTGCCTTTTCCACCCCAATCGCCTCATCCATATCTCTACACCATTTTTGGTGCGTAGGCAGTGCGTCCGACCCCCACAACATAGCAATTTTACGTTTCGCCATCATCATATCTAGCATAGCCCAATCTTGTTCTTGGTGGTTGAGGTCATTCGGCTCCAATACATTTAGCAGACATCGCCTCGGCTCGGTAGGATCGAAATTTCTATTGCCTGGGAAATAGTGTGCATTATTTTGACCCAATATGCCACAATGCGTGGACATTCCCAGATGGTGTGATAAAACGTGCCCTCCCCCGCAGCTGCGCAGGCAGTATTTGTGCGATGCCGTTCCTAATACATAGAGCGTTGTCCTAGTGTAATACATGCGGTGGAGCACTTTGAGTTGGACCAGCCGGAGCCTAGATGGTATCGCCGTCTCACAGGATGAGAACAGAGCTTCCTGCCATTCCCACTCATCAAAGTCGCTCACTTCCCGGGACCAGGTCTGTCTCAGCTTGGACGTTGGGTCTGGCAAGTTGTTGACGAGTTTACGGTACGTCAAGGACGTCGCCCTGTTCGTCATGTGTCTGTCAGAAGTCTATCTTCCAATGGGGTGGCCTCTTGTAGGGAAGTGCCCGGTGGTATGACTGTCTGGAGTGCATGTCGGATTTGGAAATATCTAAATTTCTCCTTCTGCGCCATGCCATACTGTGTTTGTAAATGTACAAAATCGACCATCGACCCCTTTTTCCAAAGATCACCCACTACAGAAAGACCAATATTGTCCCAATTTTGGAACCCTTTACTCCTGCGGAGGCAGGCCAGCTGTTGTGAGTCACACAGTGGTGTCATTTGTGTGATAGTCCCTGCACATTGTAATCGGGCATGCACTTGGTACCTGTTGGACCTAGATTACCCAAGCCTACATATGGTAGCTTGGCACAGTAGTGGTCTACAGCTAACTCAAGGCGTTGGCTAAGTACTTACAAGTCTCACCCACAATAACACAGTGATGAACCACTAAAATAAAGACACAACACCTCTGTTTGGAAAAATACCGTTACCTTTTATAAAAATAATATGGCTCTTTGGATTTTAAATCATACAGGTTACAACATCAATTTCTTTTAGGAGTAAACATTACACTTTCACTAGGGAAATGACTTTTCCCTCTTCCAGCTGTGGAAAAAGAGCAGTAAATCATATACTATTGTCAAGGATTCAGTAATACATAAAGATAACTCTTTGGATAATTAAGTGAATCTCCTAAGTTTCACACTATGCAGGGTTACTTTACATTAATGCACAATGACACCAATACTTCAATAATAAAACCTGCCAATACACTGGTTATGCTATCACATTCAGGGTTATGCTCTCTAATCCCTTATCTTCTATGGCACAGAATGAATTCCAAGGGAATTAGAATGGTCAAGGCACCTTATTTGTTTATAGACCTGTTAAGGTATCTGTTAACTTTTACCCCTTAGTGCCCAGCACTTCCCTTTTCACACCCCCTCTCTCCTTACTGTCTTGGTGGCAGATATGCCACAGTCCACAGGCCTTCAGATGACACCTGCCTCTTGGGCTCCCCCGACCAGCTGCTTTCCTGTGCTGGCGTGGGGAAAACCTTGCCGACTTCCTCAGCCCAAGCGCGCTTCCACCTGTCAGCGCTGGGCTAGGGGGCCTCGTTTTAGGCTCAGCGCGGTGATTTCCTGCTTCTGTGTGTCGCTAGGGGTTGAATGGGCGGTCTTCTGCTCAAGCGCTAGTTCCTCTCGTTAGCGCTCTTGAGTGGGGGATTACCGCCGCCGACGCGGCGCTCAGGGGAATCTTCCGGCGCCACCTCAGGCAACCCGATGGACGCGCTGATCTCTGGAGCATGCGCGTCACTCCTCGACGGCTCCGCCTCTCGAGACGCGCTGCTCCTCGGCGCCTGCGTGTTCCTCGCCGGACCTCGCCTCACAAGGAACGCTGCACCCCTGGGCCTGCTCGACCCTAGGCCCCTCCTGCTTTAAGTAGCGGTCGCGCTACTACCTTGCGCGGAAGCGTTTCCTGGCTCCCACCGACGCGCCCGGTGCCCCCGGGGTCCCGCAGACAGTTCACACAGCGCCGCTCCTCACACGCTGTCACTTCCCTCACTTGGCTCCAGGGAAGGTATCCTCCTGATCGGGCACTCGCTCCTCCGGATGCTACAGGCTCCACAGTTCCCCAACCACACCAAGGCGCTTCAAGGGGTCCACAACTGATTCGACACCCTGGTAGGTGCAGCGCTGGGCAGGGGATATGGGAATAAGTTTCAGAAGGAAGGACCTGTCAGTTTTTACGGGAATGCTGATTAAGAAGGGTCTTCCTTCTCATGTAGCTCGATGTCGTTATCAATAGTTGTTGTCTTGGGAGAGGGATTGGTCAAAGGCTGAAGGGGGAACAATCCTCTGAAGTAACTGTCAGCCTCAGTGACAAACTAGCTGCTCTCAGTGTGTCCACCTCCTCTCACCACTGCCTCACTCCTCTACTCTGGGGTCAGCACCAAATGGCTGCTGGTCACTGGCCTTATATAGGGTGGGCTGAGACCTGCAGAAGTCTCTAGTTAATTCCAGAAAGTTCCCTAATGTTATCCTATGGACCTGTCCTCCAGCAGTGTCCGTTATGGCAGTTGGTGGACACCATTTTAGGTCTCTGGAGATCCCTAAGGTTTCAAGGGGGTGACTAGGCCTCACAAGTGATGAGGGAAAAATGGCGTCATCGCCAAGGAACACCTAGCCCCCTGACAGCATTAAAAAACTCCTGATGGACACATGTAAAAATAAAAAATAGAAACTCTGGGAGGCTAAGGGGGACAAAAATAAATCATGGTGGTTAGAGTCTTCCCAGAAGCAGACAGGTCTAACACGCGTCCCCCCCAGCTGAAAGTGGGGAGAACTACCCAACCCCTTGGGAGTCCTCATCACTAAGGCGGAAATACCTGGATAGGCCGTCTGCGTTGGCATGGTCCGCCCCAGGTCGGTGTTCCACCCTGAAGTCCATTCCCTGTAGGGAGATGGACCACCTTAGCAACTTTGGATTCTCCCCCTTCATTTGCATCAGCCAACGAAGGGGGCGATGGTCAGTCTGAACTAGGAAGTGAGAACCAAACAGGTATGGTCGCAGCTTCTTCAGAGCCCAAACCACCGCAAAGGCTTCTCTCTCAATTGTACTCCACCTCCTTTCCCTGGGGAGTAGTCTCCTGGACTAGAAGACCACGGGTTGATCCAAGCCCTCATCATTTAGCTGCGATAACACTGCCCCAATGCCATGTTCTGACGCATCTGTTTGGACAATGAATTCTCTAGCAAAATCAGGGGCCTTGAGAATGGGAGCGGAACACAATGCTTGTTTCAAGGTCATGAAGGCTCGCTGGCAAGCCTCCGTCCAGACTACCCGTCGGGGTTGCTTCTTGAAAGTAAGCTCAGTGAGGGGGGCCACGATAGTGCCATACCCCTTCACGAAGCGACGGTAGTATCCAGTGAGGCCCAGGAAGGCTCGGACCTCTGTTTGAGTCTTGGGGGGCTCCCAGGCGATGATAGCCTCAATCTTTGCATGGAGGGGCTGCACCGTCCCTCTGCCCACCAAGTGACCTAGGTACACCACCGACCCCTGTCCGATCTGACACTTGCTGGCCTTGATTGTCAATCCAGCCTGTTGCAGGGCATGAAGAACAGCTTGCAAGTGCTGCAAATGGTCCTCCCAGCTGCTACTGAAGACAGCAATGTCGTCCAGGTATGCAGCAGAAAAAGCTTCCATTCCAGAAAGGACCCTGTTCACCAGCCGCTGAAAAGTGGCAGGGGCATTCTTGAGCCCAAAGGGCATCACACGAAATTGGTAGTGTCCCTCAGGTGTAGAGAAGGCTGACCTTTCTTTTGCCTCCTCGGTAAGGGAAATCTGCCAGTACCCTGAAGTTAGGTCAAAGGTACTTAAGTATTGAGCAGCTCCCAGCCGGTCAATAAGCTCATCCGCCCGTGGGATAGGATGTGCATCAGTTTTGGTCACTGAGTTCAAGCCTCGGTAGTCCACACAGAATCTCAATTCAGGTGTGGTGCCTGGTGGGGCAGCCTTTGGTACCAAAACCACCGGGCTAGACCAAGGGCTTCCAGAAGGTTCAATCACTCCCAGCTCCAGCATCTTGGCAACTTCACTCTTGATGTTGGCCTTCACCTTGTCCGACAGCCGGTAGATTTTAGACTTCACAGGTGGGCTGTCTCCTGTGTCCACGTCATGGGTACACAGGTGGGTCCTACCTGGGACAAGGGAGAACAGAGAAGAAAATTGCTCCAGGATCTGGCGGCAATCACTCTTCTGTTCAGGAGTTAGGGATGGCGAGAGAATTACTCCCTCCACCGACCCATCCTTTTCTTGGGACGAGAGAAGATCAGGGAGAGGTTCGCTTTCTTCTTCCTCTGCTCCATCGGTTACCATCATCAAGACAACCGCGGGCCTCTCATGATGTGGCTTGAGGCGATTGGCATGCAGCACCCTGTGGGGCTGCCTCGGGGCCTTAAGATCCACCAAGTAGGTGGACTTCCCCTTCTTTTCCAACACCTCAAAGGGGCCTGTCCCACGTCCTGGAGGGCATTTAGCTCTCCAGGTTCCATCACCCACACCTTCTGTCCAGGCTCCAGTTCCACGGGGTGAGCGTTGTGGTCATACCACTCTTTCATTACTGCTTGGCTGGCCTCCAAGTTGTCTGAAGCTTGCTTCCACAACTTAGCCATTTGGCTCCGGAAGGCCAGCATGTAGCTCACCACGTCCTGGGGAAGCTTTCTGGGAGTCCGTTCCCATCCGTCTTTCACCAGGCTGAGAGGTCCCCGTACAGGGTGCCCGTACAAAAGTTCAAAGGGGCTGAAGCCCACTCCCTTTTGTGGCACTTCCCTGTAAGAAAACAAGAGACAGGGTAGGAGGATGTCCCATTTCCTCCGCAGGCTCTCAGGTAGACTCCGGATCATACCTTTCAAGGTTTTGTTAAACCTTTCCACAAGACCATTGGTTTGTGGGTGATAAGGAGTGGTAAACCGATAGGTAACTCCGCACTCCTTCCACATAGCCCGCATGTATGCTGAAAGGAAGTTAGTCCCCCTGTCGGACACAACCTCCTTGGGGAAACCCACTCGGGTAAAGATCCCCATCAGGGCCCTTGCCACCACAGGTGCAGTAATGGTCCTCAGAGGTATTGCCTCTGGGTACCGTGTGGCATGATCCACCAAAACCAGTATGAACCGGTGACCAGCTGAAGTTGGTGGATCCAATGGCCCCACAATGTCGATGCCCACCCTCTCAAAGGGGGTGCTAACAACAGGTAGTGGTTCCAGGGGAGCTTTAAGCTTCACTCCTGTTTTCCCACTAGCTTGGCAGGACACACACGTCCGACAATATGTATCAGACGCCACTTTCATTCGAGGCCAGTAGAAGTGGGGGACAAGCCGGGCAAAGGTCTTGTCCTGTCCTAGATGTCCTGCCAATGGTATCTCATGAGCCAGTTCCAGTAGAAAGGCTCTAAAGCATTGAGGGACCACCAAGGCTCTGGCTGAACCGTGGCTAGGTGCCTTGGGCTCACTGTAGAGGAGTCCATCCTCCCAGTAAATCCGGTAGCTCCCTTCAATGTTTCCCGCTGCCTGGGCGTTGGCCTGTTGCCGCAGCCCCTCGAGAGTAGGACACTCTTTCTGAGCTTTGCAAAACTCTTCCCGGGAAGGACCTCCCTCCACATGCCATTCAGTAGGGATGGGTAGGTTCTCCAGGGAAGCAACACTCTCCCCTGTGGACTCCAGATCCACCTCCGCAGGTGGTCCAGCTGTCTCACGAGGTGGAGATGTCGAGGCAGGGTCCTTCTCCTCTCTGGCAGCCGGCTGGGCCATTGTTCCAGGCTCCAGCGTAAGCAAACTTCCCCTTCGGGCAGTCGCTGACCTTGTGCTGACACAAGTCCAGTCAGGGGGTCCCAGCATCGCAGAGTGAGTCTGGTACTCCACCCTCCTCCAAGCATTGTGCTCCATATCATTCCCTAACAGGCAGTCAACAGGCACGGCAGGGCTTACGGCAACTCGAAGTGGACCTGCAACCCCTCCCCACTCAAAGGGAACCTCAGCCACAGGGTAGTGGCCCAATCTGCCGTCAGCCATTACGGCGGGATGGAGTACATCTGGGATGACCTGCTCTGGAGACACCAGCTGACTCCTTACCATAGTCATGCTGGCTCCTGTGTCTCTCAGAGCCTCCCCTCTACGGCCATTGATGGTGACCCACTGCTCATACTTAATAGTATTGGAGGGCAGCTGGGTCTTGGGAACCATCTCCTTATCTCCCAGGGACACTAAGGTGACACCCGCCCGCTCCCCCCCATTAACCAAAGGCATCTCCTCCCCGAGCACTACACTAGTGATTCCCGGGGTTTTTCCTCCAGTGGGAGGGGGTGGTCTTTTTGGGCATCTCACATCTCCTTTATAGTGTCCCACACCACCACACTCAAAACAATGAACAACCCTTGGCTGCTGGCTTTGGCCAGGGGTAGGGTTGCGAGGGGGGTTACTCTTGGGGATGAATCCTCTGCCCCTTCCTTGCGAAGTATTTTGTGGCCCTTTGAGAACTCCCTCTTAGTTTCCCCTCCCTCTTTCTTCTGGGGGGCGCCCTGTCCTTGCTTCTGGGAATTCCCTCCAGTCCCCTTAGTCGACACCCGGGTACTAACCCAGATGTCCGCCTCCTCAGCAAGCTTCCTGGGGCTGGTCAGCTTGCTGTCCACCAGATGCTGTCTTAGTTCGGGAAGACACTTCTCGAGTAGGTGTTCCTTGAGTATGAGGTCATATAGTCCCTCATAGTCTCCTACTTCACTGCCTCTTACCCAACCCTCCAGGGCCTTCCCGGAGTAGTCCAAGAAATCTACCCAGTTTTGTGTGCCCAGCTTGTAGCTGCCCCGGAACTTTTGCCTATATTTCTCAGGGGTCAACCCAAACTTCTTGAGCAGCGCTGATTTCATAGCCGGATAGTAGGTCTGTTCACTCTGGTTAAGGGCCAACAAAGTATCCCTGCCAGTGGGGGGCATGTATTTGTATAACCCACCTCCCCAGTGGACTTCCAGAATTCCATGGGCCCTCAGCGAGACCTCGTAGGCGGCTAGCCATTTAGCAATGTCGTCACTGGGTACATAACAAGCCATAATGTCTTTTGGTAGGTACGGTCTAGGTTCCCTGGTGTTGGTTTGGTTATCGCTGCCACCATTCTCTGGTTTGGGGGTACGTAAATTCAGGGCTTGCAAATCCATCTCTTTGATGGTCCGCTCATGCTCCAACCTCTTTTCCTCCCTCACCATGTCCATCCTGGCTAGTTCTATTCTCATCCTCCTCTCCTCCCTCCTGTCTTCTAACTCGGCGTCGGTCAGGCCCCTCTCTGACACACTACTGCCCACTCTAGAAGGTGTTCTAGGACCTGTTACAAGGTTCTCCCCTCCCGCCTGGTACAGTGTTGCGGTCTCCAGGACAGTGTCCTTGTCACTCTCCTCAGGATCTACCTCCTCCCCGGAATGAGCCTCTACCCATGCCCGAATACTGGTCAGCAGCTCCACTTTTCTGGCGCCTTTCTTGAAAAACACCCCCTGCTGCTGACACCATTCCTTCAATTGGGTCACAGTATAATTGTCTAGCTCTTCCACATTTACCTCCATTCTTATTTGAAGTATAAAATGCTACACAGGAGAAATCCACAGAAGGACCTAAGGTCAACCTCCACCCACCGCCAGAAGTCAATTTAGAAAAACCAAAAATGTAAATTAGGAGGGCCGCAGGGAGAAAACTCCAGGTGGGGTCTCGTGGTTGGCACTGCGTTACTAATAAGTGAGTGTAAGTACAAATCCGCGATCCCACCGCTGAAACACCAATTATGTTGGACCTAGATTACCCAAGCCTACATATGGTAGCTTGGCACAGTAGTGGTCTACAGCTAACTCAAGGCGTTGGCTAAGTACTTACAAGTCTCACCCACAATAACACAGTGATGAACCACTAAAATAAAGACACAACACCTCTGTTTGGAAAAATACCGTTACCTTTTATAAAAATAATATGGCTCTTTGGATTTTAAATCATACAGGTTACAACATCAATTTCTTTTAGGAGTAAATATTACACTTTCACTAGGGAAATGACTTTTCCCTCTTCCAGCTGTGGAAAAAGAGCAGTAAATCATATACTATTGTCAAGGATTCAGTAATACATAAAGATAACTCTTTGGATAATTAAGTGAATCTCCTAAGTTTCACACTATGCAGGGTTACTTTACATTAATGCGCAATGACACCAATACTTCAATAATAAAACCTGCCAATACACTGGTTATGCTATCACATTCAGGGTTATGCTCTCTAATCCCTTATCTTCTATGGCACAGAATGAATTCCATGGGAATTAGAATGGTCAAGGCACCTTATTTGTTTATATACCTGTTAAGGTATCTGTTAACTTTTACCCCTTAGTGCCCAGCACTTCCCTTTTCACACCCCCTCTCTCCTTACTGTCTTGGTGGCAGATATGCCACAGTCCACAGGCCTTCAGATGACACCTGCCTCTTGGGCTCCCCCGACCAGCTGCTTTCCTGTGCTGGCGTGGGGAAAACCTTGCCGGCTTCCTCAGCCCAAGCGCGCTTCCACCTGTCAGCGCTGGGCTAGGGGGCCTCGTTTTAGGCTCAGCGCGGTGATTTCCTGCTTCTGTGTGTCGCTAGGGGTTGAATGGGCGGTCTTCTGCTCAAGCGCTAGTTCCTCTCGTTAGCGCTCTTGAGTGGGGGATTACCGCCGCCGACGCGGCGCTCAGGGGAATCTTCCGGCGCCACCTCAGGCAACCCGATGGACGCGCTGATCTCTGGAGCATGCGCGTCACTCCTCGACGGCTCCGCCCCTCGAGACGCGCTGCTCCTCGGCGCCTGCGTGTTCCTCGCCGGACCTCGCCTCACAAGGAACGCTGCACCCCTGGGCCTGCTCGACCCTAGGCCCCTCCTGCTTTAAGTAGCGGTCGCGCTACTACCTTGCGCGGAAGCGTTTCCTGGCTCCCACCGACGCGCCCGGTGCCCCCGGGGTCCCGCAGACAGTTCACACAGCGCCGCTCCTCACACGCTGTCACTTCCCTCACTTGGCTCCAGGGAAGGTATCCTCCTGATCGGGCACTCGCTCCTCCGGATGCTACAGGCTCCACAGTTCCCCAACCACACCAAGGCGCTTCAAGGGGTCCACAACTGATTCGACACCCTGGTAGGTGCAGCGCTGGGCAGGGGATATGGGAATAAGTTTCAGAAGGAAGGACCTGTCAGTTTTTACGGGAATGCTGATTAAGAAGGGTCTTCCTTCTCATGTAGCTCGATGTCGTTATCAATAGTTGTTGTCTTGAGAGAGGGATTGGTCAAAGGCTGAAGGGGGAACAATCCTCTGAAGTAACTGTCAGCCTCAGTGACAAACTAGCTGCTCTCAGTGTGTCCACCTCCTCTCACCACTGCCTCACTCCTCTACTCTGGGGTCAGCACCAAATGGCTGCTGGTCACTGGCCTTATATAGGGTGGCCTGAGACCTGCAGAAGTCTCTAGTTAATTCCAGAAAGTTCCCTAATGTTATCCTATGGACCTGTCCTCCAGCAGTGTCCGTTATGGCAGTTGGTGGACACCATTTTAGGTCTCTGGAGATCCCTAAGGTTTCAAGGGGGTGACTAGGCCTCACAAGTGATGAGGGAAAAATGGCGTCATCGCCAAGGAACACCTAGCCCCCTGACAGCATTAAAAAACTCCTGATGGACACATGTAAAAATAAAAAATAGAAACTCTGGGAGGCTAAGGGGGACAAAAATAAATCATGGTGGTTAGAGTCTTCCCAGAAGCAGACAGGTCTAACAGTACCAAATATAAATTGTGTGTTCCGTAGGGCCAAACAATCCCGGGGGTTTACGGCGCCTATATAGATTCACCATCAGTCCTTTCCCTTCCAAGTCCTGCCTGTCTGCATGATATATCGGCTCGTCCTGTGGGGCATGCAACCAATAGTTGATTATTTTTAGGTGCGCCGCCCAGTAGTACAGCTGTACGTTCGGAAGTGCTATCCCTCCATCGTACCAGCTGTGTACCAATTTGTCCTGGGCAATCCGTGCAGGCTTGTTTCCCCATAGTAAACTGGAAACTTCCGCCGCTATGGCTTTGAAGTAGGCCTGTGGGACTAAGAACGGTGTGTTTTCGAGAACATAGAGAAAACGTGGAAACGCCATTATTTTATAGAGTGCCGCCTTCCCCAACAGTGTGAGGGGGAGATTACACCACACCACCATAACGCGTTTGAATTGGTCTAATTGGGGCTTTAAATTTTTCGTATAGAACTCATTGAAGTCAGACGTTGCATGAATGCCCAGGTATTTAAAGGCTTTGTCAGTGACTGGCAGCGGACAGTCCGCAGGCAGCAGCGGCGGCGGACCAGCCAGCACGTAAAGGACGGATTTGGACCAATTTATCATGTACCCGGATACCCTACCGAATATCTCGCACACATTCAATAGCTCCAGGATGGATTTTCTAGGGGAGGTTAGGTACAGCAATACATCATCAGCATATATAGATATGCGATCTTCCCAGGTATCAGTCCAATGGAGTCCTCGAATAGAGGGCTCCCATCGAAGCCATGCCGCGAGCGGTTCTAATATCAGCGCGAACAACAGGGGGGACAATGGCCACCCCTACCGCGTACCCCGCGCAAGGAGAAATCCCTTGAAATGTGCCCATTGGCCGCTACATGCGCCATTGGGTTATTGTAAAACAAACGGATCCAGGCACAAAATTTAGGGCCAAAGCCCAGGTGCTGCAGCGCTGTGAACAAATACGGCCACTCCACTGAGGAACCGGAATTGTTTTCCGGTTAGGTAAAGCATATAATCGATTATTTAGAATTAGCATGATGTATCTAGATTACTTACCGTAAAGTACGCAAACACTAGCATACACCCGAATTGCAGTAACTTAAGGTTCTAACATACACTGCTTTGCACGTATACACTTGCTTGACTTGACCGACGCCATTTTGTGGCCTCGCTCGAAGCCCTACATTTAATTATTGCACCGAAGCTGTTCCCCTGAGCAATAGCCCAACTGTTGCAATACTGCTGTCTCAGCTCGTTAGGCCTGTCAAGGTTATAGGTAGCAGGAGGAGGCCCGATAGGCACATTCCGGGAGGGGTGCAAGGCGGTCTCTCTCGGAGTTAGCAGAAGGTAGTCACCCGTACGACCTTGCTAATCTAGGATGAGCTAAACCAAGAGCCCTTTGTCTCCTATATATGGTCTTTCCCTCTGCACCAACCTGTAGCAACTTGTATTTTTCCATCTTAGGTAACGGTTTCGAGAATGTATGTATGAATGTAATATATGTGATGTTCTGATAATGTGCCAGCAGTCTTCTTGGCGGACCTCGTGGCGTTAGGTCGCAAGGAGCTCCTCTGGCATAGTTTGTTTGTTATAATAAACGATTGGACTTTCTGCACTGCCAACCGACTGATTATTGGTAATGGGAATGGGATTGGTTGTGAATATAACTCTAATTGGGAGGTGGTAAATATTTTCCGGTACTTCAGTTGGCGACTCCGCCGGGACTCCGCGTTGGGATCGTCCCTCTGTAATCAGAAAAGAAGCGGGACATTAAAAGGGGTGATCTTGATCGGGGGGTTGAAGAATAGACCAAAAAGAATTCGGGGTCTTTTCCGTCCTCCCGTTCGCGAGAACCCCAGCTGCTAGTGGCCCCATGCCAGAGTCCTTCGGGTGTAACCCGAGAACCAGCCACGTTGGCCTTAGCAGGAGTTGGCAGTGAAGAACGTACAATCTGACCTGCGTGCACCAGGTGAGTGTCTTGTCTCGTTTTGTGTTGGATAAAGTTTTTGCAATTTTGGACTTGGAACTTGGCATTTGTTGACCTGTGGTCACGGAGAAACTCTGGAAATAGGGGGTCTGACGTGGCAACATTGAAATTGCACGTGCAGATGCCTCTGGTTTGGTCTGTGAGGGAAAACTAGAGATAGAGACTAGAAGCCTTTGTGGGAATTGCGGTTTTCACTCGGCCGGACTGCTCTCGGGAACGCCGGCAGTTGAGATTGGGTAGCACCCGGACAGATCTGGAGCGGCGCTTGAAAAAGCGGGCTTAGCCAGCATAGTTCGGGAGGTGAACCATGAATACTGTCGGATGGCCTGTAGGCCGGTTTGTGGTTTAGAAACCTGTGTAGCTATCTCTAGGCAGTCTAAAGACAAGACTGTTATAAGAAGATGTTTTACAGCTTTGAAGATTGGGAAGTATTCTCCTTAGGTGGAAGTCGACGGGCTCCACCTCTAGTTTGCAAATATCTGTGTTTCCGTGTGTTGATTTCAGATTTCAGATTTGTTATTTGATGAAAGAGTGACTTTGAATGAAAACATGGCCATGTGTATGAGAGTGATATGATTAATGATCATTGATGAACAATAATCCTTGATTCCTTTTTAGCTCAAATTAGGTAGAAAAGGGCAATGCCGTGCTTTAGTAAATTATGCTTTGGCTGCATTCACCGAGGGAGCATGAGGTTGGACGAAAGCCAGCCAGCCCCTTCGGAGGGAACACCCAGCCATGATATGTACTGCAAGCACGGGATAGGTCCCCTTCTTTTTAATACCTTATGGCATAAGTACACCAAAGATAATGTGGAACTACAGTGGCCGAAAACTGGGTCTTTTGACGAGAAAAAGATTCAGTATTTACAAGAGCTTCTCTTTGCTAAGCGCAGTAGACAGGCTATGTTTGACACCCTTAACAAATGGCAGAAAGAGACAAAGAGGAGACGCATTCGGTCCGAGAAACTTCTAAAAATACAGCAAGAGCAAACGGTAATTCAGAAAGCCATTGCACATGACAAGAATAAGACAGAGAAAAATATATAGTACGCGGATAGACAGTTCAGGTTGCAGGTGGATAAGAGTTATGTAACACGAACTGAGGCCGAAGATGAGATAGAGGATCTGTTAGATAAAAGACCTCCCCCACTGTATGCTCCACAGCGCATATAAACTGCGATACCCCTTCAAGTGGTGGCTGCGCCCCAAGCCTCCGCACCGGAGGAATGCAGGTCTCTCACCCTTCAGGGGAATGTCAGTGCCCCATCTACCTCAGTGAGAGACCTGGCCACCCTCGTCCCTGACCCCAGGCATACCCTGGAATCACCCCAGGCACTGTGAAGTGTCCCGAGCCCCGTGTGGACTTCCCAATAAGCCAGCACAACGCCCGGAGAATCGGGACAGACACCAAGAGGGGGACAGGGAGGTTTGGATGGTAAACGATTATTCACTAGATCATCTGTGGAGTATGGCGAAAAAGAAGCATTAGCAGATCAGGCCGCCCAATGGATGCGGAACGATATATATACTGTAGCCGACATATGGAGTACTCAAAAGGATCTAGAGCCGGTGATGCAGCAACATGCGTTGTATCAAATGTCCAATTGCCTCATAGGAGCTTGGGAAGTCAGCTTCCGAGATGGAAGAGCCCCTCAGATACTATATAACATCCGAGATTGGACCCATAAATTCAACATGGATCTACAGGAGGTATATAAGAACGTAGACACATTGGTTAAATATCGACGCAGGATGTTTTTAAAGAGCCCCATTTGGTCTTCTCAACATCCCATGCGAGAGGTACACACTATTTACCATCCCGTAATTTCCGAAGCACGCGATAATGCCCAGTAAGTAATACGGGCTCGAGTGGAAGCCCGGTTCCAGGAGCAATGGGTATACACTCTGTGGAAAAGAAGCGAAGTCCTTGCTCTGAAATCCGAACTACCTGACCCCCGTAAGAATCCCACCGCCTACTATAAGGAACTGACCGAGGCTGCGGCCTCTGCCGTAATGACCCTGGCAGATGTCGAGTTATTCTTTCGGTTACTAGTTCCCGTTGATATATGGCGGCAGGTACACGACACTGATCATGCTGAACTAGGGGGGACCTGGGAAGACTTGAGGGGTTGGGACCAAGATCGTAAACCAGGGGATAAGCCTAGGAATGATATAACTTCTCTGCCGGCTAAAATAATAGCATATATGCACACCTTAATACCTCTGCGAAAAGTTGACTGGGATCAGGGCCCAACTGGGAACAGAAACCGGCCCTGGCAAACTGCTCAGCTGACCCCCCCAGAGTTGAGGGGGAGTGCAGCCAAGCAGTTTGCAAGGGCCGGTTTCGGGCGATTTTGTTACTGGGGGCCGATATTGCCGACCCCCGGTAACAAAAACGGCCCCCCAGGGGGCAAAACCGGACCCCACCCTAGCGGCCCACCGGGGAAACGCCCGGTGCCCGCTATGGCCAGTCCGGCCCTGACTGGGATAAACTGACAGCTTGTAGACAGAAAAAGGATGAAAGTGTATCCGACTTCTTCACTAGATTCGAAGGAGTCTTCCTTGACTTTAGTATTAAATCTTTTTATTCAAAGCAAAAGAACCGACCCGTGCTTGTGAAGGCACCGGCCACACAGTCACCATGCAAAGCAACACCATAGCGAGCGCAGGTGACAATCCAGAAGCATTAAACACAGCAAGCCGCCTACAACCCAGTTGGGCCGGCCGCGTCAAAAGGCAATGAAGCAGGTCGAATGTTATAATCATCTGTGTAACAAAACCAAAACTCCCAACTACCCCCCCCTTCTCCCACCCCCACCCTCCTTCTTGTCCGCGGAGTAACTCAAGCAAAACCCCAGTCCGCCCTGCCGCTAGACCGGGGCAGCCGCCAAGCCGTCCTATACCTGAACTTTACGCATAGGAGCTTTGGCCTTGGGCTCAGTGAGTGGGGTGTCCGCGAGATGCAGCAATCTTGGGTATCGGGGGTAGCTTAGTTCCCTGAATTCCCCGGTGAGCAAAGTCAAGAATGGTCGCCAGAGGTCTGCGAACTCCTCACTTCTCCCCGCTGCTGTCAGGGACACTTTCTCCATCCCCAGGACTGTCCATAGTCTATGTAGCCAGCCAAGTTGTGCGGGGGGCTGTGGGTCTCTCCAACGGGCCACAATGTTCTACACTGCGGCCCCCAGAGCGATGGCAATCAACCTCCCTCTCATGGATTTCAGGGGATACATTAGCGCATTTGGTAAGCCCAGGAGTATATAGGCAGGGAACCTGGTGAGCTGGGTGTCTAGGTGCTCATCTACGAGATCTAGGATGGTGGACCAGTACTGTCGCAGCCGCTCACAACTCCATAGCAGGTGCTCAAGCGTTCCCCGCTCCCCACATCCCCTCCAACAGCGATCGCTTGCATGGGGATCCCACTGGTGGATTCGCGCTGGAGTATGGTACCAATATGTGGCCACTTTGGTCAGGGTCTCTGTGAGACCGGTGTGGTAGGCCGAATGCCTGGCCCTGTGGTATATCCCCTCCCATTCCTTGCACGAGAGCTGCCTTCCCAGGTCCTCCTCCCACCTAGCCTTCCCCGAGTTATAGGTGTATATATTAGATAGGAGCAAGTGTTGATATAGATCTGAAAGTAATTTCTTCTCGGCTGTGCGCGTGAGAAGCCATTTCTCATATGGCGTGAGGAAACGCTGCGCTCCCGGCCTAACGGAGGGGTGTAGGACCCAGTGCCGGACCTGCAAGTAGGGAAGTCGATCTGTCTCTGGTATCCCATACTCCTCCTTTACCTTCTGAAAGGAGAGAACACCCTCAAGGTTAAACATGTGGCCCGTCTCCCTACAGGGAGTGGTTCTCCATGTCTTAAAAAGCTGTGGGTCAAGACCCGATATAAAGTCGGGGTTCCCGAAAATTGGCGTCAGTGGGGAGGGGGACGAGGTGAGCTCTCTCCGGACGGCCACCTGATCCCACACCCCCATCACCGTACTTGTGATGTATGATGCGTAGAGGTTAAGTGGCCTGTGACGCCGCGGTAAAAAGGGTACGCCTTGGAGGGGTCGGCCAGCTACCGCTTGCTCTTGGAAGAGCCAATGTTTGCTGGACTCAAGTTGGTACCACTCCACCAGCGTACGCAGCTGCGCTGCTTGAAAGTACAGGGTGAGGTCCGGCAAGCCCACGCCTCCATGGGCCGGAGGAAGGGTTGCTATCTGCTGCCTAAAGCGGGGACGACGCCCGTTCCAGACATAATGCGCCAGATCTGCTTGCGTCCTCTGGAGCCATCCCGTCGGCGGGCGCAGGGGAAAGGTCTGAAAAATGTAGAGGACATGCGGCAAGAGGGTCATCTTAACCGCCGCAACACGGCCCAGCCAGGAAGGGGTGAGGCGATTCCATTTCCGCAGAGTCTCACTGATTTGTGTGCTCAGCCTGGCGTAGTTGGCTTCCGCCGTACCTTGCACCGTCGGTGCTAGTAAGACCCCTAGATATGGCACCGTGGAACTGGACCACTGCAGGTCAAACTCGGCTCTGGCATCCGCCAACACGTCGAGGGGCAGGGACACGTTGAGGGCGACAGACTTCTCCACATTGATTTTAAACCCCGAGGCCTGTGCAAAGGAGTGCAGCTCAACGAGGAGCGCCCGCAGAGATTGCATAGGATCCATTAGGGAAAGCAGGATGTTGTCCGCATACAAGCTGATCTTATGTGTGTCTCCCCCAAAGGGGATGCCTCTGATGCGATGGTGGTGTCTGACCCGCTGTGCTAACGGCTCCATGTAGAGCGCAAATAGGAGAGGGGAGAGCGGACAACCCTGCCTGGTCCCTCTGCCTATCAGGAAACGCGGCGAGGTTTGCCCATTGACTCGAACCGTCGCGGTAGGCTGTCTGTAACAGTTGAAGATCCGATTTCGGGTAGTCTCCCCAAAGCCGAATCTCTGGAGCGTCTGTTCTAGGTAGGGCCAGTGCACCCGGTCGAATGCCTTCTCGGCGTCTATGGTAAGAAGCATACAGCCTGGTCTTGTGCGTGATCCTGCCTCGATAAGGTGGAGGACGCGTCTGGTGTTATCGCCCGTTTGCCGCTGGGGGATAAAGCCGGCCTGGTCGGGTTCAACCAGTTGCTGCATGTAGGGCACAAACCGGCTTGCAATAATGCCGTGTACAGCTTAAGGTCTACGTTCAGTAGAGAGATCGGCCTGTAGGAGCCGCAGCGAGTGGGGTCTCTGCCTGCTTTGGGTATCACCGAAATTGCCGTCTCTAGCAGTTCGGGAGGAATAGCCCCGGCCTGGTGGAAAGTGTTGAAGAGATCCCACAGCAGGGGGGCTACTTGTTGATAGAACTTCTTATAAAAGGCCGCAGTGTAGCCATCCGGTCCTGGGGACTTCCCAAGCTTAAGGCGGGAAATCGCCGAGATGACTTCCTCCAGGCCTATGGGCCTATCGAGGAACTGTGATTGCGCCTCATTCAGTGATGGAAGGGTTGCCCCGTCCAGATAATCGCTGCCACTCTGTAGGTCCAGCCTATCTGCCTCATACAGGTTGGCGTAGAAGGTCCCAAATGCCGCCGCAATGGCAGCATCGTCGGTAATTGCCTCCCCTTGGGTGGATTGGATGGTGTTGATGTGCCGCTGCTGCCGTTGTTCCCGCAGTTTGCAAGGCAACAGTTTCCCGCAGCGGTCCCCACCAGTATAATAGTCGTGTTTCCGGCGTATTGCCGCGAACTCCGCAACATCCTGATCTATTGCAGCCAACATCTTCTGCTCCGTGCAGAGCTGGCGCCAGGCCCTAGCTGCCCCGGTACTCTGGTGCAGCTGTTCCAGCTCTGTTACGCGCTGTGTGAGGTCGGCCCTTTTCTGCGCGCGCTCCCTATTGTTGGCTGCGGCTAGTGAAATAAACTCACCACGGAGGACAGCTTTAAGCGTCGCCCATTAGGTAGCCTTGGTAGTGTCGTCGTACGTTGTGTGTGAGGAATTGGCTGATGGCTGCCTTGATTTACTCCACTGAGGAGGGGTTCTGCAGGAGGCCGTCTCGCAAGCACCAGTGACGTTGTGGGTTAGGTGTGTCGGGTACCAGAAAGGATGCCGATACCGGGGAGTGATCAGAGAGCGAGGCCGGGTGGATCTCAACCTCTTGCGCGTGCGTCGCTAGTTGGGTGGAGCACAGAAAGTAATCTAGTCGCGCATAAGACTTGCGGGCAGCTGAGTAGTGAGTGTAGGCTGTGGCGTGGGGATGATAGTGTCTCCACAGATCGACCAATCCCAGGTCTGCAAGGTGTGCGTGGCCCTCTGCTGACAATGCCCCTACCTGGCCAAATCTTTGGTTGGAGCGATCCGCCATGTTATGAAACACCAGGTTTAAGTCCCCCCCTAGGAGTAGGTGATGGTGCGTGTTAGCTGTGGCCGCCTCTAGCGCGGAGCGCAGGTATTTCTCTTGTCCCTCGTTGGGGGCATAAATGGAACCTATTAGTAGCGTCTGCCCCGCTACAAGGAAGCGGTGGACTAGCAGCCTGCCCTTCACTTCCGCCTCCTTCTGTAGCACCCGGCCCCTAAAGGATCTTGCCACGAGAATGGCCACCCCGGCAACTTTCTTGGACGTGGACGAGAAAAGCTGCTCCGGGAAGGAGAGGGACCGAAGCCTATGGTGGTCTTTGGACAGCAAGTGCGTTTCCTGCAGGAGGCAGATGTCGGCCTTCGAGTGCGCTAGGAAAGAGAGGATCGCCTTGCGCTTGTTGGGACTGTTGAGCCCCCTGACATTTAGGGAAAGAACAGTCAGTGGACGTGTCGTCTTACGCTTGATCTAGGGGCATGCTTATGTTTAGGGTGGGCCAAGGGCCTGCAAGGAGGACATAAAAGTTCAGTGGTGCATCTTAGCGACTGCGGACAAGAAGGCCCCTCCCCTCCCCCCCCATTCCCCCCCTCCTGAAAACTGTCCCTCCCTAGCCCCAACTGGAGAACTTATCAGCACCCATTCCGCCCTCCCCCCTCCCCCCAACCATACCCCCATATGAAATCACAAGAAACAAACCATAGTCCCGGCCCTGGTAGGCAATACAGGTCCGTAGAAGAGTCTCTGTGGGAAACGTGGCAGTGGTGGCCTCCCGTCGGCTCCCCGCCCCCCCAGTATTAAAGCGAAGTGTGATGGTCGACCCCCATCATGCTGTTCATGGAGCAACAGTGGTATCCCGCACCACTTCTTGGACGGCCGCAGCTTGTTCCTGGGCGATCGTCTCTGGATCTGGCTTCAGGCGCGCGCCACGTCTGCGACGCCTCTTGACCCTCTGCCAGCTGTCTTGGTTACTCTGCGTTAGCCTGTCCCGAGAGCCGTGTAGCGACCCCTCCTCCGAGTCCGCGGGCTCTGGCAGGTCGATGTTCAGCAGGGTGCAGGTGTCGCTGAGGGAGCGAAGCTGATGCAATTTCCCCTGCCAGTTGAATATGATCCGAAACTGGTGACCCCAGGAGTATGGCACCTCTTTCTCGCGTAAGAAGGTTGTTACTACCTTGAACTCGCGTCTCTTGTGCAGCGTGATGGCTGACAGGTCCTGAAACAGTGCAACGCCAACCCCTCTGAATTGCAGAGGTTGCTTCCGCCGGGCTTCCTGGAGGATCCGTTCTTTCACAGGGAAATCAGGTAGGTAGGCCAGTATGTCCGGTGGTGGGGCCGGGGCACGTCTCGGCGGTCCCACCCTGTGTGCATGGTCTATGCGAATGGGGAAGTTCTCCGACTCTCCCAACACCTCCCGAGAAAGATCCTGCAAGTATCCAGTGACACTATTCCCCTCGGCACCCTGTGGCGCATTCCTGACCCGTATATTATTCCTCCAAGAGCAGTTCTCCAGGTCTTCACCGTGAGCCTGCAGGCCCACCTGATGCTCCTGGAGACGGAGGACTTCCTGCTGTAAGTGTACCAGTTCTTCGCTACGGGCATGTCCGGCTTCCTCCACTGCGGCCACCCTCTTGCCCAAGCCGTCCATGTCTCGACGGAGTTCCCTTTGTTCCCCAGTAATGTCCTGCTTGAGAGTCTGGAAATCATCTCTGAGGGTGTTGAACAGCGACTCCAGGAAGGTGCGTGTAATGGGCGCCTCGCGCTCCTCCTGGTGTTGCCCCTCCGGGTTGGCCGGCGTGGAAGGGGGGTGTTTGAGCCTTCCCTCCCTTGGATGTGGGTTTGTTGAGCATGTCTGTAATGGTGCGGTTTGCTCTGCGGCTCTGGTTGGCCATGCTGCTTCCAGGTGCAAGGCTCGCGTCCCTCCCGAGCTCAAGGGGTCGCCTGCTCACGTCTGCCAGTGAGTGGCTCACCTCCACCTGCAGTGTCTCTGTGGCCCGCTAACCAGTCTTGTGGCCCCCACCTCTCATGCTCCTGCCCGTACTGCTTGCTTCGCCTGTTCCCACCAGCCTCCACAGCCCTGGCCCGGATTAGGCAGGCGCCCCTCTCACCTCCCGCCGGAGGCTCGATCTTTCTGCCCCCCGAGAAATGCGGCCCACTCCTCACATCAGCTCGGGGCATCCTTAGGGCTCTGCGGTGTGCCTCACCGGTGCGTCTCCTAGTAGTGCTGCGACTCCTCCAGCCACGATGGGGCACCGTGTCTCTCTGCTAAAGGTGCATGGGTGTCCGGCTGGCGAGCAGGCTGTGGGTCTGCGTCCCTCACCCCTGGGGGCGCCAACCTCTTCTCGTCTCGTCCAGCCCACCGCCGCTGCAGGCCCGGTCTCCACGCCCCCTTACAGTCACGAAAGCCTGCTGCAATATCGGGGCCACCACCTTACAGGCTTGTGTTCTGCTCGCTGGGGTGTCAGGGCCCGCAACTGGTTCCGCTACCTTATACCCAGCCGCCTAGGCCCGAAGCCGGGGCCTCGGCCGCGGTTCCTCACCGCCGGGTCTCTTCGCTGGGTCTCAAGGTCACGGCCCTAGCCACATACCACCGGACCTCAAGTCGCCTCGTTCCTGCTCCGGCTCCGCCGTCTCCAGATGTCTGCGCTGCGCCTCCCCCAGGGGCGCACGACCGCACCCCCAGTGGCGGCCTAGTTCCGTCCTCGCTGTGACGAGGGCCCCGGGCGTCACTCAGAAGATCTCCACTCCCTCGGGGTCAGCACTTGTCTCCGCTGGGCCTCACCCACACCGGCCAAGCTCCGCAGCCGCGCCACCCAGCGGGGCTCCGGCGCGGTCCACCTAGGCCCGAAGCCGGGGCCTCGATTGAGGTGGCCCGCCAGCTGGGGGACGGGCGGCCGCTGCTTCTCACCACCGCTGCCGCTTCAGAAAAATCGCACGGGGCAGGCCATTGATGGAGCCCGCCCGCCTCTCGCTGGGCTCGGTACCGACCCGTTCGGGTCCGCTGCAGGCCGCTCCGCCGTTTTCCACAGGACTGCTCCGCCTCCGGGGCCCGCCTCGCCAGCGGCAGTTCCCCGCCCCTGGCCGGAGCGCGGGCCGCTTCGTCCACTCCCGCAAGTTTGGGCCGGGAGGACGGTCACGCCGCTAGTGGTCACCAGTCCGCACCTCAGTGGGGGAAATCGCTGATGACTGGGGGTCGCTACCGCTATGTAAAGGCAATTTTGGGACTTGGGCCAGGGAGCCGAGGGAAACCACGCCCGATCAGCCCGCCATCTTGGCCACGCCCCCCTCTTCATTGACTTTAGTGGGCAAGATTTGGCCACGGAGGGTGGAATTAGGTTGTTTGTGAACAGGTTTGTAACAAACTTGTCCCCGGAAATTTCTGTGCGGTTACAGGCTGCAGAAAGTACCTGGACTACCTCCACCCCTTCCGTGATTTTGAGCATGGCTCAGTACTACGAACATAGAGAAAACGAAAGTAAGGATAATGTAGAGAAAAAGGCCAAAGACCTCCAAACTCGGGTGCTGCTTCAGCAAGTTGTCCGAGGACAAGGAGGGGGGAAAGGGGCCAGAGGGCCCATGTCCAGAGGAGCGGGCTCAGGCCGAGGCACGGGCGGGGCTCCGACGGTAGGAATAAACCAATGTTCATATTGTAGAGAGGAAGGACATTGGAAAGCGCAGTGTCCGTTGTTGCTTGCCCCGAACGGTGCAGTCCGGGGGTGGGGACGAGGACGAGGCGGCTCCGATCGGAGTGATATGCGCAGAGAGGAAGGATCAGGCAAGTCTGAATGAAATCATTTCGATGGTCACCAGGGCAGGCAATATTATCATGAGGATTATGCATATGAGGATCAGGATGCATATGCCCACGCATAGGACAGCCAGGGACAGAGTAGGAGCAAAGTGCTGATCCTGGTCAATCAACAGGGACCTTATGTAAAAGGAGAATTGATGGGGACTTCTGAGAATTTCCTAATTGACACAGGAGCAATGAATAGTTCAGTTGCTCGATCATTGGTTCCAGGGGCGGCTCTGTCCGGGCAAAATAATGTTTCCGTGGGATTCTCGGGAGTCCCGGTTGTCAGTCCCATCTCAAAACCCCTCCCCTTTACGATCGGTCCCGCCACTGTTGAAACAACTTTTCTGCTAACTTCGCATTGTGGGGAGAATTTGCTAGGCTTGGATATGTTGAAAAAGCATAATGCCAAAATACATTGCTCCGCTGATGGGGTTTATTTAACGATACAACCCTACACTGACTGCATGAAACAATGTTTTGCTAAAAACTAACCTCTTTCCCCTGAGTTTGGTGGCATTCCCGCGGCCTTATGGGCAACCGGGGATGCGGACGTGGGTAAGTTGGATATTCCCCCTGTTCATATTACGTAGAAAACTGGCGCGAAATTGCCACGCATCCCGCAGTATAAAATTGCACCAGTCGGTGAACTGGCTCTGCTGTCCATTATTCAAGATCTCATTGACAAAGGGGTGGTGGAAGAAACTGCTGCTAATATTTGTAATAGCCCGATTCTCCCGATTTTGAAAAATAATTCTGATTAAGGTACACAGGGACATGGGGATGCTTACCGTTTTGTGATTGATCTTAGCGCCGTTAATAAGATTGTTGTGCCACAGTATCCTGTGGTGACGGACATCACCACTATCCTCACGATGATTCCACCAACTGCCCAGTATTTTTCGGTCATAGACCTGAAGAATGCTTTCTTCAGTATCCCTATCCATCCCGATAGCAGGCAGATCTTCGGATTCTCGTTATCTGGCCGAAGCTTCCGCTTCTGTCGCGCACCTCAAGGCTATACTGAAAGTCCGGGCATCTATAGCCAAGCCCTTAAGGCCCTGTTGGACGACCTGGACTTGCCAGAAGGCAATGTACTGTTGCAATATGTGGCTGATCAGTTAATTGCTTTGGACACAGAAGAAGGCTGCAAGGCTGCCACTGTTAAATTGTTACACCATTTGGCAGCAAAAGGGAATAAGGTGTCCTTGTCTAAAATCCAATACTGTCGACAGGAGGTAACCTACCTAGGTCATCTACTGTCGAAGGAGGGTAGGCGACTAACTCCTGAACGTATTACTACCATCTCTAATATGTCTGTTCCTTGCACGCAGCGCGAAGTTCGTGCATTTCTTGGCATCACTTCCTTCTGTCGCCAATGGATACCTAACTTTTCACTACTCGCTAAACCTTTGTTGCATCTGACTACTAAGGACGTGCATGAACCCCTCCCCCGGACGGATGAATGTCAGCACTCTTTTGACTCTTTAAAAACTGCTTTATGTTCTGCTCCTGTCTTGGGCACTCCTGACTACCGTAAACCTTTTGTACTATATGTGCATGAGGTCGACGGTTGCTCACTCTCAGTGTTAACGCAGGAATTTGGTGGTAAGCAAAGACCTTGCGCTTATTTGTCAGCCACATTGGATAATGTCGCCAGAGCTCTTCCTAGCTGTCTGAGGGCCACAGCAGCTGTTGTGGTGGCCATCCGGCAGTCGGAAGGACTCGTTCTAAATTCCAATCTGACAGTGATGTTGCTGCATGCTGTGGACACATTGCTAAATAAAACAAAAACACAGCATCGCACAAGTGCACGCCTCACTGGGTATGAATTGAAATTGTTTGCACCACACATCACGATCACAAGATGTGCAACACTAAATCCAGCTACACTGCTACCACTCCCCCGGAGTGAAACTACCAATGATACACATGATTACATTTACCGTACCGAGGAAAAAACAAAAGGAAGGATTGACCTTACCGACATTCCTCTACCTGACCCTCAGGGGGAGTTATATGTGGATGGGTCCTGTTTTAAATTAGCAGATGGAACAGCAACAGCTGCATATGCAATTACGACTTTGAAGACAGTAGTCGAAACATTTTGAGTACCCCACCGGTCAGCCCAAGCTGCTGAACTAATGGCTTTACTACGAGCCTGTAAATTGAGTGAAGGACTCGAAGTTAACATCTATACAGACAGCCAATACGCCTACGACGTGGCCCATAGTTTTGGGCGGCTGTGGAAGGAGCGGGGTTTCCTTACTTCTCATGGACAGAAAATACAGAACGGCCCCCTGGTATTACGGTTGTTGGATGCCCTCACTCTGACCAAGAAATTAGTCATCATCAAATGCAGTGCACACAAGGCAATAGTGGACGAAGTGGGGGAAGGGAATGCTTTCGCAGATCAGGTGGCCAAACAGACAGCTCAATACCCAATGTCAGCTATGTTTGTGACGTCCTCCGCAAGATGGGTGGAGGAATCTGAATTGTTTGATAATACTATGGAAAGTGTGAGAGAATTACAGAAGGAAGCCACCCTGCAGAATTAGAGAGATGGGAAAAGGAAGTAGGGAGACTGGACGAGAACAATTGTTGGGTTGATCTGCCAGAAAAACAGAGGTGGTTACTACCCAATGCATTAGTACAGGCCATTGTAACTATGGCTCACGGCCCTGCCCACGTAGGAGCAAAAGGTATTTGTGGACTCCTGGACCCAGTATGGAATAACCCTAACATACAAAGGACAGCTGTCCGGTTGGTCCAATACTGCATGGTCTGTTTGCAACACAATCCCGGGAAGGGAGAAAATGTCCTGAGTGGGAACTTTGCACCTCCAACGTTACCTTTTGAAGTACTCCAGATGGATTACATCCACATGGAGCGTGGTAATAATTTGAAATATGTTTTGGTAGTAGTTTGTGCCTTTAGCAAATGGTTTGAGGCCTACCCTACCAAGGAGAATACTGCTCTGGCCACAGCAAAGGCCCTTCTCAAGGAGTTTGTGCCACGATTCGGTTTGCCCCGTTTGATCTGGTCAGACAATGGGGGGCATTTCCATGGGGCCCTTGTTAAGCATATTTGTGATGGCTTACAAATAAAGCAAAAGTTCCACGCTGCCCGACACCCACAATCAGCAGGGCTAGTGGAAAAATACAATGGGATATTAAAGCTCAAAATGGCTAAGATTCAGGAAAGCACAGGGTTGAAATGGCCTGACACCGTGCCCTTGGCCCTCATGTCACTATGGGTTACCCCACATTCTCGCTCCGGCCTTTCTCCTTACGAGATAACATTCGGCCGGCCCGCTAATTTATGGGGGGTGCCCAGACCACGATCCTTTTCTGATATAGAATATCCTGTGCTGATTGATTATCTGTATACCCTGACTAAAGATCTCCGTTCTATTCATCAGCAGGTAGAATCTGTACTGTAGCCTCTGCCAGAGGGCCCCGGACATCGACTACAACCCGGCCAGTGGGTTTTGGTGAAGAAGTTTGAACGAGACACCAGCTTGGTTCCAAGGTGGTCCAAGCCACGTCAGATCCTGCTCGCCACCCGGACGGCTGTAAAAGTGGACGGGAGAAAGCATTGGATACATGTCTCCCATCTGAAAAAGCTGCCGCTTCCACTTTCATATGATCAGCGACGCCCAGGGGGAATTCTGACACAGGAAACTGAGAGAGCTACTGCATTCGTACCCTTCTCCGACGCCTGCGAGACCGAACAAAGGCAAGAGGAGGGAGTGACGAGATCGGGTGAACCGGTCTCTGCTGAATCTGCAATTGCTTTAAACCCTGTTTTGAGTACCCGGCAAGCGAAAGTTCTAATGAGAAAAAGATACCTACAGTGCTATTTTCTGATCAGGAAGTTCCGGGTCATGTGCGATACAACCTGCGGCCGAGAAAACATCACAGTGCCTCAGACCCGACCACTAGAAGATAAGGAAAGACTCGATTGAATAGATAGGGTTTGCTAGTTTGCAGGTCTGAGGTACTGAGCAAGACACTGGACTGAACCCGTTGAGAGCTGGAACTTTGATCACTGTGCTCTGTTCAGAAAGAAAGACTGACTCCTGTGAACTGCCAGGTTGTATAACAGGATCATTCAGACCACAATTCTTTGTTTTCTTGAGATGAACGATAGGAGTCTGCCTGTGAGACTCTGACGGACACAGGGAGAAGAACCCTCTGGCAGAACGGACTGCTAGGCCCGAGTTTATTTTTGGACTTTTAGCTAGGAATGTACCCTTTTGGTCGTATTGTACTTGAAGAAGAATTTCCCATTGCACCTCGATACATGCCGTTCTATGAACCAATGTTTTCAACCTGGACCACGAGGGTCAAGGTAGCCTTTGTGTTGGTTATAACTGTTATAATAGCTATTTTCATGGGCTTATTCGTATATCTAGAGCATAAATACCCTTTGCAAACCTTTTTACCCTCTACTGTTGCACTGCCTGAGCATTTGATGTACACTTTAGCACCCCACAAAGAACGACATCGCCAGACCTATGCGAAAAATTTATTTGTGGAAATGCTTCATCAGACGCACAGTACTACCAACGCTACTGACTGCTGGGTTTGTGGGCTTCTGCCTTCTGTTGTGCACAATCATGATCTGTTCCTCTCACTACCCCTGTCCTATTTAGGGAATTGTGAAGCATGGTTCAAAATGTTTTCCGCCATGTATAATCATTATATAGAAAATAACAGACAGTACACCGAGAAAGATTATAATATGATTTTAGCATATATCGAAGCGCATCAGGGATTTGACCCAAAGGGTAATGGGGGACGGGGATCGTTAGACCCTCAGGCTTGTATGAACCTGTATATGAAGGTTAAGAATAGTACCTGGTTGCAGGATGAACTCTATGATTTTAACCATTTTAATGCTTCCCAATATTTCCAGCTTTTTGTTGATCAAAATGTTACAAGCGAACGCATTGTACCTATTCCTATTTTAAATACTTCCTCCGATTTCTGTGTACAGGGGATGGGGCATGTACCGGTTGGTGACAGTGTTTGTAATTATACCTATCGTATGAAGATACTTAGCAGTCCACCATTGTTGACGCCACCTAATGTGTATTTCGTATGCAGGGAAAATGCTTACACTTGGTTACCCCGTGGTTGGACTGGGCACTGCTATCTGTCCTTCCTGTACCCGCCTGTGTACATAGCACCATCCGACTATCATAGAACACACCAGCTACACTCAGCGAGAGCAGTACCCAATAGGCAACGTTGACAGCTCATGGCAACAGAAGTTGATCAGACCGACACCTCCTTGCAGCAGTTCACGGATTCTAGCAAAGGTTTGGTCCCATTCTGGGGACCTATATTTAATAGCAGAGAAATAAGAAGGTTGTCTAGAATAGTAGAAAATGTCATTAACATCCCAACTGATATCCTGGCCAATATTACTGTTGAGCTTCAGGCGACCAGACTCGTTGCGCTCCAAAACCGTATGGTTTTAGACGTTATCTTGGCTGATCGAGGCGGAGCATGCCGAGTGATTGGCAGCTCCTGCTGTGTATATATTCCAGACTCCGTCCCCACTGTTCATTTGGCTATTCAAAAGCTGCATCGAATAGCGGCTGAAATGCATACCGAAAATGGATCCTGGTCACTGTCCGGCTGGTTCTGGGGGCTCCTGGCAACCTGGGGATGGAAGGTGTTGTTAATATTGGGTGGGGCGGCCGGTGTCATTTTCACCTGTTGCGTCCTAATACAATGTGGTCCGGCTTGTTGCTCCTATTGCGCTTTCAGAGTAGCGACCAAGTGCGTCCCTGCTCCAGTTTCCACTAAGATTCAGATGCTCCAACAGGAGATTTGTGAATTAATGGCCATTGATGAGGAGGTTTTCCAAGATTAGCGTAACCTTTTCTTTAGCTACATCACGCTAAAAGGAGGGTTTGAGGAACCGGAATTGATTTCCGGTTAGGTAAAGCATATAATCGATTATTTAGAATTAGCATGATGTATCTAGATTACTTACCGTAAAGTACGCAAACACTAGCATACACCCGAATTGCAGTAACTTAGGGTTCTAACATACACTGCTTTGCACGTATACACTTGCTTGACTTGACCGACGCCATTTTGTGGCCTCGCTCGAAGCCCTACATTCAATTATTGCACCGAAGCCGTTCCCCTGAGAAATAGCCCAACTGTTGCAATACTGCTGTCTCAGCTCGTTAGGCCTGTCAAAGTTATAGGTAGCAGGAGGAGGCCCGATAGGCACATTCCGGGAGGGGTGCGGGCGGTCTCTCTCGGAGTTAGCAGACGGGAGTCACCCGTACGACCTTGCTAATCTAGGATGAGCTAAACCAAGAGCGCTTTGTCTCCCATATATGGACTTTCTCTCTGCACCAACCTGTACCAACTTGCATTTTTCCATCTTAGGTAACGGTTTCGAGAATGTAACTGTATATATGTGATGTTCTGATAATGTGCCAGCAGTCTTCTTGGCGGACCTCGTGGGGTTAGGTCGCAAGGAGCTCTTCTGAAAGAGTTTGTTTGTTATAATAAACGATTGGACCTTCTGCACTGCCAACCGACTGATTATTGGTAATGGGAATGGGATTGGTTGTGAATATAACTCTAATTGGGAGTTGGTAAATATTTTCCGGGACTTCACCACCGTATCAAACGCCATACTGGCGTCAAGTGAGAGGATGACCGTGTGTTCCTGAATGTAGGATCGCTAGCCAGTACTGCATGCAGCCGTCGTAAATTGAGTGCCTTGCTGCGTTGAGGCATGAATCCGGACTGATCAGGACTTATCAGAGACGAGAGATGGGGGGTCAGCCGCAACGCCAGTAGCTTGGCCAGTACCTTTGGCTCAGCGTTAATTAAGGAAATTAGGCGGTAAGAGCTACAATCCGCTGGTGGCTTGCCTGGTTTATGAATTGCTACACTCGTGGTCAGCCGTTGGTCACGTGGCAGCTCTTCAGCCTGAAGACTGTCTTGGAACATATTCAAAAGGAATGGTGCCGTCACCTGCGCGGTGTGCTTATATAGTTCGATTGGGAAGCCATTTGGACCCACTGCTTTACCGGACGCAAGGGAGCCAATGGCCATCTGTACTTCCTCGACCGAGAGGTCAGCTTCTAAAAGCAGTGCCGCCTCCGGTGTAAGCTTTGGCTTAGCAATATCTTTGATATATCCATGCGCTTCCTCAATCGTGAAAGTGGTGCGGGAGGCATATAACTTTTCAAAATGGTCAGCTAATGTGTCCACTATATCATTGGGGGCAGTCACCAGGGAGCCTGCGGGCGTATGCAATTTTCCTATCTGCTTTCTCCTTTTTATCTAGCCAGGCTAGCATTTTCCCCGCCTTATCTCCTAGTTCGTACACCCTGTGGCGCGTGGCTTGGAGTCTATCCGAGACCATGTCTCTCTGGTACGCCACAAACTCGCTTTGCTTCAGCCGCACTCTTTGTGCAGTGTGTGGCGTCGGACGACCTGCATGCTGAACTGTTGCCTTATCCATGTTGGCTTCTATATTATCGAGTTCAGCCCATTTTCCTCGCTTGTACCCCGTGATCGATGCTATAGCTTGCCCATATGTAACCACTTTATAGGCCTACCATAGAATTCTGGGGGAATCCACCGACCCCGTATTTTCTTGGAAGAAGTTTTTAGTAGTGTCTGTACTACCCTTCGACACCTCCGGTATATGTAAATAGCTAGGATGGATGGGGAATATACGGCGCCAAAGCCTCAGATGGTGCGTATAGGATAGCAGTATCGGCAAGTGATCGGATATACCACCTAGGGCGGATATCTACCTCATCTATTCCCCCCAGACCGTCCGCCGATACCAGGAAGTAGTCTATGCGTGTGAGACAATTGTGAACCCCGGAGTGGAAGGTGTATTGTCTAGTATTGGGGTGCCTATACCTCCAGGCGTCTGCAAGCCCCAAGGACTCTATAAGCCCAGTCATACGGCGACTACGCGGTGATGTCAGTTTTGTGGGGTGCCTATCTATTGTACTGTCCACTATATCATTAAAGTCGCCCCCAATCACCATCACCGCCTCCGGCAATGCAAGTAGGAATGCAGTAAGTGCAGAGTGTGCTGTGGTATGTAAGGATGGTGGGATGTACAAGGAGAATAAATTAAACAGCTTCCCTTCCCATTGGCAAGTGACTGCTGCAAATCGGCCCTGGTCATCTACCCTTGTCTGGTGTACTATGAGCGGGAAGTTCTTTTTTATAAGTATGCCCACACCTCTAGAACTGGAGGAGAACTCGGCGTGAGCCACCATTTTGCAACCCCATCTGTCCATGGCCTTGCAAGTGGATCCTGTTAGGTGCGTCTCCTGCAAGAGGGCCAACACAGGTGTGCATCGTTTTAAATATTGCAATACCAGACTCCTCTTTACCTTGTACCCCAACCCCCGCACATTCCAGGTCAGTACAGTCAATGGGGTCCCCGGGCCAGTTGAGTCAATTGACGGTTAGTGCCTTGTTGGGTTTGTGCAGACATATGCGACAAAAACAAGGCATAGCTTTGCAAAATACTATCCAGTCATACAAATTCAGTGCGTCCGCAGCCATTCGTTTCACCATGTGTGCCCTTAGAAACTGTGTCAACCAAACAGAAACAACAAAACATAAAACAATTTGAGTAACCCATCTTACCCTTCCCACCCCCCACCCTGCCTCCCTGCCAGACGGACTCAGAACTGCCCGCCACCCCAACTCAGCAGAGCGCTTAAACCCAGTCCCCATGAGCAGTACTTGCATGTAGGGGGAGAGAGGTCCGGAAGAATCTACATCATGCCCCTCCTCAAAGGCACTATTTACTTAAGGGTTTAATGTCTTTTGTAGCGATAGTGAGCTCTGGTATGTACCACAGTAGTAATCTTTAAGCCGGCTGCAAACTACATTACAGTCCCTCACTCTCCTGCTTCCTCTTGCTGCTGGTGGGTTCCTTCCACATCCTGTTCTCGGTCGCCGTGGTTGTCCTCTGTTCTTTGGAGCCTCCGACGTCTGTCAGGCCCGTCCGGCGCCCTCTACTCGTCGCCATCCCTCCAACCAGCCATGGGCCTCCTCGGGCGTCTCAAAAAATTGGGTTTTTCCATGCGCCACCACCCGAAGTCTTGCCGGGAAGAGCATGGAGTAAGGCAGTTCTCTGGCTCTCAATTCCTTCTTGACCTCAGTTAAACTCCTACGCCATGCCGACACCGCTGCTGCATAGTCCGGAAAGAAGGACACAGTTGAGTTTTAGATCTGTAATGGCGGCTCCACCCGTGCCATCTGTAATATAACAAACAAAACAGGTGATGGACCGAATGTGGATCAATGTCACACATTCAACCCAGTCAAAAGATCTGGGCCCAAATCCATCGTTTTTTTGCACTCCACACCACCCTGGGTTAGACAATGGCGATATGCAAAACAGCTCTGACCCTGTGCCCCATGGGAACAGTCCAGTCCGAACTACAAAAGCCATGTCCTTCCCAGAACGGAATCAAGCATCCGAGGACCGGACCGGTTTCGAGGTAACACCTCTCATCAGCCCGGCTAGCTTGACTCCAGTGGTGTGGAGTGCCTGGGACCCACGTCTGGGCATCCCCAGCACACTTATGGCGGCAATTGCAAACAAAACAGGTGATGGACCGAATGTGGATCAATGTCACACATTCAACCCAGTCAAAAGATCTGGGCCCAAATCCATCGTTTTTTTGCACACCACACCACCCTGGGTTAGACAATGGCGATATGCAAATCAGCTCTGACCCTGTGCCCCATGGGAACAGTCCAGTCCGAACTACAAAAGCCATGTCCTTCCCAGAACGGAATCAAGCATCCGAGGACCGAACCGGTTTCGAGGTAACACCTCTCATCAGCCCGGCTAGCTTGACTCCAGTGGTGTGGAGTGCCTGGGACCCACGTCTGGGCATCCCCAGCACACTTATGGCGGCAATTGCAAACAAAACAGGTGATGGACCGAATGTGGATCAATGTCACACATTCAACCCAGTCAAAAGATCTGGGCCCAAATCCATCGTTTTTTTGCACTCCATACCACCCTGGGTTAGACAATGGCGATATGCAAATCAGCTCTGACCCTGTGCCCCATGGGAACAGTCGAGTCCGAACTACAAAAGCCATGTCCTTCCCAGAACGGAATCAAGCATCCGAGGAGTGGACCGGTTTCGAGGTAACACCTCTCATCAGCCCGGCTAGCTTGACTCCAGTGGTGTGGAGTGCCTGGGACCCACGTCTGGGCATCCCCAGCACACTTATGGCGGCAATTGCAAACAAAACAGGTGATGGACCGAATGTGGATCAATGTCACACATTCAACCCAGTCAAAAGATCTTGGCCCAAATCCATCGTTTTTTTGCACTCCACACCACCCTGGGTTAGACAATGGCGATATGCAAATCAGCTCTGACCCTGTGCCCCATGGGAACAGTCCAGTCCGAACTACAAAAGCCATGTCCTTCCCAGAACGGAATCAAGCATCCGAGGACCGGACCGGTTTCGAGGTAACACCTCTCATCAGCCCGGCTAGCTTGACTCCAGTGGTGTGGAGTGCCTGGGACCCACGTCTGGGCATCCCCAGCACACTTATGGCGGCAATTGCAAACAAAACAGGTGATGGACCGAATGTGGATCAATGTCACACATTCAACCCAGTCAAAAGATCTGGGCCCAAATCCATCGTTTTTTTGCACTCCACACCACCCTGGGTTAGACAATGGCGATATGCAAATCAGCTCTGACCCTGTGCCCCATGGGAACAGTCCAGTCCGAACTACAAAAGCCATGTCCTTCCCAGACCGGAATCAAGCATCCGAGGACCGGACCGGTTTCGAGGTAACACCTCTCATCAGCCCGGCTAGCTTGACTCCAGTGGTGTGGAGTGCCTGGGACCCACGTCTGGGCATCCCCAGCACACTTATGGCGGCAATTGCAAACAAAACAGGTGATGGACCGAATGTGGATCAATGTCACACATTCAACCCAGTCAAAAGATCTGGGCCCAAATCCATCGTTTTTTGCACTCCACACCACCCTGGGTTAGACAATGGCGATATGCAAATCAGCTCTGACCCTGTGTCCCATGGGAACAGTCCAGTCCGAACTACAAAAGCCATGTCCTTCCCAGAACGGAATCAAGCATCCGAGGACCGGACCGGTTTCGAGGTAACACCTCTCATCAGCCCGGCTAGCTTGACTCCAGTGGTGTGGAGTGCCTGGGACCCACGTCTGGGCATCCCCAGCACACTTATGGCGGCAATTGCAAACAAAACAGGTGATGGACCGAATGTGGATCAATGTCACACATTCAACCCAGTCAAAAGATCTGGGCCCAAATCCATCGTTTTTTTGCACTCCACACCACCCTGGGTTAGACAATGGCGATATGCAAATCAGCTCTGACTCTGTGCCCCATGGGAACAGTCCAGTCCGAACTACAAAAGCCATGTCCTTCCCAGAACGGAATCAAGCATCCGAGGACCGGACCGGTTTCGAGGTAACACCTCTCATCAGCCCGGCTAGCTTGACTCCAGTGGTGTGGAGTGCCTGGGACCCACATCTGGGCATCACCAGAACACTTATGGCGGCAATTGCAAACAAAACAGGTGATGGACCGAATGTGGATCAATGTCACACATTCAACCCAGTCAAAAGATCTGGGCCCAAATCCATCGTTTTTTTGCACTCCACACCGCCCTGGGTTAGACAATGGCGATATGCAAATCAGCTCTGACCCTGTGCCCCATGGGAACAGTCGAGTCCGAACTACAAAAGCCATGTCCTTCCCTGAACGGAATCAAGCATCCGAGGACCGGACCGGTTTCGAGGTAACACCTCTCATCAGCCCGGCTAGCTTGACTCCAGTGGTGTGGAGTGCCTGGGACCCACGTCTGAGCATCCCCAGCGCACTTATGGCGGCAATTGCAAACAAAACAGGTGATGGACCGAATGTGGATCAATGTCACACATTCATCCCAAATCCATCGTTTTTTTGCACTCCACACCACCCTGGGTTAGACAATGGCGATATGCAAATCAGCTCTGACCCTGTGCCGCCATAAGTGCGCTGGGGATGCTCAGACGTGGGCCCCAGGCACTCCACACCACTGGAGTCAAGCTAGCCGGGCTGATGAGAGGTGTTACCTCGAAGCCGGTCCGGTCCTCGGATGCTTGATTCCGTTCTGGGAAGGACATGGCTTTTGTAGTTCGGACTGGACTGTTCCCATGGGGCACAGGGTCAGAGCTGATATGCATATCGCCATTGTCTAACCCAGGGTGGTGTGGAGTGCAAAAAAACGATGGATTTGGGCCCAGATCTTTGGACTGGGATGAATGTGTGACATTGATCCACATTCGGTCCATCACCTGTTTTGTTTGCAATTGCCGCCATAAGTGCGCTGGGGATGCTCAGACGTGGGTCCCAGGCACTCCACACCACTGGAGTCAAGCTAGCCGGGCTGATGAGAGGTGTTACCTCGAAACCGGTCCGGTCCTCGGATGCTTGATTCCGTTCTGGAAAGGACATGGCTTTTGTAGTTCGGACTGGACTGTTCCCATGGGGCACAGGGTCAGAGCTGATTTGCATATCGCCATTGTCTAACCCAGGGTGGTGTGGAGTGCAAAAAAACGATGGATTTGGGCCCAGATCTTTGGACTGGGATGAATGTGTGACATTGATCCACATTCGGTCCATCACCTGTTTTGTTTGCAATTGCTGCCATAAGTGCGCTGGGGATGCTCAGACGTGGGTCCCAGGCACTCCACACCACTGGAGTCAAGCTAGCCGGGCTGATGAGAGGTGTTACCTCGAAACCGGTCCGGTCCTCGGATGCTTGATTCCGTTCTGGGAAGGACATGGCTTTTGTAGTTCGGACTGGACTGTTCCCATGGGGCACAGGGTCAGAGCTGATTTGCATATCGCCATTGTCTAACCCAGGGTGGAGTGGAGTGCAAAAAAACGATGGATTTGGGCCCAGATCTTTGGACTGGGATGAATGTGTGACATTAATCCACATTCGGTCCATCACCTGTTTTGTTTGCATCTGTAATATAACGTCCTGATCCCGAAAGATAAAGATCCGAGCCAGGATTGGTCTGGGTGGGTCCCCGGGTCTGGGCTTGCCTCCCGGCACCCTGTGTGCCCTTTTAACCGAGAAGAAGGTGGAGAGTCCCCTGGGCTGAAGTTTGGTTTTATTAGGTCCTCAACGTATAGGTCCATTGCTGGGCCCCCTTTACTCTCCGGAACACCAGTGATCCTTACGTTATTGCGACGAGCGCGCCCTTCCTGGTCGTCCAGCTTCGCCGCCATTCGTTTGTTATCAATCTCAAGTTGCGACACCTTTTTTAGTAACGTGGAAGTGTCCTTTGTCAGAGATTGGGTTACTTGCTTGACCTCCGTTACCCTGGCGGTCATCTTCTGAAAATCAGCCCTCAGGAGACTGACATCTGTAGAAATAGACCCAACAGTTGTTTGAACACTAGTGAGGGCCTCCATGATGTCCTCAAGCGTCACTTTAGGAGCCCCGCTGCCGTTCGGGGCCTTGTCGTGGAGTCTTTACGCTGAGATAGTGGAGGGAAGTCTTTGTTGTATATGTATTTTTCCAGGCTACTGTGAGAGGTTGTACAAGGGCCCTGCCCCCCATCTTGTGCTTGGTGATGTACCCACCCCGATGATTGGATACAATTTTTTTACTTTTTTAAGTTTAGAAAAATCATTGAGTATCGCTCAAAAAAATTAATTGTGTTTTCTCAGCTACCTTTCACTATTTCTTGTCATGGCAGTCTAGGTATTTGGCAACCGCCAACATTCAACAGCAGCACTAACAGTAGGCTTCTGAGAAACACTTCAGGCAACATTACTTATTATTTCACAAACAAAGCACTGAAGAAGGTCACCATGTACATTGTGTGGAAGATCCCTGACATCCGGATTAGCAAGTCTTGAACAACTAAACGAATGGTATTTCCCTCTTTGAGCTGTAGATCTGACCTCTCCGTCCAGACAGAGGTGGGTTCACCTCCAGGGAAAGTCATATCTATTCAGGTGTCCTTCTGGACTAAATGTAATCTGAATTATTTATAAGGGTATGTTGATATTGTGTTTTGGCCCCTGTGTTTTATAATACTTGTGGGGCTATACCCCATTTCAAAATAGTATGTGGCCCCTTTTCACTTAAGTACTTGATGTGTCCTAAGTTATTGTATACATGTGGATCAACTACTCTGTGTACAGGTCACAAGAGAAGTGACTTATCGAGATTCCACATTCGTCTCCATTAGTCACTCCAGTATAGAAGCTCTCACTTGTCCCTCTCATTAATTTAATTAAAATGTTTTTTTTTAAACTTTACAGAAAGTGTTTCCCTGCTGCAAAAATAGGTTCAATCTGGGTTTTCATAGACACTTCGGAAATGGTTTCTTACTGGGACTCTGGGTAAGGTGTGTTGAGTCCCTATAATCCTGCATAAGCCAGCCATATTTTTATTACAGAATCTTGAGGTCTGGAGAATTTTATGGTCAGACAAGTACTAATGTCACTATAAAGTACGCAATTTGCTGGTGCCTTAGCAATGGCGCTTCTAATGCAAAAGTATTTTGTCCAAATGCCTTCACTAGCATCTGCTAATTCATTGTGAGACACATATGGACCTGCTGCTTGTAGTACGGATTCCAGAGTTTGGTTTTGATTTGGTAAGCCTCAGATATTTAAGTAAAAAACAGAAAAAAATATAACTCTTGTCGTGGCATTTAAATACGTCTTTTGATGAGACTCACATATTTGGGACTTTTAATAAGGCATTAATTTAACCAGATAGCTTTCTGAAAAGAAACACATTTTCAGAACTCTTCTGATGAGCAATTAAAAAATGTGGGCTCTTTTTGTCCGGTTACCTTTGGAACATGACAACCAACTGGACCAAGAACCCCATTTTGATGAGCAACCAAGTGCAGCAACCCCTCCAATCATTTCTCGGACCACTTGCCTCCTGCCCTGTTCAAGATTTTAAAAACATCTATACTACCATTATGGTAAAAAATTATAAACGCTTCCCTGACTCAAGGTGTCGTTCCGGACTGTCCTAAAATAGGACAGGTTACTTATATATTAAAGAAAGATGACGCCTCTCCATCTGATCCTAACAACTACCGTCCTATAACCAACATCCCCCCCTTGGCTAAATTATTTTAGAAATGTGTTCAAATTCAATTATGCAATCACATTGAGAACTTCAACCTCTTAGATTGTCACCAATATTGACTCCGAAGAGGGCACAGCACAGAATCTGCACTCACTCACATTTTGGATGATATTCTAACTATGCTTGACTATAACGAATCATTCCTTTTGATTCTTCTTGATCTGTCCTCTGCCTTCGATACGGTCAAGCACGACAACCTCTTGTCTCTACTGGAAAGAAGGATGGGCCTCTCAGGCACTGTGCTGCAATGGTTCTCCTCCTTCCTGAACAACAGATCTCAAAGATTCAAGATGAAGAATTCACTCTCGCAGCCTTCCATGGTCACACTTGGTGTGCCTCAGGGATCGTCCCTCTCGCCCATTCTTTTCAATCTCTTAATGGAGCCTCTGGCAAATGCATTGAAATCAGCAAACATTCTATATCACCTGTACGCGGATGACACCCAGTTATACCTGAAAATCACCTCACCAGATGACATCATTGTTCTTAACACTACGCTTCTGAACACGCAAAGCTGGCTCACTAACAACCACCTGATGCTGAACACCAACAAAAACTGAATTCATTCTCATCTCACCTCCAAACCACACCCCAAAGATAGACCTCTGGTTAAAACACCTAACCTCCTTTGACTGTGTCCCCCTCATCATAGACTCAGCAAAATCCCTAGGTGTCTCCATTGACAAATATTTGAATATGCAGTCGCACATATCTATTGCCACCAAGGGAGCTAATCACAAGATGAGTTTATTAAGGAAACACAAACCATTCCTCCTTCAGGCTGATGTAAAAATTGCAGTACAAGCTCTAGTACTACCTAGACTAGACAACGGAAGCACCACCCTCTCTGGTCTTCCTAAATACAGACTTGCTCCGCTGAGAGCAGCTCTGAATGCTGAGGCTAGACTGGTATCAGGAACTAAAAGAAACAGTCACATTTCACCAACCTTGAAAGCACTGGATTGGTTGCCTTATGAGGCAAGAATACACCTTAAAGTGGTATGCATGACGTATAAAGCAATTCACAACAATACACCTAGTTACCTGGGGCTAAAGTTGGAAAAATCTGGAGGCTGTAGACAACTACGAAGTGCGAGCACTTTCCTTCTGAAACCCCAATCCTTCCAGAAGAAGAGAACAGGCTGTAGAGCGTTCTCAGGGATTGCACCAAAGATTTGGAACTCACTACCACCACTTGTGCGTGGAATCACTTCCTTTACTATTTTCAGAAAGGAAGTAAAAAGACTACTAATGAACAAATTCATGTCCTAAGTTTAAGTATATGATGTATTTGAGTTTAAGATTTGCATCACAACCCTTGTTGCCCTATAATTGTATGCAGTTCAATACTAGCTGGATGTTGATACGCTTGATCATCCAAGTGTGTGTGTATGTGTGTATATATGTATATATATATGTATTTTTTTTTTTTTACAAACTGGGAAATTTGTTTTGTTGACTGTAGTCTACCTCATCCTTTAATATTCTTCTACTGTGAAGCACTCTGATACCCTCGTGGGTCACGTTCGCGCTATATAAAACTCTATAAATAATTAATTAAACAAACTTTTTCCGTTTGTGAAGGGCCGGATTTCTCAAATATTTGCCATTCTCTCACAGAGCATCTTAATTCAGGGCACGGATTAATTTGTGCCGTGGTTTGCTTATGGGGAAGGGGACTTCCAGTGGGCAGTGTCCACAATCCCCCTTCAAAACACTCTCTTGGCTAGGCCAACCTTCCGATCTTCTCCCCAGGCCCCGCCCATGTCATGCATTCATGGTGCGCTCTTTGTGCAGCACAACGTGGGACACTGTAGTGATAGTGGCGCGAGGAAGACTGAGTGCAGCCTAGAAGACCCGCCCTGCACGTGCCTCCGCAGACCTCGCTTTCATTAGCAGCCTGGCTTGTTCAGCCAGGGTGACAGCGCCTCTGTGGCGTCAGTTCTCGCACGTGCCACGCTGGCGCCATGTCCAGTGCGGTGATCCATGGACAGCGGATACTCATCGGGTCAAGCAAAGCAGGAGCCAAGCCCAGCGTTTCTCGCTGTCTTCTGTCTCACTCCTTCTCAATGTGCTGAGTACCTCGCTTCTTCCCTGCCCCCACCTCGCCATGTCAGAGGGGCCTGCAAGCAGCAACAAGAGCCGCCTCCCCCCGATACCCGGCGCGACCTATAACATGTGACCCCCCTCTTATCTCCACAGCCACCGAGACTCCCGGAGTGGACCCGAGTGGGGCAATACAGCTGTGACGAAGAAGACGAGATCGGGCCCTTTAACTGGATGGGAGGTCGTATGGAGGAGGAGGAGTCCCGATCTCCAATAAGTGTCAGCAGTGAGAATCCACAGGTGTGTTATTACACCGGAGGAGGGGACAGAGAGTGGCAGAGCAGAGAGGCGTGGAGCAGTGTGGAGATCGGAGCAACGAGAGCGGAAGAGAAGGAGAAGCAGGAGGCGGGTGAAGAGACCGAGGCGTGCGCACCCCAAGTACCATCTGAGACGGAGGTGCCGATAGGAGGAGGTGAAGACGAGGACGGGGGGAACACAGCGGAAAGGAGAATGCCAGGAGGCCAAATCTACACGTTGCCCAGCCGCACACCAGGAGGGGTGTGGCTATCCGAGGTGCGTACTCGTATCGTGGGCTGGGTGAAAAAGAAGGGCAGAAGCCTCCCCTAAACCGTCCTGTTCCCCGGGGATCCACCACCTTCACGTCCTGTGTACAGTTCTGCACTTACAGTTTCCCTCACTCCCCACCCCTTTCTACCGGTATATAGTTGGAAGTGTGGACTGATACTTTCCTCTTTGTGTTTCCCCCCTCGCCGGTGGAGCCTGGGTCATTACGGAGCCGAAGGTGAACAGCCGAAGGAGGAGCCCGATCCGAAGGAGGGAGGAGGGACTACTCCGAAAGACCCGACTAGAGAGAAGCCGATCACCGAGAAGAGGGGTCCCACGAAAGACCTGTACTGATTTGTTGTTTCAACAATTAAAACCTTCTAAAACCAAGACACGTCTCCTGCCCTTCCCTACCCCGCATGTTACAGTTACTCAGATGTCCAAGCCCTATTCCTAGCCGAGACGGCTCCAAATTACCACATTTGGGGGAACCCCCCCCTTCAGCGGTGAAGGTGAGAGATGAAAGGGAACAAAATTGCAAAGGAGAGAGGTGAAGGGAGAGTAGATAAAATAGAGCAGGATAGAAGGGAAGGAGGTGAGCCATTAAGATACATATGTGACTATTTCTGCAAGGCTTTCAATTAGAAAGGAAATGAAAAAAGGTCCCTATCCTACCTAGACTTGGAAACAGTACACACACTTAGAATGTATAAACCCATTAATATCATAACCACGTATCCAATAGATCACAGCAATAGGGAAAAAACTTCAAAAACAATTTAAAATAGTATTTGGGCAATTGTACAATTTATTCAATATAAAAATAATACATTCATAGTGCCATTAAAAACAGTTAAAAAATTGTGTCAATTCACAGAAATGTGTTACTCTTTAAAAAAATACAAAGTTGTCGACGCAGCGTTTCGGTTTTGTGATAACACCTTCATCAGGACAATGTTCTCTCAACAGAAAGGTATAAAAGCCTCAGTATTCAATTTGAGGAATTTATCCGGATCTTTGAGGTGATCTTCTTATCGTTAGGTGCATATCCATTCGATAGTTGGGGACGTCTAAATTCTGCACTGTCCTTGTAATATGTTTATGTTTTCTTGAGGTCAAGGGAGCCACCGTTTTGTGGTAGATATTAGACAGTCGCCCCAGGAGTATGGGACTGGCCCAAGAACACAGTGCGTGGCTGGATGCTTTGATACTTTCACCATCAAAACTTTATTCAAGGCGCGGTGACCTTCCAATTACTATTTTACACGAGCCGATTTAATCAATTTGTCAGGCTCTTCTTTTAGAAAAACGGCCTCCCTACTCCTCTTGTACCTCTGCGATTTGGCATAAGTAGGATAGGGACCTTTTTTCATTTCCATTCATTGCTCCTTGTCCCTAATTGGATTTCTAAGGAGACCTCCCGGCCTTTTGATGATTTCAATTAGAAAGCTTTTTGAGTAAGTCTTTGAGTTAAGCACTTATGTGACTGTGGCTCTTTGGATGAGGCAAACAGGTGACTGCGACTTTCTCGGTAAGGCACAGTGGAGCCCATATTCTCAGCCAGCGACCGAATCATATACACCCACGCCACCAAAATAACCTGGTCAGACCACTCGATCGTCCACTTCTACATCTCGAACAAGGCACCAGATGACCTTTGGACACACACCCTCAACACCCTCAACACCCTTTCTTCTAGACCCCTCCTTCAATCTCGAGGAAGCCATCAAAAACCTCAACACCTACATCACCAAATGTGTTGACAAAGTTGCACCCCTCAAACTCCACAAACCAGACTGACCCTCCAACCACACCACCAGGTTCACCCCTTAACTAAAATCTACAAAACGCACATGCAAATGGCTGGAAAGGATACTGCGCACCAGCAGAGCACCTTCCGACAGAGAAAATGTCAAACTAGCTCTCATCAATTACCACAAACTGAAAAACATCAAGAGGAACGCCCTCACCACCAGCCTCAAAGCCAGCTCCAACCACAGCAAAGAACTCTTATGCATCATCAAATAATTCTCCAACCCCATAGCTACACACAATTCCATGACCTCCTCCCAGGACCTCTGCGACTCTAGCAGAATTCTTCCACAGCAAAATCGCCACCATCTATGAACACTTCGACCCCCAACAACCACTGGCTGACATCGACGGACTGCCCACCATCATCATCCGCAACCTAGACACAATCACTGCATGAGACCCTCTCTCTACACAGACAGCTGCCACCATCATGAGCAATATCCACTCAGGAGCACCCAGAGATCTGTCTCCACCATATGTTCAACCGTGGGAACAACCCCATCAGCAAAGAACTCATTACCAGCCTTAACACTGCCATCACCTCTGCCATTCTCCCAGCAGGTTGGAAAAACACAGAGGTCAAACCGCTCCTAAAAAAAAACCTGCAGAACTCAAACCCTACCAGCCAATCTCCCTGCTGTCCTTTTCATCAAAATTCCTGGAGAAAGCAATTAACGCCCAACTCACCAATCACCTGGAAACCAACAAACTCCTGGATAAGGAACTCGTGATTGTGGCTCTCTGAGTAAGGAGTCATTGTGAGAGTGGCTGTTTGGGTAAGGGACCCATGTGACTGTGGCTGTTTGGGTAAGGGACCCATGTGACTGTGGCTGTTTGGGTAAGGGACCCATGTGACTGTGGCTCTCTGGGTAAGGAACCCATGTGACTGTGGCTCTTTGGGTAAGGAACCCATGTGACTGTGGCTCTTTGGGTAAGGAACCCATGTGACTGTGGCTCTCTGGGTAAGGAACCCATGTGACTGTGGCTCTCTGGGTAAGGAACCCATGTGACTGTGGCTCTTTGGGTAAGGAACTCATGTGACTGTGGCTCTTTGGGTAAGGAACCCATGTGACTGTGGCTCTTTGAGTAAGGAACCCATGTGACTCTGGCTAAGGAACCCATAGGACTGTGGCTCTTGGTTAGACCATTGTGTTTTGTATGTATAAGGTTTTTATGTGCTAAAATGTATATAAAAAGGACATTTTGTATATCTCTATATCAAAAAATTGATTAAAGATATGTGAAAGAATTGAGGATAACTTAGTGAGTTAGTACATTGCTTACAAGTTAGAATTGGGGACCAGGCTTCCACGCAGGGGAATAATATATTTTTTCCTCCTGCTGAAATAACTATTGTGTATCTATCCCCAGACATCATTCCCTTTTGTGTCAGCTCATGGAAAGAGGCATGGAACTACAAGTAATTGAACTTTAGTAGGACATTCCGGAATACTACAAGCCATGGAAATAGTCAAATAATTACAAGTGAAACTCATGTTTTACTAGAACTACACAAAGTTTATTTTTCATCAAAAATGTTTAAGATATGGAAAATTGTCAAATATATTTCCAAATGTAATGAGTGTACTGAAATGGAAGCAGAAATGAAATCTTTGACCCCATGTATCATTAGGGCAGGTTTTTATTCATCCAATATACAGCAATGCATTTGAAGAACAATCAAAAACCTGTGCAGAAAATATACAAACAGCGGTTTCATTAATAGCATCATACGTATTAAAGACCAAAACGTAATACTGTCTGCTTCACAATTCTGGCGATTTTCACTGAACGAAGCAAAAACAAAGAAGGTCCTTTCAGTCATAATTAAACACTCTAGTAACAAAGGTGGAGCTAAAACACTTAGAATCATGTTATTTTTCATGGAAATCTATTGTGCTCCATAATCTGTTCATGACTTTTCATGATTAAGTTTCACATTTATAAATGTCCCACATCACCCCCGATCCTTCCCCATAATTCGAAAAATCGAAGGTTTGCTGGCATCATAGTTTACTCCGATAAAGGAAGATATCTACTAAATGAGGTTTCTATTTCTCTGATATGTTTTTGAGAGCATAAGTGTTATATTTTGGAGTTTCAAAAGTGTCTTACAAAAGCCTATTTTCATTGAATGTCTGGTTACAATTTTTAAACTTTTTAATACTTAGAAAAATCTTCAAGTATTGTTCAAGAAAATGAATTGTGTTTTCTCAGCTACCTTCTAGCATCTCTTGTCTAGACACCCTCGGTATTAGGCAACCCCAACATTCAGCAGCAGCACTAACCGCAGGCTTCTGAGAAAAACTTCAGGCAACGTTACTTATTATTTTATAAACAAAGCACTGAAGATCACTACGTACATAGCGTGGTAGATTCCGGACATCCGGATTAGCAAGTCTTGAGCATCTAAACTAGTGGTACTTCTCTCTTGGAGCTGTAGTTCTGACCTCACCATCCTCACAAAGGTGGGTTCACCTTCAGGGAAAATCATATCTGTTCAGGTGTCCTTCTGGACTAAATGTAATCTGAATTATTTCCAAGGGTATGTTGATATTGTGTTATGGCCCCTGTGTTTTAATAATACTTGTGGGGCTATACCCCATTTCAAAATAGCTTGTTGCCTCTTTTCACTTAAGTATATGAAGTGGTCAAAGTTATTGTATACATGTGGATCAACTACTCTGTGAACAGGTCACAAGAAAAGTGACTTATCGAGATTCCATATTCGTCTCCATCAGTCACTCCAGTAACGTAGCTCTCACTTGCCCCTCACACTTTTATTAAAATATGTTTTTTAAAACTTTACAGAAAGTGTTCCCCTACTGCAAAAATAGGTTCCATTTGGGTTTTCATGGACATTTCTGAAATGCTTCCTCACAGGGACTCTGTTTGAATAAGATGTGTTGAGTCCACGCATGGGTAAGCCAAATCTTTATTACAGAATCTTGTTGCCAGGAGCATGTTATGTTCAGGCACTTGCTGAAAGAAACCCTGACATGTACTTGTGTCACCAAAATGCACACAATTTGCTGGTGCCTTAGCAATAGAGCTTCTGATACCAAAGTATTTTGACATAATGCCTTCAGTGGCATCTGCTAATCATTTGTGAGACACACATTGACCTGCTGCTCCTGGTACGGATTCCAGAGTTTGTTTTTGATTTGGTAAGCTTCAGCTCTCACTCGTGGCATGGCATTTAAATACGTCTTTTGATAAGATACTCAGATATCTGAGAATTTAATAAGGTAATTAATGTATCCGATAGCTTTCTGAAAAGATACTTTAAAGGACTATAAACTGGCGCGTCTTGCGCAGACAGTTAACACCTCAACTCTAACTTATGGATTTCTCGATTCCAAGTGTCATTACAAATTTGAGCAAGTGATAGACACTATGCAACTAGTATTAGCAAAAAAATTGTACCTGCAATTTAGGTATGGGACCCTCCCACTTAACGCTCGTACAAACAGGTGGGAAGGCGCAATAGCCCGCCCCTATCCTGGGTGCTCTGTGGAGGAAGAAGCTGTTATTCATGTAGTATTCTTTTGCCCGGCATATAAGACCCCCAGATCTAAGTGGGTGATCCAATTTTGCAGAAACCTGGGTATCAGAAACTATAGAGAATTTTACAGGATTTTAAAAACAGATACTGACCCGGTTATTGCGGTTGTGATATCCAAATTTCTATTTGCAATGTGGACCAAGAGAAGGTGTCTTCTTGATAGTGGTCTTGTGACTTTGTAACATTTGTATTCTTGTCCAGGGCAATGTGATACATAAGGTCAACTCACCTGGCACTTGTTGCCTATAAGGTGTAATATTTTAATTGGTTACAAGAGGCTGTTGGGTCTAGTCTTGTTTTTACATGTTTTTTAATTGGGTTTTAATAATCATAGGCTAAATTATATTTGTACGTTTTTTTAGATTTCCCATAATGTTGTACAATACTGGTTTAATGCCATCAAAAGGAGAAAAAAAACGCATATCTCTAGTGTATGGTATATCTTTGCATTTCCCATTGGATTGATTTCTTGATTTTATATTTGATTGTTAAAATTGCATTTTCTTTCATGCACTTTTATGGTTATATTAGCCGAAATAAAGTTATGATGACGAAAAGATACAAATATTCAGGACTGTTCTGGTGAGCAATTAGAAAATGTGGGCTCTTTTTGTCCCGTTACCTTTTGAACATGACGACCAACTGGACCACGAACCCCATTTTGATAAAGCAACCAAGTACAACAAACAGACCTTTTCCGTTTGTGAAGGGTCGGATTTCTCAAATATTTGCCATTCTCGCAAGGGCATTTAAGTTCAGGGCACTGGTTAATTTGTGAACAAGGGAACTTCCGGTGGGCGGCGGCCAACAATCGCCTTCTAAACATTTTCTTGGCTGGGGCAGCCTTCCGGTCTTTCCAGGACCCGCCCATGCCAGGCACGCTCTTTGCGCAGCATGACTGGGACACTGTAGTGAGAGTGGCGCGAGCAGGACGACGGCCCGCCCTGCACGTGCCTCCGCAGGCCTCCCTTCCATTAGCTTGGCTGGTTCTGCTGGGGTGGCAGCGCCGGTTCTCGCACGTGCACACGCCTGCGCACCGTTCAGTGCGGTGATCCATGGACAGTGGACACTGCCATCGGGTCAAGCAAAGCAGGAGCCAGGCCCAGCGTTTCTCACGGTCTACGTGACCTGCTGTCTCACTCCTCTGGGCTGGGGACCTCGCTTCTCCCCTGCCCCCACCCCGCTATGTCAGCCAGGCTGCAAGCAGCAGCCCGGAGAGTGTACACTGTACACATTCCTACCTACGTGTCTGAGAAGACGAGCCAGTGACTGAGCTCCTGTCAGGAGTGAGCCATCAGCAGCACGAGCCTCTCTCTCAGCATGTACACACAAGCCACCATCCCTTGCCCAGACCAGGCGTCTAATGCATATCCCTTTCCACCAATAAGTGGGCAGATTTACTCTTCATCTGTTTAAACAGGTGTGCCTTACATGACCCTCAAGAAAATTCCCTCATAAAAAGTCTGGGCCACAAAAGGATAACATGAATGACAAGCAGACATGTTATAGAGAGGAATTTGTGTTCACTTTTGCTGGTGATTTTAATAAGTGTAGCATTTCTAGACAACAGGAAACTGCACACTAGTTTATGCTCCTATATACGTTTTCAAATTGCTACTGATGCCGAGTACAGGCAGATCAGCAGTGAACTTGCAGAGTTTATCGAGGCCACTCAGCCCTGATGTTTCATTTTTTCTATGACCGATGCAGTTTAAGAGCCTTGGCGTCAGGACTTTATTTTACATTCTTATGGAGAGGGGGGAACTCATGTGGATATTTGCCCTCCCATTCCCAGGGAGCACGCTTGCAGAGAAGAAAAGCTTTCCTTCTTTGAGCCTCCACTAGATAATGTCCCCCTTAACCTTCATGTGAGGCTCTGAGGTCATCCCACCTGCTTGAGTCAATCCTTCAGGTTCCATGGGGTTCCTGGGAAAAATCCACAACCACTAGCACCAGTGTATTTGTAAATAATGCAGGTTTGAAGAAAGCACTAATATGTCTGCGTGCTATGGTTTGAACGGCCTATGTTTCTCAGATGTCCAAGCCCTATTCCTGCCCGAGACGGATCCAAATGACCACATTAGGGGACCACCCCATTCAGCAGTGAAGGCGAGAGATGAGAGGGAACAAAACTGCAAAGGAGAGAGGCGAATGGAGAGTAGAAAAAATAGAGCGGGGTAGAAGGGAAGGAGTCGAGCCATTCAGATATATATGTGACTATTTCTGCAAGGCTTTCAATTAGAAAGCTCTTTGAGTAAGTCTTTGAGTAAAGCACTTATGTGACTGTGGCTCTTGGGTGAGGCAATCATGTGACTGAGACTTTCTGGGTAAGGCACAGTGGACCCCATATTCTCAGCCAGCGGCCGAATCAGATACAACCACACCACCAAAATAACCTGGTCAGACCACTCGATCGTCCACTTCTACATCTCGAACAAGGCACCAGATGACCTTTGGATACACACCCTCAACACCCTTTCTTCCGGACCCCTACTCGAATTTCGAGGACGCCAAAAAAAACTTTAACACCTATCTCACCAAATGTGCCGACAAAGTTGCACCCCTCAAACACCCCAAACCAGACTAACCCTCCAACCACACCAGCTGGTTCACCCCTGAACTAAAATCTACAAAACACACCTGCAAATGGCTGGAAAGGATATTACACACCAGCAGAGCACCCTCTGACAGAGACAATTTTAAACTAGCTCTCAGCAATTACCACAAACTGAAAAACACCAAGAAGAACGCCCTCACCACCCGCCTTAAACCCAGCTCCAACCACAGCAAAGAACTCCTATGCATCATCAAATAATTCTCCAACCCCATAGCCACAAACAATTCTATGACCTCCTCCCAGGACCTCTGCGACTCTCGCAGAATTCTTCCACAGCAAAATCACCACCATCTATGAACACTTCGACCCTCAACTACCTCTGGTTGACATAGACGGACTGCCCACCATCATCATCTGCAACCTAGACACAATCACTGCATGAGACCCTCTCTCTACACAGACAGCTGCCACCATCATGAGCAATATCCACTCAGGAGCACCCAGAGATCCCTGCCCCCACCATATGTTCAACAGAGGGAACAACTCCCCCAGCAAAGAAATCACTACCAGCCTCAACACTTCCATCGCCTCTGCCATCCTCCCAGCAGGGTGGAAAACGCAGAGGTCAAACCGCTCCTATAAAAAAAACCTGCAGACCCAGATGAAATCAAAACCTACCAGCCAATCTCCCTGCTGTCCTTTTCATCAAAAGTCCTGGAGAAAGCAATTAACATCCAACTCACCAATCACCTGGAAACCAACAAACTCCTGGGGAAGGAACTCGTGATTGTGGCTCTCTGAGTAAGGAATCCTTGTGACAGTGGCTGTTTGGGTAAGGGACCCATGTGACTGTGGCTCTCTGGGTAAGGAACCCATGTGACTGTGGCTCTTTGGGTAAGGAACACATGTGACTGTGGCTCTTTGGGTAAGGAACGCATGTGACTGTGGCTCTCTGGGTAAGGAACGCATGTGACTGTGGCTCTCTGGGTAAGGAACCCATATGACTGTGGCTCTTTGGGTAAGGGACCCATGTGATAGTGGCTCTTTGGGTAAGGAACCCACGGGACTGTGGCTCTTTGGGTAAGGAACCCATGTGTGTGACTGTGGCTCTTTGAGTAAGGAAGCCAGGTGACAGTGGCTCTTTGGGTAAGGAACCCACGGGACTGTGGCTCTTTGGGCAAGGAACCCATGTGACTGTGGCTCGTTGGGTAAGGAAGCCAGGTGACTGTGGCTCCTTGAGTAAGGAAGCCAGGTGACTGTGGCTCTTTGAGTAAGGAAGCCAGGTGACTGTGGCTCTTTGAGTAAGGAAGCCAGGTGACTGTGGCTCTTTGGGTAAGGAACCTATGTGACTGTGACTCTCTGTGTAGGGAACCCATCTAACGGTGGCTCTTTGAGGAAGGAACCCATATAACGGTGGCTCTTTGAGGAAGGAACCCATGTGACGGTGGCTCTCTGGGCTAGGAACCCATTGGACTGTGGCTTTCTGGGTAAGGAAGCCATATGAGTGTGGCTCTCTGGGTAAGGAACCATGTGACTGTGGCTCTCTTGGTAAGGAACCCATGTGACTGTGGCTCTTTGGGAAAGGAACCCATGTGACTGTGGCTCTCTGGGTAAGGAACCCATGTGACTGTGGCTCTCTGGGTAAGGAACCCATGTGACTGTGGCTCTTTGGGAAAGGAACCCATGTGATGGTGGCTCTCTGGGCAAGGAACCCATTGGACTGTGGCTTTCTGGGTAAGGAAGCCATATGAGTGGCTCTCTGGGTAAGGAACCCATGTGACTGTGGCTCTTTGGGAAAGGAACCCATGTGACTGTGGCTCTCTGGGTAAGGAACCCATGTGACTGTGGCTCTCTGGGTAAGGAACCCATGTGACTGTGGCTCTTTGGGAAAGGAACCCATGGGACTGCGGCTCTCTGGGTAAGGAACCTATGGGACTGCGGCTCTTTGGGTAAGGAACCCATGTGACTCCCACCAGACTGTGGCTCTCTGGGTAAGGAACCCATGGGAATGTGGCTCTTTGCATAAAGAATCCTTGTGACTAACTTTTTGGGTAAGACACACTTGAACCTGTGGCTCTTTCAGTAATAATGTGGTTATTCTGAGCACTACTCTTATGCCTGGAAGTCCTTAATATCCAACGCAAATGGCTTATCAACACAATGAATACCTCACTCTTCACACTCTGATGCCATCAGCACATAGACCATAAGTCATATGGTTTATGTAAGAGGCACAGTGATAACATTACATCAGCGTATCCAGAACAAGTATGTCAATTTGAAAAGTCACGTAAAGTAGTTAGCACAATAGATTTTTACCCAGCCTGAAATAAAACAATATTAAAAGGGCAGTATGAGGAGTACGTTACTTGCATGTTCGTACACACAATCTTAGTAAATTACAATATAATGTTAGGCTCCTAATGTCAGCACATTTTAAAAGCTACGGTAACATGAACATTACCAATGGTGCTGATGTTGCAAATGGTGAAATGGCATCACCATAACAAGGGGCAACTACATGGACTTTTCAGTATCCGAGCGATGGGCCAGCAGGATCTGGCTACGGAAGTTCAGCCAAAAGGTCTAAACGGCAAAATATTATAAATGTATTATACGGCCAGGGAGAAAAGAGGCTGTTTTAGGACAGTCTCCTCATCTTCCTACAAAAGCAGTGTGACACCGTTATTGGATGTAGGGAAATGCCATATCTAGGCTTGGTAATCTTGACTCTCTCGCCTTGTAATGGATGATGGTGTCGGGACCTCAGAAGTGAGGGTGTAGTAGCCCAAGGCGAACACGCCCTCTGCCTCCTCGCTGTGCCCTCGCCTCCACAGCCCATCGACAGGCTAGGACAAAGGAGTGATCATAGAGGGGTTATCCAATGGGCAGCTGCCACGATGAAGCCAGCTATTGGTCCTCACTTGGCGACCCATTGTGCACTGCAAGGCGTGAGATACCCAGACCTGCCATCCCACACGGTGCCATCTTTACCAGCGCTGTACCACAAGGGTCCTCCAAACCAAGTGTGTTGTACAGCCTCACATTTGTGGAAGAGTGCAGATGGGACCACATCTCTGCCAGTGTCCATCAAGCATCTCTGACGTCCCTAGTGCAATTGTGCACCATCATTTGTACCAACCAGCTGATGAAACAAATGTGCGGGCTGGCTAGTGGAAACATTACATTTTGCACCAGTTAGTGAAGGCAAAGGGTATACATGCGAAAGGCAGTGCAAATGATGGTGCAAAATGTTAACTGGCTTCATGCAATATATGTAGTACGCTCCGTTTTGTTTCTTCCAAGAGCCCGTCTCTCCACGGTGTAATGTGGTTTACATTTCCACCTCGCAGCCAAACCCTTGAATCCCCTGAAGCTGGGCTCTCTCTGGAGGTCAGGCCACACTGGCAACCCAGGGGGAGTCCGTGCAGACTCCAGAAGAATCTCCGGTGCAAAAACACAAGGTGCTTGTGGGTACTTCCGGTGCACAAGGGAAGACCTATTTGTGTACTCTCGGTTTAGGCCATTTGATTGGATTGTTTGAGAGTTGTGGCGCAGGGGCCAGATAGGCCGACTCTTGAGCGTGGTGCTGGACGGTTCCATCCCTGGGGGCAGCTCAGCTCAGCATCATGTGACTCTGGGTAACAGCTTACTTTATCTCCCTGACGACCCCCCCCCCTCTCTTCCTCCCACGCCCCCCTTCCTGGATACAATTAGAGGCGATTCGCGCTTTACAAATGTTAGAATTATAATTATACACATTTTTTTCCAAATACTCGAAACAACTCTTCAGGGCACTCTGTCCATCTCGCGGGTCTGATGCAAAGTTGCCAGCGTGACCCCTACGCATCCTTGGGCTGCTCTCGTGACGCTCGTCACATCCGCCGATGACCAGGGCCGCTGCCCTTGGCTTCAATGGGCATCTTTCACCCGCCCCTTCCTTCGCCTCAGCGCGGGCCGAGCCGGATTAGAAGCATCAACGCAACTACACAAGGCGCATGGTGTCCGTCTCCTGGGGATACACGGGCATGCCAAAAGAACTATTCCAGAAGCTGCAAAGAAAACTAAAATCAATTCGACAGTCATTAAGAACTTAAGCGCCTTTAAATCAGTAAACAATATTCAGTCAGAGTAAGAAAGGACAAGCTACCAATAAAGTCTGAATTGGTGCTTCAGCTGGTCTGTAAAACACCGGAAGTATTCAACCCTCATTACACTTTATGATAAGAGTTTGTATGTAAAGACCATTTGAGGTCCGTGTGATGGAGACGTGCAGAGATGAAGACTGTAGCTAGCTGGGGATCACACAGGGAGTCCCCGAAGTGCCTGTACATGAGCCGGGATTGTCCTGGTCCTCGATCCGGTTAGTCAGCCGTGGAGGCTGTGATGCAGCAGGGACCCTCGGGGATTGAACCAGCTCTCATGGAGGAGCCTTGCTCAGCAAAGGGTTGCTTGAGATGCCAGTTTCATTTCTGTGAATGCCACAATCCTGCACACCAGGGGCTCCCACCAGCCCTCATACACCCCTGATGCCCATACCATGTAGTGCCGGTCACGGGCACTGGCCATGCAAGGAGATTCAGTTTGCGGATTCCAAGGACTGCTTTTTTTCCGACCATGTTCACTTATACCTTTCCAGTATTCGCCTTCATCCAAAGGTTAGACTTTCTGTAGAATCGTAAGCCTTAAATTACGCACCCCCTACAACAACTACCTTTGCAGTTGCTTCACACTTACTTCTCACCCTCTCCAACTTACGTTTAACTCGCTCTTCCTTCATTGCCTTTCAGTGCCATTTTTTAACAGTACATTTTCTTTAAAAGAATCCATAAAGAACCCAAACAAAGAACTCTGGTTGACAGAGCTGAGGGACCGGGCAACTGAACAGGCTGGCTGGGCTACAGACACATTCCCCTCTAGGCCACGGATGTAGGATCTTGCAAGGTCTGTAGGGTATCCGAGGGGGTTTGGGGAATATATCCCAGAAGCACTCCTACACCATAATACTCTAGTAGGGTACAACCCTACAAAATCCCTTAGGCCATACCTGAATCTGTGAGCAAAAAACCACTTCATGTTGACTCCAACCATGGCCCCCCTCATGTCAGGAGCTGGGGTTGTAGGTGATCAACCAAGCAGTGCACCTACGTCATTGCCTCCTGGTATGAATTTGTTGCACCCTCCCAAGCAGTTGTATTGATAAGCATGCTACATTAATGGGTCAATATTTTCTGTTGGGACATCTGTAACCTGGTCAAAACACAGAAGTCACCTCAGATAGTCTTGTGGCCTTCTCCATTTGTTGGCAGTCATACATGTATCTGTTCATGTGGAAATATTCTGGGTAAAGTACCATCCCTAATCAAAAGGTCCTTGTATCAGATTACATAAAATACCATACACGGCCAATGGCTCCTTGCATCCGAGCTCGTAAAATGCCGTCCATAACCAATGGTTCCTTGCATCAGAATACATAAACTACCATCCATAAGTAATGGTTCCTCGCATCAGAGTGCGTAAAATACCAACAATAACCATTGGTACGTCACATCAGAGTACGTAAACTTCCATTCATAACCAATGGTTCCGTGCAGGAAGACCTGCTTTCGCATTATGAAATGGTGGTCAAGATTGGCCATGGTTGGGTTGTTTTCTTGAAATATGTAGGACCACCTTACGGCATCATATCTTCTTGAAATGTTGATGACCACCCTACAGCAAGGTTTTCTTTAGCGGGGCGATGACACCACTACGTTAGGCACACCCCAAGGGGCGGTGTAGGCGTTTGCCATGCCCTGAAATCCAATCAGCAAAAAACGGCATCCGGCCTGGAGAGCCTTCCCAACATTCTGCGAATAAAAGAAAAAACACATCATGTACTTTGATGAATGATATTTTTAACCAGGTCATTGAAAGGACTTATCACAAATTAAGCAAGAAGGCACTTGGCATTCCATCCCTCAATTTAAAGCCACATACAATTCCTTTATTAAATACGTTTGTTTATGTTCGCACTACATAGTTAATAAAAAGCTTATTTCCACTAGTAAAAATACCTTCTTTTAATACAGTGCTTCATGTGCATTTTTTTCAATTTTTAAATGCAGTAAATGACAGATGTTATTACTACCCAATTTAATGGGACTTGATTTACAAACTTCAGGAGGAAAGGCAGAGTTGGTTTTGCTGGCATCCGATCACCTGAGCTGCATAGTACAGCAAATGAAAGAGGGGGTATATCAACCCACTCGTGCAACATTATCATTTTGTCAAATTATGGGTTAAAATGTAGGTAATTTGAATTGGATTTGAAATAAAATATACAACTTGGAGATGTGCCCTGGGGCAGCAATGTTCACCTAAACCTACCTGCACACACTTTTTGCACCCCACTAGGGCATTTTGTTATTCCAGAAGAGATTGCAGAAGCCTATGAACCCCTCCTAAAATATACATTACACTTGTGCACCGTGTGTTCTGGCGTGATCTACAGGCTGTACCAGCATCTGTAAATAAACGAATCCTTTGCTTTACTACGGAACAAAGTAGCTGTCTAGAGTCTCACAGATTGGCACTACATATCCGGTGGCGCACAGTCAATGCGCCCCCTCCATGGCATACTTTGAAGGAGGAGCACAGGGTTCCCATAGACTGCAGGTGGTACAGTCTGTCACTATACTTGCATGCGGCGGGAATCCCTGCCCCCCTATGAGAGGGAGGCCAAGTCCCCATCTGCAGTAAAAGACAGGCCGGAGCCTTCAACTAATGCACTGTGCACAAATGTTATGTTATGCAGCTTTACAGAGCGCACTATTATCCAGGTGGGTATCCTGGCCCTGGACAGGTGTGAGTCTAGCCGAACCTAGGGCCTAGTGGAACTACTCGAAAAGGGAGGTCTTTAGCTTTTTGCGAAATTCAAAAAGTGAGGACGAGGCCCTTGTGTGTAGTGGTTTTAGAAACAATGATGGGGAAGATTTGACCACCGGATCTGGTGTTCTCTATGCACGGGATGTGTGCATGCAGGAATCCGGACAAGCTGTGGTGTCTGGAAGGTTTGAGAAAGCAGAAGAGATTGTTGAGGTATTCTGGGCCAGTATTATGTAGTGCCTTGAAAGTGTGGGTAAAGGGTGTGAACTTTGCTTGTTTGTGTACAGGGAGCCAGTGGAGCTCCATCAGGTGTGGTGTGAAGCAAATGCGGCGTGGGAGGTTAAGAGTTTGGAATCGTCTGCAGCCTTCTGGTGATTTTTTTCTTTGATCGTAGAATAGAGGCAAGTTCACGTAGTCCAACTTGTTTGTGACCAGGGCGTACATGACTGATTTCTGGGAGCTGATTGGGAGTCATTTGAAAATCTTCCTTCGTATCTCCAAGGTATGGAATAATGAGGCGGTAAGGAAGGGCGTGGACTTGGGCGGTTACGTTGAGTTTGATGTTAATAATGATCCCAAGGTTCATGGCATGAGTGGGTGTCAGTCATAGCTCTGTTGGCCACTAGGCCAAGTCCCACTGTGAAGTGCTTTCCTTGAAGATCACGATTTTGGTCTGGTCAGTGTTCAGCTTTACAAACAGACAGAGTTAGAGGTCTTTTCCTTTTTGTAGGTCTCACACTGAAGACTTCTGCGATTTCTCAGTTGTTTTGAATACTTTATTAACCTCTTCGCCGCAGCGCAAATTAGGCCGCGGCGCGGTCAGGGTTAGGGGGTGGGTGTGGCGCTCTCTTACTCATGACTGCTCCACGCTGTCATGAGTCACTGGCGGCGTGTGCTCCAGACGGCGTTAAGTCGTCATGACCCCGCCCACTCACTATTTTCTCCTGCACAGGTGGGGAATTAGTGCGGCGGAGCATGGGCGGAGCCGCAGTTGACGACGGCTCCACACGCCGGCCTTGGCTCATGACGGCATGGAGCTGTTATGAGCATGGTATGGGTTAAGAATATTTTTGCAACAAATTAAGTTTATGATACACAGGACGATGGGCCAACACGTATTTCATGACTATTAATATTGCTTAATTAGGGCCAGAGCATAAATAGATGTCAATGTTCACGTCTGTTATTTAATCATTATTTATCATACATTAGTGCTGCCCCTTTCTTCAAATTTGCTTACACACACATTTAAATCTATTTTTTAATTTACCATTCCAAGATGGGCATTCACATCTTGGAAAGGTAAATTAAAAAACATACACACAAACGCGCCCACTGAACAGCAGCCACGTCATGATGCATGTGTCACTATCGTGACACGTGCCTGTGCATGCATCATGACACATGGTGGCCATCTTGGAATGGGTTTCCTTTAGTAGGCAACACAAACAAATATTGCCAGATGCGCATGTTTGTTCATGCATATATTGGCGTGCTAGTGCAAACAGGCATTGGCAAAGTCAGTAGTTTGGCTATTTAAATCTGAGACCTATTGGCTTTGCTACTGCTTATTATTTTATTGTTTTCTTTGCGTTTTTATGGTTTTGCTGGAACCAAACTAAACACATTTTACTGAATGTCCCCCTTGGCACCAGAGGCAGGATGACTTGCAGAGGAATTTCCTGAGCGACTTTCTTCTCAGACAGGCCGGCAGAGCTGCGGGAGTCAATCACATGGAGAGCAAAACAATGACTCCTTAGGGTATTGTCCTCCTTCTTTGAAAAAGCAAACAAAATGAACCGCTTTTTACTACCTCAAAAGTAGGAACTGAGCAATGTTTTGCAGCAGCTTTGGGATGACCTTGTAACAAATTTCTTGGTGCACAATGGGTGACATTTATCAGTCAAGTGCAATTTACCAACTTTAATTGCCAACTACCCTTTACAGTGCTTAATCGTTAAAAATGTGAAGTTCAGGGGTCTAAAGCGTTTCTTATGAACCTGCCACCACCACTACCAAATGCTACAGTTGATAAACATCAAGGCTCGTGATCCCACTAATTGCCTTTCTTCACCACCCTACTCCCCCTGCATTTACAGCTCAGTGTTGCAGGTTCTTTTTCTTCCCTGCTTACTCTCTTTGTCGCATTTTTCTGATCTTTCTCTTCCTTTGTCTTTCTCTGGGACAAAGGTGGATGTTGAAAAAATTATGGTTCCTAAAAACGAGTGTCGGTGCCGAGCACTGCAACCACCGGCACAAATTAAGTACTGCAGTACCCTCAAGCAATGACTTCACAATAAAAAAAATACACGAGTCCATCGAAGATACAATTTTCAACCTTTGTAATAACTTGCACTAATTTCAGACACTTTAGACCTCAGTCTGGCTTTACAGTTTCCTAAAACCAATTGGGATCTTTTTAAAAATATTTGTAAGGCAGCCAAAGCACTATTGAATCTTCGTTAAACAAACAAACTCCAGCTGAGGCGTTTGTCCGTTGTTAAACCATGTTCAAAGTTCCATGCCAAGAAAAGTCTTAACTAAGAAAAATTACAGGGCTGGATTGCCGCTTCCTCTGATGAAGACCCTCAAGGTAGCGTGTCAAGGCTTGGAATGAGGCTCATTCCAGCCGTTGCACGAGGCACCATGGAGGTAGCAACACAGATAGCACAGGCGACCTGCTTGGCACGAGCTTGGCCACATGCAAGGGCACTCACTATGATTTATGATAGGGGCTGTCTGGCGTTGGAGGCGGAACAAGTTCGATTGACAGATAAGTTTGGCTCGGAGAGGGGGGTATGAGTAACCAGGGTCCAGCTACCCTTCATAAAGGTTCAATCATATTTTAATCCTTGTGGACAACATTGAAACGTCCATCCAGAGAAGAGAACAAGCATCTGCAGTGCAATAGGTCTTGCATTTACGCGAGTTGGCATTGTAAATGACAATGATTTTTACTTATGTTTTGGGTTTTAAAACATAAATATAAGGCATTGTCATTTACAATGGCAAAAGCTTAAACTCTCACAAATGGGAGACCTATAGCAGTCCAAATGCTTGAAGGCATCGCTGAGTTGCCCCCTATTGTCTTCCATGGCCCCTGAAGAGCTCCCTGTTTGCTATGAGTCAAATAAACAAGCCGGTGTCACAACTGCACAAGAGAGACCCTCCTGCAGTAAGAGAAACTCATTAAAGAAAACAGTGCTTACAGACTAAAGAAGACGTACATGTAACAACCGAAGTAAAAGGGCCAATCATCAAGGGAGGAAACAAATGAAGACAAGGCGGTACTAAGGAGGGATAACAAGCCTAAAAACAAATCAGAAGCCAGCATTTAAGAAGGACAATGACACAAGCCAATGACAGATATGGGCGGAGAGTGGGAGGGGCTTCATAATCGATTACAGCATGCCTCGTAGAGCAGCGCATGCGCTGTCCAGGCTCGACCTAAAAAGGCCTGGTCTCTTCACCCAGTCTTGCATCATTAGCTATCACCAACAACAAGGATTCCAGAATGTTCCTTTGAGGATATCTGCTTATCTTTTGAGCCATATTGCAACATCATTTACGGATGGCCCCTACTTTCCCACACCCAAATAAAATCAGGGATTCGTTTTAAATTCTTAAAATTCTTTTTAATCTTGTAATCTTCACACAACAATGCACCTCTCCTCAACGCCGACCCACCTGTAAACTGACCCCCCCCCCCCCTTTAATCGTTCACTCCCAATCAGCCTTGCTCGTGTGTACACAGTAAGATTCTCGCGGCTGAAGCAGAGGCTGCTATGCAATCAAGAAATTTCCTGATAAACAGCATAGCTCAGCCTGAGTTAGCTAATCAGTAACAGAGGTAATCCGCCTGCATTCCTCAACTACTTCTGTTGCATTAAAAAAAAGACATATGCCAAAGATGGTCATAGAGAGGTGACCATAAACAGTTTTATATTAGTGAATAATTAAAAAATGTGGCATGCTTTGTAAGCTAGCGACTTTGGAACCAGGCGACCTGAGCTGGAATCTCAGCCTTGGCACTGGACTGAATTCATGTGATTCTGGGCAAATCACTGAATTGCCTCGTGCCTAAAAGTGTCAATATGTGAAATTCAATGGGTGTAATTTACAGATGTAAAACCATGCTTGATGTACACAATCATGTATTGTTTCCCAATAACCCCCATAATTTACCACGCGCTGTGCTCGAGCTAGTTTCCCGCTATATAAACAGTGCCAGCTTTAGGGCGGTGCGCCCAGTGCCATTGCACCGGGTGCCAAAGTCAAGGGAGCGCCCTCAGCATGACAGACTGAGCTGAGATAAGAACAGCCTGCAGAGATACAAGTGTGCGTGACATTTTTGGAGGATATTACAATGGCACTATAACTCTGGTAGTTAATGCATTTGAGGTAAAGATCTGTAATGTGTCTAGTCACAATTTTAACCCGCGCTATAGTAGCACAGAGGGTAAATGTTACTGCTGCAAAGCACAACATATGGCAGGCAGATCACATATTTGTCATTAGCTCAGTAGGTTATTGCTTTTGCCACAGAGATTCTTTAGTAACTTAGATAAGTAACAATCCTTCTAATAAAGCACTTTGAGCTGTGAACTGCACCAAAAGCTGCATGAAAACTGTAAGGCATAGGTTTAGAATCTTATTGTTTTCTCCCCTCAATATTTTGTTATTCTAAGGCTGCTAAAAAGGGTTCCTTTGGGTAGCAACACAATTTTATTAGCATAATACCCCACTCATCATGTTATGTTTGTGGGGTGGATTTACTAACACTTCATGCCTGGCTTGTATCACAAAGTGCGGCAAACCAGCTGCAAAGTGTTGTTTTGGGGCTTGCTTTCCGGCACAAATTCTAAATTGTGTTGGACAGTACCCTGAAGTAACACAAAGAAGCACAATGCCCTACTTTACGTGGAGGCATACCTTGGGTGGTACTTTGGCTTCTCCAAAAACTCACCCATGGATGTTGATGCTAATCCCTGCCTACTGACTTTAGTAGAAAGGGAATAGCAAAAACAAAATGACGACTGCTTGAGGCAGGCGTAAAGTTAACGAAAAGATGTATTTTCTCCAAACCTTTCGAACCTTGCATGTGTGCTGCACCATACAGCATACGTAGAAAGGGGTAAACTTAGTCAAACCATTTTGTGCTGGAAGGGAACCCTTCCAGTATCCAACCTATTCATGATCCAACTTCTGCACTTTACTGGTTGAGCAGTAGTGTTTTCTGCCTTCAGGTTTTTCTTTCTCTCTTCCTGGTGCTGTAAGAGAGGAAGCTGTTTTAGAACTTTACAAACATTATAAATATCTCTCATATGTCAGTGAAGGCCGGCAGGTTCTCATCTATGTGCGTTTAAATGCAAGTCTGTGTAGAGCGCTAGGTGTGCCCCGTCGTGTGCTGGTCAATTCCACGAATTTCATGTACCCAGGTACATGCAAAAAGAAAATGCCACCAGTACCATTAACCAAACTGTCTTCATATGACAGTAATGGCACATACCCATATGTTCCCTATACCCTAGTGAATGCAATGCTGTCCTAAGAAATGTCACATCATATGCTACTTAGTGTTATGTTCCCATGTATGTCGGCTAAACCAGCAATTTGTAGTTGTCCACTCAACACCCATGTCAGTAAGTGCTACCTTGTGCCAAGGCACACTCCTGCTATCTATAGGCATGCATGTTGGTGCAGGCATCCACAGACGTGCAGAAACACTCAAACACGAGCAAGTGCATGCATTCTCCCTCTCTATCTCTATCTCTGTTTCTCTCTCTCTCCAATCTCTCACTACCTCCAGCTCCACATGTTGAGCCTCTGCTCCAGTGCAGCTGGTGGAAGCAGGATAGGAGACAGGACACTGCTGCAGGCCCCTCAGGACAGCCCTGAACAGAAAAAGTGACGTTTGTGGGAGTGACAAGGGATAGCTATGTAAGAACAGGTTCCCAGGGCAGGCGTTTGCTTTGTTCTAACCAGTTCACGCTCTCTTTCCCCTTTTTCTGAAGGGAGAAAGTTGGACCCTGGAAGCAGCATGCAGCACACGGAGGAAAGTCACAGCCCCTGCCCTTCATACTGCACTTACAAGGACACTTCACCTGTGGACAAAGGGCAGGGAGTCGGCCCGCACTTTATCCAGTCATGCTTTAGCGGGGCCATTGGACTACCCACAGACATGGCGCTGCTCCATATGCCCCAATGAGCCAACAGCCATTGGTGGCCAAAGGAATCAACAAAACTGCATCCATTGTTCACTCGTTCATTCATACCTGGTCAGCCAGCTGATACTCTTCAAGGGTCCCAGGCCCACCGCCCCAAGCATCGCAGACTCACAGCAGGACTTTCACATATCAACTGCACTGCAGGATGTCTTGCAGCCCCAATGAAATTACATCTCTGGGCAAGGTACCAACTTATTTCACTATAGTACTAAAGATGTCTACTCTGAATGTATTCACCTTTGCAGTCTAGCACTCTTGAACCTTTGCGTTTGTCTGTATATAAAGTATATCTTGGTTGTACGTTCCACGTGGGGCTTAGTTTGTGCACGACTGTAAAGATAAACAAAATATTAGACCTCCAACCTCTTTTCAGGTCTTGCCTACAGACAGGTAAACTATGTGCTGAGAGCTATTCTCATCACCCACTATACACAAAGCCAGCTTTTGGACAGCCCCTTTCAGCGATTGGCTACTTTGATTTAGCTGGCTTTTGGTTGGCTTTGTGATTGGCTCACATAACTGTTCATCAGCGCTAGTATCCGCCCTCTGCATGTCGCTGATGTGAACACCCAAGACTTTGTACCTTCTCAGACACACATTCAGGCAGTCCTACCCCTCAAAAAACAGAAAATCAATCTGTGATTTGTAAAAGCATACAACCAAGGACCATAACACAAACAAATACATCTCCGAGGCACTTTGGAGAATCAAGGAAGGCCCCTTTATCTCAAAATTGGATTTAAGGGGCAATTGCCACTGAAAGAAGAAGCTTCGGTCTTGTGAAGTGTAATGGCAAGTTTACAGGTTGACAATAGGATCCCTCTAGTGAGCCTTCAACTCACCGGAGCTCGTTGGCACCACCTTCTGCAGTCCTACCTATACGTAGCAGTGTGGAAGTCTTATGGCCCTGCTCAATCTTCTGTGCAAGCTTATGGGGAAGGGCATGTTAGACCCAGCAGTTCCGGGCTGGCTAAGATGCAATAAAGCCAGTCAGAACCCACTGTTCCAAATAGGATGAGTACAATACACTTGTCAGATAACCCGTGCTCATCCTCTGGTAGCTTGGCACCGAGCAGTGAGGCTTATCCTCAGAGCTCGAATGGAAAGCGTTGGCACAACCCCCCTCCCAACACACTGCGTTCACCACAAAAAGATTCCACACCAAATGTATAAAAACACTTGTCTTTGTATTACACACACACTGAAATCAAAATGAGATACAAAGTGTATATACAGGCCATGACAGTTGGCACTAGCTGAAGGCCAGCAACGTCCAGGCAAAATCCACCAAGTGATAGTCCCCTTCTTGGAGCAGGACAAGCAACAAGCCACCACAAGTCTTCAGATAGTCCAGTTGCAGACCCTGCTGCCCTAATGATTCCTCATGCCAATGTCCCAGTACAGAATCATTGTAGCATGGTTCCAAATCCAAAAGTGTCTCTACTTCCAGAGGCCGAAGCCCCAGTAGTTATACCCACCATGGCCTTTGAAGAAACAAGCAGTTCAAAAGGCCACTTTAGAAATGCACAGGGCGTGTCTAAATTTTGCCATGTTTGTCTTCCTACCCAGGGAGGTTTGATCACAATCTTTTGTAGGGCCAGGATCCTGCCCCTTGGAATGCAGGTGCCAATTCCACCGCCATCCTAGAAAGGGCCTTCAGAGTCAGAGGTCTGCAGTTTCCTGTGAAACCCTAGTTTATGGCCCTCTATCCGGATTTCACAGATGTGGCTATCCCCCTAGCAGCCAATTGTGAATTAGGAGACAGGCCGCCAGGCACGCAGAGCCACACACATTGAAATGCCCACTTCCCAAAGTGACATTTCCATCACCGTAAAGTTGAACCCACCCCCACAACCGGAGAGGGTTCACCATTATGAACTCATTGATACCAAACATCATACTGTTGCTATGCTGCCTATAGGAAATAATGCTAGGCAGCCTTTCCCTACATCCCCTCGTTCTAATCCAATGAAAGAAGCAGGCCCCATTGAACCAAACAAAAACACCACCCAGTGTCAGTCACAACTCTTACGGGTAACACATAAACACACCTGCCCAACCTCTTTCCAACACCGCACCCCATCACCAGGGAGAACTCTGATATAGCAGGAGACATGCAGAACCTTGGCACACAGCTTTGTAAACGCCAGGTCTATTAACAGTAACCCGTGCACACAGGCCCCACAAGGGCAAACCTGTGGCACACTCACTGTGCTACCTCCGTGGATAGCACAAGTATGAACATACCGGTTAAATCGCTGATTAAGATGGTCTGGTCCTACTCCATGAAACACTTTGAAGGTGGTACAAAGGGGTTTCAATTGCACTTGTTGCCTTACCGGCAGCCAGTGAAGCTTTTTAATATCTTTTGTAACTGATTCGAATTTCAGCATGCCAGTAGGCAAGCTGGCTGCCGCACTTTGCAATAGTTGCAGTTTATTAATGTGTTGCTTTTGAATGTTCAGATAAAGGCTGTTGCAATAATCCAACTTTCATAAAATAAGGGATGTTTTCACGATGCGTTGGCTGTCCTCCGGTAGGAAAGGCATTATATTCCTAATCATTCTGAGGGACTGGTAGGTGGCTGATGCAACTGCATTTATCTGATCCCTAAAAGTCAACTTGTCAACAACTATTACTCTCAAATTCTCTTCTTTCCTAACAGCCTTTGGAAGGGTCCCTAATCCTTCCGGCCCCCATCCGGGGGCTCAGAAGTTGGCACTGTTTTCAAAGATGATGACCTCAGTTTTGCTTGAATTCAATTTCAAGCAGTTCTGTCTCATCCACATCTTAACTGATCCCATACAGTGATGAAACCTCTTGCCCTTCTCTGATTCCTGCCCTGGCAGCAGAGATACCACAATTTGCGTGTCATCCGCATATGAGGTTAAGTAAAAGCCAAATGATCTAATCAAAGGGGCCAAGGATGAGACATAATCATTAAAAAGAGTGGGACTAAGAGATGACCCCTGTGGCACCCCACATGGTAAAGAGAAAGTTTTAGAAGAGAATGTATCCCAGGCCACTATTTGGGTTCTGTCTGTCAGAAAGGATTACGTGGCCTCCAAGCCATGCCCTGAATGCCTCAGGCCAACAGACGATCCATCAAGAGATCATGATGGACCATATCAAAAGCAGCTGAGAGATCCAACGTAATTAGTGCTGCATTGCCTCCCTGATTCAGAGCCTCCCTGATTTCTTCGGTGAATTTGATAAGGGCTGACTCCGTACTGTGGCTTCCCCTAAAGCTACATTGAGTAGGATCTAAAATGTGATTTTCCTGTAGAAAACCACTAAGCTGCATATTCATGGATTTTTCTTCCAGTTTTGTCGGCAGTAGAAGCCGAGAAATCGGCCATAAATTATTAGGATCCTTCGGGTCTAAGTTATGTTTTTTCAGCAGTGGAAGAATCTATGCTTTCTTCCATGCTTTGGGGAAGTGCCCCGACTCAAACATGATAATAAATAAGGAGGTAAGGGTGGCTGCAATGGGTTCATGGGTTAGTTTGATCACAGCAGCTGGACATGGGTCAAGAGCCTGATTTGCTAGAGGAGAGTTGATCTATGTTATGTTTAAAGGACAACAGAGCAACATTTTCCAGAACAGGCTATGGGTCTGCACTTAGTGTAGCCCCTATACATAGGACCCCCATGTTACCCAAAGAGGATAGGCTAAAAGATGAAAAAATATGCTCTACCTTCTGTAAGAAGAATGTGTCAGTTTCCTCACATAGCGCTTGGCTGCTAGGAATTTTTGGTTGACAAGGGGAGGCTAATCTAGACACTGTCCTAAAAAGTTCTTTGGTTGAACATTTGCCCATCATAATTTGCATTGCAAGGAATGTTCTTTTTTTGATAAGTAAGAGCTTTTTATATACTGTGATGCTTTGTTTATATTGCTCTTTGTCTACTTCTTTGCATTCCCTTCTCCAATTGCGTTCTAAAAGCTTACAAATACGTTTTTGTTCTCTTCATTCCTCAGAGTACCACAGGGCTGTTTGCTGGGAGTATTTAGGATGTAATGTTTTTACTGAGGCCAAATTCCTGCAGGCTGCCTCCACCCACTCTGTGTAGCAGGTAGTAGCCTCCTCAATCTCCGCAGGCAATGGACCAGCGGTAGTGATAAGGTAGTTTTCTAACTCTGTTCCCTTAACTTTATTCCATGCTCTCAGCACAATCTGACTTTTAGAGACCTCACGATCATAGTGGCGGTCCGGTAGGACCAACTCAAATTGGATTGCTACATGGTCAGTCCAGACAAGTGGCAGCAAGCCAGTATAGGCTAGCTGCAGGCGGTTTGAAAACATTCCTTCCAGGGTGTGGCCTGCGGCATGGGTAGGCCCTTGCACAGGTTGAATTAAATAAGCACTACTCATAACATCCATCAGTGTAGCTGTGTCAGCATCGGTAGGTGCTTCTAAATAAAAATTTTAATCACCAAGAATGGTGAACAAATCAGAGGAAAGCCCACCCTCTAACAGGGTACCGACAGCGGTTAGAAACAGCCTGATTCATCATAATCCCGTTTTGCGAGCCCCTAATAGCGATTCATAGCGAATCGCTATTAAGGACTCGCAAAACGGGATTCATGTAGGAATATGCAAAAAAAATGCGATTCCTACTAATTCCTTATTTGCGATTAGCTAATTGCTAATCGCAAATAAGGAATAACTCCCCATTCATTCCTATGGGCCAAAAGGCCCATAGGAATGAATGGGGAGTATTCCTTATTTGCGATTAGCAATTAGCTAATCGCAAATAAGATAGCGATTGAAAGGGTGCCAGGGGCGTCCAAAGGACACCCTGTAGCACCCCTTAAATGCTAATATGAACAGGGGTTGCGCACACACATGTCCAAAGGACATGTGTGTGTGCAACATGCAACTCAGAAAAATGCTTTTAAAAGCATTTTTCTGAGTTATCGCTATTTACCACGAGGTTTGACCTCGTGGTAAATAGCGGCCCGAAATTGCGATTTCGCAATTTTTAAATGGATGATGAATTGCATTTAAGGAAACTCAAATAGAGATTCCTTAAATGTAATCCATCGCAAATTTGCGAAAACGCAATTACCGATTTTTGCATTTGGGATGATGAATCCCAAATGCAAAAATCCCACTCGCAAAGGGCCAGATTCTCAGAATCTGGCCCTTTGCGAGCCGAATTCTGCTTCATGAATTAGGCTAGGTCCTGGTGTTCTGTACAACAAAATGCCCTTAAAAGTATGATGGTGGGAAAGACGGAAGCAGAAGGAGAGTGCTTCCCATGCAGAAGTAGAAACTGTTTGAAAAGCAGCATTTGACGAGCTATGATAAATGATCATAAGCCCGCCCCCCTCTTGATGGACCTATTCTGCTTATGGGATAGAAACCCCAGTGGAGTGGTTTTGACCAAGTCGGGTCCTGAGGCATCATCTGTCCAAGATAAAAGCCAATTTTATTTTGCGAGCCTCCATTAATTCAGCTCATTCCGTACTGATCTGGCATTAGGAAGTAGACATCGCAATGGGTTAGCATGGGGCCTACCACAGTTTCTGGGGCCTGTGGGGCTTAATTGCCCGACAAACAATTTGAGGGCGACAGTCCTTACAATTGTGGCAAATATAAGAGGTTGGCTTAGGGATCTCATAAAAAGTTAAGCACATGCAAGCAGTGTCCTTACCTCCAGTGTTTAAAGCAAGTAGCTCGGCCCTGGAGTACCTTAAGGTAGATGGAGTGTCTGGCTTGGAAGATGCAGGGGGGCTGGCGCCAAGCGCGGATGGGCGCAGACGGGCTTATCTTTGGCCCACCTGCGGTGCACCCGCTGCACGGACGTGCTTCCGCAGTCTTGATATACACCCCCATTTAAGGACAATCAATCAGGTGGGCATGTCCTAGAGCGCAGAAGACGCTCGGCAAAGCAATTGGGCAAAAACTAAAAACTGGACTGCTTTTAACTAGGGTCCGTGTTTAGGAAAGACAAGGGAACCCAAAAGGTATGCCATAGGGACCTTGGGCAGTATCATGCTACAAAAAACAGTGGTCCCTACTCGTGGACGCAATGGTATACTGAGCTAATAATCACACACCTGATAAGTGTTATGTCTTTAATCCAGCCGGACAAGGAATTTATTTAACAATTTTCTTAATAAAACTGAATGAACACATTAATAACAAAGTGGGCAAAGCCGTGACCCACAACATTCAGACAAAACAACGAACAGAATGGTAAAAGGAGCAAAGCAAAAATATGTCAGTCCTGATGATGATGCCCCTCATTTAACTTAGGCATCGAAACGTCGTCGACCAAAAAACCCCCTTATGCAATATGACATTTAAAATATTGTGAAATGCAATGGTGTGGTTATAACAATCTCTGTCTGTAACACTGACTACAAGTACACAGACATATTTTTGCTTTGCTCCTTTTACCATTCTGTTCGTTGTTTTGTCTGAATGTTGTGGGCCACGGCTGTGCCCACTTGTTATTAATGTGTTCATTCAGTTTTATTAAGAAAATTGTTAAATAAATTCCTTGTCCGGCTGGACAAAAGACATAACACTTATCAGGTGTGTGATTATTAGCTTAGTATACCATTGTGTCCACGAGTAGGAATCACTGCTTTTTGGGGCATTAAACTAGGGTCCAGCAAGCCCGGACTCAGCGAGCAGGCTTCCCTGCTCTCTGGGTCTTACTGGTAAAACAAGATTAACTAAAACAAAAGTGAGTAAATGAAAACATAAAACAAGTTAAAAATATTGGAAGGCAAAGCTGTCCAATATGGTGCCCACGTAGTAGGAGCCAGGCACCTCCGAGGGCACAACGTGCTCATACAAGGGAATACAAGTTGTATTAGAGAGCAAGTCGCAACCTTCATCGATAGATTCAGCAGATCACTTGTATGTTGTTTTTAAATTTGACAAAATGATCTAGCTTGTGTCCAGTGCTGCTACTACTTGACCCACGTGTAAAACCGAATAGTAACCTATTTCATGGAAATGCCCAATTCGATTCACGTCATGCGGTGGAAAGGTCATTGTTTTTTTTAATTTTTAAATAGTGTCCAGGCAAAAGGTTGTTACCAAAGTTCACTGACAAGCAAGACAGAATAGCAAATGCAGCAGCAGGTTAAGCTTTTCTAACACAAGCAGACTTTAAAACTGGGTGTGTGAGTGATGAGTGAGTGAGGGATGAGTGTGTGAGTGATAAGTGTGAGTGTCTGAGTGATAAAAATGTGAATGTGTGCGTGATAAGAGTGTGAGTGTGTGCGTGATAAGAATGTGAGTGTGTGCGTGATAAGAGTGTGAGTGTATGAGTGATAAAAGTATGAGTGATAGGAGAGTGAGAGTGTGTGTGTGCGTGTGCGTGTGTCTCTTGTTCATTTGCTGCTGCCCTAGCGCACTGGAGTTAATTCTTGACTCATGTGAAGGGGAACCATGGCAGGTGGATGGAGGTGTTCCCATTGCAATGTGCAGTCTTTGGCATTCTGGAGGTAATTCTTGGCAGAAGGGGCAACCAAAGGAAAGTCTGGCCCTTTTATATCGAAGGTAATGTTTTATGGATGGCTGCACCCATGGAATAAGCGGGTTTCTGTGGCAATATTACGGTGCTGGCATATTGTCAGTAATTCTTGGTAAAGCGAGACCACTGGAATTATGCGATTCTGCATAATTATGGAATTTCTGTATTTGCCACATAAACCCATCTTTTTAATCCATAATCCATGTACATAATCTGCAGATTTTAACAAAAATTGTTTCTAGCTCACATTGATCAAAAGCTACTGAAAACAAAGCTACACATGTTTCTGGACAATGGAAGGCCCTTCCCAAAAGTTGACTGGTCATCATTCAGTTGCTTATTGCTATGTTTGGGTGTTAAATCAGTACAAATAGAGAAATCTTTTCCCAGACAGTGGCACAATGTGTAAAAATAACAAGGAATTAAAACGCGATCACAAAATGTGCTGGACTAAGCGGCTCAATTTGCTTTTTTTTGCAGCATAATTTAGTGAACCCTGACATATCATTTGGTCTTCCCCTGGCCTTAATTCCAGTGGTCATCCTAAAGCCCCCCCCTCCCCCCAATCATAATATGCTTACCCTGACATATTGGAGGAATTTTTTGACATGGAAGCTCATGGCAATCGTCTGGCTCTGAGACAGAGATAGTTCCTGGCGCATAAGATGAACCCATGCCAGATTCTGAATGAAATTGGGTCATCTCCTTGGCACGCCATGAAATTATTTCAAGGTGTGGTAGAGTGATAGTGTATTAATTGGTGCGCTCCCTTCTCTCCCCCCCCCCGTCTCATATGGTTTAGTCTGTATGGTCTAGAATGTTGGAATAGAATGTATTGTTTGAATTGTTGGGAGGTTGATCAAAGAGCTGAACTGCTGGCAGACATTTTTTATTTATACAATAAATCTTCGTGTTCAACTTGCACCCGAGACTACGGGGCCTGTTTTAACACACAGCCTGTGGCTTTTTAGAAAATGCATGGGAAAATACTGCTTTAAAATACATTATTTAAAAATCACAAATCCCAAAGTGTTGTGGAGTACTCCCCTCCTCCCCCCAAACCCATCTAGGAGTTCTGCTTACTCGCTTTGCGTGCTCATTGGTATTCTGGAAACATATTAAGCGCCACCACTTTCAGAGATCACCAGTCACTGCTGGTGAGTAGAAGTGCCAGAGAGCAGAGGAGGCTGAGGGTGCGCAGAGGGAGCAGGAACAGAGATTTGGAAATGAAATGAACTTCATTGTCCAGTCTTGAAGTGGGCAATATTATTTACGTTTCACAAGTGGTTAAGCCTTCCACACGCGTATCATACCTGCAATTCTCCTGAATTTCGATTTAAAACTATGTCGTGTGACCCTGGTCTCACCAATAATTGGTGAATCTGGCTCTCTGGTCTGCAGGAATCTGCGGGCACAGACTTTTACTTAAGGCTTTATTCTTTCCCCAAAATGTGCAGCGGCACCTCCTCCGCTAGGGTGAAGGAGCGTCGCACCACTGCTCTTCAGCAGTGCAAAAAAGTAAAAATAACACGATAATAACTTGAGGTTAGAATTTTATTTTTCATGCTGAGCCGCTTTTGGTCTTGGCTGTCATCACAGCCAGCAGGGGGTGGAGTGGTTGGTGCACTTAAGTGCGCACAACGGTTTGGCCGGCCGTATTGGGCTGGCCAAACAGTTATGTGCACTTAGCATGTTCTCCACCCAGCTGTACTGCACAGCCTGGGTGGAGAACATGCACAGGCTCCCACTCCCTGTCTGAGCGCTGAACCAGGCCGTTCAGACCAATCACGATGCTGCTGTCAAGGACAGCAGCGTCGTGATTGGTTTAGGGAAGCCTGCGTGCCTCCTGCTTCCGGGAAGAGAAGAGGAGGAGAGATGACAGAGGAGAGACGGCGGCAGTGCAGAGGTACATGCATTTTTAAAAATATATATTTTTCACCTCCCCCGTTCCATACCAGCCGCACCTGAAAGTGTGGCTTCCTGCTATGGCGCTGTCCAATAGAGTGAAGATGTCTGGCTGAAGTTGACATCGAATGAAACGCTCCATTGATGCTGAATGCATCTCCCCAATCATACACCGTCCCTCCACCCAGCTGACTGCCCTCTGTGCTGGCAGGTGACTCACACTCCCCCAGGGGCCGTATCGCGAAGAACTGCGCTGCCTCAGCTCAGAGCCCGGTCTAAAGTTCATACATGTGTTCTGGAATGTCTCCAAGTAACACACGAACTTTAGACAGAGCGTGTCAGAAGCAGAGAGGCAATCCCTGCTACTTCCGGCTTGTAATGTCATGCTCACACTCGGAGACATTCGGAGTTATATGTATGGAATGTAAACACCTAAAATGCATAAACAAGCACGGTCAATGCCAAAAGGTCTGGGTTTAGAAGAATGTTGTATTGTAGTATGAAGCATTACAAGTAAATGGAATGGGAATGAATATGTATTTGTGTGGAAGCAAAGAACTCTAGAAATATATTGGTGTACGTTAAAAGGCCAAGTGACTGTTGCACCGCCAAGCCAGACCTAAAAATCCATGTAGGTGAATGACTACCCTCTTCTGCACTGTCCTGCTGCCAGTGAAAACCAACAAAAATGATCTACTTGACTAAGACACTTTAATAGCATTCCAATGTCATGTGGGTGCCCCTGAAAGTTAAGTTTAAGCAGCTGGATATATAAACAAAATGATCACATCTGCGTGGAAGGGAAGCACTTTTTTTGTGGAGCACACAACGTCTTCCCAATCAAAGCATGTACTTCGGACTCTCAACATGTGGGTGCAGTCAAAGCCGCTCTCTAGTAATGCTCACATAATTGTCTGATGATAGCTGTGGGGTCAAGGCAGACCATAGAAACGGGCGGTTGGCTCTGCGCTCAGCCAGCGCAGTAGATCACAATATAAAGTCCCATGGATCTTCACAACGCCCAACAGCATCACCCACATTTGACTTAGGATCTGCTTGGTGCAAAGCATTGTGGATGGGCAAAATACAGTCACACCCTCATCTATCTTTTGAGCAAGTTTATCATGTGTGTCAGGACACACAACCTCACGGTGAGTCCTCTCCACCTCATGAACATGTGTTAAGTGGCTAGCTTTAGTTTAAATGAACTCTCAGGCTACGCAAATTCTCAACGGAGGTTAGCGGTTGTTGGGTAGGTCGAAAGTAGTTACTTCCGAAGGAGAGTTGGGCGTTTTTATGATCCAGCCTTGCTACTTAATGCCTATTTTTAAAAATACATCTGAGGTATCAACAGTTTCCTGGCGGAGGACAACCAGGAGCAGTACTGGTTGAGACGCGTAATGACTGACGAGCACGGAGGTAAAGGCAGGTGCACCGACACACTGCAGGTCCAGCAGAAGGGGAGGACATTTCTGCCACAAACGCAGTGGCAGACCAACTGCCACCTGGGGCAGACCCTAAGTTTACCACCCGGCGCAGGTAAGAGCGGGGGAGGGGTGTGCTCTGCGGGCGACGGATGGCTTGTTCTTCGGGAGTTGGTGGTAGCTGACAGACACGACTTGCTCACCTCCGCCGCCCCCTAAAACAGTGCCGCCTGGGGGTGACCGCCCCCCACTTCGCCCCTCCACAAATGCTGTGCTCAACATGGGTGTAACTACCATTTGTGCAGTAGGTACAGTGGCCCTGGGGCCCATTGAACCTTGATAATTGCTGTATTCACTAATCAAACAGCATTCCAAAGGGCCCCTTTTCTTGCACCAGCACCCACATCATCTTTGCAACTTCAACCAAATTCGTCAAAAATTCCAACATTCCTGTACATGTATTACTATGAATTTATAATGTTATTACATCATTCAAAGAATCATAATAATTCACACAGCACAGCAAAAAATGTCTTTCTTCAATAAGGCTAATTTTTTGTGAGAAAGTGAAAAATCATCCCTACACTAGTGCTCGAGATACGAGTGAGGCCTAGCACGAAAATGTATTGGTAAAGGAAATAAACAATATTTTGTACAATTTCTCTCATAAATCCCTAATACCAGTCCCTTCTTTGGAAAATATGGAGTATGATGGTTTATATTTTTGAGAAAAAGTCCCTTCTTTGGAAAATATGGAGTATGATGGGTTATATTTTTGAGAAAAAGATGCTATTAAGATTATTGTAATTAGTACATATAGAAATTAGCGTGTGCACAATCAAGTCAATATTGATTTATAGCAGAGACGTGTGCTTGTGTATGGAAATATTGTGACTATGCATAGCACCAGGTAAATGGGAACTTTCACCTCCAGCGCAGGTCAGTGGGCCCTGGGAGAAGAGGTTGTGGTGTTTGGAGGCATTTATTTTATTTTTATTTAATGCGATTTTATATAGCGCAAACATTACCCGAAGGTGTCAGAGCGCTTTACATAAGAACCAGTTGCGATACATAAGGACGTGCACGTGCTTGTGAGACAGATTCACCATTGTCTTGGATTCCATACCTGGGTATAATGTATGTTCCGAGTCAGTGAGTTTTAATATAAATTAAGTTCTGTCGTTTGGCAGGTGCCCATGGGGGCTGTGGCACTTGGCTGCCAACAACGTGGCAGAATATTGAAAGGCATTTAGTGTGAGCACACACTGGCAGCAGTGTGGCCAGGACCAGGGAACACTTATTTTGCTTCACTTAAGTGTGACTTGGGCTGTAGTCGAATTCTTAGTTTAGAAGAGACATTTGATGGATGCAGGAAGTGGTCCTGCTCCACACCCACCCAACCTTTTCGAAAGTTTTGTGCTGTTACCCACAAAGTGAAATCCTGGCGCTGAAACACTACAACTGCCCTGGGAGAACTGAGGTGAAGAGCTACTGATTAAACAGCCAAGTTTTACCTTTCTTTTTTTATTGTTCATTTTATATTTTTTCATAAAATAAGTTTCTGTATTTTTATTTTTCCATTTCTTTTTTTTTAACATAGACTCAGCAGCTCCCAAGTGCTACGAGGCAGTACATTTCTCTTTTTTTGCGCTGCTGTGCACTTTCTGTTTTACCTTTAGTTTACAGTTCTAAAACCCAGAGTAGAAGTTAAATTAAAATTGCCAATAAGACTTCCTGTGGGTCTTGACACGTGCAAGCGACAGCGGTCACCTTGAAATGGCTTTTCTTGATTTTAAATTTGTGTTCCAAGATGGTAGCCCTTGTGTCTGCATTGACTTTGGCAATGTTTATTGTGCTTATAATGTCAGACGGAAATAAGGTTTTAGTAAAAATAAAGAAAAGCACATAACGCTAGTGTTAACTGTCAACAAAGTAGCAATAGGTCAGAGCCTGTGAGGTAAAGTGGTGCACATGACTCCAAAAACAGCACCCGGTTTAAAAGGTTACAATCCTTATTGTAACATGCCCAGTAGGATTGGTGATAGGCAGGTATCCGGTAACCCTACACAAACTCCCTCAGTCCCCTCTCGTGGAATCTTCTCTTCATATACCTGCAGCTCGCACCTTTCAGCTCCATGACCTGCGAGGAAGGGGATTACCACAGATGTATTTACTGAGAAGCGAAACAAAGGCAAATAGATCCACAACTCCCAAGAGCATTTGCAAGAAACCCCAAAGCATATCCTAGGCAAGCATTTTCTATGCAATAGGTCTCGCATTTGCCAGAGTTTAAGCTATTAGTATTGTAACTGACAATGCCTTTTATTTATCTGTTTTGATTATTACCACATAAATAAAAGGCATTGTCATTTACAATGCCAATAGTTCAAACTCTTGTAAATGTGAGACCTATTTAATTTCAAAGAAGCGGCCGTCATTGTCCCAGGCTGCTTGGAAAGTGAAAGCGCGCATGGTGCGCTGAATGTTGCTGGAAAGCATGTTGTGACTGCAGTAGGAGAAACTCATTAAAGTAGATAGTGCTTACAGACTAAAAAAGACATACCGTGTAACAACCGAAGTAAAAGGGCCAATCCTCATGTGAGGTTACAAATAAAGACATGGTGGTACTAAGGAGGGACTAACAAGCCTATGAACAAATCAGAAGCCAGCATTTACAAGGGACAATGACACAAGCCAATGGAAAAAGTGGGCGGAGCTTCAAGTCCATACTTTAATACAGCCTTGCAGAGCAGCACATGCGCTGCCCAGGCTCAACCTAAAAATCCATAAATGCAGCAGGGTGCACTTTTAGATTTAGTTGCATCATCTCTATCTTGTCCATGTAGTTGGTCCCTTTCGGTGTGACCCATGACAGGTGACTTTGGTGGTTAGAAACAAGTGCCTATCAGAAACAGAGGAGCCCCTGTAATTAAGTCAGCAGAATGAGCACTCATCTAAACCTCATGCAGGTCTTAGCCTCGGTGCCAGCAAGGGGGTTTTGCTGAGTGGCTACTAGCTAAAACATATCTAGGTTAATACAGGCTTGTGTTCAGAACTGGCTGGCTGCCACATTCAGCTGGACCATGCAGTATCGGTGAATTCCCGCGGCCGGGTGATGAATTCTAAGAGCTGTCCTGAGGTAGATGGGCTGGCACTGCCCCGCCACCCTCCTTCCATGGACTGACCACCCCTGTAACTAAGGGAAATTACCACCAGTGCATGTGGCTGAGTTTAGGGTGACTCGACCTAGGTGTAACTGAAGTCAGAAATGCTTTTCCAGGGTGGAAAAGGAAAAGGTTAAACCCTACATATTTTGTAAGGCTGTAAGGGAAGTAGTTTGTGCGGCCCGCATGGCGGAAATGTGTATATATATTCTTTCCTTCACAGAATGAGTGGAGAAAAAATGATTATTTTACAAATACATGGCTACTCAAAGTGGAATTTTCCACTATGCTGAAAATCTCACAGAGTTTGAATTTGATGTCAGTGTGTTTGAATGCGCCTCGAGTCTCGTCCTTGAGTACATTCAAATAGTTCTGACTGGGCCTGGTAGTTTTCCACGTCTGTGGTTATCTTGGCCCAGAGGGATATTTCTTTTCAGGCAATTTTACCTGGTGGGGCAAGTTCACATCAGCGTTGGCCACGCGTACGTAGGCTTCGAGGATCCTCCTCGAGTCCTCTTCAGTTGGTGTAACTGTTTGGAGCTTGATGGGCTCCGCTAAATACCACAAGGGGATGCAAGGTGGCGCAAAACCTGGAGAAGCTGTCACTCAAGGTCCACTACTTCACTCCACACATCACAACAACGATCAGAGCCCAACTCTGGTCCTCACACACTAAATAAAAAACTTCACAGTTAGGCCACTCTAGAAAGCCGCCCTCTTCCTCCCCAAGAGCACCCATGGAGTAGCATGCTAGCCTCTGCCCATGTGTGTCGGTGACTTGCCAGGGGTATGAAGCGCTGTATGAATGCAAATAGTAAACAATACAAATCCGGACTGTAGTATTGAAGAGAATCGAGTCCTATTAGTTTCTTTTAATTCTTGCCCATATTTTTGTTGTAACTTTTATTTACCATTGTTGGTTACAGCAACAAGTAAAAGGAATAGCTCGATTCACCACTCTCGTGATTATATATTATCGAAAAAGTATGCACATTTTAAATCTAAATCTAGACTTTTGTACATTTCCAGAGGGCCCACTCAGTTTGCTGAGTCCGGAAGCCCATTGCCGACAGTCCCCGTGCAGTCTAGCAGCCAGGCAACCCGCCTTTCTTCATTTCAGAGCAGAGTACCCAAGGCTTCCAGGAATGTCCTTGGGCAGGAGTGTGTGAGAGACAGCTTGCTTTCCCCTGCAGCACATTCGTAACAATGAAACTGAACCTCTTCTGCTCGAAGCAGTTTCACCACTCCCAAAACCAAACACCCAAAATGTACCACGGATGGAGTTACAGTAGCAGGGTACCCCTAATTAGAATATTCACCCTGCTCCATGACTACTCTGGGACTAAATGCAATTCTATTCCAGTCAAACCATGTTTGTGGATTGTACTGTGGCAGTGAGCAGACGCGCTTAGACACATGGACCCTGTACATGACTCCATTGCCTTCTGGCTAGGTTCATGCTGTAGAAATACCATATAAACACATTGGGCATGTGCACTGAGGAAGTGGAAGGTTTTCTGACGAGAATGAAAAAGAAGCACACCCGCCACGTCAAGAGCGCACACCCCTCCATAAGAGTCTGTCCTGGAGCTCCATTTCTCACCATCACAACCACACAACAGGCGCTCATCGCCAGCTTAGGCACTGACTAGAGAGTGTCCCACAGGGGTCGGTATTCATCATGGTACCCAGTATGAATGAATGAATGAATATTGAATCTGTAAAGCGCAAGCTTAGCCCAAGTGCGTCAAGGGGCTGACTGCAGAGCATCAGTGTGCGGTAAGAGAGGGAACATGCTCAAACTGGCGTATCTAGGAAAAGCCAGGTCTTTAAGGCTTTACAAAAAAGCGGAAGGGACACCCGACTAGAAAGTTCATCTGGGAGGGAATTCCACAATTTGGGCGCAGGCGTAGAGAAGGCTCAGCCATCCCATTTAGCCTTCTTAAACCTAGGAACTGTCAATACGTTTTTTTCCGAGGACTGGAGCGGCCTGCTAGGAACATAATGATGGACAATCGACTTGTTGCCCTCCGAGCCAGAGCCATAATAGGCTTCATGAGTCAGGCATAGGGTTTTACAAAGGATCCTACGGTCCATCGGCAGCCAGCGCAATAGCTTCATCGAGGCCATGACTGAGTGATATCTAGGAAGGTTCAATACCAGTCTGGCCGCAGCATTCTGCACCATTTGCAGGCGACGCAGAAGGCCTTTAGTGTTGCCCAGATAGAGGGCATTACAATAGTCCAATATGGACGTGACTAAGGCAATGACGGCCTGCTTGCGTGCTTCGAAGGAGAGATAGTGAGAGATTTTTCTAAGGATCTTAATGATCCAGAAACAGGTGGAGACAGTCCTATTGACCTTGAAGGTCAAGAGAGAGAGAATTGTCCACAATGACCCCTAAGTTCTTCCCATGAGGTACTGGACAGGGACAAACACCAAGTGTGGCCGGCCACCAGTCACTGGACCAGATTTCCCGTTTACTCCCAAAAATCAGCACCTCGGTCTTCTCTCCATTCAGTTTCAAAAAATTCTCCACCATCCAAGAGGAGACTGCCTCCATACAACTCCTAAAATTGAAGGCAGAGTCTGTTACACTATGTGAAATAGAGACCATTATTTGGGTGTCGTCCGCATAGGACAACACCTCGTACACCTCATACCAGCATGTGATGTTTATGAAATGTGATAATCATTGCTCATTACCAGCCAATCCCTCCAAATTGGGCATAATGTGGTTTGTGGTAATTTACACACCAAAGCCAGCATGTCCTGGTAATTCCCAAGGGCATTTTTCACTTGTTAAATTTTGATCGGATTGACCTGCTGAAATTTGAAAAGGGAAATCTCTGGGGATGCAAAGTTTATTTTGCACAGTAACATCCAGGAGCGGTAAACTCTACAACTCTTGTAATTGCAAATACTGCACTAAATGGTATGTGCGTTGGGCTCAGAAAACACCAGGGCACTCATAAGGAAGTCACAAGAGTAAGGGAGGTATGACGCCACTGATCCTTTTGGATTTGTCAGCAGCATTCGACAAAGTGGACCATGGCCTCCTACTACGTCGCCGTCAAGAAATAGGTATTGCTGACACCGCCCTACGATTGTTTAACTCATTTATTTCTAACCGTGAACAATTTGTGGAGATGGATGGTCTGAGCTCTCAGAGTTTTAATCTTCCATGTGGGGTCCCACAGGGCTCTTCTCTCAACCAGACTCTTTTTCATTTATATGTAGTTCCCCTGGCCAGGCTTATCAAATCCTTCAGTATTGCCATGGTGTCATACGCCGATGATACTCCGATTATAGTATCCATCTCAGAGGACTCTCGCAGCACTATTTACAACGTTCATGCCTGTATCGGACAGGCGAGTACATGGATGTCTTAAGCTGAACTCCAATAAAACGGAGGTTCTTCTTTCTGGCAGAGAAATCTCCCATTGGTCCTCAGACTGGTGACCTAGTAAACTTGGCCCTCTCCCCACTGCCGTCCCCAAGGCAAGGAACCTGGATTTCATCTTTGACACCACTCGCTCATTGTACCACCATGTGAATGCAGTCACATCAGCCATCTGGTACACCTTGAAGATGCTGAGGAAAATCTTCTGTTTTATACCACCTGATCTACAGAAAACAGTGGTCTCAGCACTAGTACAGTCAAGGCTGGACTACTGCAATGCCCTTTTGATTGTAATTAATAAAGCCCTCCTCGTCAAGATACAAGTTCTGCAGAATTCAGCCACACACCTGCAATTTAAATTACCTAAATATGCTTCTGCAAAGGCGGCCCTTAATTCACTTCACTGGATCCCGGTGGAAAAAAGGATTACGTTCAAGGCTCTCTGCATTGCTTTTAGGGTGTTGCACAATAGGAGTCTGCATATCTGATTGACCACTTTCGTTGGTATATTCCTCCCTGAATGCTGCGGTTCTCTTCCCATCGGCTTGTGGAAGTTCTCAAGGCACGTCTATCTCACTGGGTGAAAAAAGCTTCTTATACATTACCACCAGATTGTTGTACCAATTGCCACTCTCACTGAAAAATGTATCAGGCCTGATATCCTTTAGGAAGGGACTGAAGACCTGGCTTTTTTAGGCCTAAAGATAAGCACTGATTAGTTCTCTTTTTCTCTAATTCCCCATGGCTGGTAGGAGGGTTAGTGTTAGTGCCTAGACGCCTCTGGGTATTAGTGCGCTATTAAACATATATATAAATAAAATATCCGTCCTGGTGCAGTTTGTTTCACCACCACCACCACCACCACCACCACATCCAGTGGTGCACATCACCACCTAAGAATCTATCCTGGCAAATTTTGTTTCACTGTCGCCACTACATCTAACTGCACACCTCGCAGCCTAAGAATCTATCGTGGTGCAGCTTGTTTCACTATCACCACCCTATCCAGCAGCATGCCGCGCCACCTAAAAATCTGTCCTGGCACAGCTTGTTTCACTATTAGGACAACATCCAACAGTGAACACCGCTGCCTAAAAATCTATCATGGTCCAGCTTGTTTCACCACCACACCCAACAGCGTGCTTCACCTCCTATGAATCTATCCTGGCGCATCTTGTTTCGCCATGACCACTATAGCATCCTACCTGCCAGATACTCATCAATAACTACGCCACATATGGAGAGTAATTGTACATGTCTTTATTCTGTTGCAATGGCGTCACTAGGGGATGCGGGGGTGCGGACCACACCAGGTGATACCATCACATGGGGTGACACCCCATGGTCCGTGTCGACAATCTTGGCAGATGGCCGGGTAAGGTTCGACAGACAGTAATATTATTTTGAATTTTGGTGTCACTTGACACCAAAATGCAAAATAATATTATTGTCTGTCAAACCTTACCCGGCCAAGAATATTTGCTATTTAGGCTACGACATTGGTGTTAATTGGTAGGTAATGTTAATGCCTCAGTGCACAGAGTGCAGCACACAGCGCAGCCTCGAACAGAGGCGAGCTGCGAACCGGACTGAGGCACTTTAAGACCCTTGTCACTCTCAGAGCAGTGAGAGGAAAGTGCACTATGAATGAGGGCTCTGCAGATGTGTCCGAAGAAAGCAGGCATCCATACTGCAAGCTATGGGTGACTTTGTAAGAACTCTTTGGATAACTAACAACGTAAAGATGCATATGTGAAAATGCATGTGTCTGAGCGGTGTGTGTAGCGCCCCACTTCCGGCATGCTCATTCATGATGCGAATCAGGATAGAGGTTCATTGTGAGAACCACCTCAGTATCCCAGTTGTGACTGTTTTTTTAGAGCTCTCTTGATCTCACAGGGGTGGGATATTAGGGCATGGCGTATCAGCGTTGAGGTGCAATACGATAACCCTGCAAAGGTGCGTGCATTGGATTGGAATCTGAAATTTCCAGCACCTTGTGAATAATGTTGCTGTGTAAGTACTAAACTATGCAGTGTGTACGACAGATCTTGATGTACATAACATGAACTCTGTTGATTGCTCAGTGGTGTTCTTTTCCTGCATGTGGTATATCATAATACATATGTATTATGAGAGCTTTGCAAATATCTCATTATGGGCTTGTCCATGTGTGATGAAAGCCAAAATAAAGGGGCATTCTGAATGTATTTTATGAATTAAGTGAAAATTACAACTTGTAATCCAATCATGGACGAGTTGGGGGTGATACCATGAGTTACCCGCACTGGGTGACACCAAACCTAGTGACGCCACTGTTCTGTTGTGTGTAGTCAGAACTCCACATTCTAAGCCTGCCTTCAACGTATCCCTCAATTGCTTATGTCACAGGCCTGCAGTGTACAGTGGAAAACAAAAGAGTTTCTGTGTTCTTCATTTACAAGACACTACCTCTCCCACTTTGTGAAATAACAAGTTACAACTTTTCAAAATAGAGAAATAAATCAATAAACACACCAATGATCATAGATATATATGCAATAATAATTCTTCAATTAATCGCTGTGGTGTCTGAATCACACGTCCCAATCAGGTCATTGGAAACTGGGAGCTGGTAGTCAAAGTGTCAGTTATTGGCACAGGTGAGGTGGAATCATCAGCAGACACAGAGTCATCAACAATTTGTTTGGACTCTGTCACTACATTGACATTGATGTTTGGTGAGTGATTAGCCGCATGTCAAAAGTGAGAGGAATCTCTTGTAAGGGACTTACCAGGATGCTGAGCGGTCACCATGTGTCCTTTGGTGTTAGTCATAGTAAATAGTTTAGCCTCAAAAGGAGCATCCGAATTTCTTTATCTGGGTTGTCGGGCAAGCACTAGATCTCTTCTTGTAAAGGTGACATCTTTTACATGACATTGTTTGCCAGCATTTATTTTCATCTTTTGTAAAACAGGACTATTCTTCAACAATGACTAGAAGATGTCGTCCATTCTCAGGAGGACCAAAAAAAACAACAGCAATTCTCTCCCAAGCATGATGTGACAATTCTGACATGTTCAAAGGGTGCTAAATAACTTGAGATGAAAGACCATTGCATACATGATAGGCCTTTAACTCTTTTTTCGACCACTTCATTAAGATGAGGAAGCCAGACTATCGTGGAGAGCTCTTTTTGTGGAAACTATTCCTCAATGTCACTCAAGGGCAAAGTCGATCACCTGTTGTCATAGACTCTTTGTAATAATAATTTGTGTACTTCGCAGAATGAGACCTTCTTGAGTCACTGATTTGTCACAGGCTTTTAGTGGTATATACCCCGATGTCTCCGGACTTTGGCTGTCAGTTGTACTGTGCAAGGATGGTGCCTAACCAGACTGGGCTACAGTCAACTAGAGTCAACTACAATCTCTTTATGAAGTTTGGAATCAAAGGAGGCCATTTCAGTATCATTCTTGATGGCTTGATTGATTTTTTGGAAACTCTTCTCAGATTTATGTGACCAATGAAATGACACATTATTTTTCGCCAGTTCACGTAATGGTGCAACCCTAGCAATGAATCATATGTCTCTGGAACAGTAACTACCCATTCCAAGGTATGATTGTAACATAGAATTGTCCAGTGGGTAATTTGCAGCAGATAACACTTGCACTTTAGCTGTATCAAGTTTCATACCCCCATCTGAAAACACATGGCCAAAGAATCTCAAGCTTTTCTTGTGGAATTCACATTTGGCAGCATTCACAGTTAAACCTGCATCATTCAGCATACAATATTCTTGCATGTCATGTTCTTTCTGAGTGGCTTTGAAAACCAATATACCATCACTATAGTTAAATAAATGCTTTTACTACAGGCTGTATTATACATCAAATGACGTCTTGGAAAAGTTCTGCAGCAGAGGATACACCAAAACTCAATCGCTTATAGCGAAACAGACCAGTATGCTTAGAAAAGGTTGTAATGTACCTGGATTGTATTTCCAATTGGTGATATCCTTTATTTGAGAAAAGAGAAGAATTTTGCACCATTGAATTGTGTTAATCCGATCAGCAATGCGCGGACCTGGAGGTGTTTCTCACTCAATCCTCTTGTTGGCTGGACGCATGTCAATGCATATGCCTAGAGATTCATGACTTCCCGTCTATCGACTTTAAGGTAGGCCCTTTGTCCTTCACTTTTTGTAAGCTTGGCATGTGTGGCCCGTCAAGGAACACACAAAGGTTTTAGTATTCATTCTCCCCCGCTTTTCTTACAGAATACTGAGACCGCGGATGCGGATCTTTTTCTGACGTGCAGCCACAGCAATATACGAGGACTCTTCGGAAGTCCTTTTGGATTGGTTTGGAGGTAGGCTCAAGGCTATTCTTGCCCGATGCATGCGTATGAATGGAAACCACATATGCGGATACTAAGTAGCTTTTTTCTACTATTTTTCAGAATATAGAGGCCGCGGATGCGGCTCGTTTTTCTGACGTGCAGCGACCGTAAAACACGAAGGCTCCTTGAAATCTCATCTGGATTGGCTTGAAGGTAGGCTTTAGACTAATCTTGCATCAATGCAGTTTTAATAATGGTAGGCCACATATGCGGATACTAGGTTTCATTTTCCCAATATCTTTCAGAATACAGAGAACGCAGCTTGTGGTGTCTCTCTGGCATGCGGCTACACTGAACCGCCTGAACACGTGAATTTGGCTAAGCGTGCTAACTCCCACATTCTTGTCCTTAAGTTACCTTAACCAATCCTCCTTTTTAATTGACTTATTTGATTTTTTAAGGATACTGATGACCGTGAAGGCATCGATCCTCAGCCATTCCAACACCCTGGAGAATATATTGAGCTCCGTTCCAAGTGAGTGATTCTTCACGATGGACCACTTTGGATTAATTGCACCATTGTGGTAGGTGAATTTAACCATAATTTCACCTTGTTGTTGTTCATAGATCACCCTTCGTTCTCCTCTCCAATTTGGAGCCTTTTGGCCCAATGCCCATGGTAATTAGTACTGTATACTTTAGCGCTTAAAGTGCGGTTTTAAATTAGGTTTTTGTATATTATATATTTATCTCACCTCCTTTTTCGCAGAATCAATTGCCCCGTCTCACTCCCTTTGTCCTGATGAAGACCCCGCTTTAAGGTCCTACGTGTACCTAACCTGCTACTTCGGGGTGGAAACGTCGACAGATACCACCCTGAACCAGCTTGCGCTTCCAACATTGAGAATATTAATATATGTGTTGACAGCATGGTATTCTGACATTTTCATGGAGCATTGATTGCCTTAATGTTTAAACTGTCTCTCCGCTTTAAGCCAGACTAATGTGTGTTTTTATACTTTGTGATGCATTGATTGTCTCTTGCACAAATGACCAATTCTGCACATCCCTTCTCTCACATAACACTCCCACCCACCCTTCCCGCTCCTGGGGCACTATTACAACCGTATGATTGCAAATGATATGACATATACAGTTAAAAACACATTGTGATTAAATAACTGTGTGGTAATTCTGTTTCTCATATGTATGTTTATTCTAAATAATGTGTGTTTTATTAATGTATCAATGTCTACAGGGACCCCTCCTTCTCTATGTACCATTTAGTACCCAGGTCCCTGTGGCTTAATTGGGTAAAAAAATACCTTTTTGTAACAAATGCATATGCCTACAGCATCTTCACTGTCTACTTTAGGCATACCTACAACGGGAGAAACCCATGAGGTCGTACCAGTGGAGCGGCCAACTATGTTGTGTTTAAGCAAAAAATTAAGTTCCTTTTCAATAGCTTCTTGCAAGTGAAATGCAATTTGTATGTGTCTTTGAGCAACAGGACGAACATCCTCATTTATATGTAACTTTACTTTCATTGTTTTGCGTTTTCCTAACCCATGAAATAATGATTTGATGAGTATTCATATTGTAGTTTGCGGATATCAGTCCCATATCAACAGCAGTGTTAAAACTGAGCAAACAGGCACTTGAAGCCATCCATCAAGTACATGGATGGGTGCTTGTACCACTGTTTTCTTATGTTTTATCATGGCTACAAATGAACCTTGACTTTTTAAAGGCGTTGAGGCAGCCCATGTGTAGACTTTAGTTTTTGACTGCATAAGTTGTGGTAATGGAGACAATTCTTGATACTTCTCCTCATGCATGATATTTATCAACGTGCTGCTGTCAATTATGAATGGTATCGAACACTTAAGGGTAATCTTCGGAAAATGTTTGAATGTCTTGGGTGCTTTTTCACATTTATTTTTCTTCACATTCAACTAGTTCCATGTGTGCATGCCTTTTTTAAGTCCATTTTGATAGTGCACAATTGTCATTTTCACTTGAAACTGATACTGAGGAACACTTTGTCAATGATTTAGATGACATTTGACTTAGGTGTGGATTTGCCGCAGTTGGTGGGACCTCCCCTCAACCACGGTTGACCTGGAGCCTCCTATATCTGCCCTCCTGCCCAGGAATTGACTCATTTGAAAGTTGCCAACCTTGCTTGTTCAATACGGACACCTTCTACTGAGGGGCTCACTGTCATGCCACAGCACCACTCTCCTTTTCCCAGGCTTTCTCTTGTGCCATTTACCCGTTCCCCATTGCTAGCTTACTGGAAGAATGGGGATCATTTGGTGCTGAGGTGCCATCGTGCAGCCGGCATTCCCCTTTGCCTTTTTACACTGGGCACTCAGCCAGGTTTTGGCTACAGCCCCTCAAGGCCTACTCTGCTGGCCGGGCCTAAAGATAACTCTGCCAGTTGGTGGAGTGAGTGAGATTGTGTCTGTGGTAGCTGGGTGTGAAAGCAATGATTAATTATATATTTGATGGGTGAGATTAGAGAAGAATACCAAAATGTTGTGCACCTTATCTGGAAGCATGTGCTCTTGGGTGCCTTTCTAGCCAATAAATTGCTACTTTGGGCTCTGTTGGATGTATGTTCAGAGTTCTGTATTGGTGAGTTCTTATGTAGAAAGGTGTGTGCCATGTGTTGTTGGGCATTGCTGTAGTAAGCTTGGTGATATCCAAGCACATGGTATATAGTTTGTGATGTGCTGGATATGCGAGTACTGTTAAATCCAACATGCTATTGTTATATTCAAGGCCACTGGAACAATGCAACAAGAGATGACCAAATTATGTGGCAGGCTTAACTAAATTATGTGGCAAGAAAAGAACAATTATGTGGAGCAATGCAGCAATTTTTTAAAGAGTATTATGTCATTATTTTATAGTTTTTCCACGTTACCACTGTTCGAGCCTCCATTTCAACAGCTGAACACTGTAACTCGTTGTGAACCAAAAGTCAGTCTTAATTTCGGAAACATCCCAAACGGGCGGTACACGATGGTCATGGTAGATGGACACACGAAATACTCCATATTTGAGCTAACAGAAACAACAGCCTTCTCCAATGTTGAGCCCCTTCCGGAAAAGACCTTTTCCCTCTTTCGCATACCTAGACAAGATAGGGATGGACAATGGACCACAATTCCAAGGAGCCACATTCCAAGACCGGCAGGTGGCATCGCAGTGGCCTCAAGCCAATGGAGACGTTGAGCGCTTTATGCACGCTCTAAACAAGACATTACGCATAGCAGTCCTGGAAGAGCTGGACCAAATACCAGTCTCCACAGATTCCTGAAGGATTAGCGGAGCATCCCTCACTGCACTAGCCAAAACTTTCCATTGGTGCTGATTTCAAGGGAGAGTGACAAGGCACAATGCCCAGTTGTTCCGGATTGAGGCAACCAGAGTATGACACGACCAGTCAGTACGCAGGCATAGAGAAAATGAACTAAAGCCAAGGCAAGCCAGAGACGAAGGGCCCGCATCCAGCATCTACTCCTAGGGGACCGAGTGCTGATACAGGATCAATGCCCAGAGTGGAAATGCAGCACACCCTATGAAAAAGGGCTGTAGTTCATCACCGCACAATGGCGGCTGCCAACTGCGGAAGCGAGACAGCAACCAGGAATGTATCCTGATTTGAAAGAGTAACAGCCCCGCCAAGAAGAGGACAGTCAGGCACAAGGGAAGACACAGCCCCAGAACTGGGTCACTGTTACACCCCACAGCCCCATGGGAAGCCCAGTCATTGCAGTTTCCCCTAGCGTTAGCCAAGAGCAGCGATCTATTATTGACACGCGCGCAACCAGAAATCCAGAGAGACACGACAACACATGGAGACACCGGTACAACCTGAGACCTAATCCGAATCCTAGGTAGAGACTTGAAGACTATATGTGTGTCACTCAGCACCATCGTCTTTGATGCTAAGACGAGAGCAACGTTGGGGGGGATGTAATGAGCCACCCGAATGGAATGCGGCTGGCTAACTCAATGACGAGGCACGCACCTGCACGGAAAAGGAGTGGCAACAGGGTATAAATAAAGAAGAGTAAAACCACTCGTGTCTGATCCCATAACGCCAACACTGTGTGCGTGTGGTCCTTTACTGCCCCCCTGATCCATGTGGCCTATCTTCGTTGGAGCCTTGCAACTGGCACACCACAGGTAGCAAGTAGAAGCCAAAAATCTGCAGGGCAAGAGAAGCAGGGTAATGCACTGTTCAGTCAAATGGGCCTACTGGCCTCGTGGTGGAGGTTTAACAAATCACAGGGTCACGTACACTGCTTGCAGTGCCAGCACGTGACTGCCTAAACAAGCCACGCCCATGCGCTTTTATTGCACTGCGCGCGGAACGCCGGACTCAACCAAAACCCACACGTATGCGGGTGAGACACAGCAAGACCACCCCACAACGTGTGACGAGGTGGTACAGTAGAGGTAACAGGAGTCAAGGAATAAGAATTATGTTTGATATCTGAGGAATAGTAGTGTGTGGTTAGTCTGACAATGAACTGTAAATGTACATGGTTGTTCCGTTTTGCAAACAATGCGGCTAGAATACCCCACAATCGGTCTCATCTCTCGCACCCCTTCTTGAAGGGTGGTGTGTACCAGGGTTGGATTGAAAATCGGCCCGGGCAGGCTGAAAAAAAGTGGCCCACATTTGCATATTGCCTTGCAAAACACTACTTCAGCAAAATGTTATTAAAAAAAGTGTTGGGGGGTAAAAAACTGCACGGATTAGTTTACACTGATGAGGCCACTTTTGCCCAGGCCCCCTGCCTCACTCAGTATACATATATTAATGGGCAGGCCTAGGGAGAGAAAGGGACTGACACCTCTGCCATTGATAAGAGGGAGATAATGGACACCCATTTACCTCCAGAAAGGCCACTTAGGCACCCACTGGGCCGCTGGTGGCATCGAACAATGTAGAACCGCCAAAATCGGCCCCCAGGCAGCTCAAAAAAGCAGCCCACAACTCGAACTGGACACCGGCCCCTCGGGCATTGCCCGAGTGCCCTCGTTACCAATCCGAGGCTGGTGTGTACCCGGGTCGGTGCACTGGTTAACAGGGCAAGCCTAATGTGGTATGCAACAGGTGCCGCTGGCGGGGGAGCCGGGAGGACCAGACGGATGCTTCGGGCCACAGGAATCATTAATGCAGGCCTGAGATGAAAGGACGCCGCTGCTTAACCCTTCACGCACCAGTCCGAATCCGGACCGACTGTGGAGACTGCTAGGGTTTCCTCTGAGCTGCCAGACGCTTTGTATTAAATTAAAGTATGGAGCCTCTTACTCGTAACGACTTGTAAATCAAAAACTTAGGGCGGTGGGAGTCCTTTACATTTGATTACCTTTAAATTTTAATGGTAATGATTATTGATCACAAAAGTTAAGCGAGCAATACCCTCTCATCACCATTTGGAAAGTCACCTGCTTACTTTGGAAGGTATGAGCTATGCAAATGAGGGATTACAATGCAAACGGTTGGTGTCCTTTGAAAAAGAGTGCAAGCGAAAGGGGTGCACAAGGTCACACACCTATGAACAAGGTTTCGGATCCCTGAGGCAATCACTTCAGAATGCCACTGAAGAACCCAGCTTTAAAGAATCGAGACTTGGAGCAAAGATGCTGGGGTTGTAAACGTTTCCTGTCTCCTATGCCACAGGTGGATTTTCTGCACCTTGCGAAGTCACAAATGTCACAATATAATTAAAACTATTAAAACATGTTTAATGCTCAAGATTACAGAAATTCTCTCCCTCCTAATCTCGGAATTCATTGTAAGTCTAATGCCTACTCAGCCTCGCATCGGATGACAACAAGAGACGGACTGTACAGCGGCCCACAGTCCCTGTTCTGCAGTGGCATCCTCAGTGGAGTGACGCAAAATGATGGGCCCCATGCAGAATGTGGGGAGGGCTCCCCAAGTCTCCAAATATTCATTGACCTTAGGCTGAATGAGGTCCTCTTGAGGGGTAGGGGACCCCCTAGACGTTTGCCACCCCCCTGCCACAGGGGTCTGTGTGTGTCAGGTGTGGGTAACGAGTGTTCACAGCGGCGGCCGCCAGGCTGTGGAACCCCCTCTCAGAACACATCAGGAGCTTAAAGTCATACCTGATTTTTCGTAAGTAGGTGAAAACCCGTGGTGGTTTCTCCTCGAGGGCGTTTGGGCTCCGCCCCTGTTACCATGCTCAAATTCAAATTTAAAACCTGTTTTGTAATGCAGTAAATAACAGTAAATACATAATAAAGTCAGTCCGAGTTTCTTTATCAATGGCAGCCGCGTAAAGCGCTGTGCCAGTGAGTGGCCGTTCATTGCGGCGGCTGGCTGAGGCTACTCACGTGACTCTCCCTTGCCATGCATGCTCCCCCTTGCGGTCCCAAAACTCCCAAAAAAGCCTAAGTGTTTGCTGGGCCGACAACCTCACAGCCCTGAAGGCTGTGATGACATCAGCTCGGCAAAGACCTAGCTTCAGGGCCCAATCTCCACCCCCTGATGGCTTGGAGGTAAAGTTAGCCCCGGGCGTTTTATGTCCATGCCTGGTATCGCTAACCCCCATGTCAATTAGAGAGTGGAGAGCGTTCTCAACTCTTTACAGGGCATGGTGGGACCCACCCTGTGATGAGTTGGAAAAGGGGTGTGGCTATTGCAGGCAGGAAGCCGAGGATATGAGTCTGCCCAGACTCGACCCTTCCCGCGCGTGTCCTACAGTCTGGAACATTCTGAAAGGAAGGAGGATCCGGTCGGAGTGCAAGGAGACGGCACTGCAGTAGCAGTTGGATTGATTGATTCATCACGGCCCTGCCCAGGTAAGGCCCAGGCGCACATTTTTGAAGTTAATTAACTTGCTATTGCTAACTACTTGCTGCAGAGCACTGTGCAGTGCACACACCCATACCAGTCTGCCTGCCATTATTACACACATTAACAAGTGGGCCCGCGCATCTGATATTCTTTTTTGGTTTTGGTAATGGCTGCTGCAAGGTCGCAAGGTTGCAAAGCATTTATAGTGTGGAGAATAGTAGATGACGATGCCATATGTGTTCCTAACTTTACGGTGCTACTGGTATAACTTGTTTTTACTTTCATGTAGGCCCCAATCCTGCATGATTATTGCCTTAATCTTCGTGTGAGCCCTTTGAGCCCGGTCTGATAGGTACCACTTTGTGCATGCAGTATCAGCTCTGAACGGACCCCTTTCTTTTCTGCCCGCTGCATATGCAGGACTCTGTAATCTCCCCATGAGTCCTGTCCATTTTTTTTTTTTTGTTTGTAAGGCCCAAACCGAGCAAATTGCAGTCTGCGCCCGCCCTGTAAAGAGCTGTTCACTTCCCAGCCAGTACTGCTTCCCGCAGCAGTGTGTTTATAGGACATGTGCATTACGTTGTATTATGCTACTTTGAACCTACCTTTGCTAGTCTGCATACAATACGTTTGTGCTCTGCATTACTCCGTTCAACGTTGAATAGATTGCTTGTAAACTGAACAGTGCTGAATACAGTATTTTCTCGGCGAGGTGTATAATGTTGGCTAATTTTTGCAATTGTATGTTGTCCTTTAAAAAGCACCTGCTACCGCGTTCCTGGCCTCCAGCAATTATCGGGCATCAATTAAAATTTCAAAAAAACTCAGGGGATTAATGTCTTCCTGGAAAGAGATGGATCTTTGTCTAGTGGACGTTATGACTCATCCAAAGGTAGCGCAGTGGGTTTGAATGACTGCTGCTAAGAATGTGTACCATGCAGCTAAAGTTCATGTAATGTAAATAGGTCAGTGAGTTACTGCTTCTGTAGGAGAGCTCCTTTTGTTACTTGTCGTTTGTAAGTCTAAATCGTAATAAAGAACATTGTGCTATTAACTGCTATCAAACAGCTGTGTGTATACTGCAAGCATTATGTTAGAGCAATATGTTTTTTTTGCCCAGTCTTTAATTATCCTAATCTTGTCAAAGGGGTTCAGTTGGGTAGAAAACAATTCTTGTTCTCAAAGAAAACCCCTAACAATGTGTGAAAGGTCCGCGGTCCCTACCTCGTTGGAAGCGCAGAGTAGGTGGGGAAGCCACACCCCCACCCCGGGAGGAACATCGTCCCATTGTCACCGGGCTCCCTCTCTTCGCCCACAGGATCCGCAAACCTCCGAAGACCCGGAACCAGAACAGGATACCGGAAACAGAACTCCCGCCGACGACCCGGAAACCAACCAGACCGGAACCGGAAGTACAACCACGGCAGTCAGCCGGGACACTAGAAAAGACGGCAGGAGCGAGGAGACAGTGTTCAGCCCAGCGGACTCGTGGCAGGAGACAGCGAACGGCGCGGAACCCCCGACGGAGAGAGGAAGGAAGGAGGAGAGCGGAGAGGAGGCGGAGATCGGAGAAGAGAACGAGGAAGAAGACCTGTGGACGGAGGATTGGTGGCGACCTCCGGAGGTGGCGGGAGAGCGGCCGTAACTCGGATGAGAGTTACGGCGGGGCACGTGAGTACACTCTATCCTTCTCTGTGTTTCCCTAGTGTAAATATTGTACCTAACTGTAACTGTAAGATATTGTATATAGAGCCCCCACGAGCACTCCGCACCCGTCTTAGTACTTAGAAGTATCATCACGAGCACTGTATTCATAGTCCCCACACTTATCCCGAACACTCCCATCACAAACCCCTCCTGCTTGCCGAGTGATCTTATCCTTACCTATCCTTCCCTCCTTCCCCCACGTTTATTACCTGGCCATTCACTTACCGGTGACGGTGGTAGTACTCAGCAGTCCTTACTGGACGGGACTAACCCCTATACTCTCTCTTACTTATCTCCGAGGAGACCCATCGACCGGCCATAACCTGACGACAACAGCCCAGCAGCGGACCACATCCAGGATATCCACATACCCTCGAGATTCCCTCCCGGCTGGGAGCTTCTTGGCTGAACTATTCTTCCCTACGAACTCTTTATTCCGGACTTTGTATTCAGTTTCCATCAATAAATCCTTGACCATAGCTCACTACATCCGGCCTCCCCGCTTGTTATTCCGGCCCGCCCAGCCCACAGTCTCACAGGTGGTGTCAGAAGTGGGATCAGCCGGAAGCATGGAGGCCGCCGTCAAGCAGCTAGCTGAGAGCCAAGAGCAGCTTGGCAAGATGATGGAACGCTTCCTGAAAACTGCCGAAGATGATCGTGGACAACTCCATGACGTCCTTAAGGGACAGGGGACCGCTCAGGATCAAGCCCTTGAAAAACTAACTACTGTCATGGGGCAACCAAGACCCACAACCTCCTTACCCTCCGTAGTTCTCCAGAAATATGTCTCGGGTGAAGACCCCGATTATTTCTTTACCAACTTTGAGCGTCTGGCTCAAGCAGCAGCATGGCCTGAAGATCGCTGGGGCCACTATCTAGGTCCCCTCTTGACTGGTGAACTGCAGGCGGCATATCCGCAGGCCAATATCCAGGGTCAGACTCCCTACCAGGACATAAAAACATGTATTCTCGAGAGGCTGGGAATAGACGACGAAACCTACAGGGTACGTCTGAGACAGGCAAAAGAGGGGCCCCAAGAAACGCCCCGGGCTCTCGCATTCCGAATACAGGACTTGGCAAACAGGTGGTTGAAACCCGCCACAGCCACCAAAGACCAGATTCTCGCAAAAATATATCTGGAACAGTATCTGGCCTCCCTACACCCGGCCACACAAAAATGGGTGAGACAACACGCCCGCCTGACTCTGGACAGTGCAGTGGAGATAGCCAGTGCTTATAGCAGAGCCCAAGAGTCGCAACGGGTCCGAGAGGAACCACATCCACGAATTCCTCATGGAAGCCACACTCGTCCCCAAAGACCCCCACCGACGGCCAGAAAACCAGATCCTACTCCCTTGATGCCCTACCCGTCATGCCTCGTCCCACCCCACCTGGTCCTCAGTGCTATCACTGCGGAGGGTATGGCCACATAGCTCGGGTGTGTCCCCAAAAAGAGGAACCGATGGACATTGGAATGGCCCGAAATTACGTTTGCCTGACTAACGAAGTAACCCCTCCGCCGTTCCGATGTCCCGTGAGAGTCGAGGGACACCGGATGATGGCATTGGCCGACACGGGGTGTAGACATAGCGTTCTCCGACCCCAGGAACTACCCCACCCCATTGGGCCCCTGACCGGAACAGTAGCGATCAAGTGTGTCCACGGAGACACTCGGAGTTACCCGACAGCTCAAGTGCGGGTACAACAACAGGCAGATGGAGGCAGAATGTTAACCGTCGGGTTGGTCCCTAACCTTCCTGAACAAGTCATACTAGGAAGCGACTACAGTGGTCTTCCCCACCTCCTGAAAGACACTACGGACTCCCTAAAGAGGTGGTGGGCAGAGGCCCCGTTTCCCCAGGATTCCCCCGCAGCCGAATCACCCTCAAAACCAGAGAAGTCCAAGAAACAAAAGAAGAGGGAGAAAAGGACCTTTACTGGCGCTTATCCGGCTCAGGTCGAGGCCCATCCCTGGGAAACCGACCGCGAATTCAGAGCCACCCAGCAAGAAGACCCCGTACTGCAGGAAGCCTGGAATCGTGCCCTGGACAATGAGGATCCACTACACGTAGGTCCTTACTTTTTTCGAAAAAATGGTCTCCTATATAGGAAAGGTGGACCACAGCTACCGGCCCAGTTGGTTATCCCAGGATTGTTTCGGGACAAAGTCCTATATCTGGCCCACAGTCACTTGCTAGGTGGCCACTTCAGTGACGAAAAGACTTGCCACACCATCTTAGAAAAATTCTACTGGCCGGGCGTACACGGTCAAATAAAGCAGTACTGTAGGGAGTGCCCAGTCTGCCAAAAAAACAGTCGTTACCGGCCCCCTCGAGTCCCGCTCCAGCCCCTTCCCCTTATTGATGTGCCTTTTTCCCGAGTTGGGATGGACCTGATAGGACCCATGTTGCCCTCTAGAACGGGGTGTAGATACGCCCTAGTATTGGTAGATTATGCCACCCGGTTCCCAGAGGCCGTCCCGTTGAAACAACCCACTACCCAAAATATCGCCAAGGCTCTAATCTCCATTTTTAGTAGAGTAGGGTTTCCTAGGGAGATCTTAACAGATCAAGGCACGCCTTTTGTGTCCTCCCTCATGCGGCAAGTCTGTGCCCATCTAGGCGTTAAACAGATACGAACCTCGGCGTATCACCCCCAGACCGATGGGTTGGTAGAGCGCTATAACGCCACCCTAAAGACCACGCTAAAAAAACTGTTAGGCCTTGAGAGTAAAAGGTGGGAGGAGATGCTTCCTCTAGCTCTTTTCGCGATCCGGTGTAAGGTGCAAAGTAGCACCGGGTATTCCCCCTATGAATTATTGTATGGCCGAGCCCCCAGGACACTACTGGACATGGCCCGTGAGGCCTGGGAAGCTGAACCCGACCGAACCCGGCCCCTCCCGGAATATGTGGATAATCTTCGAACCCATTTAACACAAATCCGAGAAATAGTGAGACAAAACATGGTAGCCGCACAGGTCTCTCAGACACACCAGTACAACAAGGGAACCAAGGCCCGTACATTTAACGCTGGAGACCTGGTATTGTTGCTTCTACCCTCCTCCGACCATTAACTATTGGGACAATGGCAGGGGCCCTTTCCTATCCTAAGGCAGGTGACCCCTGTGACCTACGAGCTTGATATTGATGCCACCAGAGGGGTCACCCAAATATATCATGTTAACCTATTGAAGAAATGGGTGGGACCCCTCCCTGTAATGACAACCAATCCCTCTCTACCCTTTGAGAGCTGTATCGATCCTGACCTCCCGGAAAAGAACAAACAGAACCTGAGACAGGTCTTGTCCTCTGTACAAACAGTTTTTTCCTCCATGCCCGGGCACTCCACCATTGTGGAACACGCCATTCACACTGAAGCAGGGAAAACAGTGCGACAGAGACCCTATCGGATCCCGGAAGCGCGAAGGGCGGTCATAAAGGAAGAAACGACCCAGATGTTAAGGATGGGTATAATCGAACCCTCCTGCAGCAGTTGGAATTCCCCAATCGTTCTCGTTCCTAAACCTGATGGTTCTACTCGTTTCTGTATAGACTTCCGGGAGGTGAATAAAATCTCTGCCTTTGATTCATACCCCCTACCTCGAGTGGACGAGATGGTGGAGCGTATCGGCAAAGCCAAGTACATCAGTACCCTAGACTTGTGCAAAGGGTACTGGCAGATCCCTTTAAAAGCGGAGGACAGACCGAAAACGGCCTTCTCAACCCCTGAGGGTCTGTTCCAGTTCAGGGTAATGCCCTTCGGGCTCCACGGGGCCCCGGCTACCTTCCAAAGGGCCATGAACCTGGTCTTACGACCCCATACCAGCTATGCCGGGGCCTACCTCGATGACATAGTCATTCATAGTGACAGCTGGGAACAACACCTTCAACACGTGCAAGCGGTAGTACAATCCCTGGGTAAACACGGTTTTACCATCAACCCGGCCAAAACCACCTTGGCGGCCCAAAGTGTGAAGTATCTGGGGTATCTATTGGGTGAGGGGGTCATTCGCCCTCAACACAATAAAATACAGGCTATTCACTCCATACCCTTCCCTCATACCAAGAAGGAACTCCGAGCATTCCTCGGGTTGCTGGGGTATTACCGGAGGTTTATCCCCAACTTTTCCCAAATGGCCGCCCCCTTGACCGACCTATTGAGAAAAGCCTCCAGAACCGAAGAGAAGTTGCAGCAGCCCTCTCCCCAATTGCTGAAAGCCTTCGACCTCCTTAAACAGTCCCTATTGTCTGAACCTGTGTTAGTCAGTCCTGACTATTCCCGTCCCTTTATCCTGCAAACAGACGCCTCCGATCAGGGTTTGGGGGCTGTCCTGTCCCAACAAGATGAAAGAGGGGTCGAAAGACCGATACTGTACCTCAGCCGAAAACTCTTTCCGCGAGAACAAAATTATGCTGTGGTAGAAAAAGAGGCTCTAGCGATTAAATGGGCAGTAGACAGTCTCCGATACTATCTGGAGGGTCGGGAGTTCCTCCTGTATACGGACCATGCCCCACTGGAATGGATGTCCCGGAACCGCGGCCACAACGACAGGGTACTCAGGTGGTTCCTGTCCCTACAACCCTTTCGGTTCAAGACACTACACCGAAAGGGACTAGATCAAGGCAATGCAGATTACCTCTCACGTTATCCCACTACTGATACCCCTACTAGTAGGACAGCTAGGGAAAGGGGATGTGAAAGGTCCGCGGTCCCTACCTCGTTGGAAGCGCAGAGTAGGTGGGGAAGCCACACCCCCACCCCGGGAGGAACATCGTCCCATTGTCACCGGGCTCCCTCTCTTCGCCCACAGGATCCGCAAACCTCCGAAGACCCGGAACCAGAACAGGATACCGGAAACAGAACTCCCGCCGACGACCCGGAAACCAACCAGACCGGAACCGGAAGTACAACCACGGCAGTCAGCCGGGACACTAGAAAAGACGGCAGGAGCGAGGAGACAGTGTTCAGCCCAGCGGACTCGTGGCAGGAGACAGCGAACGGCGCGGAACCCCCGACGGAGAGAGGAAGGAAGGAGGAGAGCGGAGAGGAGGCGGAGATCGGAGAAGAGAACGAGGAAGAAGACCTGTGGACGGAGGATTGGTGGCGACCTCCGGAGGTGGCGGGAGAGCGGCCGTAACTCGGATGAGAGTTACGGCGGGGCACGTGAGTACACTCTATCCTTCTCCGTGTTTCCCTAGTGTAAATATTGTACCTAACTGTAACTGTAAGATATTGTATATAGAGCCCCCACGAGCACTCCGCACCCGTCTTAGTACTTAGAAGTATCATCACGAGCACTGTATTCATAGTCCCCACACTTATCCCGAACACTCCCATCACAAACCCCTCCTGCTTGCCGAGTGATCTTATCCTTACCTATCCTTCCCTCCTTCCCCCACGTTCATTACCTGGCCATTCACTTACCGGTGACGGTGGTAGTACTCAGCAGTCCTTACTGGACGGGACTAACCCCTATACTCTCTCTTACTTATCTCCGAGGAGACCCATCGACCGGCCATAACCTGACGACAACAGCCCAGCAGCGGACCACATCCAGGATATCCACATACCCTAGAGATTCCCTCCCGGCTGGGAGCTTCTTGGCTGAACTATTCTTCCCTACGAACTCTTTATTCCGGACTTTGTATTCAGTTTCCATCAATAAATCCTTGACCATAGCTCACTACATCCGGCCTCCCCGCTTGTTATTCCGGCCCGCCCAGCCCACAGTCTCACACAATGGTGTTACATTTTAAATTCAGAATGTGTGCTTTTCCAGAATATGGACTCTTAAATTATATTGCCTACCAGTATCATTAACATGTCATGGAACTGATGATAGTTTGAGGGGAGGCCTGTTTCTGTTTAGCATAGTGGCTTCCGAAAGTCTTAAAAATGCACCATTTCCCCACTCATTTTTGGAAAATTTCTCAGGGGAGAACCCCCCTGAACCCTCCTTAGGTCATTTGGGCTTACTCGCTACGCTCGCTTGCCGCGGTGTGCTCCACCACTAATTTTATGCCGCACCACTTTCAAATGTCACCAGCCGCCACTGGTGAAAACGTGGTTATTTGCGAACTAATACACCCTCAAAGTAGTTGGATAGTTGGGGTTCTCTCTACTTTGGGTCCTCACCTTTCACGCAGTTTCCTCTGTTTTAACGCTTTAATGCATTCTGGTGTAATACGCTCTAGAAATTCTACAATTAAAATTATGCGATGCGCTTCAAGCTCCGTTCACCACCTAGGTCATAAAGTGCTCAAATCTCATGTTTTCCAAAACCCTTCTGTGTACTCCCCTACATCAGAGGTCTTCAAACTTATTTGCTCTGAGCCCCCTAAGTAACATATTTTGAAATTGGGCTACGTGTTGCCCCCTCTCTGCGGCAGGGGTGCCCTCTGCCCTGATGTTAACATAGAAAATGAGACCCCGTGCCCCTTTTGTAGAGTAATTTAAATATAGTAGAGTACCTCTAGGACGTTAAATTCTCAATGTTATTTCAACAGGAGAGAAAGGCTTATCCCTACTGGAAAGTTCCACTAACGAACTCGATTCCTCATACTGTTTCTAGTGTGTGGATCAACAAGCAAATCATCAATTGGTTTATTTGTTAAATAATCGATATATACTCCAAACATCCATTTACATATGGTTTTTACTCCATACTTAATTAATTTTTTCTTTTGATTTTGGTAAATAAACTTCAAATATGGTACATATTTTTGTCTTTTGCATATCAATAAAACAATACAAAACAAAGTGCAGAGACTATATACAGTGCATGAATCAAAAAACGTTTATACATTGACCACAAGTCTTACTACTTGTTACTCCTGTACCGGGATGTTTCCTACTTATCCTCGATACTGTATCTATACTTGGTCTGTGAAAGTGGAATAAAGGTCAGAGGACGCTTTTGGGTATCGTAATGGCGATTAAACCACTGGTAATTAGTTCACCGATCAATTTCTTAACATTCTTTTTTTCAAAAGTTCAAGCGGTACTCTTGGCCTTGTGCAATGTGGGGAATTAGGTGAAGAGTATGCCGACGCGTTTCGACCTTCGTGTTTGGACCTGGATACTAAAAGAAGTTCTTCCTCAGGGCTGGTGTATTTTCAATTTGTAGGATACTGTTACTGGTTGTAAGCCTTCAGTTAAAGAAGCTTTGGAATATCTCTCAGACTTTGAGGTAGTGTTTCTGCTGTTACCTTTCTTTCAAGGTTGTTCTGTGTTGGTAATTTGTCAGAACTTCAATGCTTCCCTTGCTTGTGTTTTTTTCTTTGGGTCTCTGGGAGTTTATGTTACTGTCATCAATCATTCTGCGACCATTCTTTCTGCATTCTAGCGTTTTCGGGCTCTGGCGTTTGATTTTCCTTCTTAGGCTTCCGCGTTGATCACGTGTTTGATTTTAGCCAATCCCTTTTATAGAGTAAGACAGTCAGAATTGTGATGCAGTGCGCCTCACACTCATGGGCACCAGTGCCTATGCACCTATTTCACTAATGATAGCTCTTGCCTTGCAAAGAGGGCAGTCTCAGTTGTTTGTTAAAAACAAGTCCCCTCTCTCTTCATCCACCTCCCTGCTGTCTCTCTGAGGACCAGCTAAGGTATCTCATCTACTTCAGTTTCCTCTTCTTTGGGCCACTGGTCCAAGACCCAAAGCAAACTTGGCACAGCAGAGGTGCACTGTGGGAGGGCCCTAACGCAAGCAAGGAAATGAGGCTTAGTTAGCCCCTCACAGCACTGGGCCCCGGCTGCACTGCAAATACAGAACCAATGAAGCCTGAAGCCTTGCGAAGCAGGCCCTCTCCTCGACCAGTTCCACTGCTCCATCACTCCTAGGCCTGAGGCCAGGCGGGCAACTAGAGCCAAATTTCAGGGGGGGGCTGAAAAATATTTTGGGGGGAGCTAATTCTTCCAACCATAGACAGAGTGGCTGTAAGAAGGGGTGAGTAAATGGTTTTTTAAAGACCTGTTAAGTACTCGGGTGCGGCTGCAATGAGATGCTCGCCAGCCCACGAACCTGTCTCCGCCCGGGCTGACACACACGATGGGGGGGGGGGGCTGAAGCCCCGTGAGCCCAATGGGTGTTGCGCGCCTGCCTGAGGCCCAAAGCAGGCTACCTTCTCCTTTGTGTAAAAGAAATAAAAAAAAGAAGGAACATTTCCCACATTTCACCCCTTGATGCTTGGCCTTGTTCCTTGCACAGCAAAGGTAACCTGGGCCCTAATACAAACAAGGAAAATGGACCCCTGTGACCTGGCTAATACTACAGCCATCATTTCAAACCAATGGCCTCTGTGCCACTGCACCTGCTGCACTTATGACAATGATTGCCCTTTAAAAAATACCCACCTTCCTCGGGCATCAGTTGTCTCTGTCCATTTGTGAATGAATAAATGAGCCGCCACATAACATCCCCTCCCCTGGGCTGTCTCTTTGAAGCTATGCATAACTCTTGCTCTTTTCTGCTTTCTTCTATTTCCAGGAGGCCCCAGGGGTCCAGACCATCCGGGCTCTGGGTCTGAGTGCACCTCGCTGGTTCTCCCTTCCATCATCCCCTGCGAGTGGGTTTGCCAGGGCTGCGTTTGTTTCTTCAGTCCGACCCTGTACATTAGAGCTGTGATTGGAAGATTTCCCACTGGCCTAATTACTTTACTGTTTATGGTCAACCATTCCAGGGGCAAAAGCTGCACATTCCAGGCAAACTGACAGGAATGCTGCTGAGCACCTCGTAAAGCAAAACAACCAGCTCTGCCGGTCAGTGAATACACTACCGGGTCGAACAGAAGGGGAGACCGGAAAGAGTCCGGAAAGAGTCCAGATCTCAGAAGGAACCTTCAGCGTCAAATGTGGGGGGAGTAGGAGCGGAGGGCGTTACAAAACCCCCCAAAGAAAGATGGCAGCGAGCATAAGATAGTTCGAAGGCAGAGATGTAAAGCCCAGAGATACGTGTCACAGAAAAGGCTGTAAGGCGTCACGAGCAATTTTCTGCAGATAAGCAGAAAGAAAGGAAAAGTGGCCTCCTGTCGGTTCGGTGTGTTTTTTCCACTCAGTGTGGAGGAATGTGGCCGCAACCTGCCCAGCAGCTGATCCTGCGACAGCCCTGTGACTGAGCAGCGCCGTGTACTACAGGCGCGATGTAAAAAGAGTGTTTACAGGTGGAAGGAAGTCAGACTTACACCTAGGACAAGTCACAAATTACACAAGCACTCGTGCTAAGCGCTGGTGCTGTATATGTTGCGTGATTATACACGTACAAAAGTGCAATGTTAAGAATTAAATGCTGGTGCCAAGCACCAGCAAACACTGTCACACATTAAACCCTGGTTTACACCAGTGGGTGTGCCCACGGGTGAGTAAATAGAGTGGTCAGGGGAGGTCTATGCGACTGTGAACCCCCACTACGTCGGCACTAAGTGGGATTCACAAACATCTGTCAAAGTAGTTCTGGCTTTTTCTCTACACATATAAGTTAAGCTTCCAAGATCCAAATGTGGTGAGAGTGGAACAATGCACCAACTTGAGTGTCAATTACAAGGTGAGTAGGGCAAGGGAACCCTCAAGAAAAAGGGCTACCAAAGAGTATCACGTTATAAAAAACAATGTGAAATTCTTCTTATTTCCTACCTATACTAAAATATACTATATGAAGTGGGTGTATAGAATTCTGGTCATGATTCGACTCTATTCTGCTGTTAACAGGAGGGCATCTTGGCACTGAAAATAGATGTTTATTGTTACCAAACCATTCATCGATCTCAGAAGGATGCAAGTCTGGGTGGACCAGTCAGGATTTGAACCTGTGACCAGGAGGTCGAATACAAGCCCTTACAGTGGAGCATTCGCCCACTGAGCCACAAGAGGGGCTTAAGAAAGACTGATTTAGAAAGTCAACTGCAGAAGCTCGGAAAAGACTGATGAAAATGTGACTTTATGGGCCACCTTTCATAAGATCCCACCGCAACTTTAATTCATAGGATGAAACTTTGTTCTGTATGCCGTGCCATTCCTGGTGCCCTGTACAAACTAGAGCACCAGGTTGTGGAGGGAAATTTACCCGGACTGGTGTGCTCCAAGTATTTTCCTTTCTTGATTATCCCTATACTTTTAACTACACTATGTACAGCACTCTGCTTCTCTGGTTCAGCTATAGAAAACTGCAAATGTATAAATATATAGAGGGTAGGGGAAGAAAGGCGAGCATTAGGTTTATAAGCGAATTTCATTTCCTGAAGCTGCTTGACACCACAATGGGTCAGTTCAGTATACAAGCACAGATGGCAAGATGACTCGGGGACCTCTCCAGTGGTCTACAAGCCACGAATTGCCATCCCAGCAGGGCCTACTCAGCCTTCTATCCTTCCGAGGACCGTTAACCGCAGACAACTTAATGCCTGGAAGAGACAGAAGGGCTACATAAAATGCATGTTATAACAACAAGTGCGAGGCTAACGCGAAGCAGTCAGAGTAAGTATAAATTATAGCTAGGTGTGCCCTAGTCTAATTTTGAAAGATATACCCTTTTGTGGCTCGGCGGCACGTGTGGTCAAAGACGAGAATAGCGCACGGGTGTTTTTGATCTCCACCCTGCACTCTGCAAGTCACAAATGAGGCTTTTAGCTAAATGCTGGCCAGGCACTCTACAGTGACCAGAAGGTAATACGTTCAAAGCCCATCAAGGCAGACTCAGTCTTCCATCCTCCCGCAATCGTTTGTGTAATCGGAATATCTGTTATTTAAAGCACTTAGAAACCACATACGTACCGTATTAAGCGCTATATAGAAACTAAATATTAGTGTGTAGACAACAGCCCCATTTTCTTGTTTGATATAGAGCTGTGATGTAGCCATTTGCATTTTCCCCGAAGAGATCCTGTTTGATTTTACAAGGAAGGCTGCTCAGGTCCGGGTTTCTGGCACCCTTGAGGATGTTTGTTTTTTCGTCTTATTTTGAGACGATCGCCATTGTTACAAGCTATTTCCTTTTTATCCTCGCGGGAATCGACGGGAAGGGCTGGTCGGATTTTGTAAAATCAACACAGGGCCTACGTGATGAAAATAAGAATTAAAAAAAACGCGCCGTAATACAATACCTATTGGGGACTCGGGTACTGCAGCTTACGGTGTTATTTGTTCTATATTTTAGGTACATAGAAATGATTCCAGTTCCTCACAAACAACTGAATTTCCTCCACATCAGTACAAAGCTCAAAAGGCGATGCGGTAGATGGGCAGAGACAGTGCACAGTGTTAAGACTGGTTTGTTTAGTCATGGGGCCGATCAAGTCACTGCTGTTTTTAGACCATATTTAGAAGGAGCCCTCACGTAAGAGGAACATAATCCCTGTTTCCGCATCACGAAAAGTCGGAAGCAATAAAGGTACCTGAATGTCTCTTTGGTTAATGATGCACAATTAGCAACATTCATTGGATGCCCCTTTATGCTATTTCTGGCAATCCTGTCAGATTCCCTAATTATCTTTAAAGGGGCAAGTGAGTGAATGACGTCACAACCAGTCCTTAAAACCCAAGCAGGCGCCATCAAACAACGCATCACTCTAGAATGGCCATTGCTGGTGATTGATAGAGACGCAGGACTAGGGAAAAGACGTCATTCCTATTCAGTGGATGGTTCTTTTAACTTCATCCTGCCACTCATAAGCCAAAGGCCAGCTTTGCATCCTGGCACTCAGCCGGTACCATTAGGACAAGATACCAAGGCAGCTGCCTGTACTGCTCATTTCTATGGACACGTAAGATTCCCCACAACCCACCCCTTCTCTCTCTTTCTACCTCATGTGTCCACTTGGTAAGTGCTGTGTGGCAGCCCAAGCACAAGGAGTCTGTTCCCTATTGGTCGGTGAACCAAGGCAGAACATAGTGTCTGTTCCCTATTGGTCGGCGAACCAAGGCAGCACATGGCGTCTGTCCCCTACTGGTGGGCGAACCAAGGCAGCACAGGGTGTCTGTTCCCTATTGGTGGGCGAACCAAGGCAGCACATGGTGTCTGTCCCCTACGGGTGGGCGAACTAAGGCAGCACAAAGTGTCTGTTCCCTATTGGTGAGCGAACCAAGGCAGCACAAGGAGTCTGTGCTCTATTGGTGGGCGAACCAAGGCAGCACAAGGTGTCTGTCCCTATTGGTGGGCGAACCAAGGCAGCACAAGGAGTCTGTTCCCTATTGGTGGGCGAACCAAGGTAGCACAAGTTGTCTGTTTCCTACTGGTGGGCGAACCAAGGCAGCACAAGGAGTCTGTTCCCTATTGGTCGGCGAACCAAGGCAGAACATGGTGTCTGTTCCCTATTGGTCGGCGAACCAAGGCAGCACATGGTGTCTGTCCCCTACTGGTGGGCGAACCAAGGCAGCACAAGGTGTCTGTTCCCTATTGGTGGGCGAACTAAAGCAGCACATGGTGTCTGTCCCCTACTGGTGGGCGAACCAAGGCAGCACAAGATGTCTGTTCCCTACTAGTGGGCGAACCAAGGCAGCACAAGGTGTCTGTTCCCTATTAGTGGGCAAACCAAGGCAGCACAAGGAGTCTGTGCTCTATTGGTGGGCGAACCAAGGCAGCACAAGGTGTCTGTCCCTATTGGTGGGTGAACCAAGGCAGCACAAGGAGTCTGTTCCCTATTGGTCAGTGAACCAAGCCAGCATATGGTGTCTGTTCCCTACTGGTGGGCGAACCAAGGCAGCACAAGGAGTCTGTTCCCTACTGGTGGACAAACCAAGGCAGCACAAGGTGTCTGTTCCCTACTGGTGGGCGAAACCAAGGCACCACATGGTGTCTCTTCCCTACTGGTGGGCGAACCAAGGCAGCACAAGGTGGCTGTTCCCCATTAGTGGGCGAACCAAGGCAGCATAAGGTGTCTGTTCCCCCTTGATGGGCAACCCAAGGCAGCATAAGGTGTCTGTTCCCCATTGGTGGGCGAACCAAAGCAGCATAAGGTGTCTGTTCCCCATTGGTGGGCGAACCAAGGCAGCATAAGGTGTCTGTTCCCCATTGGTGGGCGAACCAAGGTAGCACATGGTGTCTGTTCCCTATTGGTGGGCGAACCAAGGCAGCACAAGGAGTCTGTTCCCTACTGGTGGGCGAACCAAGGCAGCACAAGGTTTCTGTTCCCCATTGGTGGGCGAACCAAGGCAGCACAAGGTGTCTGTTCCCTACTGGTGGGCGAACCAAGGCAGCACATGGTGTCTGTTCCCTACCAGTGGGCGAACCAAGGCAGCACATGGTGTCTGTTCCCCATTGGTGGGCGAACCAAGGCAGCACAAGGTGTCTGTTCCCTACTGGTGGGCGAACCAAGGCAGCATACGGTGTCTGTTCCCTATTGGTGGGCGAACCAAGGCAGCACAAGGAGTCTGTTCCCTATTGGTGGGCGAACAAAGGCAGCATAAGGTGTCTGTTCCCTACTGGTGGGCGAACCAAGGCAGCACAAGGTGTCTGTTCCCCATTAGTGGGCGAACGAAGGCAGCATAAGGTGTCTGTTCCCTATTGGTGGGCGAACCAAGGCAGCATACGGTGTCTGTTCCCCATTGGTGGGCGAACCAAGGCAGCACATGCTGTCTGTTCCCTACTGGTGGACAAACCAAGGCAGCACAAGTTGTCTGTTCTCTATTGGTGGGCGAACCAAGGCAGCATACGGTGTCTGTTCCCCATTGGTGGGCGAACCAAGGCAGCACATGCTGTCTGTTCCCTACTGGTGGGCGAACCAAGGCAGCATACGGTGTCTGTTCCCTATTGGTGGGCGAACCAAGGCAGCACAAGGAGTCTGTTCCCTATTGGTGGGCGAACAAAGGCAGCATAAGGTGTCTGTTCCCTACTGGTGGGCGAACCAAGGCAGCACAAGGTGTCTGTTCCCCATTAGTGGGCGAACGAAGGCAGCATAAGGTGTCTGTTCCCTATTGGTGGGCGAACCAAGGCAGCATACGGTGTCTGTTCCCCATTGGTGGGCGAACCAAGGCAGCATACGGTGTCTGTTCCCCATTGGTGGGCGAACCAAGGCAGCACATGCTGTCTGTTCCCTACTGGTGGACAAACCAAGGCAGCACAAGTTGTCTGTTCTCTATTGCTGGGCGAACCAAGTTATGCCGATCCTGGCTCTGGCCAAAGCCGTGGGCCATACGCGGCTCTGAGGCGCAGCTGGAAGGTGCGTCACAGACGAGCCAGGGCACTGCCCTCTCGCCAGCTCCGTTATGCAGCTTGATAAATGCAAGAAAACCAGCAGGGCCCCTCATACTGCAGGCGAGATGCTGCAGTATGCGGGAGCAGGAGAAATGTGAAACGTGTATCTTTTCGTCTCGGAGTAAAGCGCTTCAACGCCCCGTCAGAGGTGGTAAGCGCTTTATAAATGCAATTAAAGTACTAAGTATCCTCAACTAAAAATATAAGAGGAAGGTGAACATATGTCTGGCAGACATCGACGGGCTTGCGTTGGCCTATCGCAGGCTTTAGCCCTTGGGGCAAGGGTGACCCTGGGTGGGCTTTCCCCCAGGACTGATGGCTTGCCCTCCTCGGCTTCCACACACCTCAGTCCCCCTCCTCGGGGCTGAGTGGGCTGATCACACCAGGAAACTCAACTTTCTGTTCAGGTTGTCGGTCAAGTCTCACTCCAACCACGGCCCTTGGGTCTGGAGAGGTCACGCGGCGTGACACACCCCACGGTCCCACAGGCTGCCATGGCAACCATCAAGAAATGCATAGGAAGGGTTTATTAGATTTGCGAATGGTGTGCTTATTACCATTCAAAACTCACAGGGAGGGATATTAACTAACACCGACCACTGACCACCGGTCCTCAGAGCTGTGCTGGAGCCGACTTCTAAGGTCGGGTCTGCAGTTTGCTATAATCCTAGATTTGACACAAGTTACAATTCTCCCTTGTCTTTAGCCCTGAAACGTCAGAGCTTGTGGTCTCCTGTTACACAGTTCTCAGATGATAATGCACAACGTTCCTTTGCACCTACACCCGCCCGACAAGGAGTACCGTAACCCCCGGACTTTTCTTTCATTTTCATTTAATATACTTAAGTATATATAATACACTTGCTCTTCTGCTTGATCAACCAAACCCTTCTTATTTCAGACAGTTTATAGTTTTTCTTTTCACTGACAAATTGTTTAGTTATGTCTAATTCTTTGCATAATTGTTTTTACTATATTGTTCCATATTCTTATGTGTTACTATGTTTTTAATAAACTCACTTTTAAATTTAAGACCGGGGTGACCCTGATGTGACTTCCACAAACTTCGAAGTCAACATTGTGGAAACCAGTTGACTATAGCACCGTTTCCAGTACTAGGCTTTCATTCAACAAATCAGTGCATTCTGGGAACTGTAGTCTTGGTTCATCTCCAACTAACACACATGAAAACATGCAAGAAACCTCATGCCGGGAAATATGGGTCTTACTAACCTGGAATCATCTGATAATGATCGGCAATCTCGATTATTTTCTACTTGCATAACGTACTAATTCTTTGCAAATTTGTCGTTTTGCCAGAGCCAACATAAATGCCAGCTGCCATTAACTGAATGCAATGGAACAACTACGGAGGGACGAGCTGCAGGGAGCGTTAGGTGGACCTGTGAATCTGAATAGGTGCCAATCTGTGCAGTATATGGAAGATCGTCCAGAATGGCTTGCAATGTGTTATTTTTGGTTTTACTATTAAAAATGCACTAACCATTCATGATGAAAGTTAACAGGTAGTAAAATACTAGTTGCATTTTGCCCCAAAGATCTCTCTGCACACTTTAGTTTCGGTAATATTAGCAACTCCTATTTACAGCGCTTAGAAGCGGCGCGAAGCGCTGCATAAAACAAGCTCTTGTTGCAGGTGGATGTTTCTGCAGTCACGGGCTGTGCGTTGCATTTCGGGGGGCTCTTACCCTTGCATACTTCTTCGCCTTCTGCTTCCTGCGGCTCTTCTTCTCCCCTTTACTCTCTCGCTCGCCCCCTCCTTCCTCCAGGGGCTCGTACTTGTCCGGGAGGGGGGCGAGGTGCACCTTTTTGGAGCAGCGCTTCTTCTTGTCTTTGCGTCCACCCCCCGGCTCCTTCTTGGGTGCGGGGGTCCTGGCAGGGCTCCGGGCGGGGGTCGAGGTGGCGGCTGTGCCCACCTCCACCTGCGGGGTCTGGGCGCTGCCTGGGGGGAGCTCCTCGGGCACGAAGGAGACCTTGTCCTCGCCCGGCCGCAGGCGGGGGTACTTGGCCTTCCTCTTCCACTTCTTCTGCCTCATTTTCGGGGCTCGTCGCCCTGTCGCTCCCTCTGGGTCGCGCTGTCAGGGTCTGTGTGTGTGATCAGCTGTGCGCTGCGGGACCTGTACTCTGCCCTGCCCTCCCTGAGCCCGGGCAGGGCTGATGGGAGGAGCCTGATCCCTGGCCGCGGCAGGCGGGACTGCAGGGGGAGGAAATCCACAAAAGTTCACTACAAAAGTCAACAAACACCAGAAGCACCCCCGACTTCAAACACACATGCGGCTCTGGGCTGACAAGATTACATTGTTCTGAGCCTCCCACCCGCTGATGCACTGTCTGCTTCTGGGGTACAGGCTGGTTTATTTATCCAGGTGGTTACCCCCACCCCTCACACACACACACACACACTTTTTTGAAAGGTATAATATTATTATTTTTTTAATCTGGCATTAGTTTCCAAGTTTTACGTTGTTGGTTAATTCTGGAGCTCCGATTGGATTGGACGTTTAGGGGGAAGTAAACAACTAACAAAGTTGGTAAACAGCGCTCTTCCCGTTGGAAGAAACTCCCAGACGTGGTAGGTCGAGGGGATACACAAACCGCAAAATGCACAAACTACCTTTGACTCCATTTAATCCCTTCCTGTCTGTCTGGGAGCAGTTCTAGACGGGTTGAGCCCGGGGTCCTTTCCACCGCTACACGCAGTGCTCTACGTCACCTGCCTGCTTTGTGTTGATGAGGGAGAAGTGTAGAGAAGCGCTTAGTAAAGGTACCATGGCCCCAACACAAGCAAGGAGAATTCCCCCCTAACCCTGGCTGGGTACAAAAAAAGGAAGATAATTGAGGTGCAATGAGCCCGGTGCCACTGCACTTGCTGCACTGTTGATAGCTACGCCCTGCGCGAGAAGTGGATAAGTCCCGGTGATGTAGTTTATCGAGCTCTGTTCTTTCTTGATTAACAGCTGTACAAACGTAGTACTGTATTGCGTCGCATGTGTAGCGTTTACTCCCCCTGTCTGGGGCGCTGAAGTGCATGCCTACATGTGTAGTTCGCTGCAAAGTGTAGGTAAGGTGTGTGGTTGGAAGTGTGTTGTCATTGTTTTGATCCTGTGTGGAAAGTGTTTCCACGTCACGAGTGAAGACAACCAAGGCGTGGTTATTGTGTTATGGGACGCAGCGCTTAGCAGTGGGATGGGTGAAGAAGTGTGAGAGACAAAAGCGTAGTTTATGGTTTTCAGTGAGCTGGTGGCTTGAACCGCTCCACAGATTCCTTTGTTATTTCTTATGACAGAAAGCAAGGAGTCATTGGGAGTCTACGTACAAGTTCACAACAGAATGTTTTTCATATTACGTGCTTGTGTGGAAAAATATAAATATATACTTCAGTTTGGTAACGTAACACTCAAATTAGTACATTTCAACGTAGTATTGGTATAGAATGTAATAGAAAAGGCCTACAAATCTTACAGACAGTGAAGTTGCCAACACATGTTCCGCACAGTAAAGACAGCATCTTCAGGGCTGGAAACAAAAAATAAAGATAAAATAAATTACAATTGTGATTTAGTAGCCACAGAATTGCATGATATTACAAAAGTCTTGATTAACTACTCAGCGGTGCAGTCTCACATATCACTAGACCCTAATTTCTTAGTTTATTTCTACAAAAATTGTTTATAAGGCCTACCAGGTACTTCTCTCAGACTGAAGCTCTCCTGTCCCCAAAAACCCCAAAACACAAATATTTTTTTTCTAAATACCCCAAAAATGAAAATATCATAAAAGTAAATATTTTTTCTGTCATAAGAATGACTAGTTTTTAATCAAGAATTTTGTAATAAAATGCACTTCTGTGGATGTTAAAACATAACTGTAATTTCTTTTATATATATTTTTTTCTTTCCAGCCCTGAAGAAAGGGTATTTAATTCGTGAAACACGTCTTGGCAACTAAAGTGTCTGTATGATTTTATGCCTTTTGTATTACAGTCTATATCAATAGTAATTATATTGTTATAATTTCTTTCTATGTTACGTTACCGAACTGAGGAACTGTATGTTTATATTGTTCAATGCAATCACGTAATCTAAAAAACATTCTGTTGTACTGTGAATTTGTACGTAGACTCCCCACGACTCCTGTTTTTTGGGCTTAAAATATGTGCCAGAAAGGATAACCGACAGTGGGTGAGCGAGCAGGGCTGTGGACTCAGATTATCCAGTGTTTGTTTCTTACAATCATTGTCCACTTAGCTGGTTACTGCAGTGTATTTTCCATTCTGATATATTGTTTGTGGTGCTAAGCAGGCATAGGCTGGAGGGAGAAATGGTGGCGATAACTGCTGGGATGGACTGATTATTGGCTCCATGGTGCAAACCGGGCTTGGAGGGCGCCAGCCTTTCGACACAGAAGTGGGGCCATTTGGGTTGCCTGCTGTAGTCAATGATTCTAAGCTGCTGACAGGCATAAAGAGGAACAAAATATCAGCTTTTGGTTTCTGTTTCAGGCAGAGCATTGTTGTGTGTTTGTAGGGTAATTAACCCCTTCGCAGCTAGGCCTCCCCCCTCTGCTAAGCCTTTATTTGGCTATTTGGGGTAGTTCGTACTTAGGCCCCTGTAACTTTTTGACCACATAAGGTATCCACGCCAAATTTGCCTCCTTTTCTTCCAACATCATGGGGATTCTAAAGGTACCCAGGGTTTGTGGATTCCCCTGGAGGGGACGGAGAAATTAGCCAAAATACAGCGAAATTAATTTTTGTTTGTTAAAAATGGGGAAAAAGTGCTGCAAATGAAAGAATCTGGGATTTTCCCTGCAAATGGTATCAAGCAAGGGTTTGTGGGGTTCAAATCACCATTTCCCAGCTTTTAGGGAAAGACAGACTTTTGTCAGAAAACCAACATTTTTTACAGTTTTGGCATTTTTCTGGGGCATAGCCTATTTTTGCTATTTTTTGTGCTTTCAACCTCCATCCAATTAAGGGTAGAAATGGGTATGAAAGGAATAATGGATCCTGGAAAGCTATACATTTTAGACAACATTCTGAATTTAGCAAGTGGTCATTTGTGTTGATCCTTCAAGGTTTGTTTGTAGAAACTAACAGTTCAATATAGAAAAAATTGAAAATTACTTGAAAAAAAAAACCTTCTGTGTCAACGTTTTCAACTGTAACTATTTCGAATTCTGACAGCTCTTTGAAAGCAATATACCGTTACATCCCCTGGACCTTACTGATTATGGAGTTATATAGGACTTGTAGGTTCACCAAGAACCCAACGAACCCAGAGCCAAAAACTGAGCAGCGACTTGCAATGGTTTTTAGGTCGAGCGTAGCGATGGACCTCTTGTATACTTTAGTATACTTGAATATGGGGACACAAATCGGAGGCGCGCATTTTCCGTCTGGATTTGGCCTCGTGAGCACGCTTTTGCTGTGAATGTGTGCGAGCGCGACTCTGCCATGCACCTTGGAAACCGAAACCTAAGAGCCGCGCGACATGAGCTGTCTACGGTAGAAGCTCACGCACGCGGCTCTTAGGTTTCGTTTTGACTTGTTCTCTCATTGTTGCATCCTTCTCCTTGCTGGAAGGAGGCATTTGATGGACCCTCCTTGTTTTTTCCGCGCTAGCTTACGAGCCCTGTGACTGAGGTCGATGCTGCCTAATGGGCCTTTCCTGCAGGGACGGCTTTGATTGTCCCGCTGCTGTAGAGTTTTGCGGTGGAGACTTTCTCGAGCAGGCGAGGGACCCTAAACATGCAGAGGAGATTCCACCGCCTACCGGCAGGTAGGGGCACTGATACCAGGCAGGTCAGGGCAGATTCAGTGTGTCGTTGTGAACGCTTAAGTATTGGTGATTATTTCCCAGTGGCTCATTCTCTCCGCTGGCTGCTTGGCCTGCGTGTGGTGTGTGACACTCTGACACGCTACCACACCTTCCCCCGCCACATTAGCTTGCCTTGTTTCTCAGGGGATTCCGAACATGGTGCGGCATTACTCTCCTCTTCTCCAAGGGCTCAGTATGCACGACGGGCAACCTCTTTACTGCCAAGCGGGGGCTACCGGAGGCCCCGCAGGGTCACACCGCGGGTCGCTGCAAACGAGGCAGAGGGAGCGGTGCTTGAGTACCTGTTGCTGCCTGTCTTTTCAATGTGCAGGTAGGGTGTCAGCAGGCGAGGGCGGCCGGCCGGAGCGCTTCAGGCCGGGTCTTGCTAGGAGGCTGCGGGGATCGCAGGGGATGCCGGTGCTGGCACTCATGTGCTTCATGATTTTTCGCGCGCCTCGTGGTGTGCAGGGTCCTGGGTTTCCGTGTTGGCGGTAAGTTTCCCTTAGCACCGGATGGCAGGGTGATGCAGGCGGTGTCTGTCTGGGCTTGCCGGGCTGGTGCTGGCTTAGTCTTCCTGCTGGCAGAGAGCTTTGCTCACAGTGTATGCCGGCTGAAAAGCACCACTCACCAGACCATTCACCATTGTCTGTCAGGCAGGTGAACAGCATGCCTCATCTCTGGGAGCCAGCCTTCAGTGATCATCAGCTCCCCCCGATAGCCCTCCTGCCCTTGCAGACTCGCCCTCCTATTTCCCCCGACTAGTGGCCGTCGATAGCACAGCTTGTGTGGGAAATGATAGAAACGGTCTAGTCCTTCACGTTAAGGAATTTTGGTGGCTCATTCCAGCAGGCCCGCGTAAAGCTGCCAATTTACGGAAAGGCTTTGGGTACCTCTGTGGGTGAGAGCGCGAGCTGAGGGGTTATTGAAACGCTACACAACACTTTCCTTTCACATTCTATGGTGACACGCCTGGCTTACCGCTAAAGCCACAGTGTAAACCCTGTGAAGAGTGAACCTGCTATCCCCACGTCTGGGGAATTAAAGGCAAAGTACAACAAGCAGTGGCAAAGCCAATAGGTCTCACCTACGTGAGGATTTGGCTTTTTGATGCTTGTGGCTAGGTTGTCCAGCAGCAGAGCTGCTGTGCAGCACCAGCATGGCTAAAAATTAAAAAGAACTATGGCACGAACAATGATCGCTGCATCATAGCACTTTTAAGGTTGAAATCTACCATACAGTGCAGCTGTCTAGTTTGGTAACGACATCTTGCGCACACACACACAACCCCCCCCCACACACCCACACAACCCACACCACACAAACCCCCACACACACAACCACAACCCCACACACACACACACACAACCCCACACCACACAACCCCCACACCATACAGCCCCCCACACCACACAACCCCCCACACACACAACCCCCCACACACACCCCCACACACACAACCACACACCCACAAAAAAACCCACACTCTGAACCCCACACACCCCCACAGCCCCCCCCACACACAACCACACACATACCCACACCCACATACACACACCCACACACAACCCCATACACACAACCCCCCACACACAGCCACATACACACACAACCCGACACACACACAACCACACACCAGGATAGCAAAGCATAGCATAGTAAAAGAAAACATAGTATAGCATAACAAAACACAACAAAACATAGCTAGACATAACAAAACAAAGCATAGCATAACAAAACACAACAAAACATAGCATCACAAAACATAGCATCACAAAACATAGCATAACAAAGCATAGCATATCAAAACATAGCATAACATAACAAAACATAGCATAACATAACAAAACATAGCATATCATAACAAAACACAACAAAACATGGCATAACAAAACAACAAAAAATAGCTAGGCATAACAAAACATAGCATAACAAAACAAAGCACCGCATAGCATAACAAAACACAACATTGTTTCACAAAACATAGCATAACAAAGCACAGCATAACAAAACAAAACATAGCATAACAAAATACAACAAAACATAGCATAGCATAACAAAACATGGCATAGCAAAGCATAGTATAACAAAACAACATATAGCATAGCAATACATAGCATAGTATAACAAAACACAACAAAACATAGCATTGCATAACTAATCATAGCATAACAAAACATAGCATAGAAAAAACAAAGCACAGCATAATAAAAGACAACAAAACAACATAGCATAACAAAACATAGCATAGCATAACAAAACACAACGAAGCATAGCATAACAAAACAGCATAACAAAGCAGGATAGCAAAACATAGCATAGCATACAGCATCACTCAGGGGCACCACAGCATCACTCAGAGGCACCACAGCATCACTCAGGGGCACCACAGCATCACTCGGGGGCACCACAGCATCACTCGGGCGCACCACAGCATCACTCGGGGCACCACAGCATCACTCGGGGGCACCACAGCATCACTCGGGCGCACCACAGCATCACTCTGGGGCACCACAGCATCACTCTGGGGCACCACAGCATCACTCTGGGGCACCACAGCATCACTCTGGGGCACCACAGCATCACTCTGGGGCACCACAGCATCACTCGGGGGCACCACAGCATCACTCGGGGGCACCACAGCATCACTATGCGCTACCACAGCATCACTCGTTCGCTACCACAACATCACTCAGCGCCACCACAGCATCAATCTGTGCAACCATTCAACAACAACTGGTTCAAATATGTTCTCTCAATGTTTCAAGCTTTATTACAAATGTCACAAAAAGGTGTTAATATTTCACTTCTGTTCTTGGATTTTCGTCACAATAAAATACACTGAACATAATCTTCACAAGTTATCTACAAAAGTTTAAGCTATTGCCATTATAAATTACAATAACTTTTATTTAAGTATTAATTATTCAAAAAAATTAAAAGCCATTGTTATTTGTAATATCAATACATGTAAGTCACATAAATACAACACATATTGCATTACAAATGCTATAGGTGTCACATTTGCGAAAGTTATAACTATTGGCATTGTAAATGACAAAGCTATTTCGCTATTTTCAAAACCAACACATAAATAAAACATTTGTCATTTACAATACCAATAGCTCAAACTTTCCAAATGCGAGACCTATTGCATTGAACAAAACATGGCATAACAAAACAACAAAAAATAGCTAGGCATAACAAAACATAGCATAGCAAAACAAAGCACCGCATAGCATAACAAAACACAACATTGTTTCACAAAACATAGCATAACAAAGCACAGCATAACAAAATACAACAAAACATAGCATAACAAAATACAACAAAACATAGCATAACAAAACATAGCATAGCAAAGCATAGTATAAAAAAAAAAACATATAGCATAGCAAAAAATAGCATAGTATAACAAAACACAACAAAACATAGCATTGCATAACTAATCATAGCATAACAAAACATAGCATAGAAAAAACAAAGCACAGCATAATAAAACACAACAAAACAACATAGCATAACAAAACATAGCATAGCATAACAAAACACAACGAAGCATAGCATAACAAAACAGCATAACAAAGCAGGATAGCAAAACATAGCATAGCATACATCATCACTCAGGGGCACCACAGCATCACTCAGAGGCACCACAGCATCACTCAGAGGCACCACAGCATCACTCAGAGGCACCACAGCATCACTCAGGGGCACCACAGCATCACTCGGGTGCACCACAGCATCACTCGGGGCACCACAGCATCACTCGGGGGCACCACAGCATCACTCGGGCGCACCACAGCATCACTCTGGGGCACCACAGCATCACTCTGGGGCACCACAGCATCACTCTGGGGCACCACAGCATCACTCTGGGCGCACCACAGCATCACTCTGGCGCACCACAGCATCACTCTGGGGCACCACAGCATCACTCTGGGGCACCACAGCATCACTCTGGGGCACCACAGCATCACTCGGGGGCACCACAGCATCACTCGGGGGCACCACAGCATCACTCGGGGGCACCACAGCATCACTCTAGGGCACCACAACATCACTATGCGCTACCACAGCATCACTCGTTCGCTACCACAACATCACTCAGCGCCACCACAGCATCAATCTGTGCAACCATTCAACAACAACTGGTTCAAATATGTTCTCTCAATGTTTCAAGCTTTATTACAAATGTCACAAAAAGGTGTTAATATTTCACTTCTGTTCTTGGATTTTCGTCACAATAAAATACACTGAACATAATCTTCACAAGTTATCTACAAAAGTTTAAGCTATTGCCATTATAAATTACAATAACTTTTATTTAAGTATTAATTATTTAAAAAAATAAAAGCCATTGTTATTTGTAATATCAATACATGTAAGTCACATAAATACAACACATATTGCATTACAAATGCTATAGGTGTCAAATTTGCGAAAGTTATAACTATTGGCATTGTAAATGACAAAGCTATTTCGCTATTTTCAAAACCAACACATAAATAAAACATTTGTCATTTACAATACCAATAGCTCAAACTTTCCAAATGCGAGACCTATTGCATTGCAAATGCTTGTTTATTATGTACCAGGTAGATAGCAAATATTCTGGGAAAATGAATACATGGAAAAATCAGTATGAAAGACACTTATGTATTCCTGAAATGGGAACAAAATATAGAGTTTAGAAACAGTAGATATTGGCACATTTCCTTAATTGGGAATACTCATACTAGCATAAGAATTAATGGTCATTTTTCAAATTGACTTCTTTTTTACACATTGTCTTTCATTTGAAGGCAGAAATGCATCGAAAGTCAATAGGTAATAACAGTTGCTTTGCAAATCTGAAATACCCTACGTCGCTTGATAAAAATGGCACCTTACTTGTGTGGGTAGGCATAGTGCCCACAACAGGAAACTGCTCAAAACGCAACGGGAACACACCACATTTTCACAATGAAAAATTACCCTTTTTTTGCAAAGTGCCTAGCAGTAGTTTTTAACCCTAGCTCTGCTGGGATCTAATGAAACCTAGGAAACCTATACATTTTTTAAACCTAGACACACAGTGGAATCCAGAATGGGGTGACTTGACTGGCCCTCACCAGGTTCTGTTACCCAGAACCCCTTGCAAAACAAAAAAGATTGTCAAAAAATAATTTTTTCCTCACATTTCGGTGGTGGAAAGTTCTGAAATCTGGGTGGATCCACACTTTTCCAACCACCCGCGTCCCCCAAAGTCTTCCGAGAAAAATGGTACCTCACTTGTGTGGGTAGGCCTAATTTCCGTGACAGGAACCTGCTCAAAACGCAACGTGGACACACCACAATTTCACAGTGAAAAATGACCCTTTTTTGACAAAGTGCCTAGCTGTAGTTTTTGAACCCTAGCTCTGCCGGCACCTAGGGAAACCTAGAAAACCTATACATATTTGAATACTAGACAGCCAGGGGAATCCAGAATTCACAAATTTCCACACATCCCGCGTTTCCCAAAGTCTTCAGAGAAAAATTGTACCTCACTTGCGTGGTTGGGTGGGTCAAGGAACCGCAACAGGCAAGGGCCCAAAACCTATTGAGGACTCATCAAAATTACCTGTCACAAACCAACCTGGTTTTGCAAGGGTGGTCCCATGAGTTTTTGGCCCGGGGCTCAGCAGCCATCAAGGGAAACCTACCAAACCTCCGCATTTCTGGAAACTAGTCACTCTGGGGAGTCCAGCGAGGTATGGCTTGCGTGGGTCCCCCAACATTCCCCTACCCTGAATCCCCTGCAAACCGCAAATTTAGCTGAAAAAACACTTTTTTTTCTCAAATTTCTGTGTTGGAAAGTTCTGGAATCTGCGTGGATCCACAAATTTCCTCCTACCCACCATTCCCCAGGTCTCCCAATAAAAATGGTACCTTGCTCGCGTGGTTGGGTCAAGGACCCGCGACAGGCAAGGGCTCAAAATCTATTGAGGCGACATCAAAATTACCTATCACAAACCAACCTGATTTTGCAAGGGGGTCCCATGAGTTTTTGGCCCAGGGCTCGGCGGCCATCTAGGGAAACCTACCAAATCCACACATTTCTGGAAACTAGACACCCGGGGGAGTCCAGCGAGGTATGGCTTGCGTGGGTCCCCCAACATTCTCCTACCCAAAATCCCCTGCAAACCGCAAATTTTGCTGAAAAAAATCACTTTTTTCTCAAATTTCTGTGTGGGATGAGGTTCCGTGAATTCTGAACCCGTTTTTATAAAGGTCATGGTTTCGTTACGAATTTGATAGTAGCGAACCGTAACTAGTGAGTGCGGCAAGTACGAGTGTTTTCGCCATGTTAGACCGATGGATTCACTACGTATTTAGGGATTTCGTTCTGAACCCTCTGGTTCCATTTTGTGCATGGCAGCCATTTTGTGGTTGCCCTCACATAGGCCGATGATTACGGCCGAACGAGTCTTTAGTACACGTACACGTTAACTGACTTCTGAATGACCTGAGTGAACTGACCCCGTTGCCTGAAGCTAACCTTGTTAAGCCAGTTCCTTGTCCGGTAGTTGATCGAGATTAAGGATCAAAGAACAGGACATTGTTGAGTTTATTGCACACGCACACACACCTTATCCTACTTCTCATCTGTTTCTGTTCCTTCTTTTATGGCCTATTTATGGTATGAGCTGTGGTCTTTTTATTGTGGGTTTGTCCGGCCTGTTCGAGAAAGAATGTTGGGCTTTCCCGTGTAATTGATGGTGGGCTGGACAACTGAAAAGTGGGGTTGTCGTCTTGTGATACCTTTTGTAATGATGCTCATGATTGGACAAATTGTAACTAGTGGGTGTTTGTCCGGAATATGATTTTTAGCATAAAAGACGATGTCTCGCAATACGAAAATTGAGCAGTCTCTGACAAACCTACCCGTGTTGTACTTCGTAGACTTCTGTTCCTGGTTGCAGCCAATAAATTTGATCTCTGACGTCACCGAGAAGTATCCCGTGTCTCTGTATTCTAAGACAGGTGAACCCGAAGACTTTGAGCGTGCCCCTGGCGCCGCTAGGTTCTAAAACCAGGTTCTTCAGGGACAGTTCTGGAATCTGCGTGGATACACACATTTCCTCCCACCCACCGTTCTCCCAGGTCTCTCAATAAAAATAGTACCTCACTTGTGTGAGTAGGCATAGTGGCTGCAACCGGAAATAGCCCTAATCGCACTGAGGAGACTTCAAAATTACCTACAACAAAACTACCTGGTTTTGGCCCCCGGCTTGGCAGCCATCTTGGGAAAGTACCAAACCCAAAACATTTCTGAAAACTAGACTTCCTGGGGAGTCCAATGAGGTATGGTTTGCGTGGATCCCCCAATGTTTTCCTACCCAGAATGCCATGCAAACCTCAAATTTAGCAGAAAAAAACACATTTCCACATATTTGTGTGTGGAATCACTGTGCCGGCACAAATGTCCTACTCCACAGCGTTCCCCTGAGTCTCCCAAATAAAATTATACCTCACTTGTGTGGGTGAGGCAAGAGCCTGTGACTGGGAAGAGCCCAACACATAGGGAATAAGGATATAGCACCAAGAATTCTAAGCGCTAATTTTTTTAAAAAAAATGTTTTTTGCCAATTCTGCATTGGACAATGGGAGAACATGTCCAGTTGTTCAGTTTAGAAGGTAGGACAATTTATCCACAGCAATGGTGGAGTAATTTTTTCATATAAATTCACCATGACTGATCTTATTTCTTCACTCGATTTCCAGTAGTTCATTGAATTATTTCCCTGGCCCTTTCTGGAAAGGCTTAGCGGCATTTGTTGGATTGCTGTTCTTAGCAGTACTTGGCCCCTTAATGTTTGTTGGCTGTATTTAGGATTTCTTCCCTTTGTTACTATTATTCGCGATTACTTTCTGACTTCTTATAACTTTCAAGTTGGTAAGTAAGAGTCCTTTGTCCCATCATTTGTTTTTCATTTCGGCAGAGGAATTTCGAATCATTTACTTTTCTATGGCTATTTTAGACGGAGGTGCATCTATGACACTGTCCTGATGAAAACACTATCGAATTAACAATGATGGGATTAAAAAACTGACATATTGAACATTCTGGACTGCTTTTCCGTTAAATTATGGTTTATTTGGTGGAATAAGGAAATAAACACTCTCCCGATTAACCGCATCGCTGCGGCGGTTATTTTTCCCCTACGCGGCTTTTTTCTAAAAGCCGCGTAAGATGACGAGCTCAGCTCGTCATCTGCACACGCCCCCCGTGGCTGATGACGAGCTGAGCTTGTCATCAGCATCGAAGGGGTTAACTCTTACATCGCTTATGCAGCCAGTTCTATTTTGATTGCACTTGAGCGTTTTTGATCATTTACATCAAATTTGTTTACAACTCACGAGCACAGCGCTGCCACATCACACTATTATGTTTGAGAGCACCTCTTGTTATATGGTTTTAGATGTATATCATTGCTGGTACAACTATTTGTGATAAAATTGCTTATCGCCATTAGAATCCTGAACTCTATGTCTGTTTGCCTACAGGAAAGAAAATGTGTTTTCACCTCCATATACCGTCTTAATTTAAATTATCTAAAAGAACCATTGGACTTTTACACTGATTACCATACCCAAGTTCTAAAAAAATACAAGGTCGCCCCTTAGTTTTATAACTATGAAACTGCAAGTTCATAGAATCAATGAATTACTTGGTTGAAAAAATCCTGCATGCGGTCTTTTGGGAGGACAGTAGCACATTTTTAAACTCTTCCTCACAGTGACCAAGAGGGCTAGTGCACCTGCGGCACTGTGTAGGATGTACCAAAAAATAATTTTTTGTGCTGCATCCATCCTCTTCCTCTCTCTATCACTAGAGCCTGACATTTCATGAGCCGACACATGTCGTTTCTGATCGCTGACACCATCACAAAGTCATGTTGATGGTCCATTTGTAGAAAAACAGAGTCTTGCTCTGTGGATCCGTACATAGCCATGGAGTTACTGCTTTTGTCATGACTAATGTCAGAAATGTTTCCTTCGCTGTTTTTACTCATCCTGGTATCAAGGGACTAGGCAAAGCTCTTGGATGAAGATCTGACTGTCATGTGAGGAGCCTCCTTTGGGATGCTGAGGGTAAGAAATATACCTTTTCTGCGTGGTGGCCCCAGATTTGTAGCCTTTTCCTGAACCCTATGGGGCAGATTTACAACAACTGGCGCATCCCCAGGGATGCGCCAGTTATTGTGCACCGCAGCTCCACCACCCATGGTGCGCCGCATTTACAATGTGGCGCACCATGGGGCAAAAACGGCACAGATGCGTGACTCATCTGTGCCATAAAGGTGGCGCATTGCTGGAGTTGAGTCGCAAGTGCGACGCAGCTCCAGCAAGGCTCTGGGGTGCCCTATCTGTCCAATGCTGCGTCAAGCCTTACGCCTGCCTCAAGCAGGCGCAGGGTTTTGACGCAGCATTGGCCTAAAAGTGACTGAGTGAAATCTTGTAGATTTCACTCAGCCACTTTTGCGAGGCGCACCTGCCCCGGAACGCCCACCCTGCGCCGGAACACCCACATGTGGCACAGGGCTTTACAACGTGACGCATCTGCCTAGATGCGTCACGTTGTAAATGGGTCGCAGGGATGCCACGTGTACGCCGCCGTTGCGTGACGCAAACGTGGCGCAAGTCCAACATAAATCTGCCCCTATGTTTTTGCTGGCTTTAGAACTCTGTGCACAATCCCCCTGCTAACCAGTGGTGAAGTGCCTGTGCTCCCCCTTTCAAAACATGGTCGAATTAGCATGCTCCTAATTGTATATTTAACTTGATTGTAAGCCCCTAGTACATGGTACAAAATATACCAGAGTCTGGAAGTTAACCCCTTGGACGCTGATGACGGAACCGCTCCGTCATCAGCTGCGGGTGCGCTGTGCTGATGACGGAGCGGTTCCGTCATGGCCCGCTCGGCCCGCCTGCGCGAATTTCGCGCCTGCGCTGGACGTTCTATTGAGCGGACGGGCCATGACGGAACCGCTCCGTCATAAGCACAGCGCAACCGACGCTGGTGACTGAGCGGTTCCGTCACCAGAATGCGGCCGCCACGCGGCCGCCCTGCCCCCTTAGCACTGCGGCGGAATAGCCGCTGCAGTGAAGGGGTTAAATACCACTAGCGGGACTGCAGCACCTATTGTACCATCCACTACAGTGCCAGTGCAAACATGACTTCAGACCTACCATTGTAGCCTGATTTTAGCAGTATAAATACTGTAATTCGACCCATCGAAATAAACACTTTTGACAGGTCATACATAACCTCGCGTTTAAATATTAATAAATCACTCCAATGTAGGCCTGGTAGCCCACAGGCAAGGGTGCCTGGTATTTAAAAGTAGGACATGTAGTAATGTAATGTTAACATCTTTACACAGTTTTTGTCTGGTCACTGTAGTACTTTATATGTATAACTAATTTTCATGGGAATTGTACTGCATGTTAAAAATGAAGAAGTGTTATGTTTAAACCTACTCCAAGACCCGAATAATGGGCACGCCCTGGTACCGCTGTAATCGGCTGAGATGGTAGTCCGATATGCATGATGATCCTTTATCATTTTTCTCAATGCTTTATGACTAAATGAGATCACATGTTCTTCGACAACTGTGCAATCCTAAATAAAAACTATTCACACAAAAAAAACCTTACATTGAGTAGCATCCAGAAGCTATTTTCACTGTAGGAGCCATAGCTGTCCTATGTAGAAAATAAGAGTACAAATTAAAAGTGGCCCCCATGCCCCTGTGCTCCCACCCCATCCCCCTGGAGCTGCAGTCTTTCTGGGAGCTCACAGGAGGTGCATACCCACAATCAAAGTCACAAGTTCAGGCCAACTGTGAAGGAGTGTCAACCAGATACATGGATCAAGTTAGCTGAGCAAAGTACCTTAAATCCTGGTTGCGGAACATTGCAAGAGCCCATATGGAGGATGCGTAGTGCAGCAGCAGTTCAGATGGGTTGCAGGCTATGATGCATCAAGAATGCATTGGCAGTTAGGAGGAGGTGAGGGGCTGCGATGCAAGGTCCTACATCATAGAAGCATCGCATAATAGCAGTTCCGAAGAGCTGCAGGGTCCTGTTCCGGGGATGCAGGGCTATGATGCAATTCATCAGTTCTGCTTGGACCACAGCTGGGCTGGCAGAGTACCTTCAGGAACACTTGCAAGGGTACAGAAATGGTGTAACTCATAGCAGGCATAGTCCAGGTGCTGTGTTCAAGGTGGCTGGAGCCTTTTCTGTGCCTGAGGCTCTGATGAGGAGGCCAGCCAACTTACCCTTGGAGTCACTCTGGTGGCCCTGGGTTCAAGGCGCAGGTCTAGTCCTTCTCAATCAGGCAGCAGGACATTAAATTAGCAGTCCTTCTTGCATCAGAGCACCATAGAAGTCCTTCCGAATCTTTCACAGGTCCAGAGGTGCACTCAAGAGATGGGTCTGAGGGTCCAATATTTATACCTGGTGGCGGCTTTGAAGTAGGAGAAAGTTTTTTATATATATGTATATTTTTTATTATTAAATTTGTAATGCGCTAAGCTACCCAATAAGGGTTTCCCGGCGCCCGGACGAGGACTAGTAGTAATACCTGGCCTTAGATGAAATGTTATTGATCAAATAACCATGTTTTAAGGTTTTTCCGGAAGCGTATGTAATTGGTTTCTGTACGAATGGTAGTTGGGAGTGTATTCCAAATGTGCGGGCCAAGGTAGGAAAATGATCTCCCTCTCATTCTTGAGAGCTTAGCACTGGGTATACAGAACTTTTCTGCGGTTTCAGACCTAAGATGACGGTTAGGTACATACGGACGCGCAAATGCTTGGAGGTATTTAGGCGCCGTACCTGCTTTTATTTTGAACATATGGCTCAGGGCTTTGAACTTGATATGGTTCTCCACCCTGAGCCAATGAAGGTCGCGTAAGTATCTAGAGAAGCTGGAGGTTTTGGGTACCCTACAGAGCAATCTGGCAGCAGAGTTTTGAACTAACTGCAGTCTGCGGACCACTGTCTTATTAGATCCAAGGTAGAGGATGTTGTTGTAGTCAAGTCTTGAGGTGATAAGAGCATTGACTACGGTCTTTTGAGTGGAATCAGGCAACATCCATAAAATCTTTCTCAGCCATTTAAGAATTGTAAAACATAGTGTACCTACTTTGACCGTTTGTTGGTGCATGGAGAGGGTGTTATCCACGGTAACGCCAAGATTTCGGACGTGACTGGTAGGTTCCGGGAGGTTTCCACCCGCAGAGGTGCTTGGAATTTCCTGTTTCCCTGCCCAAGCCCCAGCTTGTCTCCGGGCACAAAATACTACTGTCAAATCCTTTGTGAGTGTATGCAAACAGAGGCTATATGATGTGCTAATGTGGTAAGTGACAGCTCTACCCCCTATCATGTCATAGATGGCCCATCCTGCCAACACCCATTTCTCCTTTGTCTCACTGTCTGGAAGCAATACACAAAGCACATCTGCAAGCTACGCCTAGTCATGTGACCCTGGATACTGGCTGCAGGTGCCAAATGGTTAGGACAAGAAAATGCCAACTTACTAAAAGTTTCAGAAAAGGGGGTGGTGATGGACAGAGTATCTGAATTAAACAGAACACTCATACCCAGTCAACAGATCAGGGCTTAATCCATCACCGTTTTTTAGCTCACTACACCATCCCAGCTCAGAACCTGGCTACATGCAAATTAGTCTGTCCCTGGCCCAGTGCATCATGGGAACAGGGCAGACCAAACTACCAAGCCAATTCTTATACTGGGAAGGAAACAAGCTTCCGGGGACCGGTTTCTGGCATTACAGCCGTCTTCGGCCCGGCTTGCTTGAATCCTGATGGTGCAATGAGCAAGGGACTCACATCTGAGTATACCCTTCCACGCTTATGGTGGACAAAACGATTCAGAAAAAGGGGTGGTGATGGACAGAGTATCTGAATTAAACAGAACACTCATACCCAGTCAACAGATATGGGCTTGATCCATCACCGTTTTTTAACTCACTGCACCATCCCAGCTCAGAACCTGGCTACATGCAAATTAGTCTGTCCCTTGCCCAGTGCATCATGGGAACAGGGCAGACCAAACTACCAAGCCAATTCTTATACTGGGAAGGAAACAAGCTTCCGGGGACCGGTTTCTGGCATTACAGCCGTCTTCGGCCCGGCTTGCTTGAATCCTGATGGTGCAATGAGCAAGGGACTCACATCTGAGTATACCCTTCCACGCTTATGGTGGACAAAACGATTCAGAAAAGGGGGTGGTGATGGACAGAGTATCTGAATTAAACAGAACACTCATACCCAGTCAACAGATCAGGGCTTGATCCAGCACCGTTTTTTAGCTCACTGCACCATCCCAGCTCAGAACCTGGCTACATGCAAATTAGTCTGTCCCTGGCCCAGTGCATCATGGGAACAGGGCAGACCAAACTACCAAGCCAATTCTTATACTGGGAAGGAAACAAGCTTCCGGGGACCGGTTTCTGGCATTACAGCCGTCTTCGGCCCGGCTTGCTTGAATCCTGATGGTGCAATGAGCAAGGGACTCACATCTGAGTATACCCTTCCACGCTTATGGTGGACAAAACGGTTCAGAAAAGGGGGTGGTGATGGACAGAGTACCTAAATTAAACAGAACACTCATACCCAGTCAACAGATCAGGGCTTGATCCATCACAGTTTTTTAGCTCACTGCACCATCCCAGCTCAGAACCTGGCTACATGCAAATTAGTCTGTCCCTTGCCCAGTGCATCATGGGAACAGGGCAGACCAAACTACCAAGCCAATTCTTATACTGGGAAGGAAACAAGCTTCCGGGGACCGGTTTCTGGCATTACAGCCGTCTTCGGCCCGGCTTGCTTGAATCCTGATGGTGCAATGAGCAAGGGACTCACATCTGAGTATACCCTTCCACGCTTATGGTGGACAAAACGATTCAGAAAAGGGGGTGGTGATGGACAGAGTATCTGAATTAAACAGAACACTCATACCCAGTCAACAGACTGAAACCCTTAGCACCTGGTCTCTTGTCCGGATCAACACTTTTTGCAAGGTATCACCAAGACGTTATCACTTTATTTTTATTCTATATTATTTTCACCTTATGGTGATTTGACCCTTTTCACTCTCCTTACTCGGAGGATTCATCTCATTTAACTACTATACTGGCCTATCTCCAACACTCTTCATTTCAATGCACAACTTTGGGTGCAAATCCTAATAGCCGAGCAGTATTTTTACTGCATGTTGTTGTGTTTTCAATTTCCAGTGGCGACATTGAATGAGAAGACTTCACCCTCTAACGCTTTCCCCTGACGAAGGGTTCCACGTAACCCGAAATGCATTGGGATGGATGAAATAAGAATGTTATGTATTTCTTAAGTGCTCAAACGCATTGTTGACTGGATATTATTTTGACAATTGATACGAACAGTTTGCAGACATATATATGCTAATAATGTTTTTGAGTTGTGATTTGTAAGATGCGATAACAGTAAAACATATGTGATGAAACATATAATTGTTGGCTTCAGAGCTTTTCATAAGAATTTTAAACTGTCATTGATAACTCTGATTTAGACATTTTTGTCTTTGAGCTGTGCATTCCCCTAACTGTGGGTTCTCCCACAGCCTGTTTTGCTGTTCTAACATGGGGAATTAGGGTCATTTCCCCACCGGGAATCGCACGCACATTCTTTACAAACCCACTAAATATTTCATAAGAAATTAGGAACCCACTAACAGTCTACATATAGGTGTGCACCTGCACCCCCCTATCAGTGTTCTTATATCGGACCCACTCTTAGCAGGGTAGCACCCACAAAATTTTCTCAAAATGTCTTGGAAAGATATAGCGGACATAACCACAAATCAAGCCGCCACTAAAGCATATACTACAGAGGAAGCAGAGTCAATATATTCACTCATAAGAGAAGCACGCGATGTTGGTGCCTCCACAGGAAATATTTCACAACAACTGAAACAACTTGAATACTTGCTCAAGAAAGAAATAAATCAGCGCCTCCACGCCACTACTCTCATTGAGTATCACAAAGTCAAAAGAATTCCTAGAGGTCTACGAATAGCCTTAAAACCTATGCTATTTAAATTTAACAAAGATTTCATGTCACGCTGGTATGCCATATTGAACAAATGTTCGCTTGACCTGATACTTCTCATCATAGAAGAAATCTCTACTATCCTTGTTGAGTTGTCGAAAGACATAGACAAACTGAAGGATGATCTTTCACAAAAAATGGATTCTGATGATTGGGATAAGGTATTGGAAAACATTAATACCAATCTAGACAAACATGCAAAAGAAGTGCACGAACGGAAGACCAGGAAGTTCCGCAGGGACACCATAGATTATAAACTGGATGAGGTTTACTCATGGGCAGAAACCTATGCCCAGAAACGTTTCTTTAAAAAACCCAACTCTAATTCTTCTGAGGAAAGTCTGGTACCTGATCAAGATCTCACGGTTCAACGTCCGAAACCACCCTCCACCACATCCCAGATTTCAACAACAGAAGGGGAACCATCAACATCCAGCAATCAACAATCTTTTTTAGAGAGTGGCCCACCGACCAAGGGACCTCCAGCCAAAACAACACCACAACCAGAACCCGCAACAGAAGGGGACAAAACAAAAAAAGCACCCGAAACAGGAAGACCACAAAGGACGGTGAAGAAACCGAATCCCTAGTGATGAATATCTCTTCCAGAACTCTGAATCCAGTGGAACTAAACACCTTGAACAAAGGCATTTCTTTTGTGCCCACATACTCATCCAATGAATTGGAAACTGAGACTGCAATGTTCAGATTTATGCGCAAATTACGCTTGAGGTGGTTTTTTTCAACCTTGTCCAATGTTGAAGATCAAAGTCCAGAATCCAGGAAATTCCGTCCTAAGAGTAAATTTATGGCTCCTATCACCCATAAATCACTTGACACCTTCGAACATCTGGTCAAGAAGGACCTTGCAAAAATCCAATACACCAAACCCTCTCATTCCAACTTGACTGCAAAGGAACAAAAAACCTTAGGATCTCTCAGAAGAGACAAGTCCATTACTTTTCAACCAGCTGACAAGGGCGGCGCCCTTGTAGTACTAGATACCACATTCTACAACCAAAGTGTGGACACTCACTTGGCTGACACTGATACTTACTTGACATTGGATAAAGATCCCACGGATGATCTATTGACTGTATTGACTACTATAGTCACAAAAGCTGTAGAGGCAGGTACCATAGATACACCTACTGGCAAATTTCTTGTAAACTTAACACCAAAAATCCCACATATATACATGCTTCCGAAGATGCATAAGGATTCTTTGAGACCACCCTTCAGGCCCATAGTAGCAGGGTGCAACTCGATACATGAAGCCATTGGGTATTTCGTGGACTATCACCTCCAGCCATTAGTTCAAACTTGGGACACGTACATACGTGACACCACAGACTGCCTTACGAAACTACAAGCCATTGAACACAAAGTGAACCAAGACACTCTACTATGCACGATAGACGTCGTGGCTCTGTATACATCCATAGCACATGACCAAGGCCTAGAAGCAGTGGAATGGAGGTTGCTGACCTCATCCAAACCACCAGAATTATCAATATTCCTTCTTGAACTACTCCATTTCTCATTATATCACAGTTATTTTCTTTGGCAAAATCAATTCTACTTACAGAAGACGGGAACATCTATGGGCTTTCCCGGAGCCCCTTCGTATGCAAACACCTATATGGCTCATTTCGAAAACCAGCACATGCTCACCAACCCCATCTGGATCAACAATGCAATAGCCATCTTTCGCTACATCGATGACATTCTGGTCATATGGAATGGTCAAAAGAGTACATTGGAGGATTCCATTAAGACCTTAAACCTGCACAATCCGAGAATCCAATTCACCTACGATATTCAAGAAAACAAGATACACTTCCTGGATATAGAAATTCAAAAAACAGCCACAGGCTTGAGTACATCAGTCTACACTAAACCCACAGACGTGAACAGTGCATTACACTTCACTAGTGCACACCCTATTTCTCTTAAGAAACATCTTCCAATCTCCCAGTTCATGCGTATAAAGAGAATCACCTCGGAGAACCAAGAATGTACCCACAAAATCCAAGAACAAAAATGTAGATATCAAACAAGAGGATATCCAGTAGAAATACTTGATCAAGCTGCAGCACAGGTTGAAAAGAAACCAAGGAAGGACTTGTTACAAACCACAGTAAGAACGCCATCCCGCAGAGAGGTATTTGTACTGAAACACTCCACACAAGCTCCTCGCATAAAAAACATTATCAAGAAAAGATGGGAAATCATTGAAAATGAACCAGACTTTCAAGGTATCTTCTTAGATTCTCCTTTATTTGCACACCAAAGAGCGAAGAATCTTCGTGAACTTTTGAAACCACAAGAAGACAAACCCATAGGAGGTTACAAGGGAATGACTAAATGTTACAACTGTGGACAGTGTAGCAATGTAATCACAGGTGACACTTTCATGCATCCACAAACGGGCACCAAACTAAAACTTCATCACACGTCGAATTGCAACACTGAAGAAGTGATATACGCAATCAAATGCCCATGTGGCCTAGTGTACGTGGGCAGAACAAGCAGAAAGATAAAAACTCGCATTATAGAGCATAAAAGCCGGATTCGGAACAAGAACACTACATCCCCACTGGCAACACACTGGGAGACATCGGGTCACACCATACCCCAATTACGATTTACCATACTAGAAAGAGTCAAAAAGGTGTCAGGCACTGACATCCACACATCATTAGCTCGTAGGGAAACACATTGGATAAAAACACTGAGAACGATAGCCCTAAATGGGCTCAATGACCATTATGAGATGCTGTGTTTTTTATAAAGTAGCCCTTACAGCTCTATATTGTACAGGATCTGCACCCACTTCTTATTTTGTTTTCCACTTTGATTGCCTGTTCACAAATGTTTTATTCTTCTTTTTCTTTCATAGAAAATATGTCTTTCTCTAAAATTACTCTCGTTTTAGATTCTGTTTTTATTTATCTTTTTCAACACCACACATCACATATTGTGTTCGTTTCACCCCTTACATTTCATTTTCATAATTGTCTCTATCTTTTCTACACTTGATCCTTCGTTTCGTTTCCTGATCCTTGGGGACACTGCTCCATTCCGTTTTCCACATCGTTGTTCACATTCGGGTTTATTTTCACGCACTGTAGACCTCCCACTGCCTTCTGTATAGAACCTCCCCGGTCGCGCATTGCACTCTGGATTATCTCCCAATCATCGCGTTCGAAGAAGCTCACGGTCTGAGAACTCAGGAAACCTCCGGTATGTTTATTCCGCTCCTTATTCTTTTGTAGACGCTATGTCTATAGCAAAAACATCGATAATTGGAGGAGTCTAACTTCGCTCCCCATGTTTATCTTTATAGCATAGTGACCCGCAGCCGAGCCACACAGAGGGATTTCCTTCTCTCCATTATTCCGGATTAGTAGCACTCTTGCCAGTGCTCACTTAATTACATTTCCGGTAAGCGAGCACAATAATGTCACGTTTCATTCACGGTTCCTGCTCTCTCTACTGCCACAGGACAGTCTCCATTATAATACATTATTGCATCATTGTATTTACAGACAGTAGTGCTCCGCACTGAAACCCTTAGCACCTGGTCTCTTGTCCGGATCAACACTTTTTGCAAGGTATCACCAAGACGTTATCACTTTATTTTTATTCTATATTATTTTCACCTTATGGTGATTTGACCCTTTTCACTCTCCTTACTCGGAGGATTCATCTCATTTAACTACTATACTGGCCTATCTCCAACACTCTTCATTTCAATGCACAACTTTGGGTGCAAATCCTAATAGCCGAGCAGTATTTTTACTGCATGTTGTTGTGTTTTCAATTTCCAGTGGCGACATTGAATGAGAAGACTTCACCCTCTAACGCTTTCCCCTGACGAAGGGTTCCACGTAACCCGAAATGCATTGGGATGGATGAAATAAGAATGTTATGTATTTCTTAAGTGCTCAAACGCATTGTTGACTGGATATTATTTTGACAATTGATACGAACAGTTTGCAGACATATATATGCTAATAATGTTTTTGAGTTGTGATTTGTAAGATGCGATAACAGTAAAACATATGTGATGAAACATATAATTGTTGGCTTCAGAGCTTTTCATAAGAATTTTAAACTGTCATTGATAACTCTGATTTAGACATTTTTGTCTTTGAGCTGTGCATTCCCCTAACTGTGGGTTCTCCCACAGCCTGTTTTGCTGTTCTAACATGGGGAATTAGGGTCATTTCCCCACCGGGAATCGCACGCACATTCTTTACAAACCCACTAAATATTTCATAAGAAATTAGGAACCCACTAACAGTCTACATATAGGTGTGCACCTGCACCCCCCTATCAGAGCCGAAGGCCACCATGATTCGTCCCAGGCAGAGGGGGATGATCCTAGGATGAGCACCTCCGTTTTGTCTGAGTTAAGTTTTAGGCGGCTGGTTTTCATCCATTCGGCAACTTCTTTCATACCTTCGTGAAGATTGGTTTTGGCGGAGTTAGGGTCTTTGGTGAGGGAAAGGATCAGCTGGGTGTCGTCAGCGTAGGAGATGATGTTAAGGTTGTGTTGACGCACGATGGATGCGAGTGGACTCATGTAAACGTTGAAGAGGGTGGGACTGAGTGATGATCCTTGTGGTACACCGCAAATGACTTTGGTAGCCTCTGATTTGAATGGGGGAAGTCGTACTCTATGGTTCTTCCGGCGAGGAAGGAGACGATCCAGTCCAACGCTTTTCCTTGTATTCCGATATTGGTGAGGCGTTGTATGAGGGTGCTATGACAGACTGTGTCGAAGGCGGTGGAGAGGTCGAGTAGAATGAGGGCTACTGTTTCTGCGTTGTCCAGTAGTGTTCGGATGTCGTCTGTGGCTGCGATGAGGGCGGTTTCGGTGCTGTGTTTGGCTCGAAAGCCGTTCTGTGAGGGATCGAGGGAGTTGTTGGCTTCGAGGAAGGTGGCGAGTTGGCTATTGACGGCTTTCTCGATTACTTTTGCCGAGAAAGGGAGGAGGGATCTTGGGCGGTAGTTTTTGAGTTCAGAGGGGTCTGCTGTGGGTTTCTTCAGGAGGGCGCTGACTTCGGCATGTTTCCAGCTTTCTGGGAAGGTAGCAGAGTTGAAGGAACAGTTGATAACATCACGGAGGTGGGGTGCGATGATGGTCTGCTTTGTTGAAGATGTGGTGGGGACATGGGTCGGTTGGCGAGCCAGAGTGGATGGAATTCATAAGGCGGATGGTGTCTTCGGTGGTAATTGGGTTCCAGGCGTTGAGATTGTTGGAGGGCGGTATAGGTTCTGAGGGGGGTGGGTAGGATTGTTCGTTGGTATTGTTTTCGAAGCTGTTATGTATGTTGGCAATTTTGTTGTAGAAGAAAGAAGATAACGAATCGCAGAGGTCTTGGGAGGGGGTGATGTTGTTTGAGGCTGAGGTGGGGTTGGTAAATTCTTTGACAATATTGAATAGTTCCTTGCTGTTATGGGCATTGTTGTCGAGTCGATTCTTGAGAGCTGATTTCTTGGTGGATCGAATCAGCTGGTGGTGTTTGCGGGTGGCTGCCTTGAAGGTGGTCATGTTGTCGGTGGTTGGGTTTTTTCTCCAAGTTTTCTCGAGAGTACGGCAAAGTTTCTTGGATTTTTTAAGGTCATCGTTGAACCAGGGGGCCTTTTTGCTGTCTTGTTTGGTGTGATGGTTTTTCAAGGGTGCTAATTCGTCAGCGCTGTGAGTGATCCATTGTTTGAATTTGATGGCAGCTTGGTTAGGGTCAGATGAGAGGGCGGGTGGGTTTTGGTTGAGCGATGTAAGGAGTTGGTCGGTGGTGATTTTGTTCCATTTTCTTCGGGGAATAGATTGTGGGGGGTTGTGGGTCGAGGTGGTTTTGTAGCTGAAGTGAACACAACTGTGGTCCGTCCAATGGAGAGCTGTGGTGCGATCGAAGGAGATATGTTTGCTGGAAGTGAAGATTGGGTCTAGAGTATGTCCGGCTATGTGGGTGGGGGTGTCGACAAGTTGTTTGAGTCCAAGATTGGCTAAGTTATCCAGTAGGGTGGTGGTGTTGCTGTCGTTATTCTTTTCCATGTGGAAGTTGAGGTCTCCTAGTAGGATGTAGTTCTCGGAGGCGAGGGCATGTGGACTGATGAAGTCAGTGATGTCCTCGCTGAATTGTTTACGTGTTCCTGGAGGCCTGTAGATGAGGGTGCCTCTGAGTGTGGTTCTGGGGTCAGTGTGGACCTGGAAGTGGAGTTGTGAAGGTTAGCGTCGGAGCTGGTCGTGATTTTGACGGTGTTTTTATGGACGATGGCGATGCCTCCTCCTGTTTGGACGGGGCGGTCTTTACGGATGATCTTGTAATTGTCCGGGATGGCTATGGCGATGTCGGGTGTTGATGATGCATTCATCCATGTTTCAGTGAGGAAGGCAACGTCTGGTGATATAACTTCAAGTAGATTCCAGAGTTCGGTGGCGTGTCTGTGGACCGAGCGGGTGTTCAGCAGGATGCACTTCAGGTGGTTAGGGTCGGAGCTGTGTTTGGGGTTAGTGGTTGTGGTAAGGGTCTTGACGCTGGTGAATTTGCAGGAGTGGCATGCGAAGGGCCCATGAGTACGTCCTGGGGCAGCTTCGAAGCATTGGGGAGTACGTCCGGGGTTAAGGGCTAGGAGGGTGGCTGCATCATACTTGATGCGGCCAGAGTGCGGTCTGCGGGGGCCAGGGGGTCTGGCACTGGGCGCGGTCCAGGCGCGGACGGGCGTAGATGGGCTTACCTTTGGCGCACCTTCGGCGCGGCCGCAGCGCGTGGACGCTGCACGTAGGTCCATCTGTCCTAAATGGAGAGTGGAGCGGGCGGAGCGTGGGAGGGGCAGCTGGGAGGCGGGAGCGAGGTGGAGGGAGGGTCTGGGACAACAAACAAAATGGCAGCAACAATAACAAATGCTGCAAGGCCGGGCGAGATTGGGGCACAAAGCAGTTACAATAATGGAGCGCTATGGGGGTGAAATTATGCAGCAGTGGCTAGCGGTAGGAAGCGCTGTGGCAAAGTTAAAGCGCTACGATATTTGGCTGCCGACGATAAGAAATGCACACAGCAGCAAGTATTACACGAGCAAGCAGTCGAGACAAAGTGCACTCGGCAGTAAGTATTTAACAAGAGATACAAAGCCCAATCAGTGCGCGACTTAACAGCAGTATGCACTCAGCAATGGTTATCTAACAGTGATACAATGCCCAAGCAGTGCGCGATTAAGCAGCAGTATGCACTCCGCAATGGTTATCTAAACAATGATACAATGCCCAACAGTGCGTAAATAGAGAGCAGTGGCTAGCGGTTGGAAGAGCACCTGTGAGAATTAAAGCGCTACGATACCAGTCGGGGAGGAGGGGAGGGGAGCGACCGCTTCTGCCGAGGACAGGACGGTCATTCATTTCGTAATACTGCATACCTGACCCTCATTGCGCTAAGCATACTCATTGTGAAATATAATTGTGGTGTTTACAAATACATACCAATGTAAAACAATTGTAAAATATATCTACCCAACTCGGACCACCCTTTCTTTGTACTCACTGGTTAGAGGCGGCAGACCCGAGAGCAGAGGATGCCCCGGGACCAGGGTTCAATTCCCGATGCGGCAGGGTCGTGGACCAGGGTCAGCGGACTCGATAATTCTCATCTCGGTGCCTACTCTAACCAGGGATCACACTCGGCAACTCTGGGCATTAGCTTGCCTCATCTCCACAACGGCCCCCCACATACGCTGGGGATGCCTGGTTTCACCTTGGAGATACCCAGTAGGGACCATCTCACAGGGAAAGCCAGGACGGGTTCCCAGCGGTCTACTGCGCAGAGATACTCCTTCAGGAGTCGATTCTAGCGCATTACAAACCCACAATTAATTAATTAATTAATCCTCTGGCACAGCAGTCTTTCTGCCCCCATGGGTATGAAATGAGGAAGTTTACCCAAATGTGCCCAAAACCCACAAAATACCAGGGAATTTGTATTTATGAGTGGGAGTGTACCCACAATCATGAGCCCGTGCACACACCCACCACTACAACAGTCTTTCTGGCCATTGGGTACTTACTGTAGGTCTCCTTATTTAAAGCGCCGGGACACTCTTTTTAAGTAGCCGTGCGCAATACAAAAATAAATATAACATAACATAACATAACTCCCCCATCTGCAAAAGAAAACATTAAACAAAATAAGGTGGGTGGCCTGCCCCCCTCCCCCCTAACAGGATTACCTAGGCTTTCTGCCGCAGGGGCAGAATTTCTCCTCGACACCAGGAATAAAATAGGCCCAAAGAAAAGAATGGGTCGGACACCCCACCCAGGCATTGCACCCTGCCCCCAAGCCAGAATGTGTGCAACAGTCTTTCTGCCTCCGGTGGGTAATTGTGAGAAGGGTTTACCCATTCTGCCCCAAAGTGGTGAGAGAACCCACTAGATCCCAGAAAAAGAAAGGGTGGGGTTGGATGGCAAACCCACACCTGATGCGGAGCCTCCACCCCAGAGTACAACAGTCTTTCTGTACCCCTGATGCAGATTGGGGGGGTTACTCATAGTTTACCCTATAGGACGAGGGGGGCAGAATGCCACAAAGAAAATAAACTACAAAAAAAAGGGGTCGGGCGCCCCACGCTGGTGTTGTGTTGTGCCACTACACCAGAAAGAGCACAACAGTCTTTCTGCCTCCTTGGTAGGTTGATTGGGGGTTTACCTCCCCCCAGTCACTACCTCCAGAGAGAGAATATACATTACCTCAATTGTGTGGCTTGGCCTAGCCAGTTGCATTATGAAAGTTGAGGGGGCCCCCGGAGCTCTCAGGCCTGAGTACTGTGCTGAGGGGGCCCCCCTGCAGTTCGGTGGCCCCCGCACTGCGGGCTGTAGGGGCCTTTGTTAAGCCCCTGTGAGGCAGGGAGTCTGGATGGGAGTGAGTGAAGTGAGCGAGGTAGGGAGCCTGGATGTGGAGTGAGTGAGCGAGGCAGGGAGTCTGGATGTGGAGTGAGTGAGTGAGGCAGGGAGCTTGGATGTGGAGTGAGTGAGGCAGGGAGTGGTTCAGGAAATTGATGAGGAAGTGAGGTAGCGTGTATTGTGAAACCCTATAAATCTATTGCCTCTCTGATACGTCAACTAGAAGTAAATCATGAACCCTCTGCCTTGTCTTACCTCACTGATGCTTTTCCAGCACCTCTTCCTCACTTCAGTTGTAATCATTGTTTTAAATTAAAACATCTCAGTTGAATGACTACTGGAGAAGTTAGGCAGAAAACAAACAATTGCAGATCACTTGGTTTTGGGTAACGTCGCGGCTAGAAGTAATTACGTTTGCAAATGTTCTTAGATCTGAAAGCATGCTTATTACAGCTATAGGCGGATGTTCCATACAATGCATTGTGCTACCCATTATAGAGCGCCCAGCAGCATATACATATCCAACACTTTGCTTAGAAGCATCCAGATGCACGGCTTGCCATCTTGGAATGGTTCTTGTAACAAAGAGCATTCCAAGATGGCTGTCGATGCATGCAAAAGCGTTGTGATGCACTGGCAGGTATTTTGCCATTTTAAAAACTTTAATTTTCTATTCCATGGCAGCTGACTTCCATTTAAAATGGTGAATTAAAAATAAAAGGTATCCATACAATGCTGCATAAAGGGAAAAAAGCAAGCCTCCTAGGGGAAACATCCTTAACAACGTGGGCATTACCCCCCGCTGCTATGACGACGCTGCCTTTACAACACAAGTCGTTACGACGACTTGCGCTGGAGGGCGCTATTGGATAGGGAATAGTTCATTTTCTATTCCAACACCTTACCTACTGTAACGTGGGCTGGAGTTGGAATAGAAAATTAAACTATTCCACTATCCAGTTGTAACGACTTGCGTTGTAAAACCAGTGTTGTAACGGCACGCGGTGTAAAAGCCCGCGTTGTAATGCCGTACGTCCGCCTCCTAGTGACAGTTCCGCTGCTAAGCCCTCACCAAAGCAATATTCTTTTTTTTAAATGAGATGTATGGGAAAGGGTGAGGTGGGGTAACAGGAGTTGGGGGAACGGGAAGTTCCTCAAGAGAGTTAGGGTGCAAGGATGTGAGGAAAAGGAGCGGATCGGAGAGTGAGAGCGAATAAAGACAGACACCTCCATGGAGTGCTGAAACACCAATGAAAATGTAAGTGGTAGAAAGGTAAAACTCTTCAATCAGTAAGAAACACAGTAAAGATGAAATGATCCAGGGAAGGGACAAATGAAAGACCTGGGTGAAAATCCACAAATTAAGAGTCACCGAAGTGAGACAGACAAGAAAGCCATCCGGTTATAAGCTGGGTTCTGACCCAAGGTCCATTCAATGTATTTTGTTAATTGCGTTGTAGCCAACCTCCTAGACAAAAAACAGCTAAAGCTGTCTGTAAGCGAGACCTAAAGAACACTTTGTCACAGAGTGTGCCTTCAGGTGCACTGACGATGAACACTGGCATTGTTTGCCAAGTTATTGTTGGATGCAAGGCACGGCCTTCTTTCTCTTTCTGTTTAAGTTAGGAATTCAATTATTTATTTATTTATTTATTTTTTAAACTTGTAAGGCGCAACAGCTACCCAAAAAGGGTTTCCCGGCACCGAGACACAGCACAGAAGAGTGACATGGGGTTCGCAGGGTTGTTTTTGTTATTGTTCGAACAACCAGGTTTTGATGTTTTTTCTGAACCTAGCGTAGTTTTCCTCCTTGCGAATATAGGGAGAGAGTGCGTTCCAAAGAGTTGGTCCTAGGTATGAAAAGGATCTGCCTCCCATTCTTGAGAGTTTGAACCTAGGCACACAAAAGTTGGCTGCTGATTGTGACCGTAGGTTACGTTTGGGATTGTAGGGATGGCCTAATGCAAGTAGGTATTTTGGTGCAGTGCCCTCTTTTATCCTGAACATATAGCTCAGGGCTTTAAATCTGTTCCGATTTTCTACCCTGAGCCAATGCAGGTCACGTAAGTGATTAGAGACCCTGACGGTTTTAGGAATTTGTTGTATTCTCTGCACTTATGTTTTACTGTACCTCTTTAAGTCCTACATTCTATTTTCCCTGATGTCATCTCCCACTGTGTTCTGCTCAGTCAGTTAGCTCCCTGCTTTCTGATGGGAACACCAGTTGTTCTCTGTGGTGCTTAATAAATACCCATTAAGCCTTTTATATGTCTCTCAACTTCATTTACAACACATGGCGACGATGAGCAAGGAGAGCTGAACAACCACAGAGGGAGGAGAACTCCACTGGTGAAAAGAACCACGCAAGTTTGCTGGAAAAGAGGAACCCAGCATTTCAAGACAAGAGGACGCTTTTCAAGTTAAGAGGAACTGAGAACAAGGAACAGAAAAGTCCTTACAACTTTAATTAAAAAACGGGAGGAAACACTACACTTAAAGACAATAAAAGAAGTCTGTTAATTTCCCAAACAACTGGTGAGTTTGAAAGAATATTCGCCTGCTTATACCTTGGATTGAAATTGAACTGTGATCTTGTGTGTTTTGGGACTGTGGAAAGCGTAGTTCCTGTAGAAGAAACCAAGTGTGTTGCTAAACAGAGTAAACCATTTCAGTGATGGTGTGCATCCTTCGTAACTCTTGGATTTAAATGAAATTTAAACTTGTCGTTTTGGAAATTGAAGAGAGCGCAACTCGTACTGAAGAAGCGGAGTTATTGAATTTGTGTGCTTTAATTGTACCATGACTGCATGACTGTTCGCATCTTTCAAAGTTGACCGGCATCACCGGTACAAACGGAGACACTTTAAACATTGCGCAGCATTTTTTAAACCTTGATCGAGCAGAGAAACACGAGCTCACTCACCGTGGAATCCGAATGGAGTCATTGATGCTTCTAATGGCCAGCGTCTAGAAGGAAGCATTAGGCAGCGAAAGGAAACAAGCGTCACAAGCGGCAGTGACGTAGCGGCAGTGACGGAGTGACGCAACGTAGCGTAAGTAGCGGCCATTTTGGAGGTTTACATGGTAACTAAGCAACGAACACCGAACAACGCGGAGAACAAACATCATAGCAGCTAAGAAAGGACGCTTTCTGTGGCAGATTTCCTTTAAGACGAGTGACTGCAAATATCTAAGAAGGCGATTCAAACGGTGAGGAAATTAGTTGGAAATCGAAATAGTTTTTTTTTTTTTAAAGGCTCAAAGCTAACAAAATTGACAAGTTCCCTCTGACACAAGCCATATTACTAGACTATATAGTCTAGAATTTATGACATTGAGTTGTATAACTTACTGTGAACATTTACATGGAATAATATGGTGATATATTGAACAGTAAGATTGAGGGAAATATACAATTTTTGTTTGTAGTTGCGCATGTGGATGAGTACATGTATCAATAAGAACTGATCACCTCTGTGTTGAGGAAAGTAGTACCCTTACTATTTTCATTTGGAAAATAAGCAATTAATTGAAAGACTGCAATTTTAAAGAATTTTGAAATGGAGAATCTTAACGTCATTGTACCTCCTATGTTTCTACAAACTACTGGAGATCCACCCATCGAGTGGGATGAATGGATAGACATTTTCGAGAATTATATTGAAGCACTTGATGGGAAGGATTTCAGTGCAACTAGGAAAAAAGCTCTCTTGTTAAGCGCATTATGCAAGGAAGGTCAACATTCTTTTAAATATCTTCCGGTTGGAGTAAACCAAGATGGAAGGGCAATAACCAATGTGTACACAGAAGCTAAGGCTCGTATGAAAAAGCAATATGCAAAGGAAGTAAACATCGTTATGGCGAGACACAAATTTTACACCCAACCCCAAAGGAATGAGGAATCAGTGGACCAATTTGTGGCCAGGTTACGTGAGCTGTCAATTAAATGTAATTTTGGCGAAATAAGGGACGAAGTGATACGAGATCAGCTGATAGTACAATGCCGTAATAAAAAGATGCAGGAAAAACTGTGGGCTGCAAAAAATCCTACCTTGCAAATGGCCATTGACATAGCGAAAGTAGTTGAAGAATCGAATGCATGTATGCGAGAGATGGAAAGAAAAGATAATGCAAAGGAAAATGTACAAGGGAATGGAGTTTCTTGTGTCGAAAATGATGAAGTTGCTGCTGTGAGCAGGAAAAGTGTAGATCTGGGAGAGAAGAGTCAAAAGAGATTTAACAGTGGGTTCTCAAGCTATGACAAGAATAGATTTCAAGGAAGGATGTGCAGTAGGTGTGGGAGTACTTTCCATAGTTCGGATTTCAGGAGATGTTTTGCCATTGATAAGATGTGTAGGAAGTGTGGGAGGAAAGGACATTTTGCAAAGATGTGTAGGGGTGCAAACGCTGATAAAGTGGCAGTTGTCGAAAACAGAGAAGAAGTGAGAGACATTATTAGTGTTGAGGGTGCCAACAAAATATTGTGTGTGGGTGAGGATGGTGTGAATGAAGGTGAACCTGGCAGAAGATATAGGCCAAAGGCTCTATTTCTTATTGATAAAATTGAGATTCAGTTGATGGTTGATCCGGGGTCGTTGTGGACTATTATCCCCAAGGATATGTATTTAGCGAATTGGAAAGATGTGCAACTGTTTGCCAGTGATATTAGCCCCTGTGGATATCAAGGCGAGAGTATAGATGTGATTGGATTTATGGTATGTGTGATATCATTTAAGGACCGTTCCGCTAAAGGGAAGGTGTATGTAGCCAAATCGGGTCCCGCGATCTTAGGATGGGGGCAACAGTATGATCTTGGTATAATCATAAATCCCAGGGCAGCACAACAGGTGATGATTGTAGATAGCATAACCACGGATTCAATTGTTGAAGGGATGAATGGTTTGTTTGATGAGCATATCGGAGAGTTGAGAGGTTATGTGCATAAAATTGTACTGCGGGATGATGCCATACCTATGCAACACAGGGTGAGGAAGGTTCCATTCATTGCACGTGAAGAAGTGAAGAAAATGTTGAAGGAAATGCTAGACCAGGGGGTGATAGAGCAGATCGAAACGTCACCCTGGATTTCTCCCGTAGTTATTACGACCAAATCTGATGGAAAATTTCGTTTTTGTGTGGACCTTCGCACCCTGAACCAGAACATTGTAGTAGACAACTTCCCTTTACCGAACATCGATGAGTTGGTTCTATCATTAAAAGGGGGAAAGTACTTTTCTAAGTTGGACCTCCGCAGCGCCTATCACCAAATAAAATTACATCAAGACTCCAAGGCATTGACCGCGTTCATAACAACTGAGGGGATATACCAATTTACACGAATGCCTTTCGGACTTGCCTCTGCAGCTGGGGTATTTCAAAGAATGATGGGGGCTGTACTGAAGGGTGTGAACAACGTGGTGTATTTTCAGGACGATGTTCTGATATTTGGAGAGACTGTTGAAGAACACAATGTGATTTTGAAAACTGTTTTGGAGAGGATGGAACAAGCAGGATTGACTCTTAAGAAAGAGAAATGTAAATTTGCGGTGGAGGAGGTTGAATACCTTGGGTATACTTTGTCTGTTGACGGGGTAAAACCCAAGAGAGACTTATTGGACTCCATTAGGAATGCACCAGCTCCGTGTGACAAAGATCAGTTGAGGTCTTTTCTCGGCCTCATTGAATACTACGCCAAGTTTGTAAGAGACTTTGCAGAGAAAACCGAAAAGATCAAGGTGTTGTTGAGGAATGGATGCAAGTTCGTGTGGGGTGTGGAACAAGAGGAATGTTTTAAAAAAATCAAGGTTGAAATTTGTGAGGCAGGCATCTTAACACTGTTTGACACGAACCGTAAGTCAGTCTTGACAGTGGACGCGAGTGCTGTGGGGGTTGGTGCGGTTTTGGCTCAAGTGCACGAATCTGGACTCAAGACTGTAGCTTTTGCTTCAAGGACACTCACAACGGCTGAGAGGAACTACTCTATAATCGAGCGGGAAGCCCTAGCTGCAGCATGGGGTTGTGAGTATTATAGAATGTACTTGTGGGGGTTTAAATTTACGTTATTGACAGATCACAAACCCTTAGTCAAAATCCTTTCACCTGGTGGGGCTGGTAAGGGTTCTGCCAGGTTAGCTAGACTCGCTGCTAGGATCCAAGAGTATTTGTACACTGTTGAGTATATTCCGGGTTGGAGGATCTGCCAAGCGGATGGGCTCTCTAGACTTCCACTACCTTGGGAGATGGTGGACAAGTTAGGAGTGGAATCTCTCAATTCAGAGGGCTCTGTGGCTGCTGTGGATGAAGTAGTAGATATGTGTGCTGGGGCAATTAGTAGGAGTTTGTGGAATACCTCCATGGCTAAGGATGTGGTGTTGAGTGAGGTGAAGGACCTAATTGTGAAGGGTCCAAGGAGAGAGAGTTGCTTATCTCCTGCACTTCGTCCTTATTTGAAGGTTTTGGAACAATTGTCTGTCTTGGATAAAGATGGTTTCATGATTTTAATGGAAGATAAGTTCATTCCTCCACAGGAAGTGAGGTTTACCCTATTTAAGTTAGCCCATGAGGGTCACCTAGGACAGTCCCTCACTAAGAGGAGAATCAGGGAGAATTTTTGGTGGCCCGGAATGGACTCCGAAATTTCTCAGTGGGTGGAAAAATGTACTGACTGCATGGAAAGTGAGAAAAGGCTTAAGGTCGGTAGTCATACTGGTTGTGGCTCAATAGCAGACCCAGGGTGTCCATGGCACACCATATGTCTTGATTTCATTGGCCCGTTCTACCAGTTGAGTCAAGATATGAGATTTGGGTTGGTGGTAGTTGATGTTTCTTCAAAGTGGTTAGTGGTTAAATTCATGAAGGAGATCACTACGAACAGCACCATTGCTGTGTTGAGTGAAATTTTTAGAGAGGAAGGCTTTCCTACTAGGATTATTACTGATAATGGGACGCAACTTACCTCCCTGGAGATGGCCAATTTCTTAGGAAAGTGTGGGATTGCACACTCAAGGACCTCACTTTACAACCCCCAGGGAAATGGTATAGTTGAGAGGGCGAACCGGATGGTTAAAGGTGCCATTCAGATGGCGATTTCTTCTAGGATGGATGTGAGAGGTTTGGTTAATGACTTGGTTTGGGCCTACAGAACTACTGAGAATGGTGTGACTGGTATGATTCCGTTTTGTGTCATGAGGGGGCGTTCAGCTGGCACTAAGCTTGTTGCTGCATGGATGAAGGAGTATCTGAACGCTGATGTTCCCGTTAGTCCTGATAATCCCGACGTTGTGTGTGAACCAGATGGAGAGTGTAAATTTGCAGTGAATGATTTGGTGAAAGTCAAACCTGGTCGAGTTGGCGTCGGTTTGACAAAGTTCAGGGGACCATTTAAGGTCAGGTCCGTTCATAAAAGATTTGTGACTCTATTTAACGGTGAGAGTTGGAATTTGAGGCGTGTAGCGCTGTATAAGAAGGCTGAGTGTGGGGGGAGTATACCTCCTAATGAGATTGCTGTTAGCAGAACTCAGAGAGTGAGAAGACCTCCGGGTTATTTACGTGATTTTGTTCGCTAGTAAGGTTTCTCTCTGTAATGTAGAGCATGTACTTAATATTTTTGTTTTTTTTATAGGCTTTTGTTTGTTTTTTCTATATGAAGGGAAGAGGATATGTTGTATTCTCTGCACTTATGTTTTACTGTACCTCTTTAAGTCCTACATTCTATTTTCCCTGATGTCATCTCCCACTGTGTTCTGCTGAGTCAGTTAGCTCCCTGCTTTCTGATGGGAACACCAGTTGTTCTCTGTGGTGCTTAATAAATACCCATTAAGCCTTTTATATGTCTCTCAACTTCATTTACAACAGAATTCTACACAGCAGCCTGGCAGCTGAGTTCTGGACAAGCTGCAGCCGCCGTACTACAGCTTTATTCGAGCCCAGGTACAGGATGTTACTGTATTCAAGCCGAGATGTAATCAGGGCATTGACTAATGTTTTTTAGGTGGAGATGGGCAGCATCCAGAGGATTTTTCTAAGCCACTTCATGATGGTGAAACATAGGCCAAGGACTTTGCTGGCCTGTTGTTTCGTGGAGAGGGAGCTATCCACAATGACCCCCAGGTTGCGTATCTGGGTGGCTGGTACTGGGAGGTTTCCCATCTGGGAAGGCCAGTGGGAAGGGTTCCACAGGTCCTGTTGTTTCCCCAGAAGGAGGATCTCCGTTTTTTCTCTGTTAAGTTTCAACTGGTTTTTAGTCATCCAGCTGAAATGTTGTGGAGACCTTGTTTGAGGGGAGACGGAGATGATGGGCTGGATTCTGACAGAGAAAAGATGATCCGTGAGTCGTCAGCGTAGGTCATGAGGGTGAGTCCTGATCTGTCCGCTAGGTCGGCCAGTGGTCTAAGATATGGATTAAAGAACAGTGGACTCAAAATAGAGCCCTGGGGCTTGTAACGGAATGAGGAGTGTGAGTTGAAAGCGTCCTGAGGCGGAAGCCGGGACTGTTTCTTTGCTTTTACCTGCTATTTTGCACATTTGCTGAAAGCGTCCTGAGGCGGAAAGCCGGGACTGTTTCTCTGCTTTTACCTGCTATTTTGCACATTGTACCTAGCATTTTAAAAAAACTTGGCGATATTGTTTTTTTCTTGCTTAACGTGTTTGGCTGATTGAATAAGCCTGACAAACGGACTGCCCAACTTAGCGCTGCCACTCACCTCGATGTGCCTCTGATGTTCCCCAGTGCAGCCGAGTAAACGCTGCCGGGGTCCCCGCCATCTTGGGTGAGGGCAGGAGCAGGGCGAGCAGGCGAGTGCTCAGCCCCTCCCACCCTCCCGCCCCTCGCCACTATAAACAGATCCAGCACGCATTCCCTCTGTGTTTGTAACGGAATGAGGAGTGTGAGTTGAAAGCGTCCTGAGGCGGAAGCCGGGACTGTTTCTTTGCTTTTACCTGCTATTTTGCACATTTGCTGAAAGCGTCCTGAGGCGGAAAGCCGGGACTGTTTCTCTGCTTTTACCTGCTATTTTGCACATTGTACCTAGCATTTTAAAAAAACTTGGCGATATTGTTTTTTTCTTGCTTAACGTGTTTGGCTGATTGAATAAGCCTGACAAACGGACTGCCCAACTTAGCGCTGCCACTCACCTCGATGTGCCTCTGATGTTCCCCAGTGCAGCCGAGTAAACGCTGCCGGGGTCCCCGCCATCTTGGGTGAGGGCAGGAGCAGGGCGAGCAGGCGAGTGCTCAGCCCCTCCCACCCTCCCGCCCCTCGCCACTATAAAATGGAGCCATCACGCCGGAAGCGCAGCGGACGGGCGCAGCAGGCGCGCCGTCAGCGCGCCGAAGGCGCGCCTAAGGCAAGCCCGTCTGCGCCCGTCCGCGACAGACCGGGACCCGGGGCCACAATCCCTGTTTCACCCACCAGCCACCCACGGCCCCCGAGCAAACGCTCCATCACCTACTCAGGGAGCGAGTTAAAATTTTTTAACACCGTTCACTCTCAGACCCAAACATCATGTGCACTAATGGAGCCCTCTAACACCATGGGACCAGTCAGTTGTCGGAACTGTCACTGGCTGAGCAACCCCTGGCACTGCCCTACCAATCCCACTTCCCCTGTAGTGACTCTAAAATGTATCCACCTTAACGTAAGGTCCCTCCCCAAACATGCAATCGAAATATGGGATATCCTAGAAAATGACAAACCAGACCTAGCCTTTCTCACAGAGACCTGGTTAGATACCCATAATACTCCGGACATTGCATCGGCCCTCCCAGACAACTACAAAATTCTTAACCTTAATAGGAAGAAGAAGAAGGGAGGGGGGGTAGCACTACTGTTTAAAGACTCATTTAATTGTAAACAGGAAATGATCACTCAGGTCGGGATCCACGAAGTTTTGGCATTTTCCCTATCCACTAATACCACCATCCTATTTGGTGGAGCCATCATTTATAACCCCCCGGGCTGTACCGCGGAATTCATTACGCATCTTCTAGCACAAGTCATGCCAATCTGTCTCCAGAATAAAAACATTTTACTGCTAGGAGATTTTAATATCCACTATGATGATATTAATAACACCCTTGCCAAACAATTAACTGAAAACATGGAGATACTGCAGCTGTCCCAGCGTATTGAGCAACCAACCCACCAGGCCGGACATACCCTTGACCTGATTTTCTCCAATATTAACCCTATCTCCATTTCAGGGATAAGACCACTACCGTGGACAGACCACTTTATGGCTGAATTTGATATTCACCTACCGGTCAAAAACACCAGACTCTCTCATCAGAGGGCAACCCACAAACGAAGTTTTGCAAACTTCAAGGTGGAAACTTTTGAGAAACATTTTATACATCCCCCTTCCGGAGTAACAAGTGTCGATGAAGCGACAGAGAGACTTCAGGACCATATTGCATCAGCCTTAGAGCACTGTACGCGACAGTGCCGGAATCCTAAACCCAGGCGCACTACGTCTGAAAAATGGTACGGTCAGGAACTAAAATCACTTAAAAGGAAATGCACTATGCTCAAACACAAATGGAGGCTAACGAGATCCCAAGAGACCAGGGCAACTTACAAAAAAGAACTGTCGCAATATACCAAAGCCATTAAAAAGGCAAAAAAGGATTACTTTTCCAACAGAATCCTAGAAAAGAAAGACTCTTCCAAAGAGCTCTTTAAAATTGTCAAAGAGCTATGCTGCCCGCCCAGCTTATCATCTAATCTGGTTCCCTCGCAATTCAGCTGTGATAAAATGAACAACTTCTTCTGTGAAAAGATAGACAAGATCTACTCTTCCTTCCCCAATACTGAGACGGGCTTCTCAGGGGAACAAGAGCCACCTACCTCCCATGCCCACTGTACCAGCTTCGGCCCATTCTCCGAAGAGGAAGTAGGCAAAGCAATGCTCGAAATAAAATCCGGCTCCCCCTTGGACCCTTGCCCCCACTATATCTTCCGTCAACTTATTCCTCTGATTTGCCCTGCAGTAACCCAGTTGCTGAATTACTCATTAGAAACAGCAGAATTTCCATCCAGCTGGAAGAATGCTACATTTACCCCCCTTATAAAAAAAAGCAGGTCTTGATATCAACAACCCGGCCAACTACAGACCCATTTCCCAACTTCCCTATCTGTCGAAAGTACTAGAGAAACTGGTCAATAGACAATTGGTCAGTTTTCTCGAAACAAACAACCTCCTAGACATTACACAAACAGGATTTAGGGCCAACAACAGCACTGAAACTACTCTCCTTGCTGTGCTTGATAACATCAGAATGCATGAGGACAAGGGGAAAACAGTTGCCCTAATCCTGTTAGACCTCTCGGCAGCATTCGACACTGTCCCCCACAATCTGCTCCTGGAAACCTTGGCATCCAGAGGCATCAGGGACAGAGCACTGGGATGGCTGCGGTCTTTCCTATCGGAAAGATCACAATCAGTGCACTTGGGCAACTTCTCATCCCCGCGCCGGACTATCAAATACGGGGTCCCGCAAGGGGCCTCGCTAAGCCCTACCATGTTTAATGTTTTTGTGTCTTCCCTGGCTGAAGTTGGCAGAAGGTGGGGTGTTGAAATCTGCTCATATGCTGATGACACCCAGCTTACTGTAATTTTAGACGAGGAGGATAACCCCAAGGAGAGGCTTATAAACTGCCTCTCTGATTTGGCTGACTGGATGCACAAGCACTATCTCAAGCTTAATGCAGACAAATCAGAGATACTGCTGTTCGGAGGACATACTGAACTGTGGAACGACACCTGGTGGCCGGTTGCCCTGGGTGTCCCTCCTGCCCCAACATCGACAGCGAAGAACCTTGGAATAACGATTGACACCTCCCTCTCCATGAAAACGCATGTAGCCACTATATGCGGCAAAGGCTTCGCAACCCTGAAAATGCTCAAAAGAGTCTTTCCATGGGTTCCAATAGAGTGCCGAAGAATCTTAGTTCAGTCTCTCTTGATGAGTAGGCTGGACTATGGGAATTCCCTGTTCGTTGGCATGGCGGAGTACCTATTCACCAAACTCCAACTGGTGCAGAACGCAGCAGCCAAGGCCATCTGTATGAAAGGGAAATACGACTCGGCCTCAAACTGTCTGCGTGATCTGCACTGGCTGCCAATAAAACAGAGAGCAACTTTCAAAATGCTATGCATCACTCACAGAGCACTGCACCAGACAGGACCGCTCATTCTGAGAAATAGGATTCACTTCTACACTCCCACTAGAAACCTCCGCTCTCAACTTTCGGCGCTAGCTAGCGTCCCCCGGGTTAAAAGAGCCAGGATGGGCGAACGGGCCTTTTCCCACGCCGCAGCAAAGAAGTGGAACGAACTGCCTGTGGCCCTCCGACTCACAGAATGCCATTTGGCATTTAGGAAAAAACTAAAAACTCTCCTTTTCCCCCACTTTGACTAAATCAAGCAATGTTGCTCACTGCACCCGTTCTCTAGCAAACTTAGCGCCGTGATATCCCTTTGGGATGATTGTTAGCGCTCTACAAGAAACCTAAATAAATAAAATAAAACTGAACATTCCGGAACATGCTGAAGAGGATGTAATTTGGAACGTTCGTTGATTCAGAAAGGACCTGATCCACTCAAGTGCCACACCACAGATTCCATTTTTTCTTAACGTGGTTAATAGCCTTTCGTGCGATATGGTGTCAAAGGCCGCACTCAAGTCTAAGAGGATGAGGGCAACCGTTTGACTGTCGTCGAGGAGTTTCCGGATGTTTTCAGTGACTTCCAGCAGAGCAGTTTCTGTGGAGAAACCGGCTCGAAATCCTGATTGAGATGGATGGAGGAGAGAATTTTCTTCAGTGAAATGGGTTAAGACCGAGTGGATATGTCTTTCCAGTAATTTCGAGAAGGCGGGGAGCAGAGATATAGGTCTATAGTTAGACAATATTTCGGGGTTTGCTGTGGGCTTTTTCAGCAGTGGACTTATCATGGCGTGTTTCCAAAGTGCGGGAACTATAGAAAATTCAAAGGAGGAATTCAACATGTCGACAATGATTTCAAGAGAAGGGGCATCCAGTTGTTTGAGTACATTAATGGGAATAGGATCACGAGGGGAGCCAGATTTAATGGTCTTGAGGATGGCTTTCAGTGTGTCTAACGTAATGGGAGGCCAGTATTCTAGGGTATTCTTAACTATAGGGACATAGTCCGTGTCCGCCTGCGAGGTAGTATCATTTTTATTGGTATTGATATCAATAATTAGCTTATCAATTTTGTCGGTGAAGAATTCAGCAAGATCTTGACATTGTCGTTCATTTAGAGGACGGGTAGTTGCTGTGGTTTGCGTACCTGCTAATTCCTTAACCGTGTTGAACAGAGTTTTAGGTCAGTTTGTTGCTTCCATAATGTTGTTGGATACATACAGGGCTCGGGCTTTCATGCAAGCTGTATGGTATATGTTTCTGGCGTTTTGATATCTCACCTTTCAATCATGCTGAGCCTACACATGGTCGAAGGAGATGCATTCTGGAAACCCACATATTAGTTCATTCATCATATATTCTGACAAGTAAAAGCTGCCGCACCCTAACCAAACATTACTTGCACTTAAAGGTGTAGTCGTAGGAGGCATGAAGCAATCAACGCTAATTTCAGAAGCACAGGGGCCGTTCTGATCACATTCAAAATATATACATTTATAATCGCGAAACGTAATTGTGCTACTTATTTTAATATACTACTCCAGTTTTACTCTTTCATTCTTAACAAATGTAGGGCACGCAGGAACTGATGTAAAAAGTTCCTTTGTGATCACAAACCCTGCATTTTTCAAAACCACAGGGTTTTCAACCTTAACGTTTTTTTGTCTTTTTTCTATGTACTAACCTGCAAATAGGAAATACTATTCTGACTCAAAAATGGGTTATGCAGCCCACTCTAAATTTCGTTTAAGAAAGTCCTTGCAAGACCCTTCAAGTAGTGGTTGGTAATGACCCGCATCAATGTTTTGTGACCACAGTCATTGATCGCAAAGTGACACCCAAGGTGTGGTGGTTCTGATTCGCGAATAGGATGCTGTATCTTAGGGACAGCTTTCCCTTTGAGAATCATGTCATATTGCCTCAGGGGATGTCCCTCCTCAACAATATCTTCTCAAATGGGAGATTTTCTTTTTTTATAAAGCAGCACTTGCCCCTTTATAGGACTGCTTTAAAAAAAAAAAGTTTACGATCTGGATATGTGAACGCAAGAATGGAGGTCTGCTGTCCATGGCTGACTACCATCCTGGTTGTGGACTTAAAAATATTGCCTTAGTGCACTTGGTGCATGAGAATGGAGGGTTGGTGGCAGACAAAAGTCACGTCACTCAGTTTGTTGTCCACACCATGCATCTGCTTCACATCCCCCCACGCTCACCTTTTACTATCCCAAGTCTCACCCTGATGGCATAAGTGCGGCCCTCAGGCATGCCAAAACAGTACTTTGTGACCCCCAGGGAAATGTTTAAGCACCCATGCCTTTACGGAACTGTAAAACATGTAGCCCTCATTTTGCTTAAGTGCTAGCCAATGCTGCCAAGTCGTGCCCATCTCTGACATGTAAAGTCTCACACTCACGCCTGCCGTTGTAGACGCAAAATGTTTGAATAGTTTGCTCAGGCCTGAAGGTTTAACATTTTTCTACCGGTTTGAAGGTCACATTTTCAATGTCATTTTCTGCACATGCACAGCTTTTTTGTTTTTATTATGTCACGTGATCTTGTCATATAGATATACAGTGCCTATATTCTGTGTTAAGTTAGCATGAGCTTATTAGGAGTTTAAACACCATTTTACCTTTCTGCTGCTTCTGCACACGACACATAGCTGTTGCTTTAGCTTTGAGCCTAGTAGAATGTTTTGATTCATGCGAGAATAATATGTTGTTACTGATATCAGCCTTGCTTGGTGAGCTGTGTCTGTACAGTGAGTGCAGAAACCTTCAAGGATATCTCAACTCAGTGGTTGTTGTGAGGTCTGATCTTCGCACGTTCCTAGACATAACATACATGCAGCTGCGGCCAAGTTCTGGATTTAGGCGCGTTTTGCATTGCTTTACACAAGAGCATAGAAAAACACTTGATGGTGCTTTGCATGCAGAGAGCTGGTGGAAGATGACGTGATCCCTTACTACTAGGATCTTGAGGTATGGGGCCGCCCTGCTAAAATCCAAAGAGAACTTCTTAGATATAATATAATATACTAGCTAGGGAGGGTGAGAATTAGGTGTTACTGAACCCTATTTGTTTTAGCATTATACCATGCCTTCACCTTTTGTGTTCTATCGACTAGTGACTATGCTGATTACTTTGTTTGTTATAATATATTTGCTTGTATTAACTAAGATACTGCGTTTGAGAACACTGCATTAGTGAATAAACATTTCAATTATGCACGTGTCTTCTTTTACTCCTTGTTCTGGATTGAAATGATTGTATAACGAAAGAGTGTTCATGTATTCCACGTTACCTGAGGTGTACTAAGTCCATGTTCTGGTTTGTCTAAGCATTGGGGGTTTGTGATCACCAATGAGACACTGTAGCTAGTTTGGTAGTGTATTTTGGGTACTAAGGTGAGTTTTGGCACACCCTAATTCACTGAGGTTCCAAGTCTCTATGCACAGTTCTGTATGAGAACGGAATCCCTGCGACATGGCGCACAACCGTTGGTGGTCTTATTACATGATACTTAAGTAGTACATCATTCAGTCCTTAACCCTTCACTATTGTTTCCGGTTAACGGTAGTGTCGGACAAACCTGCCTATATTTACATAGGTCTTTTCAAGCTTTGTAAACGGTTTCCTTGAATTACTACCCAGTTGTGTTACAGTGTTTACTTTGTACTCCTTTCTTTCTGTGTCACTATGGCCAGGGTGGACATTGCGCAACATAGCCGCATTGCGGTGCGCAATCATTTGCAGATTTATAATTTCCACGGAATATGGTATGGCCGTGATAATGGTAGTGAGTGCAGAGGTGGCTTACCCGTATGAGATTTTCTACTCATGGGTGACCTTCCCAGCTATGAACTCAAATACTCATGTGTTCGACACGTACACTCCCACGGCTGTGCCACAGGAATATGCACCGTATAGGGCACAGGAGATTCCTATAGATAATTGGCAGCATCGCGTTTGGTTTGATGGCGCCCTACCCCATACATTAGCAGCTCCGAGGTTTGGTCCTTTGTCCATTCCGGGCGCAAATTGGCCTGTTTTGGCTGGATTTACACCTCATCCTCAACACGGAGCATGTAACGTTGTTGAGTACAGACGCTACATGTAGTCGCAATGAGCGTGATTCGGTCGTTAGTGCAATACATTACCTGTAATCTCCCGGGCGGGGCCCCGGGTGGTGCGGCGCTTCCTGCCGGACAGGGCGGAATGAAACTCAGACCCGTTATGGTCAACGCTGTGATGGGCAAGCGCCCCCAAGAAAAGGATGATTTTCCTTTCTGGCTTGCTGAGAAGTTTGACCAGCTGGAAGCAGTATTTCCTAACACGACTCCTGGTGAAAAACACAGGATTCTGACAATTAGCTTGCCGAAAGACTTGACCCCTGAAAACGGTGACTGTGAGACCTGGGGTAAGACGTTTGCGACGGTATACACGAGGTGTTACGCAGGGCCGGACTGGGAACCAAAACCGGCCCTGGCAAAGTGCTTGCCCAGTCCCCACAGAGGGAGGTTGGGGGTGCGACCAAGCTCTTTGCCGGGGCCGTTGTCGGCCGATTTTGTTACAGGGCTGCAAAAACGGCCCTGTAACAAAAACGGCCCCCAGCGGCCCAAAACCGGCCCCGACCCATGCGGCGCATGGGGGGATTGCCCGGTGCCCGCAACGGCCAGTCCGGCCCTGGTGTTACGGCACTCCGTCTATGACTGTCCTGCCGACGGTCCTTAAACCTTTTCAGGATGAGCATGGACCTGAGGCTGCGGCAGGCCCGGACTGGTGAGTCCGGGCACCGGGCAATCCCCCGGTCGGCTGGAGGGTTTTGGGGGCCGGTTTCCGAAAAGGGGGGCCGGTTTTGTGTCGGGGGCCGATTTTGCCCCGGGCCCCGGCAGCGTGCGTCACTCACTTTTGCACTCGCACTCGCAGTCACTGTCTCGCTCGCACAACTGACTCTGTATAATGCATGCCCTGCAGGCCTGCACGAACACTCCCCCCCCGCGCCGCCACAAGCAAGCACTGCAAGCCTAATTGTTGTCAAGTTGCAAGCAAGCAACCACCGGGTCCGAGTCCGACCGTAACCGTTACGTTACAAGTGTAAACACATGACAGGAGGGGGGAGGTGCCTGTGCGCAGCGCGCAGAATTATGCCTACCCCCTCCTCTGCCGCGTCCCCGCATGCGCATTGGCAATTTACTGCGCGTGACGAGTCACGAGAGGAGAGCAGTCCAGTCGCTGCGGACGGAGTCGGAGTCCCGCCAGGCCCATAAATTAATTTTATTCTAGAGTGGGTTGCTGCTGGCTACTAGCCCGACCCCCCTGGGTATCTAGCCACAGTGCCTGCCTGTGCCACCGTCCGGGACCGTGACCGTCCGACACTGAACAACAGCAGTCAGCAGACACTGGACGGTCGGCAGCCAGGCCTGAGTGAGGTGAGTGACTGAGTCAGTTTAATTTCTGCCCGGCCCCCGAGAAAGTAAAGAAGCAAGCAGCGCTGGCGCTGCGCTGCTTGCTTCTCCAGCGCAGCAAGTAGGATGTCTCGACATAACATCGGAATAAAACCATGCTACAATGCCGGAGTGACTTGAGTAAATCCCTATTACAAAACATTATTACAAGCTAGAAGTGGCCGGGCCAGTGGTGTACGGTATCGTCAATCTGCACCAAGAACGTAGCGGAACACCCATGCAGAGTTTGGCTTGACAGCACTGCAGACTTTGGTTTTTCAAGTGTGTAAGGACGAGTAGCATCGGCATCGCTCATTCACCCCCAGGAAGCCAGCCCCTTAATCTTAGATTTATGTCATCGTTCAGTGGGCCAGTGGATGTGGGACTGCAGTGCTGTGCCTTTGCCATACCCGCCACATCCGACCTGCCGCATCTAGTATGCTGCCAGGCTGGCTGTGTTTTTGTCCAAAACAGTTCCTCTTACCTTCGTGACTGGGAAATTGTGTGGAAAAAAAAATTACGTTGCATTTTGCACACACTCTTTGTCTCATTTTGCCCAGCATGTTAGGGTACTTTATAGACTTTTGCTGTCCACTGCTACAGTGCTTTACATGCTAGTCGCAGATGGGGATTTGGTGTCTGAGGGGCCCTTGGATGGATCCTGCAGGGACTTTCTACCCAGCAGCTTACTAAGCAACACTTTCCACCAGCAGAGCTGACCGTGGCTCCTTGTCAGGAAACCACTTCCCCTGAGTCTGACCTCTAATTCAGTGAGTTGCTGACGAGAGGTGGTTGGACATCCACCAATTTTCGGCATTTATTTTTTTACAGCCTGAGTAAAATGATGCCCTTCATCCACAAGAAAGAATAGGTGGGGAGCCGTGTCCAAAGGAAAGAGCCATGAAATCTGAATGCTCAAGTGTCACAAGTCAGGTGATAAACTACCGGTTTTATGGCAGTTTTAACTCCTACCGACCGATTCCTCTGGATAGTCCTGCGGCATTTTTTCTAAGGCCGAAGGTCAACCTACAGGTTATAGTGACTCTCCTCGAGAAAAGAGGCTGCAGCTGAGCTGGTTAGAACATAACTAAATAATTAGAAAACAGTGATTTTTTGGGGGTTTGTTGCAGTTTTATAAATTGGGAAGTCAAGCCGAAGGTATCGGAGCGCCTAACATAGGCACCTTTCACATTACAAAAAGGCTCTTTCATCTTTGTTTTTAGGCACGGGGAGATAAAGTGATTTGCCCAGAATCGCTGGATGTTAAGCGGACGCTGAGACTTGAACCTGCTTCCACAGTCTACAGCTCTGGCCCTTACACCGCACCCCCTTTCATAGATAATAGATACATCAGCTTTCCACTTCAGTCTGCACGCAGCAGTCGATTGAGCTAACAGTATGTAAGAAACGCACGTGTTTTTTAAATGTTCCAATGCAGTTGTGTTTTAAGAGGTGAACTGAGACAGCGCAGAGCACTCACAGGAAGAAATCCACAGCTGAGCCTGGCACAGGAAGAGATCTCTTGATGAGCTGAGCGAGGCGATCTGAAAGGCCCTAAGGAAGCATACACTGTTACCATGATCCTTTCAGAAACCTCAAACACTAGCCCTTACAGGTACTAGTATGTGTAGCTTTCTTTCATCCAGGTAAATGGGGCTGGACGTGCAAACATGGCTCCAGAAACAGGCCAACGTGGGGAAAAGTAGGACGTGAGAAGGCTGGCTGCAGCAAGGAGGCGGACAAGTGAGGGCTAAGTTAGTCAAAGAATAACCAGCATGTTGCGTTGTAGGGTTGAGGCACGTGCTGCAGATTTCTCTGTGTGTACAGCATGGCTTTAGGTAGAGTACTTTAAGATAGCTAAGGAGGCCATTGCACGGTTTTACTACCTCTTTCAAGGACTTTAGAGCTCTTTAAACAAGCATTGGCATAGCCAATAGGTCTCGCTTTTGGGACCTTCCAAGTATTTAGTTATGCAGCACAATATCCTTGATGCAACAACATCAACTGTTGCATGGCTATACACTTAAAAGGTCCCAAAGGCGATACCTATTGGCTATGCCAATGCTTGTTTTAAGTGACAGAGACCGAGTCAGTGAAGTGTAATCACTTCTTGTGAAGGCCCCTTTGTAACACTTCGGTCTTGTGTGTGTAAAGGACCAGTACTGTAGGACTGGGACAGAGACAGCTGTTCTGCCTGGCATGTAGATTCTCTGCACACAACACCCATATCTGGCCATAGAAAACAATCTAAAACAGCTTGTCGGGAGTCACAGTGCACATAATAATTCTTACAAATGGGTGCCAACATTTGAATATGAAAAATAGGATTAGACTAAGCCACTGTACTTTGTTACTATGATAACAAACATGCTTCCTTGCCTGCTGAGGAGTCACCAGTTTGCATTTCTGCCATTTTTTCATTGCCAGGGCACATTATATGTTCATTTACTCTCCATATGGCCACCTTAAGTATGACGTTTATTTCTCAAAACTACATGGGAGAATTTTAACAGGTTTCCAACAGTTCTGGCTATGTTGTATGGGAGATTATTACGCCGGCCTCAGCCTGTGAGGATAATGGAAAAAGGTACTCAGCCTGTCCGCGCGTGAGTCAGCTCACTGACTCTGTGACAGACAGCTGAGATACCTGGATCCCTGTGTAACTTGTCTTGTTCATATTGGAGCCTCACACATCCTTCCTGTTGGGCTGGGGGTCCCACGTCACGTGGACAGAGAGAGACCCTGTAGTCCTGATGTTCACAAGATTGATTGCTGGCAGGTAGGGGGCCATAGGCTGCCAATGATTTCTGGTGCTTTGCTGCAGTTTTCAGATTTTCTTGGAGTTTCTTGTTGCTCAAATGGGTGTAATTTCAGATATTTATATGTTTCCCCCGTCTTCAGTGCTTCATTTTGCTCGCGAGAAAGTGTCACTCATAGTCATTGAAATGTCACTCATAATTCCACAGAAATTATGAAAATGTCACACATAGAAATCCGAAACCTTGGCATCTATGTCTTACTCACTAGTGAGCTGTACTGCTGCATCTGCTCCTTCTCACTGTCTCCTCGCTCCGTGGGGAAAAAAAATCTCAGTGCTGGATAAATAATGCAGCAGCAGTTTCAGGGCCATTTTAGGAGGTGGTGACTGCTGAGACAAGGTTAGATAAGTCCCTGTTGGCCTCAGATTCCTCCAAATTAAAATCCAGTTTCATCTGCTTTATTACATCAAAAAAGCCATTTTTGTTGGCTCTTAGGGCTCAGTGCACTTTACCACCACTAACCAGTGCTAAAGTGCTTGCGCTCTTTCCTTTCAAACATGGTAAAATTGGCTTACACCGAATTGGCAATTTTAATTTACTTGTAAGTCCCTAGAAATGTGGTTCTACATGTACCCATGGACTGTACATTAAATGCTGCTAGTGGACCTGCAACACTTATTGTGCCACCCACTTAAGTAGGATATTTAAAGATGTGTCATGTCAAGGCCAGGGCCTGTGTGTTATTTGTTCATGCTTTCTGGCCAGGGTGCCATTTGAGACATTTCCATGCCTTCTGTCCGCCTAGGTGCTTATATGTGACGTTTCCATGCTTTCTGGCCTGGGTGCTTAATTATGTGTGCTATTTCCATAGTTTTTGGCCTCAGTGACCTGGAGCTGGGGGGGGTCATGTGTGACATTTCCATGCTTGCTGCCCTGGGTGCTTATGTGTGACGTTTGCATGCTTACTAGCCTGGTGGTGGGACCAGGCCTGGGTCAGTGCCTAGGTGCTTATGTGTGACATTTCCACAGTATTCTGGCCTCAGTCAGTGGCCTGTGTGTTCATGTGTGACATCACATGTCAGTGCTTAATGTGTGATAACATGAGTGACAATTTACTATGCTTTAAAAGTTAATACAATCTAATATGTAATGAAAAATGTGTTGACAAATGTTTTGTTTTGGCCTTCTGTCTCTCACATTTTCTTGGGGAGGATAAGTTCAACCCCCCAAACTCCCCCTAGTCGTGGTTGCTCACTGCGCTTGCTCACTACACACCATGTGGGGGGCTGGTCTCACTTTTACTTTGTTCTCACTGAGTCTATTTTTTGTGCTCTCTGAAAGAATGTCTATGGGTACATATGACTGGGTGGGTAACCTGGTGCTCTTTCAGGTCAACATCTACTATTTACTGTGCTTTAAAAGTTGATACAATTGAATATGTAATGAAAAATGTGCTGTAAATTTCACCATTTTGGTCTGTCGTTTGCCAAAATTTTCTTTGGGGGAGAACCCCCCAAACCCCCAAGTTGCGGTCGGCCTCGCTCGCTCGCTCGCTGCGCGAGCTCGCTACGCGTTGGACGGGGGCTGGTTTGCAGAAATTTGCCAGGGCTGCTTTCAGTTCCCAGTCCGGCCCTGGGCTGCGGTTGAATTAGGTATGCGCCTCTGTGGCACCTTTGATGTGGTTTCCGATCTCATACTTGCGAAGGTCAAGGGGGATGCAGTGAACTTTCAGGTAGCCAATGCTTTGCAGGCAATTCCCGATGCCGACAAACCCCGACAGGCGAGATTATTGTGGCGGCTTATAAAACCGTGGGCAGCAATAGTAGGGGTCTCAAGCCTTTTTCTACTAAAGAGAAAAAACAACCCCAAGGGCAGAAGTCAGAAATTGATGACCAGCCCAAGACCAAAAAACAAAATTGGCCGAAAAAACAAAAACAGGGAAAGCAACAGCAACAGCAGAGACAGGAGTCTCGTCCTGCGTCTCCATTGCCCGCGCCCACAGAACGTGTTTATGACTTGCGCGATCGCGCGACGATAAAATCACCTGATCATTTTCAGCTTTCTGATCAACGCTCTCCTGGTTCTTTTCAGGAGTCATCGGCCTTTTCGACTGGTGGTGGAGGAGGCGGCAGGGGTCGGGGTGGCCAGCAAGGACGCGACCAGCCCCGCCCGAAAGACGGTAAAGGCAAGCAGGACGATTCTACACCGAAGAGACCCCAGTTTCAGAAAAAGAAAGTCGCAGCATTAACAGCACACAGATATGCCACAGATAGTGAGAACGCAGCTTCGGAATCAGACATGGGCTCTGACCTTGCTGGACAGCACAGCGGAGATAACCATAGTGCAAGAGGCCCTGCGTCCACTACTGAAGGTGACAGCGACTGACCGTTATGTTGTTGTGGAGACAGCTGACACTAGAGTAGCTCCCCCTGACAGACTTTTTGAAATAGTCCTATTCATTGAAGGTGACATTCAACGTACCATAGAAGGGGTATTTTGGGAGAATCTTACGACTACCTATGATATTTTGTTAGCGGAGGCTGACTGGCCCCCACATTTTGTGCTTGCGGCTCCAAGAGGGGAGGAGGTAATCCTCCCTAGTTTCGCGCACCCTGTCTCGAAGGAGCATACGCTGAATTTTGCAGAAGAGTAGGCTAAAGCCCTCGCGCCGGCTCTGTACCGTACACACTGTGGATGGGATACATTTTCCCCACACCACAAAATTCCTTTGCGGTTTATGCCACAGCCTCAACCTCAATATCCCATAAAGCGTGAAGCTAAAGCTTCCGTTGCGGAAATCCTTGAACAATTGGAATATCAAGGAGTGATTGAAACTTGTGTGTCACCGATGAATAACCCTCTTTTTACTGTGTCCAAGCCTGACGGTTCATATCGTTTGGTATTGGATTACCGGCATTTAAAGTCACATTGCCATACCTGTGCAGTACAGAATACTCACGGCTCTGCTTTGGTGGATAGTCTTGTGCGTAAGCGGTTTAAAACCACGCTTGACATTTCCAACGGTTTTTATGCCCACCATTTGGATGGTGTGAGTTCCCAATGGACCTCCTTTACTTGCGTAGGTGTCCAGAAACATTTCAAACGTTTACCGATGGGCTACAAAATAGTCCTGGAGTGTTTGGATGCCCGCAAAGTCTCTCTCTTAGAGAGAGTTGACCCAGATGCTTGTTCGTATGTGGATGACATTTATCTCACAGATGACAAACTGTGGGAGCATCTGTGTCGAGTTGACCGCTTAATTTGTAGCTTTGCAGACTTCGGTTACAAATTCAACTTTGCAAAATCGCACATTGCTGAATACACAGTGTTGTTTCTGGCTACGAGCTCAACAATGAAGGTCGAGGATTAGCTCCTCACTTCTTGGAGAAATGCGCACAATTGCGTTCTCCGACAACTCTGAAAAAATTACAGTCTTTGCTGGGATTTTTGTATTTCGGGAGGACATACATACCTGAATATGCCCAGCGGATCAAGCCTTTGTATGCTTTGATACAACCAACTTTTACCAAATCAAACTGGCTGCCGGAGCAATCGGCTATATTGCAATCTTTGCAGGCTGATCTGCTTGCTACTAAATATTTATTGACTCATGATAACCACACCAACCTGGTGATAAGAATCATCCCATTGACGGTGGGTTTCACATACCTTACTTTTAACGAAGGAGACACAGTACCTATTGCTTACAAGTCACACTTATACACTTCGGCTGAAATGCAATTTTCCACTGTGGAGAAAGTTTTGACGGCTGTACAGCTGGCTATTCTGAAGGAAAGCGCCAAGAAACCGCAAGGTGTACGCTGCGCTCTAGAAATATTTTAAATTAGAAATTAGAAGGAACACGCTCTGTCACAGGGAAAACGCATGTTGGTTGTGACCCCCTGTCCTGCTTTGGAGGCAGTAACGAAAGCCAGTGTCCCTAATTCTAAAGCTTTGCACCCTTGGTGGATACAATGGGCAGCATCGTTGGACGTCTCCGGATGACATGTTTATTTTTGATGCCTCCTTACGGTCGCAGGAGTTTTTGCAATTTGAGTTTGTTCATCCTGCCCCTTTGGCTATGCGGCCTTTGGAGGATTTCCATTGCATCATATACACTGATGGTACGGCGCAGGTTGCGCATGGTTCTAAACACGCCTACGTTTCTGCATGCGCCATTGTGGTAGGTACCATGGTAAACGATGAGTTCAAGTCCAGAGTCGTGCACACACAGACTCTAGGGGACTGCACCGCACAATTAGCAGAGCTTCGTGCTCTGATGCTTGCGTTGGAGTACGCAGATCCTAGTGTAACGACATTAATCGTAAGTGATTCTTACTACTGTGTCCAGTCTTACAATGAAAACTTGTTCTTTTGGATTCAGAATGATTTTCGTGATTCCAAGGGTAGCACAATAAAACATAAAATGATCTGGGTCCGAGTGGCTGAGCTTAAAGAGCGGTTGCCACTCGGGTTTGTAATTCATACTCAGCGCGTGGGAGTTCATGCTGTTGGCAACTCACTTGCTGATGAAGCAGCGAAATCAGCAGTGCACAGAAGTGCAGATTCATGATAGCATCGTTTTTTGGGTCTGGCTGATGGCTTTACACAGGTCAGGGTAGATCCCTGTTTTGAGAGTGACCATTCTGTAACCACTTATTCAGTAGGCAAATTGTGTCAGAATTGGCTCAAACACTCTACATTGGCGTCAGTCAAACTGCATTTGTCTCAACTGACTGACGAGGTTGATTTGAATGATTTCATAAAAGGCCCGGCAAGAGGTAGATCTAGAAGATGGATATATGCCGTTTATAATGAACTCTGGAAAACATCACACTATTGGCTTTAATAACAGTGAACACTAAATTGTCATACTGGTGAGATTTAGTTTTTTTGGCTGACTAAAATATTTTTCTTCACCTCCTCGAATTTGAACTGACTACTTCATTGAACTCTGCATTTCAAAATTGAGTCCCTTATCTTATCTTATCTGTGCTCGGATCAAGGGATGGTGTCATATATATGTACATTGCCTATATGCTGTGTTAAGTTAGCATGAGCTTATTAGGAGTTTAAACGCCATTTTACCTTTCTGCTGCTTCTGCACACAACACATAGCTGTTGCTTTAGCTTTGAGCCTAGTAGAATGTTTTGATTCATGCGAGAATAATATGTTGTTACTCTGATATCAGCCTTGCTTGGTGAGCTGTGTCTGTACAGTGAGTGCAGAAACCTTCAAGGATATCTCAACACAGTGGTTGTTGTGAGGTCTGATCTTCGCACGTTCCTAGACATAACATACATGCAGCTGCGGCCAAGTTCTGGCTTTAGGCGCGTTTTATATTTCTTTACACAAGAGCATAGAAACACACTTGATGGTGCTTTGCATGCAGAGAGCTGGTGGAAGATGTTGTGATCCCTTACCACTAGGATCTTGACGTATGGGGCCGCCCTGCTAAAACCCAAAGAGACCTTTTTAGATATAATATAATATACTAGCTAGGGAGGGTGAGAATTAGGTGTTACTGAACCCTATTCGTTTTAGCATTATACCATGCTTTCACCTTTTGTGTTCTATGGACTAGTGACTATGCTAATTACTTTGTTTCTTATAATATGTTTGCTTGTATTAACTAAGATACTGCGTTTGAGAACACTGCATTAGTGAATAAACATTTCAAATATGCACGTGTCTTCTTTTACTCCTTGTTCTGGATTGAAATGATTGTATAACGAAAGAGTGTTCATGTATTCCACGTTACCTAACGTGTACTAAGTCCATGTTATGGTTTGTCTAAGCATTGGGGGTTTATGATCACCAATGAGACACTGTAGCTAGTCTGGTAGGGGATTTTGGGTACTAAGTTGAGTTTTGGCACACCCTAATTCACTGAGGTTCCAAGTCTCTATGCAGAGTTCTGTATGAGAACGGAATCCCTGCAACAATCTCCTTTGAAACCGTGCAAATGGAAACGCATAAATCTGCGTTTGCGTGCTTTACCCCAATGCTCACAGGGTCCTAGCAGATCCCTTGCCGCCCAGCTCTGTGAACTTAAGACCATTTTTTTATTAATAAAAATGTCCTTCCTCCCAATTCAGAACAAAAAACAAATGCCCACACTCTCTTTGTTTGTAATACAGTTATTATATAGACCAAATAGAAAGATTCATTAAATCTGGTCCGGTACTTTTATTTATACCTTTCACTTATGTTTTTTGTAGCAATTTTTTTTTTTGAAGTTTACTTTTTGGCAGAAAAAGGGGGAATACATATACATGAACCACATAAATCACTTATTTACACATATAAAACTATTACATATTGGACAAGGCAAACATTACGAAAATTACAAATAAAGCAAAAGACATCCAAGTAACAATAGACATTGAAATTTCCGATTTTCAATATTTCAAAATCAATTTTTATTCATAAATCCTACAAAGCAACGTCAAGTGACAAGAGCAATGAAACATATGTCTATTTATTTTTCTATAGCACTTGATGTAATGTTTTAGCTCTTGTAGTTGTGTAGACGCGTTTCAGGTTCGGGTAACCAGTCCCCAAACCCTCATCAGGGCTTTGTTATTTCTCTGTATGTTTCTGGTCAGGCGGGGGATATTTTCATGTGTCTTACTGGGAGCGCACTATTTTAGTGGGCCTCTGGCAATGCACCATTGTTTCTCCGTATGCACCAACCGGCGTCGCTGGAGGGGGAGGATGAAGGCGTGGCCGCTATTTTAATAAGCCTCTTGTGTGGCCTGTTTTAGATGGGGAGTAACTGTTCCCGCTCCTAAGCGGATAACAATGGGTTGAACAGGGACCTGTTCTACGAATGAACAGGGGCCTCCTCTCCCCCTTTTGAGCTTCTCTCAGGACCGTGTCTCCAAAGGACTTTTATCGCGCACTCTTAATGTGTGTACTGGCACCAACCAGTCTCAGGCTCCCTCTGACTCGCCTAGGATGCGGGGGCCTGTGTTACGCACCTGGGCCTAGCGTCTGCAATTAATCAGGATCAAATCAGGGACCATTGAAAGTCAATATTTTCTTCGCATGATCTCTGGTTTGAGCTATTCCTTTCACAGGCGCTACACCCAGCCAAACAAATTGAGTACTGTTTCTATTACAAAATAATATTTGTTATTATATATTGAATTTCTTTCCATAATTGGCACCCAAATGCAAGCAAGTATGTAGAAAGATCACATTTTGCAAATTGTTCATCTAAATCACATGATATTATGGGTAATCCCTAATTCACAGGTATACAAATACCCAGTATTCCTAAACTCAGTGTTTTGTGCACATTTAAAAAATGCTTCGGTTTCCTTCATACCCATTTTTCATTCTTTAGATTTTAACATATGAATTGCTGCATGGTGGGTACACAATGAAAAATCATTACTAACTGACGCTCATTTGTGGCTCTGGGTTTCGTGAGATTTTGGACAATCAACACTCACTGAATATCCCAGTGACTAAAAGTGTCAGACAGATGTAATAGTATTCTGTTTTTACAAATTGCTCATCAGGACAAAACAATTGGAGCAAAAAACGTCTCCATTGCTATTTTTTCATTCATATTTTTATTATTTTGTTTATTTCAATGATTTGCTTCTTTTGAAAAACCATGATCAATCTAAGCAAATGACCCCTTGTGAATTTCGAATTTTGTCTAGTTTTTAGAAATGTATAGCTTTCTGGGTAAACACATGGGTTTCACATCGGTTTACACCACTAACGAGTAGGATCAGACCTAAAAAAAAAATGGGAAAAATAGACTACCAGTTAGAAAAATGCAAAAACTGTGCTTACAAAATTGTTTTTCTTTCAAAACTCAACTTCTTCCTGAAAGCTGGGGCGATGGTGATCTTAGCACAGCACACCTTTTGTTGATGCTATTTTTAAAGGGGAAAAATCATAAGCTTGTACAGCACTTTTTCCCATTTTTCCAACTAAAAAAGAAAGGCTGTCCATATTTTGGCTATTTTCTAGGTTCAACACAAGGGAATCCACAAACCCTGGGTACTTTTAACAGTGGTATAGCAAGGCCAGGTGGTACACAGTGCGGACAATTTCTGGTCACCCTCCTCCCCACATTGAAATTATTAAACAAAGTAGAAAAAATAAGATACTTACAGTTACAAGTGTCATTTTTTATTTTAATAACATATTTTTTCTATTTTGTCACCCCCCTCAGTGATGACACCCGGGTAGCCTGCACCCACCGCACCCGCCTCCTTACGCCGCTGACTTTTAAAATCTCCAGAATGTGGGGAATAAATAACATACATTTTGGCATGGATACCTTTTGTGAAAAATGTTTTATTTAGGTTTAAGTATTAACCCCTTCACTGCGGCGGCTATTCCGCCGCAGTTCTAAGGGGATGGGGGGGCCGCGCGGCGGTCCCGTGCTCGTGACGGAACCACTCCGTCACGGCACGCGGGTGAGCTGTGCTTGTGACGGAACGGTTCCGTCACGGCCCCGCCTGCGCTACAGAACGTTAGCGCAGGCACGGAATTCGCGCCGCGCAGGTGCGGCGAGAGGGCTGTGACGGAACCGTTCCGTCACCAGCACAGCCCACCTGAGGCTCGTGGCGGAATGGTTCCGTCACGAGCATGGGAGGGGTTAACATCTGCAAACAATCTAAAAAAGGGCACATCACTGGGGAGGGTGGAAGCTCTAGCTGTCAATTGGTAAAGTTTCTAAGATCCCCACATGAATGATTCTAATGTTTATGCCTATAAAGCATAGATCCTACATTGCAGAACCAAGGTTTCATCACTCCATTGGTTTCAGGCTGCATAAAATCTAGAACATTTATAGAACAATTGGAAAGGTCTCAGAGCTGATCCCTGGGCAGTGAAGCTGTACACCATCAGAAGGACAGAAACGGCTACATTACTACCCACAGGGCCAGGTGCTAAGCTAGACAATGAAAAAGATTTCTATTGGGAGCCAGACTGTGCCCATTGGGCAAATCAAATGGAACTAATGGAATTAATACTATGGACAGAATCTTCCTTTCAACTTGAGCTAAGGGTCATATATTAACTACACTGTTTCCACCTTAGTTTCTGACAACATTCAACATGCACCAGCACCACAAGCAATGCTGAAGACTGCGTGTTGTTTAAAAAAAAAAACATTTTTAGCAGTACTATTCACAGTGCAAGTGAAGACTCCCAATGTGATGGCAAGTAGTAGTTTATGTTTCTCCATCCAGAAAGAAATCATGAACAATCTGAGTCATTATGCATGTATTGCACTGAGAAGCACCCATCACAGAGTTCCTTATTCAGCGTTTTAAGTGTGCAGGCATAAACCATGAAGGGTTCCATTTTTTCTTTTGATAACAAAGGGTTTCCTGTAGTTGATAGATGTCAGACGACCCAATTCACAATGTCATTTGCACACTCAATTTCAACTCAGGTGCACACATGGCATGATTTACGAGTACAAATTCACTTTCACCATTCACAAATGTAACTTTGCAAGTAATAATAAAAACTGTCTGTCATTACAGATCTGCTCCTGGGAGTGAAAGATGGCATGGAATGAGGTGGCAATTTGGAGAATACCCACAAACTCAATGGACAGAATTCATAAACTTTCACAAGACACACTCCCACACTCTGCACTGTAGAAGACTTTCTGCAGCTGAGTGATCCCTATCAAGGATGCAACAGAGAGGGAAAAGTTCTAAACAAAATGAGAATGTAGCGGAAGGAAAGCCTGTTAGGAGGGTAAATATTGTGACTGTGGAGAAAAGGCAAAAAACACTTTGAGTAAGTGCACAATTTCTAATCACATAGAAGTGCTCATGAAAAGCAGCAAATGTTGCAGCTTTATTAAGGTTATAATACTGTAATCCTTGTATAGACAGCAGTCACTAATTTCTTTATAATCAGTGGCTTGTGATGCCACAAGTCTCAATTATAAAGAAAAGACGTCAGAACACGACTAGTATGAGGTTATTACGGCCGAGTTCTGAAACACAATGCCTGCAGCAGCCGAGATAAAAGGCAGGGCAGGTCACAGTGCATAATTAAAGAAGTTGTTTAAATCAACGAAAATTGAACATTGCTTTTCTTTCTTGTGATCTATTTTAATAGATTACAATGGCAAGCAGAGAGAATACGTTTCTTTTTTGCACTCTTCAGATAGGGAATAGCTGGAATCTTTCTGCATGTTTCAACACATTCTGAGCAAATGAAGTTTTTTTTTTTTTGTTTTTAAACTGACTTGTATTGAACTGTTTCTAATATTAGTCTGCAACAAATATTTAACAGGTTCTTCATGTGTTTAATTTTGCACTAGAGGTTTTATTGTTACTCTTCATGTTTGCAAGCATGCTTGCTCTGTCATATCAAGGTTTTAAGTAGTATTATATGGGATAAAGTACCGCCTGACGTACATGATAATGATATTGTAAGTCACCTCCGAGAGCCATAACCTTACATAGGAACTCTGCCTTTAGCCTTGTTCCTCTATATAGTTATGTAACTCCAAAGTGACTTTCAATACTCATATAATGTACAACAGGGGGTACTTTATCCATTGTATTATATAATTTTAAGAGAATTTCCAAAAGTTTGTAAATTTACTGTAATGGTAGAGTGTATATTCACAATTTGAGTCACACCCATTGTTTACTAATAACATGCATGAACACAATGTAAGCTCTAGGGCTCATTGGTAACAGGGTCCATACCAGGAAACAAGCATTGGCTAAGCCAATAGGCCTGGCATTGGTTGTCGACCTTTTACCTTTGCGAATACTCAATTTCTTAGTGGGTGGATAGTGTCTGGGGAGCTGTTGATTCCTTTCCGAAGTAAAACAAGCATTGTCTAAAAGCAAATATATGTATTTGCTGTAAAAGCACATATTGCACCATTAGCACCGACGAGAACTATTTATTGTAAGTTAGTGCGCATTGTGCAAGAGCGGAATGCCATCAGTCAGGTAAACCAATGGCTGAATTGGACTGACCTATGCTCTACACGGTATGCTATGGGGGGGGGCAGACGCAAAATGTGAATGACAGTACAGCAGACCAATGGATGAAAACAGATTTCTGAAAGCCAGTGTTAGTAAGTATGCTATATAAAATTTCATAAAAAACTAAACATTTAGGCTAATGCCAGACTAAAAGGTAATTACATAAAAACTGTTTCATAACCTGTTGTCTGGACCATAAGAAACAATAAATAAATTGCTAGGGAACAGTGGCGTCACTAGGGGGTGCGGGGGGTGCGGACCGCACCGGGTGTCACCCCATCATGGGGTGACACCTATCTGGTTACACTGGCTAGTTTGCTCTGCTGCCAGTGCTGCTTTTTATTTATAGTGTAAGCAAACCGCAAGCAAGCGCACCTTGCACCTGCTTACAAATTAAAATATTATACTGCAGTCAGTCACGTCGCCACGCACGCACCTCCTATAGTGGTGATGATGTGATGTCATGATGATGCGATCGATGCGGATGCGCGGCGGCGGCTAACCCAGTTTGTGGGTCCCAGGGCCGTCAATCTTTAGGCAACCAATGACGGCCTTGGGACAGCCCCCGCGCGATGTGCTCCGTCCTCTGATGCGTCACGCGGACGCGCGCCAGCACCACGTCTATGGGAGGAGACGAGACGGCAGGGCAGGGGAGTGCATGCTGCGCTGCTAGAATAAAGAATGAACGTGTCACCCCGTCCCCACCTTTGATATCGCGAGCCGTGCGCCGTCGTCTCCCCTTCAAATTTGGGACTGACTTCAGTTCTTCTTGGGTCCGGAGGCCGAGGTGAGACAGACTTACTTGTTTGTCCACTAACTCAGAATGTGGTCATCACCTCTGAACTTTGAGCAGAGGTCACTGTGCCTGAAATGATCTTGAACTTTTGTTAAAGCAGCAATATGATCCTAAACGAGGCGATTTATAACAGATCTTAACCGATAAAAGAAGTTTATGATGTTACCCGGTTGAAAAAAAGTTTGTGTCTTCGTGTATCTTCCACCGATGCCGTACAAACAGCGCTTGAGTATCGAACAGCAACAGCACACACATGAACCCTTTTTATCGACTGAATAAATGCACTGACCTCGCCCAGGCAGGAGGATCTCCGTTTCAGATGGTGGCTATAAAAGCAGCTGCCTGCTGAGAATGTTTGTGCAGCTATTACCTAAGCCTGAACCTGATAGAGTAAATCCTATGCGGGCAAGCAGGCACAGATTTCTAATCCCAGCTGGTGTGAAAAGCGACATTTCAGGGTGAAACGGGGCCGGCAGCATCCCGGCCATTTACATGCAAGCTTTCAGCTATTTCAAACTTTGTTGAACTTTAGTTACATTCTGTGACACCATCTTGTCCTGTCCTTGTTGACTATACCCAGAGACCAAACAGTCAACACCGTAGACATATGTGACTTAATGCTCCTTCATTGAAAAGCAAATGATCTTACATTTTCTTTACTGTCTTTTTGTGTGTTTACGATCCACTTCCAAAGACTGAAAGTGGGGTGGGCATCAGAATGTATTAACAGAAACCCTCTTTACCATTCAGATTGAGGAACATTAAATTGTGTAATTAATCAAAAGAGGTCAAGCCAATAAATACCGCATGGTTTTGCCACTCCCGTCGTTGCTAAGCTGGAGCCTGGACCCTTTATCTCGAAGTGAATTTAGAGTACTTGCTGCAATCTTATTTGCAGAGTTCACGCATACCTGTAAAATGTGAGTCCATACTAGTATCGATGCCCGGATGGATGGCGCAAGTTGCCTCTTAGTTCCCATTCTGAATAGTTACCAAAATAAAGAGACGGGCGCTGGAAGCCGGAGTCACAAGAACAGGATTTATTACTCATGAGGAGAGCCTGTCATTTCGGACACGAAACAGTGTCTTTCGAGAGGTGCTCTAACAAGTGAGCTGAAACGTCGTCTTTTATACCTTACAAAACACTTAGCATTACAATCGCGACATTGTGAAACACGGAAAAGACATCCCCATGATCCTCGTGTCAATCCTACCCCACATATGTTCACAATAGGGACCCTTGACCTGCTGATAAGAGGGGAGGGTAATCACGCAGCTGAGTGTTCCGCCAATTTTTAGGATGTGTGCGCCTGATCATAGCCCAGGGGGTGGGGTGGCCAGGATCAATAGTGGGTCCTTTGAAGAGGAGTGATTCCATACAATAAGCAGTAAACAGTATCTCCTGGCTTAGGCGATGACCTCAGACATGTGTGGACAGTCAATCGCGGAGGGAGGGTTTACTAACAGAGGGGTTATTCACGAAAGGAAAGGAGGTGCTGGTCAGGCGCGGCCGTGACTCCCAAGGACCGGGTCTTGCAGAAGAAGAAGGTTTATGACTTGCCCGTGTGAGGAGAAGGGAGGGGGAGCCAGGGTGTGCACAAGGACAGAGTCGTACAGAGAGAGAGAGGTCTTATGACTTATGCGTGAGAGAGCGGGGGCAGTCAGGTGCAGCTGGGGAGGGCTATGTCAGCTAAGGCGAAGGATGCCTCTTCAAGAGGGAATGGGGGGTTTGCGTGGGTCAAGCAGGAGGGTTGCCTTTCAGGGCAGGGTCGCGCAGAGGGAGAGGGTTTCATGGTCTATGCATGTGAGAGGGGGGGGGGGGGGGGGGGGGGTTCAAATACGCGCAGAAAGGAAGCCGGTGATTCTAATGAGCGGGAAAAAGGCCAGGGTGCCTAGAATGGCTGTCATGTACATATGGGTACGGGCTTTTACTGGCGGAGTGATGCGGTCAATATTTTATGGTATTCATGGTGCTTACAGGGAGAGGAGTGGAAAAAGGGAAATGAACGCTGTTTATGTACATCAATTTCTCTAACTTTCCACAGTCGCCCCTTTTTACATTACAGAGTTCATTTTTGTAATTGATGGGCGTACAAATAAACAGGCGTGGTTGAAGAATTAGCATTTGTCAATACTAACATTTGGCATATAATCATGGACAGTTGATGTGATGGGCAGAATGCAGCACATAGGAAATTGCATTTGTCGAGTTCCTATCATTTCAAGAGCACTACATAGCATAAATGTTTCTGACTTAAAAATGTGACCAATGAACATCTTGACCAAGTAGTTGAGGGCGGAATTCAGTTCAGTACACAAGATCCCTTCGTCACAGTGTCTTTTTAGCAGTGAGCCATCACTGGTAGGCTCTAGTCCGTATCCTTCAGTTGGCGCTGTTGAGCACCGGCGGTGGAGCTATAGGTCCAGCTCGTATTCAACCTTTCGCGTTGCAAGGTGCGGTCTGTCCTCTGCTGTTAGACCACAGTCCTGTTCCCTAACCAGTCCTTTTAGTGGCGCCTTATGCTCGGCACCTATATTTCCGTGGCAACACCCTATTCCCACCTGAATGCCGTTCTTCCTTTTGGCGTGAAGTCACATGGAAAAGAGGGTGTGTGTTGTTCAAACAGTCGATAGGAGAGAGAGCGGAGTTGGGTCAGAGTTCCTGGGACACACAAAAGGGACCAAGGGAGCAAAGGATAACAAGCAGGCAGGCCCATCAATCGGGCCCAAAGAAGGGGGACGGAGACTCCAGGCACACGTGGGTTAGCAGACGGAGGGCTTCAGGGCAGCCCGTCATTTTTCATTTTCCACGTTTGAAATTGCTGTCTCGTCCCGTATCTTGTTGCTCTGCAGCTCCACCTTTGGTCGAGGTCGCATGTATCTCAAGATCTGCAGCCAGGCACGTCCGACCCTTCTCCTTCGGTGATCGCAAATCTTTGAATAGGTACAAAACAAGCTTTTAGAGAACTGACAGAAGAAGTCATTTAGGCAGGTGAATTCCTCCCTCAATCCTACGCACTTGGGAGATACGCTCATCGGTCACAGTCAGAGGTCTATTACCAAGCAGTGCATATGTCAACATTCCTACTGTGTTCATGCCAAGTGTATTCATCGTCTATTCATGACATAAATGTATAAAAAATAATATTCCCATTGTTAGACCTGTCTGCTTCTGGGGATACTCTAACCATTATTATTTATTTTTGTCCCCCTTAGCCTCCCAGAGTTTCTATTTTTATTTTTACATATGTCCATCAGGATTTTTCAATGCTGTCAGGGGGCTAGGTGTTCCTTGGCGATGACGCCATTTTTCCCTCATAACCTGTGAGGCCTAGTCAGGCCCCTTGAAAATCTAGGGATCTCCAGAAACCTAAAATGGTGTCCACCAACTGCCATAACGGACACTACTGGAGGACAGGCCCATAGGCTAACATTAGGGAACTTTCTAGAATCAACTAGAGACTTCTGCAGGTCTCAGGCCACCCTATATAAGGCCAGTGACCAGCAGCCATTTTGTGCTGACCCAAGAGTGGAGGAGTGAGGCAGTGGTGAGAGGAGGTGGACGCACTGAGAGCAGCTAGTTTGTCTTGGAGGCAGACAGTCACTTCAGAGGGACGTTCCCCCTTCAGCCTCTGACCAATCCCTCCCCATACATCAATTGCTGAGAAGAACAGCTACCTGAGTGTGAAGGGAGACCCTTCTTAACCTGCACCCCAGTGAAAGCTGACAGGACACTCTTACTGAAGATCATTCTCACTTCCCCTGTCCAGCGCTGCACTTACCAGCGTGAAGGAACAGCTGTGAACCCCTTGACGTGCCCTGGTGAGGTCAGGGGACTGTGGAGCCTGGTATGTCCTGAGGAGCGAGGGCGCTGCGTGGGCACATCCTTCCTGTGAGGCCGGTGAGGGAAGTGACTGGGGAAGAGCAGCGGCGCTGCTCCGATCGGCTGTGGGACCCCGGGGGCACCGGCCGCGTTAATTAAAGAAGAAAGCGCTTCCGCGCATGTCCCCCGCGAGATCACTACTGAGGAGGCAGGAGGGGCCTAGATTCGGGCAGGCCCAGAAGAGCAGCGACTCCGAGGTGAGCAGCGTCCTTCCTGGGAGCGGCCGCTAGAGGAGGCGGGAGCGGAGGCGGAGCCGTCGAGGAGCATCGCGCATGCCCAGGAGTTCAGCGCGACCATCGGGTTGTCTGAGGAGGCGCCGGAAGGATTTCCTGAGCGCCGCGTCGGCTGCATCAATCCCCCACGCTCGAGTGCTAACTGGAGGAGCCAGCGCGAACGAGAGAAAGAAGGCCAAGGTGTGTTGCTCCGTTTTGCCTTCCCCGCTCGAGTGTCACAGAGAGGAGCGGACACGAGCAGGGAAGGGAGAGTTGGGATCCCAACCGATCCACCGCCCAGCCCCCCAGCAAAGCGCCGGTTCGGCGGAGCCAAGGGAGAGAGAGGCAGAGAAGCCGGCAGGCGCCCTAAGGCAGCAGTGACGCGTGGGGACTGGGACAACATCGTCCCCACGCTAAAGTAAGGAGCAGGGAAGAGGGGCCACTGGAGATTCTGAGAACTGGGGACCGCTTAATGCTAGTGGAAACTCTTAGTTGTGGAGAGGAGAAATAAGAGTTCATTATAGAAACCAGGGTTGATTAAAGCTGAGAGCTAGCTTGGTATCCCAGGGTAATTACAGAATTGGATACAGAGTAGTGATGCTATGGTTTATTGAAAATTAATACTGAAGCAGGCTAATATCTCTAAAAAGGGCACACTGAAACTGTAATGGAATGTACATGCCAGGTCTGTGATGTAAATGTGTAACCTGTATAGAGAATAGTACTGACTGTGAAGTCTTATTGGAAAAGTAATTTTGTGAGGGTGATAACAGTTTCTTACAAAGGAAATGTACCCATGAATTAGTGTTCCTAGTGTGGGAAAATACTGAAATTGATGTAACACAGGTACATTAGTGCTCAACTAATTGTAAACTCATTTTGCATGAAAAGAGTCATATTATTTTTATAAAAGGTAACGGTATTTTTCCAAACATTGGTGTTGTGTCTTTTATTTTAGTGGTTCATCACTGAGTTACTGTGAGTGAGACTTGTAAGCACTTAACCAACGCCTTGAGTTTAGCTGTAGCCACTACTGTGCCAAGCTACCTTATGTAGACTTGGATATACTAGGTCCAACATAATTGGTGTTTCAGCGGTGGGATCACGGATTTGTGCTTACACTCACTTATTAGTAACGCAGTGCCAACCACGAGACCTCACCTGGAGTTTTCTCCCTGCGGCCCTCCTAATCTAAATTTTGCTTTTTCTAAATTAACTACTGGTGGTGGGTGGAGGTTGACCCCAGGTCACTTTGGGGATTTCTCCTGTGTAGAAGTTTATACTCCAAATAGAAATGGAGATAAATATGGAAGAGCTGGAAAATTGTACCGTGACCCAATTGAAGGAATGGTGTCAGCAGCAGGGGGTGTTTTTTAAGAAAGGCGCCAGGAAAGTTGAGCTGCTGACCAGTATCCGGGCATGGGTGGAGGCTCATTCCGGGGAGGAGGTAGATCCTGAGGGGAGTGACAAGGACACTGTCCTGGAGACCGCAACACTGTACCAGGCGGGAGGGGGGAACCTTTTAACAGGCCCTAGGACACCTTCCAGAGTGGGCAGTAGTGTCTCAGAGAGGGGTTTGACCAACGCCGAGTTAGAGGATAGGAGGGAGGAGAGGAAGATGAAAATAGAACTAGCCAGGATGGACATGGAAAGGGAGGAAAAGAGGTTGGCGCATGAGCGGACCATCAAAGAGATGGATTTACAAGCCCTAAACCTACGAACCCCCAAATCAGAGAATGGTGGCAGCGATATCCAGACCAACATCAGGGAACCCAGACCTTACCTACCAAAAGGTATTATGGCATGCTATGTACCCAGTGATGACATTGCCAAATGGCTAGCCGCCTACGAGGTCTCACTGAGGGCCCATGGGATCTTGGAAGTCCACTGGGGGCGTGGGTTATATAAATACATGCCCCCCACTGGCAGGGATACGTTGTTGGCCCTAGATCAGAGTGAACAGACCTACTACCCGGCGATGAAGTCAGCGCTGCTCAGAAAGTTTGGGTTGACCCCTGAGAAGTATAGGCAAAAGTTCCGGGGCAGCCACAAGCTAGGCACGCAGAACTGGGTAGACTTTTTGGATTACTCCAGGAAGGCCCTGGAGGGTTGGGTGAGAGGCAGCGAGGTAGGGGACTATGAGGGACTATATGACCTCATACTCAAGGAACACCTACTCGAGAAATGTCTTCCCGAACTACGACAGCATCTGGTGGACAGCAAGCTGACCAGCCCCAGGAAGCTTGCTGAGGAGGCGGACATCTGGGTTAGTACCCGGGTGTCGACTAAGGGGACTGGAGGGGATTCCCAGAAGCATGGACAGGGCGCCCCCCAGAAGAAAGAGGGAGGGGAAACTAAGAGGGAGTTCTCAAAAGGGCCACAAAATACTTCGCAAGGAAGGGGCAGAGGATTCATCCCTAAGATTAACCCCCCTCGCAACCCTACCCCTGGCCAAAGCCAGTAGCCAAGGGTTGTTCATTGTTTTGAGTGTGGTGGTGTGGGACACTATAAAGGAGATGTGAGATGCCCAAAAAGACCACCCCCTCCCACTGGAGGAAAAGCCCCGGGAATCACTAGTGTAGTGCTCGGGGAGGAGATGCCTTTGGTTAACGGAGGGGAGCGGGCGGGTGTCACTTTAGTGTCCCTGGGAGATAAGGAGATGGTTCCAAAGACCGAACTGCCCTCTAATACTACTAAGTATGAGCAGTGGGTCACCATCAATGGCCGTAGAGGGGAGGCTCTGAGAGATACAGGAGCCAGCATGACTATGGTAAGGAGTCAGCTGGTGTCTCCAGAGCAGGTCATCCCAGATGTACTCCATCCCGCCGTAATGGCTGACGGCAGATTGGGCCACTACCCTGTGGCTGAGGTTCCCTTTGAGTGGGGAGGGGTTGCAGGTCCACTTCGAGTTGCCGTAAGCCCTGCCGTGCCTGTTGACTGCCTGTTAGGGAATGATATGGAGCACAATGCTTGGAGGAGGGTGGAGTACCAGACTCACTCTGAGATGCTGGGACCCCCTGACTGGACTTGTGTCAGCACAAGGTCCGCGACTGCCCGAAGGGGGAGTTCACTTACGCTGGAGCCTGGAACAATGGCCCAGCCGGCTGCCAGAGAGGAGAAGGACAGGAGGCCGGAGGACCCTGCCTCGACATCTCCACCTCGTGAGACAGATGGGCCACCTGCGGAGGTGGATCTGGAGTCCACAGGGGAGAATGTTGCTTCCCTGGAAAACCTACCCATCCCTACTGAATGGCATGTGGAGGGAGGTCCTTCCAGGGAAGAGTTCTGCGAAGCTCAGAAAGAGTGTCCTACTCTCGAGGGGCTGCGGCAACAGGCCAAAGCCCAGGCAGCAGGAAACATTGTAGGGAGCTACCGGATCTACTGGGAGGATGGACTCCTCTACAGTGAGCCCAAGGCACCTGGCCATGGTTCATCCAGGGCCTTGGTAGTCCCTCAATGCTTTAGAGCCTTTCTACTGGAACTGGCTCATGAGATACCATTGGCAGGACACCTAGGACAGGACAAGACCTTTGCCCGGCTTGTCCCCCACTTCTACTGGCCTCGAATGAAAGTGGCGTCTGATACATATTGTCGGACGTGTGTGTCTTGCCAAGCCAGTGGGAAAACAGGGGTGAAGCTAAAAGCTCCCCTGGAACCACTACCTGTCGTTAGCACCCCTTTTGAGAGGGTGGGCATCGACATTGTAGGGCCGTTGGATCCACCCACTTCAGCTGGTCACCGGTTCATACTGGTTTTGGTGGATCATGCCACACGGTACCCAGAGGCAATACCTCTGAGGACCATCACTGCACCTGCAGTGGCAAGGGCCCTGATGGGGATCTTCACCCGAGTGGGTTTCCCCAAGGAGGTTGTGTTCGACAGGGGGACTAACTTCCTTTCAGCGTACATGCGGGCTATGTGGAAGGAGTGCGGTGTTACCTATCGGTTTACCACTCCTTATCACCCACAAACCAATGGTCTTGTGGAAAGGTTTAACAAACCCTTGAAAGGTATGATACCGAGTCTACCTGAGAGCCTGCAGAGGAAATGGGACGTCCTCCTACCCTGTCTCTTGTTTTCCTACAGGGAAGTGCCACAGAAGGGAGTGGGCTTCAGCCCCTTCGAACTTTTGTACGGGCACCCTGTACGGGGACCTCTCAGCCTGGTGAAAGACGGATGGGAACGGACTCCCAGGAAGCTTCCCCAGGACGCGGTGAGCTACATGCTGGCCTTCCGGAGCCAAATGGCTAAGTTGTGGAAGCAAGCTTCAGACAACTTGGAGGCCAGCCAAGCAGTTATGAAAGAGTGGTATGACCACAACACTCACCCAGTGGAACTGGAGCCTGGACAGAAAGTGTGGGTGATGGAACCTGGAGAGCTAAACGCCCTCCAGGACCGTTGGACAGGCCCCTTTGAGGTTTTGGAGAAAAAGGGGAAGTCCACCTATTTGGTGGATCTTAAGACCCCGAGGCAGCCCCACAGGGTGCTGCATGCCAATCGCCTCAAGCCACATCATGAGAGGCCCGAGGTTGTCTTAATGATGGTAACCGATGGAGCAGAGGAAGAAGAAAGTGAACCTCTCCCTGATCTTCTCTCGTCCCAAGAAAAGGATGGGTCGGTGGAGGGAGTAATTCTCTCGCCATCCCTGACTCCTGAACAGCAGAGTGATTGCCGCCAGATCCTGGAGCAATTTTCTTCTCTGTTCTCCCTTGTCCCAGGTAGGACCCACCTGTGTACCCATGACGTGGACACAGGAGACAGCCCACCTGTGAAGTCTAAAATCTACCGGCTGTCGGACAAGGTGAAGGCCAGCATCAAAAGTGAAGTCGCCAAGATGCTGGAGCTAGGAGTGATTGAACCTTCTGGTAGCCCTTGGTCTAGCCCGGTGGTTTTGGTACCAAAAGCTGCCCCACCAGGCACCACACCTGAATTGAGATTCTGTGTGGACTACCGAGGCTTGAATTCAGTAACCAAAACTGATGCACATCCCATCCCACGGGCGGATGAGCTTATTGACCGGCTGGGAGCTGCTCAATACTTAAGTACCTTTGACCTAACTTCAGGGTACTGGCAGATTTCCCTTACCGAGGAGGCGAAGGAAAGGTCAGCCTTCTCTACACCTCAGGGACACTACCAATTTCGTGTGATGCCCTTTGGGCTCAAGAATGCCCCTGCCACTTTTCAGCGGCTGGTGAACAGGGTCCTTTCTGGAATGGAAGCTTTTTCTGCTGCATACCTGGACGACATTGCTGTCTTCAGTAGCAGCTGGGAGGACCATTTGCAGCACCTGCAAGCTGTTCTTCATGCCCTGCAACAGGCTGGCTTGACAATCAAGGCCAGCAAGTGTCAGATCGGACAGGGGTCGGTGGTGTACCTAGGTCACTTGGTGGGCAGAGGGACGGTGCAGCCCCTCCAGGCAAAGATTGAGGCTATCATCGCCTGGGAGCCCCCCAAGACTCAAACAGAGGTCCGAGCCTTCCTGGGCCTCACTGGATACTACCGTCGCTTCGTGAAGGGGTATGGCACTATTGTGGCACCCCTCACTGAACTTACTTCCAAGAAGCAACCCCGACTGGTAGTCTGGACGGAGGCTTGCCAGCGAGCCTTCATGACCTTGAAACAAGCATTGTGTTCCGCTCCCATTCTCAAGGCCCCTGATTTTGCTAGAGAATTCATTGTCCAAACAGATGCGTCAGAACATGGCATTGGGGCAGTGTTATCGCAGCTAAATGATGAGGGCTTGGATCAACCCGTGGTCTTCCTGTCTAGGAGACTACTCCCCAGGGAAAGGAGGTGGAGTACAATTGAGAGAGAAGCCTTTGCGGTGGTTTGGGCTCTGAAGAAGCTGCGGCCATACTTGTTTGGCTCGCACTTCCTAGTTCAGACTGACCACCGCCCCCTTCGTTGGCTGATGCAAATGAAGGGGGAGAATCCCAAGTTGCTGAGGTGGTCCATCTCCCTACAGGGAATGGACTTTAGGGTGGAACACCGACCTGGGACGGACCATGCCAATGCAGACGGTCTATCCAGGTATTTCCGCCTTAGTGATGAGGACTCCCAAGGGGTTGGGTAGTTCTCCCCACTTTCAGCTGGGGGAGACGCGTGTTAGACCTGTCTGCTTCTGGGGATACTCTAACCATTATTATTTATTTTTGTCCCCCTTAGCCTCCCAGAGTTTCTATTTTTATTTTTACATATGTCCATCAGGATTTTTCAATGCTGTCAGGGGGCTAGGTGTTCCTTGGCGATGACGCCATTTTTCCCTCATAACCTGTGAGGCCTAGTCAGGCCCCTTGAAAATCTAGGGATCTCCAGAAACCTAAAATGGTGTCCACCAACTGCCATAACGGACACTACTGGAGGACAGGCCCATAGGCTAACATTAGGGAACTTTCTAGAATCAACTAGAGACTTCTGCAGGTCTCAGGCCACCCTATATAAGGCCAGTGACCAGCAGCCATTTTGTGCTGACCCAAGAGTGGAGGAGTGAGGCAGTGGTGAGAGGAGGTGGACGCACTGAGAGCAGCTAGTTTGTCTTGGAGGCAGACAGTCACTTCAGAGGGACGTTCCCCCTTCAGCCTCTGACCAATCCCTCCCCATACATCAATTGCTGAGAAGAACAGCTACCTGAGTGTGAAGGGAGACCCTTCTTAACCTGCACCCCAGTGAAAGCTGACAGGACACTCTTACTGAAGATCATTCTCACTTCCCCTGTCCAGCGCTGCACTTACCAGCGTGAAGGAACAGCTGTGAACCCCTTGACGTGCCCTGGTGAGGTCGGGGGACTGTGGAGCCTGGTATGTCCTGAGGAGCGAGGGCGCTGCGTGGGCACATCCTTCCTGTGAGGCCGGTGAGGGAAGTTACTGGGGAAGAGCAGCGGCGCTGCTCCGATCGGCTGTGGGACCCCGGGGGCACCGGCCGCGTTAATTAAAGAAGAAAGCGCTTCCGCGCATGTCCCCCGCGAGATCACTACTGAGGAGGCAGGAGGGGCCTAGGTTCGGGCAGGCCCAGAAGAGCAGCGACTCCGAGGTGAGCAGCGTCCTTCCTGGGAGCGGCCGCTAGAGGAGGCGGGAGCGGAGGCGGAGCCGTCGAGGAGCATCGCGCATGCCCAGGAGTTCAGCGCGACCATCGGGTTGTCTGAGGAGGCACCAGAAGGATTTCCTGAGCGCCGCGTCGGCTGCATCAATCCCCCACGCTCGAGTGCTAACTGGAGGAGCCAGCGCGAACGAGAGAAAGAAGGCCAAGGTGTGTTGCTCCGTTTTGCCTTCCCCGCTCGAGTGTCACAGAGAGGAGCGGACACGAGCAGGGAAGGGAGAGTTGGGATCCCAACCGATCCACCGCCCAGCCCCCCAGCAAAGCGCCGGTTCGGCGGAGCCAAGGGAGAGAGAGGCAGAGAAGCCGGCAGGCGCCCTAAGGCAGCAGTGACGCGTGGGGACTGGGACAACATCGTCCCCACGCTAAAGTAAGGAGCAGGGAAGAGGGGCCACTGGAGATTCTGAGAACTGGGGACCGCTTAATGCTAGTGGAAACTCTTAGTTGTGGAGAGGAGAAATAAGAGTTCATTATAGAAACCAGGGTTGATTAAAGCTGAGAGCTAGCTTGGTATCCCAGGGTAATTACAGAATTGGATACAGAGTAGTGATGCTATGGTTTATTGAAAATTAATACTGAAGCAGGCTAATATCTCTAAAAAGGGCACACTGAAACTGTAATGGAATGTACATGCCAGGTCTGTGATGTAAATGTGTAACCTGTATAGAGAATAGTACTGACTGTGAAGTCTTATTGGAAAAGTAATTTTGTGAGGGTGATAACAGTTTCTTACAAAGGAAATGTACCCATGAATTAGTGTTCCTAGTGTGGGAAAATACTGAAATTGATGTAACGGTATTTTTCCAAACATTGGTGTTGTGTCTTTTATTTTAGTGGTTCATCACTGAGTTACTGTGAGTGAGACTTGTAAGCACTTAACCAACGCCTTGAGTTTAGCTGTAGCCACTACTGTGCCAAGCTACCTTATGTAGACTTGGATATACTAGGTCCAACATAATTGGTGTTTCAGCGGTGGGATCACGGATTTGTGCTTACACTCACTTATTAGTAACGCAGTGCCAACCACGAGACCTCACCTGGAGTTTTCTCCCTGCGGCCCTCCTAATCTAAATTTTGCTTTTTCTAAATTAACTACTGGTGGTGGGTGGAGGTTGACCCCAGGTCACTTTGGGGATTTCTCCTGTGTAGAAGTTTATACTCCAAATAGAAATGGAGATAAATGTGGAAGAGCTGGAAAATTGTACCGTGACCCAATTGAAGGAATGGTGTCAGCAGCAGGGGGTGTTTTTTAAGAAAGGCACCAGGAAAGTTGAGCTGCTGACCAGTATCCGGGCATGGGTGGAGGCTCATTCCGGGGAGGAGGTAGATCCTGAGGGGAGTGACAAGGACACTGTCCTGGAGACCGCAACACTGTACCAGGCGGGAGGGGGGAACCTTTTAACAGGCCCTAGGACACCTTCCAGAGTGGGCAGTAGTGTCTCAGAGAGGGGTTTGACCAACGCCGAGTTAGAGGATAGGAGGGAGGAGAGGAAGATGAAAATAGAACTAGCCAGGATGGACATGGAAAGGGAGGAAAAGAGGTTGGCGCATGAGCGGACCATCAAAGAGATGGATTTACAAGCCCTAAACCTACGAACCCCCAAATCAGAGAATGGTGGCAGCGATTTCCAGACCAACATCAGGGAACCCAGACCTTACCTACCAAAAGATATTATGGCATGCTATGTACCCAGTGATGACATTGCCAAATGGCTAGCCGCCTACGAGGTCTCACTGAGGGCCCATGGGATCTTGGAAGTCCACTGGGGGGGTGGGTTATATAAATACATGCCCCCCACTGGCAGGGATACGTTGTTGGCCCTAGATCAGAGTGAACAGACCTACTACCCGGCGATGAAGTCAGCGCTGCTCAGAAAGTTTGGGTTGACCCCTGAGAAGTATAGGCAAAAGTTCCGGGGCAGCCACAAGCTAGGCACGCAGAACTGGGTAGACTTTTTGGATTACTCCAGGAAGGCCCTGGAGGGTTGGGTGAGAGGCAGCGAGGTAGGGGACTATGAGGGACTATATGACCTCATACTCAAGGAACACCTACTCGAGAAATGTCTTCCCGAACTACGACAGCATCTGGTGGACAGCAAGCTGACCAGCCCCAGGAAGCTTGCTGAGGAGGCGGACATCTGGGTTAGTACCCGGGTGTCGACTAAGGGGACTGGAGGGGATTCCCAGAAGCATGGACAGGGCGCCCCCCAGAAGAAAGAGGGAGGGGAAACTAAGAGGGAGTTCTCAAAAGGGCCACAAAATACTTCGCAAGGAAGGGGCAGAGGATTCATCCCTAAGATTAACCCCCCTCGCAACCCTACCCCTGGCCAAAGCCAGTAGCCAAGGGTTGTTCATTGTTTTGAGTGTGGTGGTGTGGGACACTATAAAGGAGATGTGAGATGCCCAAAAAGACCACCCCCTCCCACTGGAGGAAAAGCCCCGGGAATCACTAGTGTAGTGCTCGGGGAGGAGATGCCTTTGGTTAACGGAGGGGAGCGGGCGGGTGTCACTTTAGTGTCCCTGGGAGATAAGGAGATGGTTCCAAAGACCCAACTGCCCTCTAATACTACTAAGTATGAGCAGTGGGTCACCATCAATGGCCGTAGAGGGGAGGCTCTGAGAGATACAGGAGCCAGCATGACTATGGTAAGGAGTCAGCTGGTGTCTCCAGAGCAGGTCATCCCAGATGTACTCCATCCCGCCGTAATGGCTGACGGCAGATTGGGCCACTACCCTGTGGCTGAGGTTCCCTTTGAGTGGGGAGGGGTTGCAGGTCCACTCAAGTTGCCGTAAGCCCTGCCGTGCCTGTTGACTGACTGTTAGGGAATGATATGGAGCACAATGCTTGGAGGAGGGTGGAGTACCAGACTCACTCTGAGATGCTGGGACCCCCTGACTGGACTTGTGTCAGCACAAGGTCCGCGACTGCCCGAAGGGGGAGTTCACTTACGCTGGAGCCTGGAACAATGGCCCAGCCGGCTGCCAGAGAGGAGAAGGACAGGAGGCCGGAGGACCCTGCCTCGACATCTCCACCTCGTGAGACAGATGGGCCACCTGCGGAGGTGGATCTGGAGTCCACAGGGGAGAATGTTGCTTCCCTGGAAAACCTACCCATCCCTACTGAATGGCATGTGGAGGGAGGTCCTTCCAGGGAAGAGTTCTGCGAAGCTCAGAAAGAGTGTCCTACTCTCGAGGGGCTGCGGCAACAGGCCAAAGCCCAGGCAGCAGGAAACATTGTAGGGAGCTACCGGATCTACTGGGAGGATGGACTCCTCTACAGTGAGCCCAAGGCACCTGGCCATGGTTCATCCAGGGCCTTGGTAGTCCCTCAATGCTTTAGAGCCTTTCTACTGGAACTGGCTCATGAGATACCATTGGCAGGACACCTAGGACAGGACAAGACCTTTGCCCGGCTTGTCCCCCACTTCTACTGGCCTCGAATGAAAGTGGCGTCTGATACATATTGTCGGACGTGTGTGTCTTGCCAAGCCAGTGGGAAAACAGGGGTGAAGCTAAAAGCTCCCCTGGAACCACTACCTGTCGTTAGCACCCCCTTTGAGAGGGTGGGCATCGACATTGTAGGGCCGTTGGATCCACCCACTTCAGCTGGTCACCGGTTCATACTGGTTTTGGTGGATCATGCCACACGGTACCCAGAGGCAATACCTCTGAGAACCATCACTGCACCTGCAGTGGCAAGGGCCCTGATGGGGATCTTCACCCGAGTGGGTTTCCCCAAGGAGGTTGTGTCCGACAGGGGGACTAACTTCCTTTCAGCGTACATGCGGGCTATGTGGAAGGAGTGCGGTGTTACCTATCGGTTTACCACTCCTTATCACCCACAAACCAATGGTCTTGTGGAAAGGTTTTACAAAACCTTGAAAGGTATGATACAGAGTCTACCTGAGAGCCTGCGGAGGAAATGGGACGTCCTCCTACCCTGTCTCTTGTTTTCCTACAGGGAAGTGCCACAGAAGGAAGTGGGCTTCAGCCCCTTCGAACTTTTGTACGGGCACCCTGTACGGGGACCTCTCAGCCTGGTGAAAGACGGATGGGAACGGACTCCCAGGAAGCTTCCCCAGGACGCGGTGAGCTACATGCTGGCCTTCCGGAGCCAAATGGCTAAGTTGTGGAAGCAAGCTTCAGACAACTTGGAGGCCAGCCAAGCAGTTATGAAAGAGTGGTATGACCACAACGCTCACCCAGTGGAACTGGAGCCTGGACAGAAAGTGTGGGTGATGGAACCTGGAGAGCTAAACGCCCTCCAGGACCGTTGGACAGGCCCCTTTGAGGTTTTGGAGGAAAAGGGGAAGTCCACCTATTTGGTGGATCTTAAGACCCCGAGGCAGCCCCACAGGGTGCTGCATGCCAATCGCCTCAAGCCACATCATGAGAGGCCCGAGGTTGTCTTAATGATGGTAACCGATGGAGCAGAGGAAGAAGAAAGTGAACCTCTCCCTGATCTTCTCTCGTCCCAAGAAAAGGATGGGTCGGTGGAGGGAGTAATTCTCTCGCCATCCCTGACTCCTGAACAGCAGAGTGATTGCCGCCAGATCCTGGAGCAATTTTCTTCTCTGTTCTCCCTTGTCCCAGGTAGGACCCACCTGTGTACCCATGACGTGGACACAGGAGACAGCCCACCTGTGAAGTCTAAAATCTACCGGCTGTCGGACAAGGTGAAGGCCAGCATCAAAAGTGAAGTCGCCAAGATGCTGGAGCTAGGAGTGATTGAACCTTCTGGTAGCCCTTGGTCTAGCCCGGTGGTTTTGGTACCAAAAGCTGCCCCACCAGGCACCACACCTGAATTGAGATTCTGTGTGGACTACCGAGGCTTGAATTCAGTAACCAAAACTGATGCACATCCCATCCCACGGGCGGATGAGCTTATTGACCGGCTGGGAGCTGCTCAATACTTAAGTACCTTTGACCTAACTTCAGGGTACTGGCAGATTTCCCTTACCGAGGAGGCGAAGGAAAGGTCAGCCTTCTCTACACCTCAGGGACACTACCAATTTCGTGTGATGCCCTTTGGGCTCAAGAATGCCCCTGCCACTTTTCAGCGGCTGGTGAACAGGGTCCTTTCTGGAATGGAAGCTTTTTCTGCTGCATACCTGGACGACATTGCTGTCTTCAGTAGCAGCTGGGAGGACCATTTGCAGCACCTGCAAGCTGTTCTTCATGCCCTGCAACAGGCTGGCTTGACAATCAAGGCCAGCAAGTGTCAGATCGGACAGGGGTCGGTGGTGTACCTAGGTCACTTGGTGGGCAGAGGGACGGTGCAGCCCCTCCAGGCAAAGATTGAGGCTATCATCGCCTGGGAGCCCCCCAAGACTCAAACAGAGGTCCGAGCCTTCCTGGGCCTCACTGGATACTACCGTCGCTTCGTGAAGGGGTATGGCACTATTGTGGCACCCCTCACTGAACTTACTTCCAAGAAGCAACCCCGACGGGTAGTCTGGACGGAGGCTTGCCAGCGAGCCTTCATGACCTTGAAACAAGCATTGTGTTCCGCTCCCATTCTCAAGGCCCCTGATTTTGCTAGAGAGTTCATTGTCCAAACAGATGCGTCAGAACATGGCATTGGGGCAGTGTTATCGCAGCTAAATGATGAGGGCTTGGATCAACCCGTGGTCTTCCTGTCTAGGAGACTACTCCCCAGGGAAAGGAGGTGGAGTACAATTGAGAGAGAAGTGTAGGAGAGTAGGGTCTGCTATCCTATGGTCATCCCAATTTTTGCTTTTTGCTTCACTGGTTTTCGACTTACTGAGGCTGTGGGCCTGCTAATCAGACCCCCAGCCTGCTGTTCTCTCTCTAAATTTATAATACATGTGCTATAGGTACATACCACAATTGGAAATGGACTCCTTGTCAGCCCCTGTACCATGCACTATAGGTGCTCAGGGCATAGGTGCCACCAAGGCCTACCAGGGGCTGAAGCATAGCTTTTGCCACCCCTGGCTGGTTCTTAAATTGACACAACTGGCTGATCACTCAGCTGGGGCAAGTGGGTGTAAACACCCCTTGCTTAGATATAGTATACCTATATCTAAACCTATATCTGGACACATATATAATCTGTGAGCCACTCCTATGGAAGGCCTCATCAATCCTGGAGGCAGAGTGCGTGGTTTTATGTGAGATGGAGCTCTGGCATGAGCTGAGCCTGTCTGCAGCTGTCGGGAACAACTCCCTAAGCTGATCCGGGATAATGCCATACCATATACTCTTAAGCGCCTTATAATCCTCGCGGTTATATAGCAACTTTGGTTTGGCTTTATCAAAACATGTCGTGTAAGGTGTCATACGAATTGGAATACTACCCCCTCGCCAGTTCTGGCGACGGGGGTAGCATTCCACCCTTCTAGAGGGAGAAGACATGTTACTTTACTGAAACGCGGTTGATTTAAAATGAGCCTCAGATCCACAAAATGGATGCCCCTGCCACAGACACGGGTCTGGCCTCCTGCTGCTGACCGAAAGTCAGCATATGGTGGCCTGGACAAAGGGTTTCCTGTCGCAGGGCGGTGTCAAACCACCCCAGACAGGAGATAGTGGATTGTAGTAGGGAGGTTTCAAAGAAACCAGACACTGCCTGGGGAGCACAAGGCTGCCCCTTGCATAATCCGGCCAAACCGGTTCTGGGGCCTTCCAGCCCCCGTCCCAGCGCGGCCTGGATCAAAGGAAAGGGGTGTAACCACCCCCTTCCTGGGTCCCACCCATAGGAGGGGACCTAGCAGGATGTCCAGCCCCCCAGATTCGAATAAGAGGGGGAGCAGTGCCAATGCAACTTAGATCATCCTGAAGAAACATAAGAAACGAATTCTGGACCCTTCGACTTTCTACACAACGTTAGAAGACTGAAGAATCTCCCTTGTGGTCAAGGAGTGACCACCCTGTGCAAACAGGTACCATCCAGCCCTCGACCCTTGCTTTGTTGCAGTCCCCGCCGGGACTCGAGCGACAGAGATCGACGAGATCAAGCTGCCTGCCTTCTCCCTGCCCGATCCACAGTCCCTGCAGAGCTGAGACCAGTGGAGGCGACCGGAAGCGTGGGGCACGCCATCTTGAAAAGGCCACAAAACGCTGACCGTGCAGCCCACGAGTGATCCCCGAAGCTGTACACCGGGGTTTGAGAAGCCCCAGCCCCGAGCTCCACTTGCACCAAAGCTCACCCCTCCACACTCGACGAGTGCTGCGTGGGGCCCTTCTGCTTGTGTTGGCTCGACGCGTTGGCCCGGTCACTTGCCAGCTGGCTTGTGGCCCCTGTGCCGACGAAAACTGAAATACGACTTGCTTTTCTGGTTGCTCCAGATCTGCACCAGCTCCTGTGAAAAGGAGCCCCCACTCTGACCCTCCTGGTTCGAGTGATAAGCAATCTCCCGGTTCCGCGTGGATTGCTTTTGCCAAGTGCTTTTGCTGCAATCTTGAAGCCGACGGTGCTGACGGCGAGAGCCTACGTGGGACAGATCGTGACCTGCTCCTGGACGTCGCAGATGCCCCAGAGCCCACGTGACAGCGGAGAGAAGCCTATCGACAACCACCTGATTGCGCCCGACATTGCCTGGTTCTGTCCCCTCTGCTTTCAGGTACTTTTCTACTTCGATCCACCCTTGGATCGCACCGGACACTTCTGCTTCACAGTGCCTGCAGCTGCAACAGCTCCAAGCACCAAGAGCCTGCGTGTCAGAACCCGACGCCACTTCGACCCTGTGCACCCACGGCCTGTGGGTGAGGTAACATTGCAACGCCGGTGTTCTTACACTGGTACACACCTCTAGGGTCTGTGTCTAAAGTTTTGTTCCTCTAGGTTCAGCGGAAGTATCTTTTAATTCACTTTATCTAACTTTTACGCACCATTGACATTGCATTGGTGCGCGCCGCACTTTCCGTGCTGCACCCGTCTCCTGTGGGCTACTCCCGACTTCAGCATTGCTAGTCCTGACTGCTCCCAGCGAATCTCTAGGCCCTAGGCCTAACAACTGTTCGATAAGTGTCACTTATACCACTTTTTTAGTATATGGTTTGAGTGGCCACCTGCCCTCATCCATAATTGTGCAACTTTATATGTTTTACTGTGCTTTTGATTTAACGCTTGTGCCCCTTTCCTCATAAAGAGTACTGGGGAGTAATTTATAAATAAATACATATATTTTTACAATATATACTTGTGTGGTGTCCTTTCATTTGATTACAGGATTGTATGTGGTAAAACAGCTCGCTTAACACGACCTCTTAAGTTAAGCCTTTAAGGCTGCTTAGTCCATGCTACCACTAGGATAGCTTGTCTAACAAGGTTGACTTACAACCTGACATCTTTGGGGTTTGCTTGGACTGATAACCAGTGGTTCCAGAATTGGAAACACTACCTATCAGGCCAACTTCTCACATTGGTGTGCAGCGGTGCGGATTTGAGCTTGCTGTTTGTTTTACCATTACAATCTTTACATCAAATTGAAAGATCACATCAAGTACCTCTAGGTACATATAAATCAAAAGCTTAGCATATTAAGTTCTACTGAACTTAGTAGTTGTAGATTAAAGGGATTAGCACACCCTGACTACAACTCACTAGCAAGGTACAGTAGGAAAACACTTAGTGTAGGTAAGTGCATCACTTACACCTCACTAGCAGTCATGTCTGATACAGGTAGAGCCTCAGGCTCTGCTCCTGTAATAGTTGATCCTATAGGGACAACATCCAGATATGACAACCTTAGCCACAAAGACCTGAGTGCCTTGTGCACAGCCAGGGGGCTAAAAAAGGGCAGAGGCCCTACAATTCCTTACCTAATAGCTATCCTAGAAAAGGATGACTTAGATAAGGTGAGTCAGGCTCCCTTAGAATCAGGTGAAGGGTTAAACTCCCCTGAGAATGAGAATCTTCCAGAAGATGAAGAGGAGGAGGAAGAGGAAGAGGAAGGCTCAGATGTAGAAGAGCCTGAAGATCAGGATCAGAGGGTGAACCAGGTACAGGTTGCCAGGCTTAACCAGGCCAACCTAGACCTACATGAGAATGGAGGGGGCCAGCACCTCCCCAGATCTCATAACTTAATTCTCCCAGGCAACAGGAGGGTGAGATCTCCATCAGGGGACTCTCATCTTTCTAGTGCCTCAAGAGAATCTCAAAGAGGGATGACTCCCTCCCAGAGAAAAGAGCATAGGGCCAGGATGAGGGCTGTCCAACTCCAAATAGAAAGGGAAGAGGTAGCCTTGGCTCAAGCTTAACTTGCTTTAGCAAGAGAAAGAAAATTGTGTGGCTTAGATGCCACTGGTGGCAGCAAAGTTCCTAAAGAAAAAGACAGGGCCTATGACAATAGAAACCTGACAAAAATTGTGCCCCCCTACAAGGAAGGGGATGATATCCACAAATGGATGACTGCTCTTGAGAGGGCCTGCATGGTACAGCAGGTCCCTGAGGACCAGTGGGCAGCAATTTTATGGTACTCCTTTTCTGAGAAAGGGAGGGACAGGCTCCTCACTGTTAGACCTGAGGATGCCAAAAACTACTCTGTTCTGAAGAGTGCTCTTATTGAAGGGTTTGGCCTAACCACTGAGCAATACAGGTTGTTGTTCAGAGATACCCAAAAGCACAGACTCAGGACTGGACTGATTTTGTAGATTGTGCCACTAAGGCTCTGGAGGGTTGGCTGCAGGGAAGTAAAGTTTCAGACTATACAGGATTGTACAATCTTATGATGAGAGAGCAGATCCTTAATACCTGTCAGAACCAGCTGTTGCATCAATACCTTGTTGACTCTGATTTGACCTCTCCCCAAGAATTGGGAAAGAAGGCAGACAAATGGGTCAGAACAAGGATTAAGCAGAAAAACCAGAACCAAGGTGACCAGAAGAAAACAGACCAGAAGGGTGGGAATCAGAAAGATAAAGAAAAGGACCAGAAGTCTTCAGGCCCCCAAACTAGCAATAAGGAGGGGGGTTCCCAAAATGGAAACAAGAAAAAGAAGAATGATGGCCCAAAGAAACCTTGGTGTAATACCTGCAAATCAGTTTCACACCGGGGCAGTGAATGCACTAAGAAAAATCCAGTCCCCTCCACTGCAGCTCCTAAAGCACCTGCACCCCCTAGTACAGTTAGCAGTGGTGGTACACAGCCAAAGGGTTTAGTAGGGTTGACCCTGGGTACTGAGGTGGAATCTGGCCTAGTCAGAATCCCCACACAGGCAGTTCTCCTATATGATGTGGACTTACCTTTGCCCACTGCAGTAAGCCCCAGTAACCTGGGCAAATATAGGCAGACTCCCTTAATCAATGAGAAACTGGCTCAGGCCTACAGGGACACTTGTGCCAGTGTCACTATGGTGACACCTGACTTTGTGGACCCTGGTCAGATTGTACTAGGTGAAAGTTACCTAGTGACCAATGCAAGCAACTCCACTACTTCACATAGTGTGGCTGTTGTGAACTTCTCCTGGGGAGGGGTAGATGGCCTAAAGAAAGTTGTTGTGAGTGCAGACCTCCCAGTAGACTGTCTGTTAGGCAATGATCTTGAAAGCTCAGTTTGGTCAGAAGTGGAGTACAGGACTCATGCAGAAATGCTAGGGATTTCAGCTCATGTCCTTGCAGTGACAAGGTCTCAGGCTAAGAAGTGCCTTCCTGAACCAGTGGTGGATCTTGAAACAATAGAACAACCACAACCCAAGAGAAGGAGCAAGAGGGTTAAGGCTGTGCCTTCCCACTTGCCCCAGGTTGAGGATCAAGTTTCACAGGAAACTGATTCTGCAGTCCAAGAGGAGACTGTCTCAGATGAGCTTGAACCTGAACAGGTTGAGTTTCTGGGGACAGGGGGACCCTCAAGGGCAGACCTGGGGCAGGCCCAATTAGATTGCCCTTCACTTGAACCCCTCAGACAGCAAGCTGCTGCTGAGGCTGCAGGGAATGCTCAAGGTACCCATAAAGTGTATTGGGATGAAGGACTCCTTTATTCAGAGGCTAGAGACCCCAAGCCTGGCACAACCAGGAGGTTGGTTATACCTTTGAAGTTTAGGGGCTTCCTTCTTACCTTGGCCCATGATATTCCCCTTGCAGGACACTTAGGCCAGAATAAGACTTGGGACAGGCTTGTTCCACACTTTCACTGGCCTCACATGTCAGAAAATGTCAAGGAGTTTTGTCGCTCCTGTGTCACTTGCCAAGCCAGTGGTAAGTCAGGTGGCACAACAAAGGCCCCCCTGATACCACTACCTGTGGTGGGGGTACCCTTTGAAAGAGTTGGAATAGACATTGTGGGTCCCATGGATCCTCCAACAGCATCTGGGCACAGATTTATACTGGTGGTAGTGGATCATGCCACCAGGTACCCAGAGGCAATTCCCCTGAGGACCACCACAGCTCCTGTGGTGGCAAAAGCCCTCATTGCAGTTTTCTCAAGAGTGGGCTTTCCAAAGGAGGTTCTTTCAGACAGAGGTACCAACTTCATGTCTGGATACTTAAAAGCAATGTGGAAAGAGTGTGGAGTCAACTACAAGTTTACCACACCCTACCATCCACAGTGCAATGGGCTTGTGGAAAGGTTCAACAAGACCCTAAAGGGAATGATAAAAGGTTTACCAGAGAAGCTTAGGCGGAAATGGGACATCCTTTTACCCTGCTTGCTCTTTGCTTACAGAGAGGTCCCACAGAAGGGGGTTGGCTACAGCCCTTTTGAACTTTTGTTTGGCCACCCTGTGAGGGGTCCATTGAGTTTGGTGAAGGAAGGATGGGAGTTACCTCTCAAAAAGCCTAAACTAGACATTGTGGACTATGTACTTGGTCTCCGCTCCAGGATGGCTGAGTACATGGAGAGAGCATCCAAAAACCTTGAGGCCAGTCAAGAATTACAGAAAGCTTGGCATGACCAAAAGGCTGTTCTGGTTGAGTACCAACCAGGGCAGAAGGTGTGGGTGTTGGACCCAGTGGGGCCAGCAGCTCTCCAGGACCAATGGACTGGACCCTACCCTATCATTGAAAAGAAGGGAGAAGTCACCTACTTGGTTGACTTTGGCACCCCTAGGAGCCCCCACAGGGTGCTCCATGTAAACAGATTGAAAGCATTTGTTGACAGGGAGGATGTGAGTCTCCTCATGGCCACAGATGGGGAACAGGAGGAAGAGAGTGACCCTCTCCCAGACCTGCTTTCCCAGAACCCTGATGATGGTTCAGTTGATGGAGTAGCCTTGGCAGGCAGCCTCACTGAGCAGCAACAGGTGGACTGCAGACAGGTGTTGCAGGCCCACAGACATATGTTTTCTCTCACACCCAGCCAGACTAATTGGTGCACCCATGAGGTGGACACTGGTGACAGTCTGCCTGTGAAGAATAAGATCTACAGGCAACCTGACCATGTCAGGGATTGTATAAAGGCTGAGGTGCAAAAGATGTTGGAGCTTGGAGTAATTGAGCCATCAGAGAGCCCATGGGCTAGCCCAGTGGTCCTTGTGCCAAAACCTCATACCAAAGATGGGAAGAGAGAAATGAGGTTTTGTGTGGACTACAGAGGTCTCAATGCTGTCACTAGGACAGATGCTCACCCTATTCCAAGAGCAGATGAGCTCATTGATAAATTGGCTTCTGCCAAGTTTCTGAGCACATTTGATTTGACAGCTGGCTACTGGCAAATCAGACTAGCTGAAGAGTCAAAAGCCAAAACAGCATTCTCTACCCCCAGTGGACATTATCAATTTGTGGTAATGCCCTTTGGTTTGAAGAATGCACCTGCCACCTTCCAAAGGTTGGTGAATCAAGTCCTTGCTGGGTTGGATGACTTTTGTGCAGCATATCTAGATGATATTGCTGTCTTTAGCTCCACCTGGGAGGATCACCTGATCCACCTGAAGAAGGTTCTGGAGGCCCTGCAAAAGGCAGGCCTGACTATCAAGGCTACTAAGTGCCAGATAGGGCAGAGCAAGGTTGTGTACTTGGGCCACCTAGTAGGTGGGGGTCAAGTTCAACCACTGGAGAGCAAGATCCAGACCATACAGGACTGGGCTCCTCCAACTACCCAGACACAAGTCAGAGCCTTCTTGGGCCTGACTGGGTATTACAGAAAATTTGTAAAGAACTATGGGTCCATTGTGACACCATTGAATGACTTGACATCCAAGAAGATGCCCAAAAAGGTTCAGTGGACAGTTAGCTGTCAAAAGGCATTTGATGACCTGAAGAAGGCCATGTGCTCTGCACCTATCCTGAAGAGTCCTGACTACTCCAAACAGTTCATTGTACAGACAGATGCTTCTGAGTTGGGGGTGGGAGCTGTGCTTTCACAACTTAATCAAGATGGTCAAGACCAGCCCATTGCTTTTATTAGCAGAAGGCTGACCCCCAGGGAGAAACGTTGGTCAGCTATTGAGAGGGAGGCCTTTGCTGTGGTTTGGGCCCTGAAGAAGTTGAGGCCATACTTGTTTGGTACTCACTTCCTAATTCAGACAGACCATAAGCCCCTCTTGTGGCTAAATCAGATGAAGGGTGAAAATCCCAAACTGCTCAGGTGGTCCATTTCCCTACAGGGGATGGACTTTACAGTGGAGCACCGCCCAGGGACTGACCATGGTAATGCAGATGGTCTCTCCAGGTACTTCCACTTAGAACATGAAGACTTATCTGGTCAAGGTTAAGTTTAATGTCCCTGCGTTTGGGGGGGGGTTATGTAGGAGAGTAGGGTCTGCTATCCTATGGTCACCGCAATTTTTGCTTTTTGCTTCACTGGTTTTCGACTTACTGAGGCTGTGGGCCTGCTAATCAGACCCCCAGCCTGCTGTTCTCTCTCTAAATGTATAATACATGTGCTATAGGTACATACCACAATTGGAAATGGACTCCTTGTCAGCCCCTGTACCATGCACTATAGGTGCTCAGGGCATAAGTGCCACCAAGGCCTACCAGGGGCTGAAGCATAGCTTTTGCCACCCCTGGCTGGTTCTTAAATTGACACAACTGGCTGATCACTCAGCTGGGGCAAGTGGGTGTAAACACCCCTTGCTTAGATATAGTATACCTATATCTAAACCTATATCTGGACACATATATAACCTGTGAGCCACTCCTATGGAAGGCCTCATCAATCCTGGAGGCAGAGTGCGTGGTTTTATGTGAGATGGAGCTCTGGCATGAGCTGAGCCTGTCTGCAGCTGTCGGGAACAACTCCCTAAGCTGATCCGGGATAATGCCATACCATATACTCTTAAGCGCCTTATAATCCTCGCGGTTATATAGCAACTTTGGTTTGGCTTTATCAAAACATGTCGTGTAAGGTGTCATACGAATTGGAATACTACCCCCTCGCCAGTTCTGGCGACGGGGGTAGCATTCCACCCTTCTAGAGGGAGAAGACATGTTACTTTACTGAAACGCGGTTATTTAAAATGAGCCTCAGATCCACAAAATGGATGCCCCTGCCACAGACACGGGTCTGGCCTCCTGCTGCTGACCGAAACTCAGCATATGGTGGCCTGGACAAAGGGTTTCCTGTCGCAGGGCGGTGTCAAACCACCCCAGACAGGAGATAGTGGATTGTAGTAGGGAGGTTTCAAAGAAACCAGACACTGCCTGGGGAGCACAAGGCTGCCCCTTGCATAATCCGGCCAAACCGGTTCTGGGGCCTTCCAGCCCCCGTCCCAGCGCGGCCTGGATCAAAGGAAAGGGGTGTAACCACCCCCTTCCTGGGTCCCACCCATAGGAGGGGACCTAGCAGGATGTCCAGCCCCCCAGATTCGAATAAGAGGGGGAGCAGTGCCAATGCAACTTAGATCATCCTGAAGAAACATAAGAAACGAATTCTGGACCCTTCGACTTTCTACACGACGTTAGAAGACTGAAGAATCTCCCTTGTGGTCAAGGAGTGACCACCCTGTGCAAACAGGTACCATCCAGCCCTCGACCCTTGCTTTGTTGCAGTCCCCGCCGGGACTCCAGCGACAGAGATCGACGAGATCAAGCTGCCTGCCTTCTCCCTGCCCGATCCACAGTCCCTGCAGAGCTGAGACCAGTGGAGGCGACCGGAAGCGTGGGGCACGCCATCTTGAAAAGGCCACGAGACGCTGACCGTGCATCCCACGAGTGATCCCCGAAGCTGTACACCGGGGTTTGAGAAGCCCCAGCCCCGAGCTCCACTTGCACCAAAGCTCACCCCTCCACACTCGACGAGTGCTGCGTGGGGCCCTTCTGCTTGTGTTGGCTCGACGCGTTGGCCCGGTCACTTGCCAGCTGGCTTGTGGCCCCTGTGCCGACGAAAACTGAAATACGACTTGCTTTTCTGGTTGCTCCAGATCTGCACCAGCTCCTGTGAAAAGGAGCCCCCACTCTGACCCTCCTGGTTTGAGTGATAAGCAATCTCCCGGTTCCGCGTGGATTGCTTTTGCCAAGTGCTGTTTGCTGCAATCTTGAAGCCGACGGTGCTGACGGCGAGAGCCTACGTGGGACAGATCGTGACCTGCTCCTGGACGTCGCAGATGCCCCAGAGCCCACGTGACAGCGGAGAGAAGCCTATCGACAACCACCTGATTGCGCCCGACATTGCCTGGTTCCGTCCTGGTTCCACCCTGGTCACTGCTGAGTGACCCAGACTCTGTCCCCTCTGCTTTCAGGTACTTTTCTACTTTGATCCACCCTTGGATCGCACCGGACACTTCTGCTTCACAGCGCCTGCAGCTGCAACAGCTCCAAGCACCAAGAGCCTGCGTGTCAGAACCCAACGCCACTTCGACCCTGTGCACCCACGGCCTGTGGGTGAGGTAACATTGCAACGCCGGTGTTCTTACACTGGTACACACCTCTAGGGTCTGTGTCTAAAGTTTTGTTCCTCTAGGTTCAGCGGAAGTATCTTTTAATTCACTTCATCTAACTTTTACGCACCATTGACATTGCATTGGTGCGCGCCGCACTTTCCGTGCTGCACCCGTCTCCTGTGGGCTACTCCCGACTTCAGCATTGCTAGTCCTGACTGCTCCCAGCGAATCTCTAGGCCCTAGGCCTAACCACTGTTCGATAAGTGTTACTTATACCACTTTTTTAGTATATGGTTTGAGTGGCCACCTGCCCTCATCCATAATTGTGCAACTTTATATGTTTTACTGTGCTTTTGATTTAACGCTTGTGCCCCTTTCCTCATAAAGAGTACTGGGGAGTAATTTAGAAATAAATACATATATTTTTACAATATATACTTGTGTGGTGTCCTTTCATTTGATTACAGGATTGTATGTGGTAAAACAGCTCGCTTAACACGACCTCTTAAGTTAAGCCTTTAAGGCTGCTTAGTCCATGCTACCACTAGGATAGCTTGTCTAACAAGGTTGACTTACAACCTGACATCTTTGGGGTTTGCTTGGACTGATAACCAGTGGTTCCAGAATTGGAAACACTACCTATCAGGCCAACTTCTCACAAGAAGCCTTTGCTGTGGTTTGGGCTCTGAAGAAGCTGCGGCCATACTTGTTTGGCTCGCACTTCCTAGTTCAGACTGACCACCGCCCCCTTCGTTGGCTGATGCAAATGAAGGGGGAGAATCCCAAGTTGCTGAGGTGGTCCATCTCCCTACAGGGAATGGACTTTAGGGTGGAACACCGACCTGGGACGGACCATGCCAATGCAGACGGTCTATCCAGGTATTTCCGCCTTAGTGATGAGGACTCCCAAGGGGTTGGGTAGTTCTCCCCACTTTCAGCTGGGGGGGACGCGTGTTAGACCTGTCTGCTTCTGGGGATACTCTAACCATTATTATTTATTTTTGTCCCCCTTAGCCTCCCAGAGTTTCTATTTTTATTTTTACATATGTCCATCAGGATTTTTCAATGCTGTCAGGGGGCTAGGTGTTCCTTGGCGATGACGCCATTTTTCCCTCATAACCTGTGAGGCCTAGTCAGGCCCCTTGAAAATCTAGGGATCTCCAGAAACCTAAAATGGTGTCCACCACCTGCCATAACGGACACTACTGGAGGACAGGCCCATAGGCTAACATTAGGGAACTTTCTAGAATCAACTAGAGACTTCTGCAGGTCTCAGGCCACCCTATATAAGGCCAGTGACCAGCAGCCATTTTGTGCTGACCCAAGAGTGGAGGAGTGAGGCAGTGGTGAGAGGAGGTGGACGCACTGAGAGCAGCTAGTTTGTCTTGGAGGCAGACAGTCACTTCAGAGGGACGTTCCCCCTTCAGCCTCTGACCAATCCCTCCCCATACATCAATTGCTGAGAAGAACAGCTACCTGAGTGTGAAGGGAGACCCTTCTTAACCTGCACCCCAGTGAAAGCTGACAGGACACTCTTACTGAAGATCATTCTCACTTCCCCTGTCCAGCGCTGCACTTACCAGCGTGAAGGAACAGCTGTGAACCCCTTGACGTGCCCTGGTGAGGTCGGGGGACTGTGGAGCCTGGTATGTCCTGAGGAGCGAGGGCGCTGCGTGGGCACATCCTTCCTGTGAGGCCGGTGAGGGAAGTGACTGGGGAAGAGCAGCGGCGCTGCTCCGATCGGCTGTGGGACCCCGGGGGCACCGGCCGCGTTAATTAAAGAAGAAAGCGCTTCCGCGCATGTCCCCCGCGAGATCACTACTGAGGAGGCAGGAGGGGCCTAGGTTCGGGCAGGCCCAGAAGAGCAGCGACTCCGAGATGAGCAGCGTCCTTCCTGGGAGCGGCCGCTAGAGGAGGCGGGAGCGGAGGCGGAGCCGTCGAGGAGCATCGCGCATGCCCAGGAGTTCAGCGCGACCATCGGGTTGTCTGAGGAGGCGCCGGAAGGATTTCCTGAGCGCCGCGTCGGCTGCATCAATCCCCCACGCTCGAGTGCTAACTGGAGGAGCCAGCGCGAACGAGAGAAAGAAGGCCAAGGTGTGTTGCTCCGTTTTGCCTTCCCCGCTCGAGTGTCACAGAGAGGAGCGGACACGAGCAGGGAAGGGAGAGTTGGGATCCCAACCGATCCACCGCCCAGCCCCCCAGCAAAGCGCCGGTTCGGCGGAGCCAAGGGAGAGAGAGGCAGAGAAGCCGGCAGGCGCCCTAAGGCAGCAGTGACGCGTGGGGACTGGGACAACATCGTCCCCACGCTAAAGTAAGGAGCAGGGAAGAGGGGCCACTGGAGATTCTGAGAACTGGGGACCGCTTAATGCTAGTGGAAACTCTTAGTTGTGGAGAGGAGAAATAAGAGTTCATTATAGAAACCAGGGTTGATTAAAGCTGAGAGCTAGCTTGGTATCCCAGGGTAATTACAGAATTGGATACAGAGTAGTGATGCTATGGTTTATTGAAAATTAATACTGAAGCAGGCTAATATCTCTAAAAAGGGCACACTGAAACTGTTTGGAATGTGCATGCCAGGTCTGTGATGTAAATGTGTAACCTGTATAGAGAATAGTACTGACTGTGAAGTCTTATTGGAAAAGTAATTTTGTGAGGGTGATAACAGTTTCTTACAAAGGAAATGTACCCATGAATTAGTGTTCCTAGTGTGGGAAAATACTGAAATTGATGTAACACAGGTACATTAGTGCTCAACTAATTGTAAACTCATTTTGCATGAAAAGAGTCATATTATTTTTATAAAAGGTAACGGTATTTTTCCAAACATTGGTGTTGTGTCTTTTATTTTAGTGGTTCATCACTGAGTTACTGTGAGTGAGACTTGTAAGCACTTAACCAACACCTTGAGTTTAGCTGTAGCCACTACTGTGCCAAGCTACCTTATGTAGACTTGGATATTCCTGGTCCAACACCCATCAACTGCGCATTTCATCAATTTCAACATTTTGGAGCTTCCAGTGGAGACTTGCCTTTCAAACCCGAGCCTTTAACAGTCTAACATTTCCCTTTAAGGCTGGCTAACCTTTTCAAACAGGGCGGGGGCGCTATCATCGAGAGTCACGTAAAACAGGTTTTTCTCGAGGGACGACAGTTACTCATGGTCATCATGTTTATATCCGGGACAGCAGCTGGGGTCAATCAAATGGGGCGGGGATGCTTCGGGCGTTAGCGCTTGGGTGCAAAGGGAGTGGGGCAATCTGGGCATTGGGGGTCAATCTAGACATTGGCGCTTGTTTCCAACAACAATAAAAAATAGGGTGCCATTGACATATAGTTCCCCTTTTAAGAGGGCCAGATTAGGGGGCCGTAGTCGTCTTACCTGTCCTTTCTTTCTTAGCCAATTCGAGTTCATTCATTTTGTAGAAAGGAGAGGTAGTAGCATGGCGAGGTACAATCATTTTAGTTTCTGTCAATTTCGCTGAACACCTTCGCGTTCAATAAGTATCCAATCAGACTGGTGCCAGCGAGGCACAATTTTACCATAAAAAAGGAAGATGGAACAGGGGGACTCTCGTAGAGAGTGAGGGTCATCCGCAACCCAAACGAGCCATTCGGTACACGTATGACATGTAGAAAGAGAGAGAGAGAGAGAGAGAGAGAGAGATAGATAGAGGGGGAGAGAGGGAGAGAGAGACGTGTACGAAAATGGGTCATTTAGTGCGCTCACAACACAGAACAGCAGGGGTCAGGTAACACGGAAACACAAAACAGAGGGAAGACAAAAATCCCTACACTACACATACACAAATTCAAACAAGGGGGGGGGGGACAGTACGTGTTTTACATAAAAAGAAAGATTCACGACAAAACATAGAACAGTTGTTGGCCAGACAAAAAAATCTCCTTGCGCATGCCGCGTATTTTTAATATCCTATTTATCTATGGGCTGAGCTCTTTTTACCTTTCCTCCTTTTCTTCTCGTTTGCTATTTTTGCGAGCGCTCTCAATTGCCAATACTTACACCTCGGTCAGCCGGTCAGAAATTAACCTGGTCGGGCTATTGTCCATGGTTGGATCTTAAACCACTTTTGAGTTTCTTCTTTTGGTGGGAAGTTCTCCAGGTTAAGGCAACGGCAAGTATTGATCGGGAGAACAGTCGGACAGCTTGGCTATATCTATAAGAGTGTGAGAAGGGGGCAGTACATTTTGAACATCAGCAACATTTCTAACTTCCCAGACGGGTGCAGTCTGGGTACCCTTACCTCAGGACTTTTCCTAGTCCTTTCCCTATCTAATTAAAACGTCATAATCGCGTTATCTAGTGTGTTAATTTCGAGTCAATTTCCGTCATACAGTACCCGTCAAGCTTCTATGTCAGTCCATCCTCCCAGCCGTTCTAACGTGCTAATTTCCAGTCAATTTCCGTCATACAGTACCCGTCGAGTTTCCATGTCAGTCCATTTTCCCAGTCGCTATGCTCTAATGGAGGAACAGTCATATCTAAGTCTAGCATAAGTACTATGCTCAAAGCCCCTCCTTCCTTTATCGTCGGTCGTTCGATCATCGCTCTTCCATTCTTCAGCCGACGTTCCGATGCGACCTGCAGAAAGGAGGAGAAGAAGGGGGTGGGGGCAGCATTCAAAATACATCAACTTGCATAAATCCGAAAATGTTTTTACCTACCACATACTCGACCTATCTCCATGGGCCGCATTCTCTACCATCTCGGCGTTTAAGCCCAGAGGGATCAGTAGCATCAGTGTGCAAGGGTGGCGGTCAGGTGGTATTTCTGTGGTGTCGTTTAAGGGCGTCTAAAACACTTTTCCGGCTGCCTGTGACACATAATGTAGCTGCTAAATATCGGCCCCTTTTTAACCTTCAGCCTTAATCATACTTATTCTTCGCTCACAGTAGTAACACATTCAAAACTCATTAATGCAACCGCTACAACTATACTTTCTTTTTCAAAATACCTTTAATAAAAAGTGTTGGTGTATAAATACGGGCCTACAACCCAGTGGACCGGCCACGGAGCAGACTGGAACTGTACATAAGAAGAACAAAGTTGGTGGCGGTTCATTGCATAAAGTGCGGCAGTGCAATAAAATCGTATCGAACTTTCCTACAGAGCAAGCATGATGCATGTCAAGAATTCGGTTTTTCAATTAATTCATTAATTCATTATCCAAATGCTCACTCAGTGCCTAAATCACACCAATTCATTGCTCCCAATCATAATTAGTACCCACCCTAAATCAGTTCATTGTCCAAACACATGATCAATGTTCATCTTATATCGCGTTCTTTTCCAAGCACATACTCAATATCCTTCTTATCTACTTTCATTGTCCAAAAACTGCATACATATCCCGGGGCATCAAAGCTGAGCAATCAGGGTGCAACAAGGTTTATTTAAAAAGTCTCATTTTGTGTCGGCGCCATTTTGGGCGAGGTCAGGCAAGTCCCAGTATAGTCAGATTGCCTCCACTGACTCGTAGTAGGACCAGAACCTTCCGTTGGTAGTTCAAAAGTTTTTCGCAATGTGGTAACAGTCTAACAAGATGGACCATCAGTCAAAGAGTGGGGAGGGCGGCAACAATTTTCCTACCGGGTCATTCTGGTGTTCCACCGGAACTGAACAAGTCTGTACCTTGGCTGTGTTTTAGCCATTTCCAAACTGAGGCTGGCGCCGGCAGGAGTGCGTCGATGTCGCGGTTCCCAGTGAGGGGGACGGGGGCGCCCATGCGGAGGGGTCGGGGGGGCCCCCCGGCTCTCATAGAATCTTCAAAGTTGAGGAGAGAAGGCATGGGGCGTGTGCCCGTCCCGGGCAAAAGACCGCTTTTCGATGTGGACCCTCTTTAAGCAAGAGCATTGGGGTGTCGCTGGAAGCCTCCACCTGGAGGGAGGTGGGGGAGGCTCGTTCGCACCGCCTCCCCCTTCCAGCGACGCCGCGCCGTTCCTCGGCTCCACCGCTTCGGTATTCGCCGTGCCGGCTATTGAAGATGGGGGGGGGGTCGGTGGCTGAGGCAAGACAGCCCCTCCCCCTTGACATGTGGCGGGACTACCTGCAATTGTCCAGGCATTGCCGTGTGGCTGGACTACCTGTAACTTCCAGGCGTGGACATGTGGCGGGACTACCTGAAACTATCCAGGGGTTGACATGTGGCGGGACTACCTGTAAGCGCCGCCGTCCTCGCCTTGGCTTCGGCCTTTGATGAGAGCCGGATCAGGCGAGAGAGAGAGAGAGGGGGGGTGGTCGGTGGCTGAGGCAAGACAGCCCCCCCGTGGCCTGCAGGGCAGCAGAAGAGGGGAGAAGGAGAGGCCATCACGGTTTTCTGGGCCGTCCGCCCCACAGCCTCCCCTTCCGACTGCGGCCAGGCGAGCCCCGCATGCCTCGAGTCCTCGCCTTCCGGATGGGCGTAACCGCGGACCTGTTGCACTTCGGGAGTTTCCGGAATGGGGGTAGGTACCTATTGATTTGTATCTATTTCATGTGACCGTTATTTGGGCGTGGTGGGCAATGAGGCAGACATGTTTGGAGCAGGAATAGGCAATGGAGCCTAGCTACCTCGTGGCTGTCTTGCTGTCAAACCTTTCGCCGTTTTATATTTCTCATTACGAACTATTCCTTATGTTTCTTATTTTTAGTGAAGTCGGAAGCTCATCAGGGGGTTACTGACTTAGCCCGATTTCTGTTCATTTTTCCTTCTTTTCCTTAGCGTGTTTCGAGCTAAAGTTTTCTGTTAGTAGGGTATGGTGATCACTTCATTTTTATATGTCCTTCCATTAGGGGTACTCCTGGACGGACCAGGTGAGTTACCTCCAATAAATGGTCCGGGTGGAACTAGATTATCAATCAGAGGGGAACACATATCCTTCGTTAGGGTATCATCCTGGACGGACCAAATGATATACCTCCACTTACTAGGGTAGCCTCCTGGACGGACCAGATGGGTTACTTCCAATAAATGGCCAACAAGTGGGGGCATGTGTCCTCCATTAGGGTAGTCTCCTGGACGGACCAGGTGAGCTACCCCCCAAATAAACAATCAGTGGGGAGTGGGTAGGACTGACGAATTCACAAAGGGGCATAACCTACCCTTTACTACTTGCAAAGACTAGATAGAATATTTCTATTCCACGTTGTTTGCAAATAGAAAATACCTCAAACAAAACAATTCCTGGAACAACAATGTCCAGGCAACCAATCAATCAGTGGGGAGAAAAACAGGCATGACGGATTACAACGGGGACAAACGTCTGCATTACCTGCCCTTCGCTATCCATAAAGGAAGACAGAATATTTCTATTCGTCTCTGTTTGTAGACAGGGAAGATCTCAAAGAGCAACAATCGATTATTAATCGATTTCAAACAATCAGTGGGGAGAAAAGTAGGCATGACGGATTACAACGGGGACAAAAGTCTGCATTACCTACCCTTCTCTATCTGCAAAGAGGGGCGAACGTTCCTATTCACCGCTGTTTGCAAACAGAGAATGTCTCGTTCTCAAGAAGAGAACCAATATTTCAAGTAGCATCCAAAGCTAAATGAACCAATAACAACAATTTCAGTATTCAAATACCGATTCCAATACAATCAATCAATCAATCAGGTGGATAGAACCACCCTACCAATCAGGCGTAAAAACACCCTACTTAATCTTACCCGGACCGGACCATGCGGATAGTTCTTCGTCTTCCCCTTCCAGCGCCCGATCGTTCTCTTACTCTATGCAGCATTCCTGTGGGATTCCAGTCAGGACAGTAGGTCACTCGAGAGAGGTCCGTTCAGAATCGGTGAAGTTCATTTAATCGGCAGCCGGACGAGGGCCCTCTCAAGGCAGGTATACTCCGATCATTTAGATATTCACCTCATCGTCTGGATCTCTCTTACTGGACCTCATGTCACTGATGGACCCCGCGTTGGGACGCCAATTGTAAAATGTGAGTCCATACTAGTATCGATGCCCGGATGGATGGCGCAAGTTGCCTCTTAGTTCCCATTCTGAATAGTTACCAAAATAAAGAGACGGGCGCTGGAAGCCGGAGTCACAAGAACAGGATTTATTACTCATGAGGAGAGCCTGTCATTTCGGACACGAAACACAGTGTCTTTCGGGAGGTGCTCTAGCAAGTGAGCTGAAACGTCGTCTTTTATACCTTACAAAACACTTAGCATTACAATCGCGACATTGTGAAACACGGAAAAGACATCCCCATGATCCTCGTGTCAATCCTACCCCACATATGTTCACAATAGGGACCCTTGACCTGCTGATAAGAGGGGAGGGTAATCACGCAGCTGAGTGTTCCGCCAATTTTTAGGATGTGTGCGCCTGATCATAGCCCAGGGGGTGGGGTGGCCAGGATCAATAGTGGGTCCTTTGAAGAGGAGTGATTCCATACAATAAGCAGTAAACAGTATCTCCTGGCTTAGGCGATGACCTCAGACATGTGTGGACAGTCAATCGCGGAGGGAGGGTTTACTAACAGAGGGGTTATTCACGAAAGGAAAGGAGGTGCTGGTCAGGCGCGGCCGTGACTCCCAAGGACCGGGTCTTGCAGAAGAAGAAGGTTTATGACTTGCCCGTGTGAGGAGAAGGGAGGGGGAGCCAGGGTGTGCACAGGGACAGAGTCGTACAGAGAGAGAGAGGTCTTATGACTTATGCGTGAGAGAGCGGGGGCAGTCAGGTGCAGCTGGGGAGGGCTATGTCAGCTAAGGCGAAGGATGCCTCTTCAAGAGGGAATGGGGGGTTTGCGTGGGTCAAGCAGGAGGGTTGCCTTTCAGGGCAGGGTCGCGCAGAGGGAGAGGGTTTCATGGTCTATGCATGTGAGAGGGGGGGGGGTTCAAATACGCGCAGAAAGGAAGCCGGTGATTCTAATGAGCAGGAAAAAGGCCAGGGTGTCTAGAATGGCTGTCATGTACATATGGATACGGGCTTTTACTGGCGGAGTGATGCGGTCAATATTTTATGGTATTCATGGTGCTTACAGGGAGAGGAGTGGAAAAAGGGAAATGAACGCTGTTTATGTACATCAATTTCTCTAACTTTCCACATACCGTTCATTCTACAGAAAATTTAAATTAGAATGGATACTACATCGTTTTAAATTACAAAAGCAGTCTGTATCACACAATCAATATATGGTTAAGAGTACTTTCTTTACTATCTACAATATTTTATGCCAGAGCACTCCCAACCCGAGGAATATACAGGAGGTTTGTATTTTAAAGAAACTTCTAGGGACGTTTGAGAAAATAGTACGTTCACACATTCTATGGCAATGTAATCGAAATTGTCATGGTTTTAGTGCAGACATGTCAACACAATTTTAAAAACAAAAGTGAGCATGTACCGTTTAAGTTCCATGGATAACTTAACAAAATATGGAATTTCTGCTGACTCCTAAAAAAGTAAAAAAGGTTAGTTTTTCATTTTCACTATCCATGATAACCAGTGATTGAAATTGAAAAACGTACTCCGGGAACCTGTTAATTTGGGTCACACCAAGTCTTTTTTACTTACACATTTCATAAATAGTGATAGTAAGTATGTGTTTTATTCTATTGCTATTTAATTGTTTCTTTTGTAAAATGCTGATCATATAATAAACTTGTGAATTTCGGATGGCACAATGTATTGACGAATAAGCCAATGCTGCAAGCAGGAATGTAGGGCTGGTTAAGTAACTATCAATACCAGCCTCAGATGTCACCACTAGAAAACAATAAAAAGGGCAGAACGAATCACCATTCGCCTCTGGTGGTTTGGTTAAATGCAGGGCGTGGGGGGGTCGGAATTGGTACTGAAGGTCACTGCATATCCCAGGCGGCACCACCATGATGTCCAGGCACTAACTATGTGCCAAACTCAAAATCCCCATTGAAATAGCAGCACCACGATGCCGTGTGAGGAGCTGGCTGGCGGTCAGGGCCTGTCTGCTTCGGTATCTGTAGCGTAGCCAGCAGGAGCCGGACAAGCTTGTAGCTTGAAGGAAACTTGTGGATGCTTTGACAATTTGGATGCTGAAACACTTGCGCGTGTGCCATCATTTTCGCTTTTTTTTTCCAAACAGTAAGGTTTTTTTTCCAAGGGCCAACAACAATTAAAAGACAAGAAAATGGTGCCTTGTTAGAACACTGCTCACAGTTCCTTCGCCAAAACACATAACATTTCAGAGCCAACTGGATTAGGTTTTTTTTTGGGGGGTAGGGGGGAGGCAGAGCAGATTTTTTGTAAGGAGGAAAGGCTTCCTATCATTGATCTCACTGGACGTGCTCCTTGTTGTTTTTGAAGCCCGTTGGGGTATTGGTACAGTGCCCTCCCACCAGTCTAAGGGAGACAGGCAGCTAGCTGGTGGCAGCTATGACTAGTGAGTGGAACAGGGGGGCTTATTTACAAGCCCCTTGCGCGACCAGTGCGTCACTTTTAATATGGGAAAAAGTGACGCACCAGCGGCGGAAGGGGCTTGTAATTAAAATAAGCCCCAGGATTTTTACTGGTATGCTTGGTCCATGCGGTAAGTTGTGAGGGGGTGACACCATGAGTTACCCGCACCGGGTGACACCAACCCTAGTGACGCCACTGCTAGGGAAACATAATAACGCAGATCTTAGAAGCACTGTGAGTGACAAAAATAACAAGCTTGGCGCTCATTGTTTATACTGAGGTTACGTCACTTATTGTCAAATGATGCAGGCAACCAACCCCCATACAGAGTATTTTCACCTATAGGTTAAATTTTACATGTGCGATAATGGATAACGATAGAGATAATGGATAGGATGTGGCTTAACGGCTAGAGGGGCCGACCTTGAAGGCTGGGGAACCAGGTTAAGTCTGGCGGGTGGCTCAAACAACCTGTCATTCTGGGCAAATCACTTAATCTCCATGTGCCTATAAATGAATGTGTCTGTCTGTAATGCAACTGGTGCTCACACAAAGTGCTCTGATACCTTCGGGTCGAATTCGCGCTATAAAAAAATGCAAGAAAACAATATAATAATACGTGAGTATTTGAATAGAGTTCAATTACAAGAAATGCAATAGTAGGAGCAGAGAGGGATTTCAGTGAATAAGTGAATACGACATAAAACCAGAACAGCCTCGCGGTAATAAAAGTTGACACTGGAGGGCGCTGCGTATTTAAAAACACAGAGTAACCAAAGGGCCAGGCAACTGTTACCAGCCTCAAACAACGACGAACTGGATAAAAAAATCCACGAGAGATTATCGAGTTTTCCCCACTTTAGTTGGTGAGACATAATATAATTTTAAAGTTATTGTAGCATATTTACGGCAGAATTAAGAGCTATAATGTATTAACGAGATAGCATTTTAGAATGATGCCAGTATGAATCGTAGAAGAAACTAAACAACATTTAAAAAAAAACTGGCAAAATGGAAAAAAAAACATTTTTTGGCTTCAGAAAGCGTACAATGTGATAATAGTTCTTGGCACTGAACGGGACTCCTTTGCGGAAAGACGAGGGCCGTCACTAACAGTGAAACTATTCATCAGCGGTGCTCTGTAGTGGGCGGGAGAACAATCTGAGTGACAGAACAGCCGACCAAAGGACGGAGAGGGCTAGTTAGAGCCACACATGATTTGAGGGAAATCAATAGGTCTTGTCAAATGCCAGACCTAAAAATGACATGACAAAATGTTAGCTTTTCCTAACTTCAGATCTTTGAGATGGTTTTGGACCCTTCTGGCAGCTTATTCCAAAATTTCGTTATCTGCTTTGAGGTTCTTCCTTATAACTGTGCCTTCTCTGTTTGTGAGCTAATCAGTGCTTTACATGGGCAGGTACTGTCAGGCCCGGAGTACCTGCACTTCTTTCGTTTGAATGGGAGAGTACCAGGGTCGGATTGGGATCACAATTCGGCCTGGGCACTGACGAAAAAAGTGGCCCACATTCAAGAGGCGTGGCCCATATTTAAGGGGCGTGGCCCACATTCAAGGGGCGTGCCCTTTCATGAAACACCATTTGCACAGACAAGGAATGAAAGTGGGAGGATACTGTTCTTGCACAGGACACAGGGCCAATGTGACAATGGCCTACATGCTGAGCAACTAAAAAAAATAGCAAGGCCCCTTTTTGTCACAAAATTATTCCAGCCCTCCAGCACAGGAGCACCTGAAAAGCAGCAAAGCCCCTGCTATTACTAACCTACTTAGCCCTCCCCAGACCTTCAGCACAGGAGCACCTGAAAAGCAGCAAAGCCCCTGCTATTACTAACCTACTCAGCCCTCCCCAGACCTTCAGCTCAGGAGCACATGAACAGAGGTAAGGCCCCTGCAATTAGTAAATTAATCAACCCTCCAGGCCTTGGGAAAATGTCCTGGCAGGGGAGCACAAAACACAGCTTTCTGGGTCATCCAAGGTAGCCAGATAGCCAGAGGTGAAGCTGGTGCATGGGAAGTGCCTTCCCAGTGTGTTCTGGCAGTTTGAGTGCTTACCATTTACTGTAGTATTACCCTTGTACCTGTGTATGGTACCCTTTTGTAACTTGCACAAGTCACATTTCTCTTGTAACACACTGTTTGCTACCTCTCACTTTTGTTTGCTTTAGATACTTGCACAAGTGCCACCATTGCCTACGTAACGTTTGTTCTTGTGCTGGAGTGTCTGCCAATTATTGCAGTATTATACCTCTACTTGTACTTTGTACGCCTTTGTAACCTGCACACATCTCACTTTTTCCTCCTGTAATGTATCGTTTGCTCCTCTTGTATTTTGGTTGCTCACTATTGTCACTTTTGATTCATGTAACTTAACGTTTGCTTTTGTAATTTGTCCACTTATAATTTTCTCCTCATGTATTATTGCTGTTCCTTGTGTGAAGCGCTCTGACACCTTCGGGTAAAGTCCACGCTATATAAAATCGCATAAATAAATAAAAACAAAAAAATTCCAAACATCACCAGGCCCCCACAGCAAGACCCATTCTTCCTCGCCCACTATGCCCTGAATGTGAAGGGCTGTGGGCGAGGTGTTAAGACTAATACCGTTTCTGGGCTGCATGGGTGCCAGGGGGCCGAGGTGCAAATGGCTCAAAGGCCTGAGAAACACCTGGCCCCCAGGGAGGCCGATTATTGCAAAGAATCACCCCTGCCCAGCCTCAGCTTGATTGCTTGGCAGGGTAGGGGTGAAGGAGAGCCCACAGCTGACAATCGCTGTCCGGCAGCACAGCGAGGCTGCTTTCATTTTCTGTGTCTCTGTCTCCGTGCACTCTGTGGGCCAGTTTTTTTTCTCCCCTTTCCTAGTCCACTCTCTGTGGACTGGGACAGGGGAGAAAAAAAACGGCCCACAGAGGGCACTGAGGCACCGGCCCATGCCCGAATGCCCGCCTTGCCAATCCGCCCCTGGAGAGTACCTGCGCTGCTGCAAATGCAATACATTTAATGGGAGAGTTCTGGCACTTCATAAGCGGAAGCAGGTGCTCTAAACAGCGAGTACCTGCATTTCTATATTTCTATTTAAAGCACTGGGTCTTATCATAACATGTTTTTATAGAACTCTAAATTCAGCTCTTCAGACGTTTCTCAGAATTGTAAATAGCAGATATTAGTACTCCATTTCTGTAATTAATTGACCCACCTCAGAAGGAGAGTTGGGTCTGTCTTTAAGCACCTCAACAGAATGAAATGTTACACCGTGATTTTATTGCTCAAAACTGTAGACAGACCCAGCACACAACTCTGTGAACCAGGAACCGGGCCTTGCGGCTCGTACACTCTTGGAAATAGAGCAAACACCAGCAGGGCACAAGTCTTAAAAAAAGAAGAGGGGGGCGCTGTCACCGGAAGTGACGTCACGACAGGAAGTGACGTCACGAAAGGTGCGCTCCGATCTCGTCCAAGAGAGGTCAAAGAGTGAAGTCCAGCTGTTTGGTAAGGGGGATGGCGTCCACCCGGTAAAATAAGTGGGGTACGCCGTCCACATGCGTAGTACCCCGACTCGAGCCCTGAATACCAGGATGTCACTAATGTGATGCCTCTTCCCCAACATCAGTGGAGCTGCAGAGTTCTGGAAGAGCTGCAGTCTCTGAATTATAACCTTGTGTAAGCCTTGATAGATTACAATACAATAGTCCAGCCCTGACGACACACAATCATGAACCACAGACACTCTGTGATGAAGTGAGAAAAAAAACAAACGTCTCTTCAATATCTGCAGGTGAGAAACAGACTTGAGAGACAGTCGTACCCTGTGGATATAGCCTGATCAGAAGCAAGCTTGGCCACTAGATTTTTAACTACTGCAACTGGAGATGTTTGGGGCCTTAGTGAAGTTGGTTAAGAGTTTTTAGCTAATGATTGTTAAACTGAGCAAGGATTTTGGTTGTGCTTTCATTTAACTGGAGTTTGTTGTAGCATACACACACACACACACACACAAACACACACACACACACACTCGGATCTTGAAGACAAGGCTGACAATTGTCTACCGCACCATTTTTTACTGTCAGGATAATCTGGAAAACATGCAGAAAATCAATTAGCCAAAATTTACTGTACTAGATGGACTAGAGGGATGCTGAAATGAGGGGGGAGGGGCAGAGTTGTTCACTCAGGGACTCCACAAACAAGGGCTTAGCTGGATGGTTCTTCATTGGAAATGGCTGCCAACTGCAGATGACGTTTAGTGAGAAATGCAGTTATTTAGGCCAAAACCCTGTCACAAATGCCTGCCCAATGATGTGTGGTGTGGATCATCCGATGGTCGACATTGCTGAATGTAGCCGACAAGTCTAACCAGACAGACCGTGACACTGCCCACATCCACATCATCTGGGCTGGTGGAAGTGATAGAGCGCGCAGGTCTCCCGACTTTCGGATTTACCAATTTTACACGCACTGGGCCCTAGACGTGCATGATGAGGACTAGAGTTTGCATGAATCGGGTGAGTTTACACGCTACTACCAGTACTACCCCTGATTTTCTCTCTTCAACAGATGGAGGTCACCGTATTTAATTATGCGGATGACCTCCAGCTGGTCTTCAATCTTTCCTCTCCTTCGGCTGTTCTCAACTTTCAAACTGTCATGCTTCATATCAGGGACTGGATGAATCACAACCACCTTAAACTCAACCCTGATAAAACAGAGTTGGTGCTGACGGGTGGTTCTTCCAGTCCCTGGTCCTCTCTTTTCTGGCCTCCCTCTCTTGGTTCTTCTCCTGTTCCCTCTTCCTCAGTTAAAACCCTGGGCATAAAACTTAATTCTCAACTCACCCTTCACTCCCAGGTTAGCTCTGTGGTGTCTTCCTCCTTCCTCTCACTACGTACCATACGTAGGGTGTCCCGCTTCTTCACCTTCTCTGCCCTCAAACTTATCATCTTATCCATGGTGTGTCCCGCCTGGACTATGGGAACGCACTGTATGCTGGTATTCCTACATACAGCTTGCGTCGCCTACAGCAAATCCAAAACCAGGCGGCCCGCCTGGCCTTCAATCTCCCCAAGTTCCACCACTCTACCCCACTCCTGAAATCTCTTCATTGGCTCCCCGTGCGAGCTAGAATTCAATTCAAGCTCGCATCCATCACCTTCCTGGCCCGATCGGGTCTGGCGCCGGCCTTCATCTCCTCTGAGATTGTTTCTTACGCCCCCACCAGGGCCCTACGTTCCTCCTCCCAGTCCCTCCTCTCCATCCCACGTTTCCGGAGAAAGAAGTGGGGCGGATCCAAATTTGCTTTCCTTGCCCCCACCCTCTGGAACTCCCTTCCCCTTGATCTTCGCTCCATCCCCCTATACTCACAATTCCGTAAATGCCTTAAAACCCATTTATTCACCAAATCCTTCGAATAACTGCTCCCTCCTCCTTCCTTGCCTCTAACCCCAGTCCCCGTTAGCTATAGCGCCAAGAAACCGCTGGTATACGTTGCGCTTTACAAAAACTTTTAAACTCAAACTCAAACTCAATTCAAGGGGGGTGGTTTCTTACCTATTACCAGGGTACCTGATTTACCACAGGCACCTTTCTCCTGATGGATCAGGAGCTATCAGTGGACAGGCGATAAGGTTCTTAAAATACTTTAAACATTGAATAACACTTTGCGATTTATAATGACCACAGACACCTGAAGGGTTTTCAAGGCTTTATATAAAGAAAGTTTTTTAGAATGAATATGCCATGAGTATGAGGCAGATACAGATTAGTGCATCAATAATCAAAATCAAAACCACAATATAGCTATGAATGAGAGCAAGCACCATTGAGTGCTAGGGAACACTACAGGGCAAGAGTAACAGGGAACATACTATTCAGTTTCAGGTTTAAGCCAAGGCAAGTAGAATGGGAAAGACCTAATATGTGCACTAATATTCTTAAGCTAATTCCTAACCTTATGCTATCTTTACTAATCTTAAGGCGTAAGTACTAAAGGAAGGGGAAAAAATGAGGCACGCTGAATAAGCAGTCAATTTCAATATATCCTATAGGTAGGGGAAGAAGTGGAACATAACTAATAAACAATTGCATGTAAAATAGATTTCAGAAAGTGATAAGGAAAAATACCACAGGCAAGTGTGCTTTATTATAAGAGAAAAAAGGAAGAGTATAGGTAGACGGACACCCACAATTATAATTACCTAGGACGGGAATGAAGACCAACCCTGGCCACGGGTCAGCTTGGGAAAGAGGCGGGGACAAGGACCCTCAAGGATTCAGAATGCCAGTAGGCGAGCAGGTACAGCTCATGGACAATCAGGACAGGATACCCCTCAGGATTTGGGTCAGGACTGGGCTCACCAAAGGGCACGACCAACACCTGCAGCTTCGGATGCAACGCCTGCGCTACTCCCTCTCTGCACGGAATCCGCCAGTAACCCCGATTGGGCTTTCGAATCTCCCAGCAAAGTGCTCCGCCAGCACTTAAGACTATTTTCCACCCCTTGGAGTTTGTGGAAATTACGGACAGAGTGCTCCGCAGCCCTCTGTATCAATCACCTATAGAGTTCGTAGGGTCAGTGACAGGTCAGCTACTCGGACAAGTCGGACAATTTCTCTTAGCTAAACTAGGCTAGTTATACCCTTTTCGGTTTCCTAGACCACCCACAAATGTTGCAAGTGACAGGATCCCCACTTGGGATTGGTCAGACAAGGTGGTTAGGTCATTGTCACCACCTAAAATTCTGGGTTCCCATGTTTAATATTTAATTTTTCGTACCCACCCCTTACATTCCAGTTCCCATGATATGAGAAAGCTGTAAAACAATAGGACACACATAGAATTATACAATTGTATCTTTTTAGGAACAGCGGAGTTCTTCTCCGGGGTCATATGTGATGTTCCCAGGCGCATCTCAGCTTCAGTAGCCAGCTGGCTTGGTTTTGCTTCGGCGCAATTGGATTTTTCCCTCATCACGTGTGTGGGGTGCAACGGGTTTCAAAGATGGAGTGACTCCCCTCTCCCAGGCCCACAGATACGCGGTACATGAAAAGTAAGCGAAACCAAATTAGAAACACAGAAAAAATGAATACACTGTATACCATGACCAACTACACTATATCCCTTACTTTATAATATCTACAGCATTATGGTTAGGCAGAAAAGACAGATATGCAAAAGCAGCATGAGCAAGCAGAGAGCATGTTCAAAGACAAGCGGCCATTTTTAGCAGTAATGTGCATGAGCGAATATTCCCTCCAGAACTGCGAGTGCGTCACATCACATGGGTATGACCGACGCATGCGCAGACTGGATTTCTGCGAAGCAGCCATTCTGTAGTATGGAAGCGTTGTTAGGATTAATAGACACATAGGCAAGCGTCTCTGGGACACCCGCGTGTACTGTAAAAGTGTGATATTAATGACAAACAGGATTGATTAATACTATTACAAGTTAACGAGGTTCGTGAATGTGAGCAAGTCGCTTTACGTGCGAATCCTTGCTCCATCAATCCCCTCTTTGATGATATTTACTATCATCACTATTAATGGAAACAGATGCCAACTTCTTTCTCACATGTCATTCATCTCAATCTCCACAAATTTGTTGTTGAGCCTTTTTTCAGCATCCTTATTAGGATGAAAGCTTTTAGCTTTCTTATAAATTTGGTTTCTCAATTCTTCCAATTCCAGCTCATCAACATTTCGTTTCACTCCTCTCTTATTCACAGTATACTTCTTCCTGCACTTTTGACATTTGCAGCAGATGATTATAATCAGTACAACCACACTTATTCCAGCTATTGGCATCAGTATTTTCCACAGAAGATTTCTACCTAGGTTAGAAAACCAACTACCTACAGAAGAGAGACCATCAGTCAGCCTCTTCCAGGCACTATCAACCTCCAATGGTTTGAGTTCTTTTTCCAAATTAGTTATGTTTCTTACATATTTCTTGATCTCTACACTTTTGTCAGGAATGTAAGTGCAACAATGTTGCGCTTTCAGCATCCTGCAGACTCCGCCCTCTTTTGCCAATAAAGTATCAAGAGCAAGGTGATTCTGTAAAACCATTGATCTGATCGCAACCATTTCAGTATTGACCAGCAGGAATCCAGCAGCAGTGTCAGTCGATAACCGATCCACTACTGTAGACAACTTGCAAATACGGTGAGTATTCAGAACCACTCCCATTCCAGGTATCAGTGCACTAAATATATCCCCTATAATTTCTCCTACACTTTCTCGTCTACTACGCATTAAACCATTAGTATTTTCATTGCTTCCAGCAGCGTTGTTCACATGGTATATTTTTGGGAAAACAATGCCAAAATAGCAGCTTCCATACCAGTGATCCGGTAATTTGAAATAAGCCTTGTTTCCACATATATAATAAATTCCGGGAAACACAGGTTCTGACCCATTTTTGAAACCCCAACCTCCAATTACCTTGTAATTATGTTCGCATTCGCTGGAACCGATGAATACATTGTTATAATAACTAGTCTTTTCTCTATGAAGACAGAGTTTCCCTTTCCGTTCAAAGTCCAGCAACAGTGCAGGATTAGCTTCACCCTGTGAGGTGCTTTCCATGTTTTCAGCCCATTTAGGAATTTTATGTCCCTTATCATTTGCCTTTCTTTGGAAATTCTCCCTTCTCCTTTCTGCCATTTTCAAAAACATTTTCTCCTGTTCATGTAATGAACAGGTCAAATTTTCTCTACGGGCTTCATTCAAATCTATGTCACCTATAGTCAGGAAATATTCTCCCATGTAACGAGTCACGTCGCTTCTAACATGTACAATGTTCAGGTTTCCCCGAATAGGAAGTTTAGAAAAGATTACGTCAGTGTTTGAATAGTAGTACTGTAAGGTGCTTCTATAGAATAAACTTGCTAAAATACTACAGGAAATTCCATAGGTCAGGGGTAAATGGTGATAGGTCACTCCTTCAGCTACAGAAGTGGGTAGCTTCATGCAGACATAACAATCTCCTATTTCCATAGCTTCTACATAGTGTACTAAAAGATTTGCAAAGACATTTAAATGTGTTCTGTTCTTCATTTTGTGGAAATGTAGTCCTCCCTCATCTGATGCATCTAAGTCAGGTTTGGTTTGTCTCAGGCTAACTGCATTGTCACGTCTTTCTACACTTTGTGGTGTTTCCTCAGTCTGTACAGCTTCTGTGTCTGGTGTCACTTGTTTAGTGGGGTACAGGTTAGTGTCTTTACTTATCATAAAAGGTATAAAGACTGTTAGTCCTCTCCATATTACTATCACTATTGCTACACTACATAAGCATATTTTACAGCCTGTTTTACAACAGTTTCCTCTAGGTCTTCTATTTACATTTGAATCAGACATTTTTGGCTCACGAGTGGCTTTCCAACCCCTCTTTGTTTCTTTACACAGGAGGCTTACGCAGTTTCACTCTCAAGTTGGGTCTTCTTCAGAACTCCGCTCAGCAATCGACTCTTCGTCGCTTTTGTCACTTGTTTCTGGCTCATCAATTTCTTCCAACACCAAGTAAGTCCATTCAGGACTCCGATAAAGTTTGTTTTGTCTTTTCACTCGTGTGCTTCGTCTGTTGGACTGGACTCTGGCTTCTTTTCTTTCACTGGCAGCCTTTTTCCGGTCTTCTAGTTTTTCTTCGACTGTCTTTATCCTTAGTCTCAGTCTTTTTATGTATCTGGGTTCACTCTTCTTCTTGAGCCTTTTAGCTGTCACTGCAGTTTGGCTCTCCTCACGAGCCCTTTTATTTTCGTTCAGTTGTGGCACTGTCTCTTCACCAGTATCTTTTTCCCTTCCTGTCTGACTAGTCCCAGGTTTTTCTTCAGTTTGTTCTGCCTGGTTTCTAAGCTGGCCTTGTTCAGGTTTACTTTGGTTTTCACTTTGACTCTCAACAGTTTTAGTCTCTTTCTTCTGAACACGTTCGTCTTTTTCTATATGTTCCTGTTCATGCACTTCGATCTCTTGATTTTCTTCTGCATGAACTTCAGCCTTAATTACTATCTGTCTGTTGGGATTGTACATATGCTTTCACGAGCCATGTCACGAGCATTCAGCTGTGTCTGGAGGCTCGTGACAAGGTCGTGCCTGTGGGGATATTGTAATGTTTCAAACATGCAGAATGTTACAGTTAGGAGAGTGTCTCGTTATTTGTCATTACTGACTGGAACTCCGTTACTGAATGACCACAATAAACTTGGTCTACTTTCAACTTCCTTTCGTGTGGTTTCCGACTTTCCTACACTGGCGACGAGCGGGAGCTGTGTTACCTGCGTTTAAGGACTATTCTGGAACTGGAATAAATTTGGCTTTCCTCGATTTTACTTGGATTTCCAGCGCTGTCAAAATGGATCAGACAGCAACACCGGAATACTGCTAAATTAAGGAGAGCGGAACGGAAGGAAGCGGAACTTAAAATTTTTCTTTCCTTATTTTTTTAAAAAAAAGGAAATTTGCCGTGATTCCTTACTTCACTTTCACTGGCATCTTTTGAAACGAGGCTTCGAGCGTTCCACACGCGCAATGTTCGCGCATTGATGCACCTTCCCACTGCTGTTCGATGCGACGTGTGAGGTCATCGCTGATCGACGCGACGTACGAAGTCATTGCGCAACTGCAACGCTGGAGCAGTAGAGAGTCTACGCGACGTGTAAAGGCAGTCTCTGGAGCAGTAGAGAGTCTACGCGACGTGTAAAGGCATCTTGAGCAATAGAGAAACTGTTTTTTTTCCAACACGACGTGTAAAGGCAGCGCGCAACCTTTGAAACAGTAGAGATGCTTATCTACTCACGCTGATTTTCAACAACAACTTTGATCACAGCAAGGGATAATTGTATTTTGGAAGGGTATCAATAATACGCTTTTTGCGTGTTATGTTATTTAAACTTACAATTGTACTTTATGATATTAACTTATATGCTATTTTCTCTTTCTATTATTATTTATTATTTTCTCACATTTTAACATGTCTGGTATCGTTCCTCCTCCCGCATTTCTATCATCACCAGGTGAACCACCTATGGCTTGGGAAATTTGGGAACCTGTTTTCTTAGCTTATGTTGAGGTACTAGAGGAAGGACAGTGTGAACCAGATAGGAAATTGTCTCTGCTTAAACATTGTTTGGGTGGTATAGCTTTAAAAGAATTCAAGACATTACCAGCTCTTGTTAAGCCAGGTGAAATTGATGTTTATGAATACGCTTCTTTGCAGCTAAACTTAAGATATGGTAAGAAAAAGAATGTTGTTATGGAGAGGTTCATTTTTTATTCTAGGAAACAACGTTCTGATGAACCTGTAGAGGATTTTGTGTCAGCATTAAGATCTTTGGCTGTTACATGTGATTTTGAACACATATCTTACGAGCAAGTGCTAAGGGACCAGATTTTGATGAGAACCAATAACAAGAAAGTCCAAGAACGTCTTTGGACAACTTCTGACATGTCTCTCAATAATGCTATAGATATAGCAAAATCTATAGAACACTCAGAAAAATTTGTTAAAGAGATTAGAGGCAATGATAAAAGTGATGTGTTCAGTGTGTCCAAGGATTTTGATAAATCTAGGAAGAATTTTTCACAGAGAAATGAGTTTTCTCACAGAAATGATAATAAGTTTAGGAATCAGAAATATGAGAAGAAAACCTCAAAACTATTATGTTTTAGGTGTGGGAGTGATGGACATTTAGCGGACTGTAAAAATTGTCCTGCCTTAGGTAAAACATGCTCAAAGTGTTACAAGAAAGGCCATTTTACAAGATGTTGCAAATCATTAGCAGGGAAGATGAATTGCATAAGTGAATGTTGTGATAACTGTCAATGTGATGATGATGAAACATTTCAGGTTAATACTGTGATTAATGTTTGTGAGGATGGGGAGTGCACTAAGTTTCCGTCTTGTTTCATAACCATTGATGGAGTAAGTTTGGAAATTTATGTAGATTCGTGTGCGTGGTACACCATAATTTCTTTGAAAGTATTTCAAGGGAATTTTCCCAATAAGAAACTGTGTGAATCTGATGTATCTCCTGGTGGGTATACAGGCCACAAAATTGATTTGATTGGTTATTTTATTGCCAACATACAATTTTCTGATCGACATATTTCTGGGAAAGTTTATGTGTCGAGATCTGGGTTATCGCTTTTAAGTTGGCCACACCAATACGATTTGGGAATGAAAATTGATCCCAGAGCTGATCCTCCAGTTTATGTTGTTCAACCACTTAACACTTCATGTGTCGCTGGGGATAGTTCATTGTTGGTAGAGGAATTACGTAAATCATTTCCTATTGTTTTCAGTGGGACCCTGGGTAGATACAAAGGATTCGAACATGTCATCAAGTTAAATGAAGATGCCATTCCAGTGAGGCATAGAGTAAGGAATGTTCCCTTATCTTACAGAGTTAAACTTAAAGAAATGTTAAAAGATCTGTGTGAAAAAAACATAATTGAACCTATAGAATCGTCACCTTGGGTTTCCCCCATTGTGATTTCGGTTAAGTCCACTGGGGAACTTAGATTATGTATTGACCTCCGCAGTGTCAATAGTGCCATTTGGGTCGACTCACACCCTCTACCCAATCTTCATGAGATGGTCTCGACACTGGCTGGTGCACAAGTTTTTTCATGTGTTGATCTTGCCAGCGCATATCATCAAGTTGTATTAGCTGACGAGTCTAAGAACATAACTGCTTTCATTACGCCTGAGGGGTTATATAGATTTTGTCGTATGCCCTTTGGGTTGGCAAGTGCAGCCTCAGTATTCCAAAGGTTAATGAGGGATACTTTTGAGGGCTTGAATGGTGCTATAGCATTTCAAGATGATATTTTGGTGTATGGAAGAGATGATATAGAACATGACAATAATTTAAGGTGTGTGGTTGCTGCTTTGGCGGAGAAAGGTCTTACGTTACGTCTTGACAAGTGCAAGTTTAGGCAAAAAGAAGTGGAATATCTAGGTCACACTATTAGTGGAATGGGAATCAAACCAAAGAAAAACCATGTGAAGAGCATCATTAATGCTCCGATACCCACATCAAAGGAACAACTTGTGGCTTTCTTAGGCTTGATTGAATTTTATGCCAAGTTCATTCCTAATTTTTCAGTAAAGGTTGACCCATTTAGATGTCTCTTGAAAAAAAATGCTAAATTTAATTGGACTGAGGAAATGACACGTGCTTTTCAATTTTTGAAAACATTCATTGTGGATGCTCCTTGTCTTAAACCTTTTGTAGTTGGCGTGAAATGTATCATTATGGTGGATGCCAGTTCTTATGGTTTGGGTGGAGTACTTTTGCAGAAGGATGGTGAAAAGGAATGGGTTGTTGCTTATGCGTCGAGGGCTTTGAGAGATGCGGAAAAGAATTATTCTGTTATAGAAAGAGAGTTACTAGCTTGTGTTTGGGGGGCTGAGCATTTTAGACCTTTCCTTTGGGGTACAAGATTCTTAATTAAAACGGATCATAAGCCTTTGGTGTATCTCATGGCTCGAGGTGGTGGTAGGACAATGTCAGCACGCCTTGCAAGGTTAGCCTCGAGATTACAATCCTTTCAATATACTATTGAATATGTTCAGGGCAAAGCGAATGTACACGCTGATTGCATGTCGAGACTGATTTCTGACACGGAAGTCTCTGAGGTGATTAGTGAAGAGGAGTGTGAAGTTGCTTTTACTTTTCGTGATGTCAATTTAGTGTGCGGTGAACGGGTCTCATTGCAAGAGGACATTTGGATGGAAGAGATGTGTAAGGATTTGGAATTAGGATGTGTCAAAAAGTATCTTGTTGATGGTTGGCCTGAGCAGAGGAAGTTATCTGGAAGTATGATGGGGTTTTGTAAGGTCCAAGAGGAACTTGCATTGGAAAATGGTTTGATTCTGCGTGGTGATAAGATTGTACCACCATTTTCTATCAGAAACACCTTACTTGACATTGCCCATGAGGGACATTTGGGGATATCCTTTACCAGAAGACGGTTAAAGGAATCTTTCTGGTGGCCAGGTATTGATTCATGTGTAGATCAGTTTGTGCGTACATGTGTGTTTTGCTCTAATAGTGACAAGACAACTGTTGCTTTAAGGCCTGAACCATGCCCAATTGATTTACCCTCAGGTCCCTGGCGTAAACTGGGGATTGACATCATTGGCCCTTTTAGTTGCTTACCTAAGCAAGAAGCTTTTGGTATTGTACTTATAGACTACTATTCCAAGTGGCCAGAAGTTAAAATGGTTAAGGAGGTTACTTCTCGTCATGTGATAGAGTTTTTAGATGAGATATTTTGCAGGGAAGGGATTCCTCAGGAAGTTGTGACCGACAATGGTCCGCAATTTGTGAGCAAGGAAATGGAAGATTTTCTTGTAAAATGTGGTATCATCCATAGGAGGATTGCTGTTTTCCACCCTGAAGCAAATGGCCAGGTTGAGCGTTTCAACCGTGTTGTTAAGGAAGCCATACAACTCTCTATCAAAGGTAATTTAAATTGGAGAAATGCTTTGCAATCTATGTTGTTAGCTTACAGGACTTCCCCAAACTCAGTGACTTTGGTCACTCCTTTCGAACTTTTACGTGGACGGAAGCCCAGCACGAAGTTAGTCCCTTGGTGGCTTAAAAAGAATTTAGTTGGGTCTGAAAATTGTTTAAAGGTAGATTTTGAGGCTGTTCAACACAGGGTCCAGTTGTACAAGGACAAGATGAAACATGATTTAGCCAAAAGAATTGGTTCCACCTCCTCTCGTTCTATTGAGGTGGGAGATTCTGTCCGCATTAAAAAGAAAGAGGGTGTTAGTAAGGGTTTACCTGTTTGGTCTAGTCCAAAAAAGGTTATAGAAGTATTTAGAAATGCGGTCAGGGTCGATGGAGGCTCTGTGTGGAATCTGAGCAGAGTTTCCTTGTTTAATGGACCTAATCAATCAGCGGATGATTTGGACAGCAATGTTTTTTTGGATTTGGAGGAACAGGGAGACCATGGGAAATCTCTTCGTGCAGAATGTGATCCTAACAATATTAGGGCCACTTGTTCTTATCGTTTACCAGAATGTAATCCTGACAATGCTAGAGACATTAGAGCTACTCGCTCTCATCGTTTACCTGTTCGGTTTGATGATTTTGTAATGAACTGATTTTTTTTTTTTTTTGGTGTGGTTTTTTTGGTGTTTTTTTTTAAGGGGGGAAGGTGTGTTGGGATTGTACATATGCTTTCACGAGCCATGTCACGAGCATTCAGCTGTGTCTGGAGGCTCGTGACAAGGTCGTGCCTGTGGGGATATTGTAATGTTTCAAACATGCAGAATGTTACAGTTAGGAGAGTGTCTCGTTATTTGCCATTACTGAGTGGCACTCCGTTACTGAATCACCACAATAAACTTGGTCTACTTTCAACTTCCTTTCGTGTGGTTTCCGACTTTCCTACACTGTCCCTTCTCCGTTTCTGGAGTCTTTGGAGGTGTGTCGATGACTTGGTCTGTCCCTACTTGACCTACTTCCTGATCAGGTCTGATGTGATTCATGGTAACCTGATCTTCTCCTTCTATTCCTGTCTCATCCTCGCTATCCCACTCTCTATCTAGGTAGGAATATTTTCTGGTTCTTATTGGATCAAGAACCTGATCATCGGCTGGGAACCATTCGACGTATTGACTGGTGCTCGGTAGTTCGATATCAGCTAGATCCGGACCCTCTTCTGGAGTCTCCTCAGCTGTACCACCTTCAGCTTCAGTCGCGTCTTCTCCGGTTACCCGCTTCGTATGGCTGGCATGGATCCACTTCGGCACGCCTGCGCACTTCACCGCAGTTGTAGTGACAAGGATCACCTGTCTTGGCTTTCCCCACTTTGGTCCGAGGCAAATCTTCCGGGTGTGTTTCTTTAACACCACCCAATCACCTGGTTTCAGTTTATGTGCTGGAGTTGTTGGCCATTCGACAGCGGTCTCCCCAATCTGGTGAGAGATAGAACGCACTTGGTCACCCAGCTGCCTGCAGTATTCTAGTACCAAATCATCAGAAATACTTAGCAGTTTGTGTCCAGGTACCCATGCCTGTCGCATCACTCTTCCCATTAGTACTTCATGGGGGCTCAGGCCTGTTTTTCGGTTCGGAATGCTTCTCAAACTCATCAGCACAAGAGGCAAAGCTTCTATCCAGTTCAATCTTGTAGAGTTACACATTTTCGCCAGTCTGGATTTTATAGTGCCATTCACTTGTTCAACTACTCCAGAAGCCTCTGGATGATATGCACAGTGCAGTTTTGGCTCAATTTTAAATGCTTCATAGAGTACTTTTAAGACCTCGTTGGCAAAATGCCCACCTCTGTCTGTTTCAATTGTTTCTGGAAAACCATGCCTAGGTATTAGCTCTCTTAACAACAATTTGGCTACAGTAATAGCATCATTTTTCTTTGCCGGGTAGGCCTCCACCCACCTTGAAAACAGGCAGACTATAACTAGGACATACCTATATCCTTTGCACATGGGCAACTGAATAAAATCAGCCTGAAGTCTGACAAAAGGGCCTTCTGCCTTTCCAATTGTACTCTGATCTACTACCGTCCTTTTTCCTGGGTTAAATTGCTGGAAGACCAAGCACCTCTGGCAAAGCATCTCCGCAATATTTCTGAACTTTGAGTTATAAAATACTTCATGAAACATACAGCACATTGCATCCTTCCCAATATGTGTGTCTCCATGTATCATTCTGGCCATTGGGGCAATCATGCTGTCTGGCAACACAGGCACACCATTCTTGTTAACCATAACACCATCCCTGTCCCTGGGTTGACATTCATCTGTCTCCCATCTTTCTTTTTCTTCCTTCTCTGCGGCCTGCTGCAACTCTTTCAATTCCCTCCAAGTAGATACATTCTCAAACACCATAAGTTGGCAGCTGCTTCCACCTCCCCATAATTTAATGTTTAGGGACATTTTGTGTCAGGCGCAATATTGGGCAATTTGGTCAGCATATCTATTTCCAGCTGTCACATCATCGTTACCGGATTTGTGAGCAGCACACTTGACCACAGCCAATTCTTTGGGTAATTGGATAGCTTCCAGTAGGTTCTGTACCACCTTTCCGTTTCTGATAGGTGTACCGGAGGAAGTCATGAATTCTCTTTGTAACCATAACTGGCCGAAGTCATGAACAACCCCGTAACCGTACTGGCTGTCAGTATATACAGTTATTCTCTTGTTTTTTCCTTGTTTACAAGCTCTCGCCAATGCAATTAATTCGGCCACTTGGGCAGATTTTATTTCACATAGATAGGATGCTTCTAGGGTCTTTTCTAAAGTGACCACCGCATAGGCAGCACTTAGGCCTCCATCCTCATGTCTCAAACATGAGCCATCCACAAACATCACGAGGTCTTCTACTGGTAAGGCTGTCTCTTTTATATCAGGACGAGGTTTGGTACTAAATTCAGTTAGGTCTATGCAGCTATGTTCAATTTCACTTTCTTCTTCTGTATTTTGAGTAATGGGTAACAAGGTGGCAGGGTTCAAAATATTACATCGGGAAATTATCACATTCTCTGCACCTATAAGAATTCTTTCATACTTAGTCAGCCGACTAGGTGTAAGATACTGGGTCTTGGTTCGGGTCAGTAGGATCACAACTGAATGTGGAACATATACAGTTACAGGATGTCCTATAACACTGTTTTCACTCTGTTCTAGACTAGTGCAAGTAGCAGCTACTGCTTTCAGGCATCCAGGTAATCCAGCAGCCACTGGATCTAGAGTGGCCGAAAAATAGGCCACGGGACGTCTGGTCAGCCCATGTTCCTGTGTTAGGACTGAGAGTGCACAATTGTCTCTGGTATCACAGAACAATTCAAAGTTCTTGGAATAATCCGGCATTCCTAATGCAGGAGCTGAGCACAGACAATTTCGTAATTTTATCCAAGCTGTCATACTTTCATCATCCCAGCTAACTGGATCTTCTACTCCTTTCTTGGTCATTTTTATCAAGGGTTTGGCTAGAACAGCGAATCCCACAATCCACTGCCTGCAGTACCCTACAACTCCTAGGAACATTCTCACCTCTTTCTGGGTTCTAGGCAGTTCCATGTCTCGAATGATTCTGATCCTTTCTGTAGTGATTTTCCGGATACCTTTCTCTATCTGGTGCCCCAGATATTTTACTGAGTTTTTACAGAACTGTAATTTGTCAGGTGATACTTTATGTCCTCCTTTTCCTAGATGATTCAATAAGGCAATGGTATCAGTGACACAGTCGTTTCGACTTTTAGACGCCACCAGAAGGTCGTCTATGTACTGTACCAAAACAGATTCTTTTGGCAGGATTAAGGATTCAAGGCATCTTTTTAAAATCTGATTGAAAATCGAAGGACTCTCCGTGTACCCCTGGGGGACACGATTCCAGAAGTAGACATGCCTGTCAAACTCAAATGAGAAAAGAAATTTGCTGTCTGGATGCAATGGGATGGAAAAGAATGCGTGACATAAGTCAATAACAGTAAACTATTCCGCATTCCAGGGGATTTGGTACAAGATCACTGCAGGGTTCGGTACAATAGGACAGCAAGGTACAACAATTTGGTTTACCTTTCGCAGGTCCTGCACTACCCTGTATTTTCCACTAGGCTTTTTAATTCCAATTATGGGCGAATTACAAGGACTGCTCATCACTTCCTGTATTATGTTTGCTTCTAGCAATCTTTTTATTTCAATTGCGACTCCAGCTTTCACTTCTGCACTCATTTTGTACTGTCTGGTTTTCGGGTAAACAGCATTTGTTTTAATGGCTATTTTAACTGGGTCTACATTTGCCATTAATCCTACATCTTTTCCAGTAAAATCCCATACTTCAGGTGTCACTCTCACTTGAAGCTCCTCAGGTAAATCTTTTATGGTCAGGGGCTTAACTTTTGCGTCAGGCCTTAGTAACATCAATTTGTACAGGCCGTCTTCATCTGGTGTCTGAATTTCGACCCCTTTTGGTGTACAAAAGATGGTGCAGTTCATTTTGCACAACAAATCACGTCCTAGTAGATTCACTGGACTAGAGTCACAGACAACAAATCTGTGCATTTCTTTGAAGTTCCCTATAGAAATCTCCATTGGTTCAGTTACTGGAGTACTAATTATCTGATTTGAGACGCCTACTACTTGGATAGCTTCTCCCGAGAGGGGTAGGTTTGGAACGTCCACTGTTCTCACAGTAGAACGGGTAGCACCAGTGTCCAACAGAAAGGTGACGTCATTTCCTTCAACCTTTCCTTCAATGTATGGCCCTGTCTGGTCTACCGGTAAGGAGGCGCCAAGCACGCACTCCTTGTCCTCCCCCCTCAGGCCCCGTCAGTATTGTTCATCACAGAGGAATGTATCATTTAACAGGAATTGTGAAGTTGCTGCATTTCTCTCATTCCTTCCTTCCCATACCTCGACCCTCTCATTCTGTTGAGCCTGATTCTTATAATTTGGTCTAGGAGCCCGAGGCAACGGAGGCTGCTTTACCTGTTGCTGGTTCTTTCGTGGCCCCTCTTTCTGCACCTGTGGATTTAAACCATTTATGGGGGCATTACCAGCATGCAAATGTGGACACTCGTCTCTCCAGTGCCCTATCTGACCGCACCCGTGACAGGGAAACTTTTTCATGGCCTCTTCTCGACTCATTTTTACTCTGGGCTTTCCCCCTCCCCCAGAAGACGAGTTTTGAGTATTATTATTCAATTTACTTAACTGTTTTTCTTGCTGTTGAGCCAATTTCACTTGTGCCCACATGACTTTCTCCTTCAGGGATTTCTTTTTGTTTTCCATTTCATCCTCGCAGTACTTAGCGTACTTGAGAACATCATCTATGGGTTTACCCTGCCAACAGATTTTATTATCTCTGATCCACTGGGATATTTCAGGTCTCAACCCCAACACGAATCGGTAAATGAAATGGGTCATGTCCTTCATTTCAATATTATCGATTCCACTGTAGGTTTTGAATACCTGTAGCAACCTTTCATAATAGGAGTGCACTGTTTCATCACGATTTTGGGTGGTTCTATCTATTCGGGTCCAATCAGTTTCCTTTGCTGGCACCTTTTCTTTTAGGTATTGTATCACCCTATCATATTTTCTCATTACTTCTGGCGAGGGAGCTCCAGTTCTGGAGTCTCTCTCATATTCGTCACTGGGCCAATCGATTGCAATTTTGCACTCTGTCCACAAGTCTACAGGTACTACAATGTCAAAGAACCCATTCAGGTCCTTCAAAAGACACTTTTGAACCTTCACAAAGCGTTCAACCTGCCTGTACCACTCAACTGGTTTTTCTCTCAACTTTGGGAAGTCATTGGTAAAAGACACAATATCTTGTCGGGACCAAGGGACATGCACATATTTCCCACCTGGTTCTTCTTTAATGGGGTACAGTTTTTCTGTTTGGCCTACCTCTTTTAGCACATATTCTGAAGCTTTTGTTTTGGCCTTACTGTCTTCCTTTTTCTTTGCCCACATGGCTTTCCAGTTATCTACATCTCCCCATTTCTGTAGTATGTTCAGCAATTCCTTTATCTGTATCTTCTTCCCTGATACATTCATGTTTTCTAGATCTTTGTCAGAAAATTCTGCTCTATAGGGTTTCTGTAAGACTTTGGATCGACTAACATCAATTCCCATATCAGCGGCAGTGTCCATTAATTTTTCGTGGAGCACTTTGGTGTTCCGGGTAAGGCTTTTGCTGATAAACAGCAACTCCTCTTCACTAAGAGTATTCAATCTGTCCAATCCCACATTCCCGGCCATTAATTCCTCCATCTCTATCCTCCGCCTGTAGATATCTAAAGGTTTGGGTTGGGGAGTTTCCTTTTCCAGCTCTCGGGTCCATCGATCTAGTTCCTCTGGGGTCACTACGGTGGCACTCCTCATCCCTGAAGTTGTTTCAATTAGGACTTCTTTTGCCTTAGCATGATTTCCTGCCCGTGGTACACTGGTTCCGGGTTCCCTTATGGGCAGATCCATTAAAGAGATCACGGACTCACATTCACTTGCCTGATCATCAACTATGAGCGGCTCTTTTCTTGGAGGCGCTACACTTGGAGTAATAACTGGAGTTCTTGGTCTAGCCTGTCTTTTCCCATAAAGAGGTATAGCAGGACCAATAGTTACTGGGATTGTCAGGGCGTCAGGACTGGGATTTATCTGAGCTATGGTCTGAATTAGTTCATTTCGTTGTTTAATTAATGCTTCTCTCTCTCTTTCATGCAAAGCCCTTTCCGCGGAATTGTCATGCATTACTTGGGGTACCAATGTAGGGTAGATACTCGGGGCAGTTGGGGTTGCTAACCCTGGTCTGTCTTCACCAAAAGGTCGGTAATTTGGCACCACTGTGCTAGGTCTGCAAAACCCGTCACTATCACTGGCTTTGCTACCTGGACCAGCCACATCGGTCTCACTGGCCCTTCTACTTCTAGGGTGTCGGAAAAATGGATTTTTCGAGCTAAGGGGCCCAGACTCTTCAGCATAAGGAGGTGGATTTTTCATTAGTAGATCTTCTAGATATTCATCCTCTGAGTCCCCCATAGCCATTAAATGTCGGGTTTTCTCCAGGCTTTTTCCTCCCCCGTGTTCGGTTACCCCAAACATTGGAAACAGTCCCTCAACCATCAAGTTCTGTCTCCATTGTTTCATCTTTTTCTCTTTGGTTTCCTTCTGTAATTTTGGATACCATTTGGTTACTCCCTTATCCATTCGGGGTCTGTCTCTCTCTAGAGCCTCAATCTCCAATTCCTCTAAAGCTTCATATTGCGTTAACCTGGGCCTGGGGTGCAGTTCATTCATTCGGGTCCTTCAATTAAACAGGATTCTACCATTAAAAGTACCATTGAGGGGAAATGCTAGTACTCCGTCATCTTCAGTATACTTTACCCAATTTTCCAACCATACACAGGTATGGTACCCTTTATCAAACATCATGAATGATGCGGGAGTATTAGGAGGGGGAATGATCACACCCTCTCTAGTTCTAATGGGCTTGTCTTTCTTAAAATAATTCTTTATCTTGTCGGCAAATGACAATTTTCTCTTAACTCCGTACATATTGTAAGGTCTGCCTCTGGGCATCAACTCCTTATGAAAACCTAGATTCCTTGGATCAGGTAAAAATTCAGGATACCACATACACCTCTCCAAACAGTCTATAAGCTCGGATTGATTAATTTTGTTTACTTATGTACTTCCAATGCCAGCACGACTTCTAATTCACGGCAACCAATCAGCACTGAGTTTGTAAAAACTCTTGACCAATGGTTGCGCGGCCTTTCGCGAGACGCGGTCTCACGCTCCGGCACTCACCCCTCCTTTACAATTTCAGCTTCGCTACACACCCGCTGTCTTGACCAATACCAGCGCGGCACGGAGTGACGTCAGTGCAGCCTTGCGACCGACTCCCTCCTTTACAAGGTAACGGAAACTTTGAATTTCTCTTAAAGTGCAAGTGCTAATCTTAGTTAACAACGTATAACGTTTGCCACTGTGTTTGAGTGTTCTAAAAAGAAAGAAAGTTTTCCTCTCGCTACAAGTAAACCACTTCTGTCTACTTTTCATTCACTTCGGATAGACTTCTCTGCCTATCCCTTCATACGAGCATTAGAGAACTTGCTACTCCTCTGACTTATCCACTTCTTTCCGGGATATATACTAAGTCAAACTTTCACCAGCGGACTCCTTTGCTTATCATTCAAGCTCCGATGACCCTACTACTCTTCCCGTATGTGACCCTTACTAGGTGATATCACAATGGAAGACTACGTAAAGGACTCGTAGCTATCAATTATTCAATAATTCAGAAAGATCCTAATTAGCGCTTCCAGTCCTGCCTAACCATGCACTAATTACGTCAAACAAGTGACCTTACCAGCCAAGTGGATTCTACTCACCACTGGCTATTTACTTCCCCGGGGATTCCGACAACACTAAACAGTTACGTACAATTATGTTAATTACATACAATAATATAATAGTAATTCATCAAGGCCTTTAAAAATTGCAAACATAGAAAATTCACTTTAGCAGCAATATACTCTAGCAGCAATAATTCTTAGCAGCATATGTTATACAATTCACACTCTATCTTATCTACCTATCTTAACTAGTCCTAACCATCCTCTGCTACCAGAAAATTACTGATAGAGCGCGCAGGTCACCCGACTCTCGGATTTACCAATTTTACACGCACTGGGCCCTAGACGTGCATGATGATGACTAGAGTTTGCATGAATCGGGTGAGTTTACACGCTACTATCAGTAATTCAAGGGGGGTGGTTTCTTACCACTATTACCAGGGTACCTAACTTACCACAGGCACCTTTCTCCTGATGGATCAGGAGCGATCAGTGGACAGGCGATAAGGTTCTTAAAATGCTTTAAACATTGAATAACACTTTGCGATTTATAATGACCACAGACACCTGAAGGGTTTTCAAGGCTTTATATAAAGAAAGTTTTTTAGAATGAATATGCCATGAGTATGAGGCAGATACAGATTAGTGCATCAATAATCAAAATCAAAACCACAATATAGCTATGAATGAGAGCAAGCACCATTGAGTGCTAGGGAACACTACAGGGCAAGAGTAACAGGGAACATACTATTCAGTTTCAGGTTTAAGCCAAGGCAAGTAGAATGGGAAAGACCTAATATGTGCACTAATATTCTTAAGCTAATTCCTAACCTTATGCTATCTTTACTAATCTTAAGGCGTAAGTACTAAAGGAAGGGGAAAAAATGGAGCACGCTGAATAAGCAGTCAATTTCAATATATCCTATAGGTAGGGGAAGAAGTGTAACATAACTAATAAACAATTGAATGTAAAATAGATTTCAGAAAGTGATAAGGAAAAATACCACAGGCAAGTGTGCTTTATTAAAAGAGAAAAAAGGAAGAGTATAGGTAGACGGACACCCACAATTATAATTACCTAGGACGGGAATGAAGACCAACCCTGGCCACGGGTCAGCTTGGGAAAGAGGCGGGGACAAGGACCCTCAAGGATTCAGAATGCCAGTAGGCGAGCAGGTACAGCTCATGGACAATCAGGACAGGATACCCCTCAGGATTTGGGTCAGGACTGGGCTCACTAAAGGGCACGACCAACACCTGCAGCTTCGGATGCAACGCCTGCGCTACTCCCTCTCTGCACGGAATCCGCCAGTAACCCCGATTGGGTTTTCGAATCTCCCAGCAAAGTGCTCCGCCAGCACTTAAGACTATTTTCCACCCCTTGGAGTTTGTGGAAATTACGGACAGAGTGCTCCGCAGCCCTCTGTATCAATCACCTATAGAGTTCGTAGGGTCAGTGACAGGTCAGCTACTCGGACAAGTCTGACAATTTCTCTTAGCTAAACTAGGCTAGTTATACCCTTTTCGGTTCCCTAGACCACCCACAAATGTTGCAAGTGACAGGATCCCCACTTGGGATTGGTCAGACAAGGTGGTTAGGTCATTGTCACCACCTAAAATTCTGGGTTCCCATGTTTAATATTTAATTTTTCGTACCCACCCCTTACATTCCAGTTCCCATGATATGAGAAAGGTGTAAAACAATAGGACACACATAGAATTATACAATTGTATCTTTTTAGGAACAGCCGAGTTCTTCTCCGGGGTCAAATGTGATGTTCCCAGGCGCATCTCAGCTTCAGTAGCCAGCTGGCTTGGTTTTGCTTCGGCGCAATTGGATTTTTCCCTCATCACGTGTGTGGGGTGCAACGGGTTTCAAAGATGGAGTGACGCGGTACATGAAAAGTAAGCGAAAACAAATTAGAAACACAGAAAAAATGAATACACTGTATACCATGACCAACTACACTATATCCCTTACTTTATAATATCTACAGCATTATGGTTAGGCAGAAAAGACAGATATGCAAAAGCAGCATGAGCAAGCAGAGAGCATGTTCAAAGACAAGCGGCCATTTTTAGCAGTAATGCGCATGAGCGAATATTCCCTCCAGAGCTGCGAGTGCGTCACATCACATGGGTATGACCGACGCATGCGCAGACTGGATTTCTGTGAAGCAGCCATTCTGTAGTATGCAAGCGTTGTTAGGATTAATAGACACATAGGCAAGCGTCTCTGGGACACCTGCTTGTACTGTAAAAGTGTGATATTAATGACAAACAGGATTGATTAATACTATTACAAGTTAACGAGGTTCATGAATGTGAGCAAGTCGCTTTACGTGCGAATCCTTGCTCCATCAGAAGTACTGAGTCGTTCACCAACAATAGGCAAATACCAACTTGCAGATAGAAAAACCTAATATTGGTTCTATGGAATCATATAACTGAAACACAGGACTCAAATTACAGTGTTACAAGAGCTAACTTAACTAGGTGCATATTGGTGAGCGATGTGGACATTTGTCATGCAAGCAAAAATATTATATATATATATATATATATATATATATATATATATATATATATATATGCAAAAAAGGAGAGAACTCTGGGTAGTTCTCAAGTTTAGGTGGAAAGTAGCTCCTGTTAGAGCACTCTCAACACCAGCGACACTCTAGATCTGCTCACCTCAAATGTCTGTTTTTCTATCAAAGTTTTTAAGCATAGGATTAGCACAGTGCCATCCATGCCGGGATAGAAAAGGATAAAGTATTTTGCCATTTCTACAGCAAAATTGAGTTCTCTCCTCCTTTTTGCATAATTTATGCGTCACTCTATGCCTGAAAGGGTTTTGTTTTGACTTATACTGGGTGCTCCCTTGTGTCTGGATAAAGCTATACCTCTCTGAAGAGCTTTAATTAGAGCGAAACACTGTGTCAGGGGTTGCTTATACTCATTTCAGGTTGGCTTGAATTGGTATTTTACCAATTCAAAGCTGTAATACTGTGCCTGGAGTGGTAAATGGCTTTTGTCATTTTACAGCTCGGCAAGGACAGCACTGTGCTAGTCCTATGCTTAACCCCTTCGATGCTGATGACGAGCTCAGCTCGTCATCACCCACGGGGGTCGTGTGCTGATGACGAGCTGAGCTCGTCATGGTGCCACTAAAATGGCATTTTCCAGCACACAGCGGGAAAACGCCTAGCATCCAAGTGGTTAAAGACTTTGCTGTAGAACTGGCAAAAGACTTTGGGGAATATTATCAAGAACAGGCGATAAAATTATCGCTGCTTTATTGGCAGGAAACTGCTGCTAAAGCAGCGAAAATGTGCTTGATAATATGTCCTTGTGAATTCCCATAGCATCCCAGGTTTTGGTGTTAACCTGGGCTGCTATGGGAATTCACAAGGGCATATTATCAAGCCCATTATCGCCGCTTTAGCGGCAGTTTCCTTCCGATAAAGCAGCGATAATTGTATCGCCTGTTCTTGATAATAAGCCCCCTTGTCCTTTTCTATCTCGGCATGGATGGCACTCTGCTAATCCTATGTTTAAAAACTTTAATAGAAAAACAGACATTTGAGGTGAGCAGATCTAGAGAGTCGCTAGTGTTGAGAGTGCTCTAACAGGAGCTGCTTTCCACCTAAACTTGAGAACTACCCAGAGTTCTCTCCTTCTTTTTTGCATAATTTATGCGTCACTCTATTCCTGAAAGGGTTGTGATTTGATATATATATATATATATATATATATATATATATATTTATATATGGACTGGAAGCCTCGTGACAGACACACTGGCCGCCCTTCAAGGTTCTGATTTAGTTTGCGAGGCAATTCGAGTGTGCAACTAAATTGTTAAAATCGGACCTGCTGGCTCCCTGTGAAAAGGTTTCTAGGGGTGGCGAGTTGGGAGCTGCTGGAAAGAACTTCCAAGGCGGTGAGCTGAATTGGCATTTCCACAATGGAAAATAAGAAAAACGAACTGTGCTTTGTGGCTGACTGTGTTTTAGCGCTGGGGGATTGACAATGCAAGCATGAAGATTACACGCATATTGAAGCGCTTCATGTAAAACGTGAAAAGTCTCCTTTTCCCCCTGCGCACTCTGCAATAGAATACGGCCTGCAGTGTGTATAAAGAACCACGTGGGTCATTCAAAATGCCAGAGACTCCTCCCGTGATCAAGGCTTGTTAAGCAGAAACGTTGGGAAAGGACGCTGTATTGCCTTCGTGCTTATTCCATGAATAAATGAAATGCAGAAATTCAGCGTGGGCTGGTGTGCCTCTTTGTTCTGCAAGGAGGGTTAGTGTGAATTATGGACTGGAAGCCTCGTGACAGACACACTGGCCGCCCTTCAAGGTTCTGATTTAGTTTGCGAGGCAATTCGAGTGTGCAGCATATATATATATATATATATATATATATATATATATATATATACAAAAAAGGAGAGAACTCTGGGTAGTTCTCAAGTTTAGGTGGAAAGTAGCTCCTGTTAGAGCACTCTCAACACCAGCGACACTCTAGATCTGCTCACCTCAAATGTCTGTTTTTCTATCAAAGTTTTTAAGCATAGGATTAGCACAGTGCCATGAAATTAAATGAAATTAAATGAAAAATTCCATTTATATAGCGCAGACTACCCGGAGGCCTCGTAGGATAGAAAAGGATAAAGTATTTTGCCATTTCTACAGCAAAATTGAGTTCTCTCCTCCTTTTTTGCATAATTTATGCGTCACTCTATGCCTGAAAGGGTTTTGTTTTGACTTATACTGGGTGCTCCCTTGTGTCTGGATAAAGCTATACCTCTCTGAAGAGCTTTAATTAGAGCGAAACACTGTGTCAGGGGTTGCTTATACTCATTTCAGGTTGGCTTGAATTGGTATTTTACCAATTCAAAGCTGTAATACTGTGCCTGGAGTGGTAAATGGCTTTTGTCCTTTTAAAGCTCGGCAAGGACAGCACTGTGCTAGTCCTATGCTTAAAGACTTTGCTGTGGAACTGGCAAAAGACTTTGGGGAATATTATCAAGAACAGGCGATAAAATTATCGCTGCTTTATTGGCAGGAAACTGCTGCTAAAGCAGCGATAATGGGCTTGATAATATGTCCTTGTGAATTCCCATAGCATCCCAGGTTTTGGTGTTAACCTGGGCTGCTATGGGAATTCACAAGAGCATATTATCAAGCCCATTATCGCCGCTTTAGCGGCAGTTTCCTGCCGATAAAGCAGCGATAATTGTATCGCCTGTTCTTGATAATAAGCCCCCTTGTCCTTTTCTATCTCGGCGTGGATGGCACTCTGCTAATCCTATGTTTAAAAACTTTAATAGAAAAACAGACATTTGAGGTGAGCAGATCTAGAGTGTCGCTAGTGTTGAGAGTGCTCTAACAGGAGCTGCTTTCCACCTAAACTTGAGAACTACCCAGAGTTCTCTCCTTCTTTTTTGCATAATTTATGCGTCACTCTATTCCTGAAAGGGTTGTGATTTGATATATATATATATATATATATATATATATATATATATATATATATATATATATATATATATATATATACATTGGAGCCTGTACCATCAAGGTTTTGCCCCCCACACCACCGACCCAGATGCATGAACATATTGCATCCTGGGAGTTGGAGTTCGCTAAATGTTCCACGATCTCCAACAGGTGAGCAGACTTTACTTGGGAAGGAGCTCAGTGTTGTCAGCACTACATCAAGCGAAGCAGAGGTTGTTGGATTTATTGCAGGACTCTTGTTGGTGCATGGCGCTGAGGAAGGCAACATTTATGCCGAAATGCATTCGCCGCCACTAACCTCCTCTGGCCTCCACTGTTTCTCTTCGGGGAAGGAGTTTTGTGATACACACATATATATATATATATACAAGCTCAGCAAGCTAAACAGGGCAAGAGTACAAGTCAAGCGGGAGCTTCCACCTCGGCCCAGGCACCATCTACAATGAGTAACAACCAGGAAATAAGCGACAATGAATCGCTAACAAGTGGCCTTACATCAGATGAGGATGGGAACACTCCGTGGGATGCAAACTCTTTGATCCTTGATCTCGGTGAGGAAGTGGATTTTTTAGTTTCGGATCGATTGCAGACATTAAGGCCTCGGACCAAACACCAACAAAAGGGGCAGCAACAGCAGCTAAGCGAGCCAGATGCAACAAAAGGAGGGGCGAGCGCCGGAAAAAGCGGAAAATCGCCCAAAAAACCAAAGCGACAATATTGGCGCAAAAAAAGATAAGTGATAACACTGTTATTAATTTATCAACTGTTACCCTAACTGAGGCGGAAAAACAACTCTTGAGCCTGGGGTTAACATATTGTCCAGCATCTGACTTTATTTATGCGAAAACCCGTGTTGATGTTTACTTATTCATTAGAAAACTAAAAATCTAAAAATTCTTTAACATAAAGGAAGGCTTAAATGAAAAGGAAAAAGAGCGATCAGGCAACAGTGAGATTGTTAATGTACCTCTGGCATTGCCTGCTAAATACACTAAACCTTTGTTGGCACTGCATCACTTGGCCTCCGACAATACAATATCTCCTGATATAATATCTACTCAGGATGAATTGAGAGCTGCATCCATTCCGCAAGTGGGGGCTAACATCAGCCCATTTAAACCTAAGTCTAAATTCAATCCCACCATGCCTAGGGACTCAATTGATGTATTCCAGGACGTGGTGGTTGAGGACCTTAAACAATTACATCACAAGATCAAACACAAAAAACGCTACAAAGGTAAACATGAGAGACTATTTTTCGCTCATCAAAAAATTGGGCAATGACCATAATATCATTGTTAGTACTGAAGACAAGGGTGGCAATGTAGTCATTTGGCCCCAAGAAGCTTACATTGAAGAAGCAAAGAGACAGTTAAACGATCCAACTTGCTATTCTAGAACCAACATTAAACACTTTAATGATGCTAAGGACGTTTTAAAAAAGTTGTTGTATAAATGCAAAAGAGATGGCATGATCTCCTCTCAGGAGTTTGACTTTCTTCATGTTGAGTTTCCAGTATTGCCCAAGCTATATCTACTCCCAAAGATTCATAAGCAGGTGACACCTATCCCTGGCCGGCCTATCATCTCGGCCATTGAGGGGGTGGCAGAACATGTCACACAATACATTGACTATTTCCTGCAGGACTTAGTCAAAAACGTACCTACTTATGTTAAGGACACTGGTGATTTCATTGCTAAAATCAACAACATCCCATGGAGCAATGACATGTTAATGATTACTTTGGACATAGAATCGCTCTACACGAGCATAGAGCATACAACTGGTCTTAAAGCGCTCGATTTCTTTCTTGGTAAAAAGACCTATGAATTGTTATTGTCATAACAAAGTATTGATGGAGTTAACCACCTGGTGTCTTCACAATAATTTCTTTTTATTTGGGAATGATATTTATGTTCAGAAGCGTGGAGTTGCTATGGGGGCCTGCTTCTCTCCCAGCTATGCGTGTTTACACGTAGGCTGGTGGGAGGAGCAGGTCCTCAGGCAACAACATGCAATTATTTTTGATGAACATGTTTTGTTGTGGATTAGTTATATTGATGATGTTTTTGTTTTATGGCGTGGAGATTTTATCAGTGCAAACAACTTTGTTACAAGTTTAAATACAAATCATGAAAATCTGAAATTTACTAAATTCATTAGTAATTGTGAGGCAGAGTTTCTGGATGTCAAAATATTTGTACACAATGGGCACTTGGCAACCAAACTACATAGAAAAAGCACTGCTGGCAACAGTATCCTCCATGCCAGCAGTGCACATCCACGACATGTAGTAGATAATATTCCTTTAGGTGAACTACTCAGGATTAAAAGAATATGTAGTACAGAAAATGATCTTGAAGTCTGCACCATGGAAGCTCTGGATAGATTCAGGCAAAGGGGTTACCGTGAATCTGTCCTAAAATTGGCAGTGCAGAAAGCCAAGAGTAGAACCCGTGATTCCCTGCTTGACCAAACACATAACAAGTCAGGCAATGTTTCTGATGAAAACACTGAGGCACCGAGACTTATAACTGCCTATAGCAGACAAGCTAGGCAAATCAGATCTATTGTAACACAAAGATGGTCGGTTTTAAAAACTGATTTGGTGTTAAAACCTAGACTGCCTGATGGTCCCACTTTGACCTTTCGGAAGGGCCCTTCCCTTAGGACACATATTTGTCATGATTTCCCCGAACTTAGGAGAAAAGAAGAGTGGATGAAATCCCGATTTGGGTTTAAACGTTGTACCTCCTGCAGGGCGTGCAAATTTGACAAAACAACTACCCAATATTATACACCTTTCAGTCCTGACCCAATTAACATCAAGGGTCAGTTTACTTGCAAGACTGAGTTTGCTATCTATGTCCTGACATGCACATGTGGACTAAGATATGTCGACAGTACACAACAGCCTGTGCATGTCAGGATTCTCCAGCACCTTCGTGCCATCGTAAACAATGATCCATCATATCCGGTGGCTAGGCATTTTAAAACCAATCACAAAAATGATTTACAATGCCTGACCTACTTCGTCATCGCCTCAGTGGATAAGCCTCTTAGGGGCGGTGACAGAGATAGGATGCTTAGGAGACTTGAGTCTCAATTTATTTTGGAACTAGATAGCAGATTTCCGAATGGGCTTAACACAACGGATGATTTGCATGTTTTCCTGTAAACTTTTTTGCTTATTATTCTGGGTTAGCTTAAGTGTCAGCCGCTATACACCTTCATGTCCAAATTTTCTTATATACAGAATTTCGTTCATTTATCACTTCCCCGTTTTCCCATCACATATGGCTTCATGGTTGTTATCATACAAGCGTTCCCTTATTTAATTATTATTTGGGTAACACTTTATCTCATTTATATCTTTGGACATAGCCATTGGGTACTATCTGTTAATTTCTGTTTTTTTACATATAACTGTTTTGAGAACACTCAACAGTGGTCCTTTTCCACTATTAATCCACTCTCTCCAATTTGGCACTTTGACCATTGTCCTTATCTGCATTTTAAGCATTCATATTTGTTGTTGCTATATTACATTTGAATACATAAGAAACCTTGTCTTCTTGGATTATATCCAATTGTTTACATTTTTGCGTAATTTGCACCAATTGCATTTGTCACTTTATTTAACTACATATAGAGTTATGGTATTTGCACTTTGCATTGGCACTTTATAAGGATATTTATAAAATGCACTTTATTGCTTATTTGCACATTGACAAGGTTTTATTTACGATACTGTATTGTATTTTAATGTATTTCAACATAGCATTACAAAATTGGACTTTTTTAGCATTATATGCAGTTATGTTGTCTGATCTACACCACTGAGTGTCCGATCTACTTTATGTTGGTCATTGGATGCACTTTATAAGAAATAATGGATTGATTTCTCTCTTTTTTTAAACAATGTGGATTTTAACCATTTTTATACAGTGAATAACAGATCATGGTCAAAATTGTTTGGAAAACAGACCACATAGTACTAAAAATGCAGTATGTCCTCCATTTCTATGATCACATGGTATAATGCAAGAGAAAGAAAAAAATGCATATTGAAAAAAACTGTGGAGCACCAGGTATTTAACTGTGGTTGTCTTACTTACTGACTGTCTGTGAGCAAGGGCGGATGCCCGAAACGCGTCAGATTTTATTAGGCTCAACTTTTAAATAAACCTCTGTGCCTTCATCTACGCTGGATTCGTGTGGTTTTCCTTGGTCGTTTCAATACGGAGCTCTGGGAGGCTGCAGCTGTTGCATACATATATATATATATATATATATATATATATATGAATCCTTACTCAGTAGCGGATTAAGACAGTAGATCCACGGGATCAGCGAGGCTAGCGCCAGCGGAAGATTGCAGTGTTTCCGTGACTCGTCGTGTGCCGGCGGAGCGGACGAAGGATTACACAGCATGTTCAGAAGAATAGGAACCGTCAAAAGTAATGAGCAGCCGTCGGCACATCAGAGGTAGATGGCGGAGTACGTTTGGTGCCTTGCGTGGCATTCTCTGTCGCTTATTCTGCAGATTACTCACAGAGCGGTATGACGGCTGCCATTTTAGGAGCCCTTGTGAGGTAAGAGAAACCACTCTCCCTGTGAGGCTTCTATCTGCAATGACTTTCCATTCTTTCAGTATGGGCAGAATGTTTTGACTTGCTTCAGCTGCTGGGTGACCTCAGGCAATTATCATTCTAACAGTCGTTTCAAGGCTCCTTAATTTCGAAGCCTGGTCTATAAATCATTTTGACATTTAAGCAACACTGCCCTTCATTCTTCGCACTCTAAATTCGAAGTTTAGCTGAATTTCTCAGTATAAACTACTGAATTGAAACACATGGAGCTTATGGAATTTCTATATGTGGGCTGAAGGGGACCCATTTATCATTCAAATGCTCTTCATGACGTTTTGCCGCCAAATACCTGAACTTTTCATCGATTGCTACTGCTGATAACCTTGCGACTGAGGTAACAATTTACCACGCTTGCATGAAATATTGGTAAATATGTTCTAGAATTTCTATTATACCTCTCTAAGTCGTGATACTTCAGCACATTACACCATGCTGTTTAAACGGCAACTTTCTAACTGAGGTGTGCGGCAAAATACAATTATCAAATGCAATGAGATAGCTTATTTATTGATATTTTGAGCGAATACTGGGTATTTAAGAGCTTCATTTATCCTGAGTACTGGGCCTTGACTGCCCTTTGCCGGGGAAGATTGAAGAAAGTAAGATCGTTGTTGGCTCCCACGAATCGTACCTTTATAATTCGCTCAAATCTTCGCGCCCAATGGATGACGCATCAACTAAACGGTTGAAAAAGGATCCTCCTTCTCCACCAAAGCAAACCTCTTCAGTTTCCATGGATCTTCTGTTGGAGGAAATTTGTGCATTATGCCCTTTTGTAAGTAAGTAATCTTTATTGCTTGATTAATTAAAATCTTAGCAGTCCATACAGCTAAAAAAACACATATGTAGCACAATTTGATATTTCCTTAAAAACAGGGTTACTATGTTCTAAAATCAAGAAGTTGGCTAGTTAAAAATACATACAATAAAATTGTGGTAAAACTTCATAATTTGGGTGAAGGTTGTGCATGAGTCCCAAACTTAGGGCAACGCCTGTGTCCATAGATCTAATGGTCAATTGTTAGATCGTGATCCACTAGTCTTGGTGTAAATGCGCGGAGGGGGTCATGGACAATCACCGGACAGAAGGGCTTGGGTGTGGGAGATTATGCTTATGTTGCTGCGCATAGTTTTGTTTGTGAATCTTTCATGAAGCGGACGAAACTGCAAATTAGTCTAACGTTGGCCCAGTCGAAGCACGCCTTCACTGCCTGTCTGCAAGACCGGATCTGCATTTCATTTAAATGCGGTTTAACAACTCTCTCCTCTCCCGATCTAGAGACTTGCATATACACAGAAGATGCAACAGGTCTTCTTTAGTTTCGCCACATAATGTTATGTTTGGGTCTCTTTTATAGCGCACGGCTACCCCTGGGGGTGTCCCGGCGCTTTGGCAAAGAGAACTGTAGAGGAGAGAACACAACACAGCAGCTCACAGAGGGCCAACAAGAAGATCATACAGAATAGAGCCAAGTTTTCAGCTCCTTTCTGAAAGCAAGAAGACTATTTGACTTTCTTAAGGAGACAGGTAGCTCATTCCAGCAGCGCGAGGCCCAGTATCGGAAGGAACGCCCTCCGATCCGGGCAAGTTTAACCGGGGGAACAACGGCTTTTGCAGAGGGTTGTTGGAAATGTACGATTCCAAGGGGGCACGTGGGATTTGACAGGTAAAATCCCCATCCTCAATGCCAGGAAGCTTTCCTTTAGTGATCCAGAGAAGCTGGTGCCGAGGTACGATTGTGGGGAGCATTTTGAGTAACTTTGAATCACGAACCAGCTTTGGGCCCTCTTATTTAAGCATTCTTGATCGTTTTTGATAGAGACAAGCTTTGTCGACTTGTTAGCCAGATCTTTGACGTTATTAAATGGAAGTCCTGACTCCCAGATGTTCTCCAGTGCTAACACGCTAATCCCTGATTGAAGGTAAGCCTTAGCGGGGGAGTTGTTTTTCCTTGATATTTCCTTCCATAGGAATGAGTTCAGCGATCCCTCTGCGGGGCTCTTTATTTTATACCAGCTTTTTACATACGCGCCCTTTCTGCTTATTGTCTGGTTTGGTAATCCGAATTCGAGCCTTAGTTGCGCTGGAGAGGTATATTTTGGAAGCTTGAATATTATTCTTAGCGCTTTGGCGACCGTTTTGTACAGGGTTGTTTCGTCCATCCCTCGCATGGCCTCACTGTCGTAGGTTATCGTTGGTACCAGCTTTGCTTGAAGCACTTCAAGCTGCGGGAGCAGGTTTGGTTCAGTAATTTTATTTTTAAGATTTTTTAAAGTAATTGCTAGGAGGGTCCCTCGCCTTTGAATTGCCTCTTTTTGTTGGTCGTACGACCCATTTTTATCAAAGATTATTCCTAGGTATTTATACTCTTTGACCACTTCGAGTTCACTCTCGCCCAGCTGCCATTTCAATCATTTTTTTGCGCTGCGCTGGTTTAGCACCATTATTTTCGACTTTTCTAGGTTAATTTCTAACCCGTTGTTTGAAGCAAAGTTGTTTGTGGTATGGAGCCGACTGGAGTTTGGCTGATTAATATCAGGTCATCAGCATACAGTAAATTTGAAACAGGGAGGCTGCCCAGTTTTGGTGCGTGATGGTTGCAGTTTTCTAGGTCGGTTGAGAGATCAGCCACAAAAAGGTTAAATAGGGTTGGAGCCAGAACGCAGCCCTGCTTTATACCTCTGGTAGTTGGGATCCGCCTGGACACGATCGTACCGCCCCCCAGTTTTATTTGAACCCATGTCTCAGTGTGTAATAGGATGAGTTGATTCAGGAGAGCGGAAGGTATTTCCCATCGAGCTAGCTTTGACCATAGTTTTCCTCTGTCTATGCTGTCAAAGGCGGCTTTATAGTTGATGAAGCAAACAAATAGTGGTTTTCTTGTTGCTTTTGTGGAATCAGCTAGGAGCGAGAGAGCCAGGATCGTTGTGGTGGTTCCCAGGTTTTCCTGGAACACTGTTTGATTGATTGGGAATAATGATTTTTCCCTGGCCTATTCCTGGAGTTCGGCCAGGATAAGGCCGGCGTAATACTTGGCCTCAATGTCAATAAGAGCAATAAGCCTGTAGTTTTTTGGGTCACTCTTACAGCCTTTTTTTATAAAAAGGGGAAATAATAGAGCCTTTCCAAATTCTGGGATTGTTCCTGTATCGGGGATGTTGTCGAAGAGCGGTAGTAATGCGCTGGACCAATATTTTCGGTCTTGTTTGTATAACATTGGTGGCAAGCCGTTGGGCCCAGGTGCACCCTCTTGATGACTTTGCTGGATTCTGCCCTCGATCATTTTTGGAGAGAAACTGAGTGGTAAGCTGTTCCTGTAGAGAGGGGGCGGAGGTAGTGCAACGTGATGCTCAGCTGTTTTTTGCAGATTGCTATGAGGGTCTACATTAAAGTAAGTTTGCAAATGTTTTGTCCAAACGTCCTCAGTTATGTGTGAGTTAATCCTGGGTGCCGATGGATTCTTAATGCTCTTGACCGTTTGCCAGAATCTTGCACTGGTATTCATTTTGGTGTTGTACAATAGTTTGGCCTAAAGTGATTCTGAGTTGTCCTTTTTTGCGTACCAAATCATTTTCTTTTTCCTAGTCCGAAGCTCTCTTAGTGCGTCTACGGTACCGGTAATCGGGCTGTTTTGGCGGAGGGAACGGATTGCTCTGTTTATATCTCCCCTTAGTTTTTCTTAATTCGGCATGCTGGCTTGATGAGAGATGGATGCGCTGGCTTGTTTCTGCCCTGATGCTTTGTTTTTGCCGGTACTCTTTTTGTGCTTGTTGTGTGGCAGCCGGTAGGGCAGGTTGGCCTAGAGCAGGGGTACTCATAGTACGGCCCGCGGGCCGGTGGCGGCCCAGCAAGCCTTCCTTGGCGGCCCGCGGACCTTGCAGACAATCGTTCCTGTTCTAAAAAAATAATTTATTAGTGTTAGCTTGACTCAGAGACTGATAATCACTGCTCCCCTGGCCCCCACAGAGCAGAGGCTTTGTTGTATTTCACCTCTTAGCGCCCCTGCATCTCCACTCTGACAATCACTTCCCCCCCGGCCCCCACAGAGCACAGTGGAGATGCAGGGGCGCTAAGAGGTGAAATACGACAAAGCCTCTGCTCTGTGGGGCCGAGCGAGCGGTGATTGTCAGAGTGGAGATTCAGGGGCGCTACAACAAAGCCTCAAAAACATGTAAATGGTCTTTTAAAGACCTGCAAAGTACTTTGGTGCGGCTGTCTGTGTGTGCGCGCGCTGAGGAAGCTGTCTCAGCCCGGGCTGAAGGCTGACACAGACAGACACACACACAGTGAGGGAGAGGGAGGGCAGGAGGGAGAGAGAGATGGAGAGAGAGGGCAGGAGGGAGAGGGAGGGCAGGAGGTAGAGAGAGGGCAGGAGGTAGAGAGAGGGCAGGATGGAGAGAGAGGGCAGGATGGAGAGAGGGCAGGATGGAGAGAAAGGGCAGGATGGAGAGAGGGCAGAAGAAAGAGATGCAGAGGGAGGGCAGGAGGGAGAGAGAGATGGAGAGAGAGGACAGGAGGGAGAGAGAGGACAGGAGGGAGAGGGAGGGAAGGAGAGCGAGAGCTGTAGAGGGAGAGGGAGGGCAGGAGGGAGAGAGAGATAGAGAGAGAGGGCAGGAGGGAGAGGGAGGGCAGGAGGGAGAGAGAGGGTGTTGAAAAGAAGTCAAAACACCAGAATTGAATATCTTGTAGATTTATTCAGGAAACATCACCAACTGAGGCCATCAGACTCTGCCAACTCCAACAGGCTCCAAGACTCCACTGAGGTATGGAACCATACGGAGTGAGAATGTAGAATGACAAGAATGGCAGTATGTCATAACACAAACCAAAGGAAACAAGTAGAGCACATTACAACACATCCCCTATACTAAGGGAAATAAAAGAAAAGAACCATGTAAATAACAAAAACATAACACCATAAGGGTCTCAAGCAGTAATATAAGCACATAACATAAGGATACTAAACATAGTCTCTGAAGCGTAGAGGAGCTTGATGAGTCCTCTGTGGGAACCTCCTAGGAGCGACAACATCAGGTCCAGTTGAGGTAGAAGTGGAAGCAGAACAATCAAAACTGGACGAAGATGAAGGCACCACATCAGAAAACTTAACAAGCCTGGACATGCTCCATTTACAACCATTTTGCATAGTTACCACATTCTTAGAAATATGTTTGATCATGAATGGACCAATAAACTCTGAGACACCTTTCTTAGAAAATGTGGGTTTTTTAACAAGAACCCTTTCACCCACACTCCACAATTTAAGTTTGGTAGAATTCTTCATGTCATAACGTTCTTTGTATTTTTGTTGATAAGAAAGAATTCTATCCTGCACATTCCCCCTGTCCAAAGAGAAAAAAGATTGAGGAGGAAACTAGGAAGGATTTAGTTTAGAACAAGCTTGTCTACCACGTAATAGAAAAAATGGAGAAGATTTAGAAACATAATTGACCGTGGTGCGATGGGCCCACCAGGTATCACGCAGTACATCTTTAAGAGAACATTTCATATCCACAACTCTCTGAACACACCCTTTGACAACACGATTCATACGCTCCGCAAGACCATTAGCTTGAGGTGCATAAAGTGCAGTCTTAGGATGTGTTATGCCATGGTCTTTCAAAAAGGTCTCCATATCAGTGGAGACAAACTGTACACCATTGTCTGTTATAATACATTTAGGAATCCCTTCAGACACAAATTCATCACGCAAAAAGTCAATGACCACTTTAGAAGTAACAGAGGCAACACACTTAGTGGACACCCACTTTGACGTGTAGTCAACAAAAAGGATTACAAATCTTTCAGAAGGTGACAACAGGTCAAATGGACCCATAATATTCAAACCTAATTTGGACCAGGGTTGATCAGGAATACACACAGGTGACAAAGGGGCTTTACTCACAGCCTTAGATTTGTCATTAACAGCACATTGATAACAGTCTTTAACCACATGCTCAACTTCACTGTCCATATTGGGCCACCAATATCTCTCTCTTAAACGTGCTTTGGTAAGACTCCTACCCATGTGTCCATCATGGGCAAGACTGATCAACTTTGACCTCATTAAGAAAGGAGGAATTAACCTCTCCCCTCTCATCACCACGTCATCAACAATGGTAAGTTCATCCCGAACAGACCAAAAAGGCAAAAGATCTTTACTAATGCCTCTACTGTCATTAGGCCAACCATTAATCACCAAATCCTTTACCAACGGAAAAATCTGGTCACCAGATTGAGCAGCAAACCAATCTTCTAAAGAAATAGCACCTTCACTCACCCAGGATACATTGACACAACCCAAATCCAAATGTTCCGACTGATCCTGTAGCGGCAACCGTGAGAGACAATCAGCAGCTTTATTTAAGGAGCAGGAAAATACTGCACAACAAAATTAAATTCCTCCAAACCCTCACTCCAATGTTTAAGTCTGGGTGTTAACCTCTCACTCTCCATGCACAAAAACACCTGTATCAAGGGCTTGTGATCAGACTTGACCACAAAAGGAATACCCCATAGATAAAACTTGAAATGTTTCACAGCCCAAACAATGGCTAGCGCCTCCCTTTCAATACAGGAATACTGTCCTTCAGCTTTTTTTAAGGCTCTGGAGGCAAATGCTACCACTCTTTCTTCACCACTGTCCATCTGAGAAAGAACAGCGCCCAAGCCAGATAGACTAGCATCTGTAGTTAAGAAAGTCTTCCTTTTAGTATCAAAGTGGCCTAAACTCGGCAACTGACTGATAGCCCTCTTAACAAGTAAAAATGCATGCATGCACTCAAAATGAACACCTTTTTTAAGAAGGTTCCTAATAGGCTCAACAACAGATGCAAAATTTCTTACAAATTTGGCGTAAAATTCGGCTAGCCCATGGAAAGATCTAACTTGATCCTTGTCACATGGAGTGGGAGCCTCCACAATACACTTAGCTAATTCTAACTTAGGCTGTATTCCTTCACCAGAAATCACATGACCAAGGTACGTTACTGAGGTTACACCAATTTTACATTTAGCCTTGTTTACAGTCAAGCCTTTATCAGCCAATCTAGTCAAAACTGACCTCAACACACAGTCATGCTCAATGTCATCTTTGCCAAAGACAAGAATATCATCTTGAAAAAAGATGACATTAGAGACATCACCCACCACCAATTTCATAATTCTCTGAAAACATGCCGCAGCAGATGCCAAACCAAATGGCATTCTTACAAAACAAAACGCTCTAAGAGGTGTAACAAAGGAGGTTAGATGTTTCGAATCATGATGAAGCGGCACTTGGTGATAGGCTGAAGACAAATCAAGCACTGAAAATATCTTAGCCCCAGACAGCATAGTGATGGATTCAGGAATATTCGGGAGAGGTTGGCAATCCACCCATATGCATTTGTTTAACCCCCTGAGGTCCACACACATGCGAATGCACTTACCCCCATCCTTGGGGGCCAAAACCACAGGGGCCAACCACTCTGATGACTCAATCTCTTCAATAACATTCAATTCAATGAGTCTGGAAAGTTCTTGTTTCAGGGGAGCTAGCATTAAGTTAGGAACTTTTCTGACTTTATATACACAAGGGATGGCATTTTTTTTTTAAATAATGCGATGCTCAAATCCTTTCAATAAACCCAATTTGTCAGAGAAAACATGAAGGAAATCATCAAAAAATTTGTTAGAGGAGGAGATTTGATCAATAAGCATAACTTGATCAGAGGGTTTGAGAGCATTAGGATTAAGAATAATTCCCAAATCCCTCTGATGTCTCCACCCTAAAAGATTATCACCTCTGTAGGCAACATAAATTTTACCAACAGTTTCACGACCTTTGAAGTGAATTCTCATGACTGTATACCCTGAGACATCAATGCGAGACCCATTGTAACTGACGGCATTAATATCAGGATTGATCAATTCAACTTTGGGAAAAGGTTTGTTCCAATTTTCATTACCAATTAAAGTGAAAGGCGAACCCGAGTCAGCTAGAACTACAAGATTTTCGCCTCCAATTATTACATTACATTCAGGCATAGTAATGGGATCAGCATCAATAATACCATCACTAGTGACACTAGAAATTACCACTCTAGGATTATCTTGTGTAAACTCAAGAGTATCAACGGAGTGTATTTTGCTGGTGGATCTGCAAACTCTGGCATACAACAGAGGGCAGGATGGAGAGAGGGCAGAAGAGAGAGATGCAGAGGGAGGGCAGGAGGGAGAGAGAGATGGAGAGGGAGAGAGAGGACAGGAGGGAGAGAGAGGGCAGGAGGGAGAGGAAGGGAAGGAGAGAGAGAGATGGAGAGGGAGAGGGAGGGTAGGAGGGAGAGAGAGATGTAGAGGGGGTAGGAAGGGGAGAGAGGGCAGGAGGGAGAGGGAGGGCAGGAGGGAGAGAGGGCCAGAGGGAGAGAGGGCAGGAGGGAGAGGGAGGGCAGGAGGGAGAGAGTGATGGAGAGGGAGGGCAGGAGGGAGAGAGAAATGGAGAGGGAGGGCAGGAGGGAGAGGGAAGGCAGGAGGGAGATAGAGATGGAGTGGAGGTAGGAGGGGGAGAGAGGGCAGGAGGGAGAGGGAGGGCAGGAGGGAGAGGGAGGGCAGGAGGGAGAGCGAGATGGAGAGGGAGGGCAGGAGGGAGAGAGAAATGGAGAGTGAGGGCAGGAGGGAGAGGGAGGGCAGGAGGGAGAAGGAGGGCAGGAGGGAGAGAGAGGACGGGAGAGAGAGATGGAGAGGGAGAGAGAGGGCAGGAGGGAAAGAGAGGGCAAGAGGGAGGGCAGGAGGGAGATGGAGGGCAGGAGGGAGAGAGAGATTGAGAGGGAGGGCAGGAGGGAGAGAGAGATGGAGATGGAAAGGGAGAGAGAGGGCAGGAGGGAGAGGGAGGGCAGGAGGGAGAGAGCGGCTAGAAGGGAGGGAGGGGCCAGAAGGCAGAGGGATGGCAGTAGGGAGAGGGAGGGCAGGATGGAGAGGGAGGGCAGGAGGGAGAGAGAGGGCAGGAGGAAGAGAGAGATGGAGAGGGAGAGAGAGGGCAGGAGGGAGAGAGGGCAAGAGGGAGGGTAGGAGGGAGATGGAGGGCAGGAGGGAGAGAGAGATGGAGAGGGAGAGAGAGAGGGCAGGAGGGAGAGGGCGGGCAGGAGGGAGAGGGAGGGCAGGATGAGAGGGAGGGCAGGATGAGAGGGAGGGAAGGAGGTAGAGGGAGGGCAGGAGTGCGAGGGAGGGCAGGATGGAGAGGGAGGGCAGGATGGAAGAGATGGAGAGGGAGGGCAGGAGGGAAAGAGAAATTGAGAGGGAGGGCAGGAGGGAGAGGGAGGGCAGGCGGGAGAGAGAGGGAAAGAGGGAGAGAGAGGGCAGGATGGAGAGGGAGGGCAGGATGGAGAGGGAGGGCAGGATGGAGAGGGAGGGCAGGAGGGAGAGGGGTGGCAGGATGGAGAGGGAGGGCAGGAGGAAGAGGGAGGGCAGGAGGAAGAGAGAGGGCAGGAGGGATAGAGAGGGCAGGAGGGATAGAGAGGGCAGGAGGGAGAGGGAGGGAGAGTGAGGGCAGGAGGGAGAGGGAGGGCAGGAGGGAGAGGGAGGGCAGGAGGGAGAGGGAGGGCAGGAGGGAGAGGGAGGGTAGGATGGAGAGGGAGGGCAGGAGGAAGAGGGAGGGCAGGAGGAAGAGAGAGGGCAGGAGGGATAGAGAGGGCAGGAGGGATAGAGAGGGCAGGAGGGAGAGGGAGGGAGAGTGAGGGCAGGAGGGAGAGGGAGGGCAGGAGGGAGAGGGAGGGCAGGATAGAGAGGGAGGGAAGGATTGAGAGAAATGGAGAGGGAGGGCAAGAGGGAGAGAGAGATTGAGAGGGAGGGCAGGAGGGAGAGGGAGGGCAAGAGGGAGAGGGAGGGCAGGAGGGAGAGAGATGGCAAGAGGGAGAGAGATGGCAGGAGGGATAGAGAGGGCAGGAGAGAGAGAGATGCAGAGGGGGGCAGGAGGGAGAGAGAGATGGAGAGGGAGAGAGAGGGTAGGAGGGAGAGGGAGGACAGGAGGGAGAGGGAGGGCAGGAGGGAGAGGGAGGGCAGGAGGGAGAGAGAGGGCAGGAGGGAGAGAGAGATGAGAGGGAGGGCAGGAGGGAGAGAGAGATGGAGATGGAGAGGGGGAGGGAGGGCAGGAGGGAGAGAGAGGGCAGGAGGGAGAGAGGGCAGGAGGGAGAGGGAGGGCAGGAGGCAGCGAAAGATGGAGAGGGAGGGCGGGAGAGAGAGAGGGAGGGCAGGAGGGAGAGAGAGGTCAGAAGGGAGAGGGAGGGCAGGAGGGAGAGGGAGGGCAGGAGGGAGAGGGACAGAGGGAGAGCGAGGGCAGGATGGAGAGGGAGGGCAGGAGGCAGAGAGAGATGGAGAGGGAGGGCAGGAGGGAGAGAGAGATGGAGAGGGAGGGCAGGAGGGAGAGAGAGGTCAGAAGGGGGGAGGGCAGGAGGGAGAGGGAGGGCAGGAGGGAGAGGGACGGAGGGAGAGCGAGGGCAGGAGGGAGAGGGTGGGCAGGCTGGAGAGGGAGGGCAGGATGGAGACAGATGGAGAAAGAGGGCAGGAGAGAGAGAAAGATGGAGAGGGAGGGTAGGAGGGAGAGAGAGATGGAGAGGGAGGGCAGGAGGGAGAGAGATGTATGTATGCTGGGTCTGGTAGCTCAGTGGAGAAGGCATCTGCTGAAGGGACCTGTGTGCAACCTCATGGTCACAAGTTTTTGTTTTGCTTTAGCCCCGCCCCCTCCCCCTCTGACCCCACCCCCACCAGTGCAGCCCTCTGCCACAAACCACACTGTAAATTTGGGCCCGAGAGAAAGTTTGTGAGTACCCATGGCCTAGAGTTTTGAAGAAGATTTCCCAGGCGTGGACTGTGTTTCCTTGGGTGGATTTAATTTCCTCCCACAGTGTTTTTGCAGTAACTGATAGCTTTTCTGGGTCACGTTGGATGGGGGTCTCGATTTGCGTATGTTAAGGCGGTGCCCTGGATACCAAGAGTGAGCTCTTGCGGTTGGTGATCCCTGTGGTCGGAAACCCCGATCCTGAAATCTTTTGTTAAACCAAAAAGTGGGAGAGCGAGGAAGGTGTAGTCGATTGCAGTGTTAACTGAGTTTCTGTGGAAGGTCGGGGCTTGGGGTCTGTCCCCTAGAATGCGACCGTTTAGTGCTACCAATGATAGACTTTCCAGTTCTCTCTGCAGATCCTTCGAGGTTTTGGTTGGTTTACCCCACTTGTAGTTGTCCTGGGAGAGGATCCCCCATGCTTGGTGTTTGTCGTCTTCTGGGTTGCCTTAGTCTATGCCCTCGGCAAGGAACATGTTAAAGTCTCCTATTATAATGTAGCTCGAGCCTTCATCCTCTGTTATTAGCTCTGTAAGATCGAGTATCAGCTGCTTTGCACCGTTCTTCTTGCTCTGAGGGTGAATGTAGATACTTGCCAGAGTTAAGCGCTGTAGATTACTTTGGCCCTGCATTTCAAATTGGATTGCCATTATTTCAAGGGATGTAGTGTTTTTGCTCATGAGTTCTTTTCCTGCGGTTATGGCTTCGATCGAGGCGTAGACGGTTAGTCCTCCTTTGCAGTGACCGTAGTTTGATTTTCGGACTGCAGGAAGGTGGTAGGTCTTATAGCCTTGGAGGTGTAGGGGGTCCTCCAGCCAAGTTTCCTGTAGGAGTCCTAAGTCAAACTTTTGAAAATATGACAGTAGTGAGGGGTCGTTAATTTTAGTCCAAAGGCCATTGATGTTCCATGAGCAGAGTTTTAAGTTCCCTTCCTTGTTTCCCTGTTCGAGGTTGGGTCATGGAGTGTCTGTTCTTAAATTCATAGTTTTAGATATCTAAGACCAGTCGGTTGGGGATGGTTTCCTTCTAGCCTCCGTCGGCCCCCTGTTGGGGGGCTGAGTGCGTCTGGACCTGCGTCCGAGGTAGTGCGGGCTCCCTTGAGGACTGAGTGGAATTGATCGCGCCCACTGGGGCTGCCGGGTGGCCTCTTCTTGGGAGCAAGGTGATGTTGGAGCAGCGGGACCGGGTAGCCAACTGGTCGGTGCTGATACACTCGGATCCCCGAAGCTTTCAGTTGTAGTTCTTCGCTGAGGATTCTCTCTGCTAGCTCTGGTGTTGCCCATTCGGTCTTAGTTTCCTCTTGGTCCGAGAGATGTTTAAAGGTTTCAAATTCTACTGACAGCAGATCTTGGGTTCTGATCCCGGCCAGACTCCTGATTGCTTTTAGAATTTGAAGAATGTTGCCACAGTTTAGGGTGTCCCTTCTTCCTTTTGACTTGTACTCTGGGACGAACAGGATTATTTGTGGCTTTGCTCGCTGACATTTGTTCACTGGGTTTCTATTGCCTGGGCGCTTCGGCCTTGCTCTTCGCTGGAGAGCGTTGTATGTATTTTTTCTGCTTTATTGCCCTTGCCGGGGGGTTCGCTCTTTGTGGTTAGATTGTTCGCCGATATTAGGTAGCGGAGTAGCGATTGTTTCAATTTTCGCTTCTAAGTTAGGTTTTATGGCCGAGGGTTGGTGTTGGTTGATGTCACATACCACAGGGTGTCTGCCCGTTGTGGGGTCCTCGCTTCCATGTATGCTAGGCTTATGGCTGCAGGTCGCTTTTTCCTGATGGATTATTGGGTGTTGATTGTAGTCTTTAGGGTAGTCCTCTACTACTCCTGCTGAGCTTCTTGGAATCTGGGTGTTGGTTAAGTCCTGGTCCGACTGTTGGGGTTTTGGTATGCCGGATTCTTTGAGCTCCTGTCATGGGCCATTCTGGGGGTTTGATGCAATCTGGTAGTATGATTTTATGGGTGAGTTCTTATGCCTCCCTTTCCTCCTTTGTTTCCATAGCTGCTTGGAGGATTGTCCTTTGTTCTGCTCAGCCTTGCCTTCTTTGATTGTTTCTTCGTGCGTTTTTAGGCTGCTGGTGGTCACTGCCATTAGTTCTGAATTCATGGCCTTAACACACCCTGCAGATTTAGAAGGAGAAGAGTTGGGTGCTTCAGGAGAACTTTTAGTACCGGGTTCCGTGCCTTGGCCGGCCACTTGGGGGATTTGGGTCGTCGGGTAAGTTGCTTCTTACTTTGTTCTTTTAGCTGGTCCTTTGCTGAGACTAAGTGAGCTACAAGTGATGGGTGGGTTAAGGTCTTGGGTGGCCGATTCTTGCGCCTCCTTATGTACCCACTTCTTGGGGCCGATTAGGTAGTCGGTTACTGTCCTCTAATGCTGGAATTTGCACTGTCTCTGTCTGATTTAGAGCTTGGGCCTTAATTTTTCAAATCGGTGAGGAGATCACTCAGCACTGTCGGTAGTGTGGCGATTTTTTCCACTATTAGGTGGCAGGTACAGCTTGGTGGGAGTATGGCTGCTTCACGTTGGGCTCTTTCTATAAAGTGTTCATATCTGAGAGTTTACTGTCGATGCTGGTGACGTGTAGTGGCAGACAGTTGAGAAGATTGAGCTGGATGTCCATTTTGTCAGAATGGTATTCCAGGACTTAGGTGGAGAGTTGCATGATGTTTAAAAGGGAGGTCCATATTCCGGTTTCACTTGGCTGAGTGTTAACGTCAGCCTTTTTGGGAGTGATTCCCGATCCTTGGGGGACCGTTTCTTTCTTGTCCTCAGATGTGTATATGGTGACCAAGTTTTCCCATTCTTCCTTTGTAAGGGAAGATATGTTGATACCTCCTAGAGTTGTATCGTCTGGTTCGCCCTCCGTGTTGGCCATTGCATGGATTGGCTTGGGTAAGGAGGGTACTTCAGAATGGGATTCCGCCAGAGTGCATTTCGGGAGCTTGTAATTTGTGCTGTTTCTGTTGGTTGAGTCGTCCACTGTCATCTGCATGGCAGCGATTTCCTTCTTATTGTCTTTACATTCCTGATTGGGATTGTAATTATTGAGCTAGTGGTTACAGTCGGTGAAGTTGGTGAAGTAGGATTTCAGATGTTGTATGAGAAATGTCTCTCTGGGTGCTTTTGTGTCAATTTTATCTTCAAATGGAGAAGTCGTGAGGCCTGTAAAATGGAATACCTCTGACACGGGGGCAGAAAATGCGGGCAGTACTGTAACTGGAGGGAGGCTTAATGACTGGCGAGCCAGTACTGTGATTTCAGGCTCTAGGGGGATCCTAGATGGTTCCGTTGATAATTCCGTTGCTTCTTCTTGGAGAGACAGGGAGGCTGGTAAAAGCGTGGTTTCGTAACGTGATGGGGGTCTGTTCAGGGGCACCCCCTGTTGCTTTTTCAGGATTGATTAGGGGGGTACGGTAGATGCCAATGGTACTTTTAGAGCCCCTGTATTTGGATTGTTCAGCGTATTTCTGGGGCTGTGTCTTCTCTTCCCCCGATTTAGTTGGATGAATGGACAGACCAGGAACTGGTGGGGCTGGTAGAACTGGAACGTTTTCTGGTACGCTTTCTGGGTGCTGAGGGTTTAACGGAGAGGGGAGATTCAGTTGGTTGTTGGAGTTAAGGTGGAGTAATGCTCCTGCATCTTTGATGAAGGAAAATTTTGAGTAAATTTTAGGTTGGAATTGTTTTTCCCCTGGGGCGCAGGTTGCTTCTGAGTAGTTATTATTCCTACCTCTCTCTAGTCTAGATCGAGGTCTACTAGCATAATTTCTGGCATTCCTGGGGTTGCGAGGGCCTTACGAGCGGTCTTTTCCCACCAGTCAGGGTAATTTGAGTTTGGGAATTGCTGTTGGTCGGCTCCTCTGGGACCTTGGGGTTCTTACTTGTCTTTTTCCTGGTATTGGTGGTGGATGTTATGGCTCGCCTCTCCTTGCCAGACCTCATTGTCGGCTTGGCACCTACTACCGTGGGTTAGGCTGGGGTGATCAGCAAATTTCGGGGGTTTCGTCCTTTGCCGCTTTTATCCTGATAGTTTCCTAATCGTTAAGCATGTGGTGCAACACTGAACCTGTTCGGCTCCTAGTTGGCAGTAGGTCGGCAGCTTGACGGCGATGCTGATGACGATGCCGTCGGTTTGAGTTGGTTATTGGTGGTTGCTGTCGGGTCTTGTTCACAATTGGCAGTACTTTGATTGACTTTGCTTGACACTGATGGACTGCCTTTTGGTACTTTTTCTCCCTTTTGGCATTTGTGGAATCTTTGTTGGCATTTGTGGCTACCTTGTGGAGCAGCGGGGACTAGCTTTTGATCTTGGTTAAAGTTACTGTTTTGTGGTTTTGAGGATTTGCGTGTTTCAGCATTGAAGCAATGAGGCAGTATGGATTTTGTTTGGTTGACGAACCCCCCTCGGATTGCTTAATGCAGGTTTGTTGGTCGAGCCTTGCTAGGCCTTGCTTTTTCCTTTCTGGGCCTCAATTAGAGTCCTGCACAGTTTGCCATATTGCCGGGGGTTGTCAGGAGTTGGAGCCAGGAGCCAGGAGCCGAGGGCCGGTGAGCTGGGAGACTGGAGTGCTGGATGGAGTACCAGCTGCTCGCCACTCTCCTGCCTGGGGATGCAGGGTGCTCACACACAAGTCTTACTGCCTGCTTTCCGACTGGATTCAGGCAGCAGGATTCCGCCCCCGGGGTTGCGCCGCCTCATAGCCTGTTGCTCCTGCGGGGTCTGAATGGCCCGGATGGCCTGAATGGCCCGCTGGACAGCATGCAGGGCAGTAGCAGCTGCGTGAACGGTGGAGGCAGCAGCTGCGGCGGTGCATGACTCCTCCACTTCCACTGATCAACAGCGCTCAGCAAGGGGAGCAGAAACTGGCTGTGACCTGCGATGGATGGGGACAGAGCAGCTTGTGATGTGGCACCGAAGCAGAAGGTGCTGGGTGGTAGCGCAGGGACACAGAATCAGAGAGCAGGAGTGACCCAGGGAGAAGACCTGCTGAGTGAACCTGTCCCCGGGTCCCTCAGAGTACCGCTGTCGGCGGTACGGTGGGTCAGGCGGGGCGGGGTGGGGCTGTGGGCCAGGGTGTGGGCCGTGAAGCTGCGCTCTCTCTCCTCTCACCGCCCGTCTGCCTCCACCTCTTGCTGCTGCTCACCGCCGCCGGTGCACTGGATGCTGTGTGCCGGGTTACCAGGCGTCGGGTGCTGCTGCTGATGCCGCTACTCTACTTAGGCTCGGGCTCGGGCTCCTCAGGCTCCCCTAGGTTCCTTGCAGCTCTCGCAGCTTTGCTTCACTTCACCGCTTGCTGCTTGCCTTCGCTGCCGCTCGGTTGCTCGGTCTCAGCTAAACTGTCTAAGACTGACTCAGCAAGTGGAGGGGTGAAAGAAAACAAAGAAAAATGCAAGCATAGCCCTTTTGTAGAAGGGACAAATTCCAAGTCCTGATGGATGGATGGGCGAACATGGAAGAGAGAATCACTAAGGTTGAACATAGTGTTGAATCTTTGGGATCATCCTGTGTCAAAGTTGAAGCTCTTCTGTCTCAGATCACACCTCTACAGACAAATTGAAAATCTTGAAAATAGAAATAGGCGGAATAATCTTTGTATATATGGTTTACCAGAGGGTTCGGAAGGCTTTCACCCTATCAGCTTCTTCAAAACGTTCTTGCTGACTGTGTTAAACTTGCCTGAGGGAACTATTCTAAACATCCAACTTGCCCATAGATTAGGTCCTCCTCACTCAACGTCTTCTAATATGAGAAAACCAAGAAGAGTTATATTATACTTTCTTGAATACACTGACCTTATTAAGGTATTTCGAGTAGTCAGGTCATTGAAGCGAATCTCATCATCAGGTATCCAGCAGCTTTTATCTCACAGGATTATGCAAAATCTATAGCAGATAGGTGCAAGGAATTCCTAGCCATGAGACCAGCTCTGCACTCCATTGGAACAAGGTTTGGTCTATTTCTATCCTTGCTTGTTCAAAGTGGCCTCCAATAATACCATCACTTATGAAGATCCAGTCAAACTAAAAAGCTTCCTCAATGTGCAATGCCCGGAAGGAATGGATACTTCTAAAACTCGTTTCAAATAACTCCTTTCTGTTCCATTTAAGAGTTCAAGCTTCTAACATTTACTATGATGACTTATTTGTAAAGTCGTAATCCAGTATTGTTAGTATTAAGGTTAAGGAAAATGTTTTACTTTAATAATATACTTTGATGACTCTAACTAATTTTTTTCCTTTACTGGTTCCATCTTCGTGTTGTTTGACTTACCCATCTTGTATGTCTTGTGTCCTGGAGTCTTCCCCACCTCACCCCGTGAAGTCTGGACTTGTCATTGTTCCATGTGGCCTCATCCCCCCTCACTCTTTATGTTTTGGACTTTATGTAGGTGCGGTCTTTTTTCTTTTCCTATTTTTAACAGTAATCTTTCTCCTTCCTACATTTCTGTTTTCTTCTCTCCTTAGCCTTTATAATGTTTCTTTCTATCAATTCTCCTTCCTCTATTCTATTTTCTTTTTATCTTTTCATCCATTGACTTTCATAGTCCTTATCTTCGTACGTATTGAGAGTTTCATATTTGATAATACACAAGTTATTACTGGTTCAATTAGCTAAACTTTTTATATGTCTCATTTATGTTTTTAAAAATCATGTATTGAAACGTCAAAGGCTTAAATTCCCCCATTAAGAGGCAACAAGTATTGTCCTATTTGTCTAAATTAAATGTTAATATAGCCTTAATACAAGATTCACATCTTACGGAGAGTGGTCATTAAAGAGTAAAAAAAGTTGGGTGAGCAAGGTTTTTTTCTTACCAGGTGATGGTAAAAGTAATGGTGTTATAACATTATGTCATAAAGCTTTAAATTCCAAAGTTATCTCTCAAGAATCAGATAGTGAAGGTAGATGGCTATTTACTAAATTGATGATAGGGAAATCTCCAGTATCATTGTTTAATATATATGCTCCTACTAATGGTGATGTTTCTTTTTGTTCTCAAATTTCTCAACTTATAAAGTACCCTTCAGAGAATTTTATTTCGGCAGGGGATTGCAATCAAGTGATTGATCGATTTATTGATCGCAATTCTAAGACTTATTGTCAGGATTCCTAACGACCCAGAACTGACATTCAGACCAGTACATTATTTAACAAAGGCGTACTGGTCCAAATGGAAAAGAGGGCTGAAGGAAAAGCCTCTTTGGTCAAGTTTGTGGCATTTGCGTAACTATAAGATGGTCGCCCGGGAGCTGGGGTCAGCTCTCTAGTTTATTAGTGATTGTTGGCAGGGAGTTTAGGTGACGCTCGCGCACCTGGGGAAGTGCGCACTTCACTGAAGAAATTCCCCGTGGAAGCCAGACTTTTGAGCGCTCGTTGCATTTCTAGAGTTTAAATTGAAATAAGCATTCTTGAATGAAAAGAAACCTTTGGCAATCCGTCTTCGTGAATCTTGGAAGGTTCGCTGTCCCTCGGAAGAGCAGGACACGCTTTGTTGACAGAGTTTCTTTCGCCTGCCGGAGACTTGAGAGGTGACGCATTCCTGTGCGGAACGCTGCAGTGAGAATACGAGAGAAGACAAGCTAAGTGTTCAACAATTTCACGATAATAAGACTATATTTAATGTCGGACTCATAAGCTTGTTAGAATTACTGAGGAGAGTTGAATTCACCTAAAAACTAAGACAGTGATGAATGTCGAACGCATGAGCTTGTAAAACTCTGAGGAAAGAAGTGTTAACTTGGAAACTAGTGGCAACCAGTAACTAGAGAGAAAAGAAGATAGAAAGGCTGCTTGAGAGAATACAGTAGTGATACAAAAAAATAAGAGACTTGTAAATAAATATTAAAGGAAGAAGACTTACCTGAGTTGCAACTGAGCAACTTGGGCACCAAAAACAGGAAAAAATAGAAGTAGAATAGAAAGAAGACACTCATACAGAATACAAACAGATACAAGAAGAGAATCCAAATATAAGGCTAACCACAGTAAAGAACCTGGTAGGTCCTTCTCATAATAAGACAAATATAAATAGAGTTGAAGGGAAAGAAAGAAAATTAACCATTGTTAAATTCTTTCAGATTTATTATCAACCTTAAAACTATTAAGAAAACCATATCAGGTTCTAAGAAGAGAAGCGGGTCATTAAAGGACTTAGGATAGGTACTCACATTTTAGGGACTATAGAAAAGAGTCAGAGTAGAGTAGAGAGGGCAGAAACTTATAATTGTTGTGTATGCTTAGTTTCCTTAGGTATCTTCGGTGGGCTGATTAATAGCTGACGGAAGATCCAGTCAGAAAATCCGAGGGTCCAGGACCAGTCTCTTCTGTTGTTCTTTATTATTTTATCCAATTTCCCCCTTCCCCCTTTCTAATTGATTAGCGCCATGATGTCATTCTGGCTCTGAGTAATTGGAAGTGGGAGTCGGGAAGCAAGCATCTTCTGTTCCTGTGCAAGTACTAGGAAACAGTGATTGGTAAGCAATTGGTCTCTGACAGAGTGAAGTGCCCACGTAATAAACTTTCACCTGAACAGAATAGTTGAGGGGATACATTTGCAGACTCTGGGGGTGGTCTTGGAAGCTACACAGAAAGAGTTAGTACCGGTAAAAGAAGAAAATCAAAGTCTAAGACAAGAAGTAATGAACTCTAGAAAGGAGACGGCAGAATTAGCACAGAGAATAAGACAACCGTTCCCGGCAGGGAGAGAGAGCCCTTCCACTTCTGGGGGGGACACAAATAAATTGACTACACAGGTTATACATTCCTTGTCTCCCGTTATTCCTTTGGCTGCACCCGAGAGGTTTAGTGGGGACCCACAGAAGGCACGAAAATCCGAGGGTCCAGGACCAGTCTCTTCTGTTGTTCTTTATTATTTTATCCAATTTCCCCCTTCCCCCTTTCTAATTGATTAGCACCATGATGTCATTCTGGCTCTGAGTAATTGGAAGTGGGAGTCGGGAAGCAAGCATCTTCTGTTCCTGTGCAAGTACTAGGAAACAGTGATTGGTAAGCAATTGGTCTCTGACAGAGTGAAGTGCCCACGTAATAAACTTTCACCTGAACAGAATAGTTGAGGGGATACATTTGCAGACTCTGGGGGTGGTCTTGGAAGCTACACAGAAAGAGTTAGTACCGGTAAAAGAAGAAAATCAAAGTCTAAGACAAGAAGTAATGAATTCTAGAAAGGAGACGGCAGAATTAGCACAGAGAATAAGACAACCGTTCCCGGCAGGGAGAGAGAGCCCTTCCACTTCTGGGGGGGACACAAATAAAATGACTACACAGGTTATACATTCCTTGTCTCCCGTTATTCCTTTGGCTGCACCCGAGAGGTTTAGTGGGGACCCACAGAAGGCACAAGTATTTATCACGCAATGTTCTCTGCATTTTATGTGCCGCCCTTCTATCTTCCCTGATGCGCAATCTAAGGTAGCTTTCATTTTATCGTACTTAAGTGGAGACGCGGCAGCTTGGTCTATGCCGATAGTGTCACGTAATGACCCTCTCTTACAGAACTATGACGAGTTTAAAAAAGAATTCCTACGAATATTCGATCGAAGACGAATCTCCCAAGCAGTGGATAATGAGTTCTTGGAGCTTAAGCATGGAAACAGAAATCTGGTGGCCTATTTGGCCCAGTTCAATAAACTCATTATGGAAACCGATTGGCCGGAAAGTAAGAGAACTGCAATCTTCTACCGTGGTCTGTGGGACGAATTAAAAGATGGGCTGGCGCAGATACCGAACCGTCCTACCGAAATATCCGCTTTAATTGATCTGGTGTTAGAGCTGGATTTCCGCCAAGGAGAGCGAAGAGGAGAAAGAAAGCGAGAGTACAGAAGTGTTGTCCCTCGGTTTGATAGAGCAAAGACTGATGCGGGGAGAGGCTCGGAAGGATCTTCAGGACCAGAACCGAGGCAGATAGGAACCATCAGGGGTCCACTTTCCAAGGAAGAAAAAGAAAAAAGACGGACCAGTAACTTATGTATGTATTGTGGTTCAAGTGGACATTTTGTGCGTAACTGCCCAAAGAAACCAAAAGGCTCCTTCAAGCCGAAGGAAAACTTGCAGCAGCACCTGTAGAGGGAGTTGTACAGGTGGATGCAACTCAAGAACCAACTCCACAGGAACACCGTTTGGCAAATACACTACAGTCTTCTTCGCCACATTTGATATTGTCCAGGGCTATAAAATTCCGCCAAGAAACCATGAAAGGAGTGGCTGTGATGGTTGACTCGGGAGCCACTGGTAATTTTTGCGACCTGAAATTCGCAGCAAGGATCGGGTTGCAAGCAATCACCAAGGCAAAAAGTGAACCGGTTAGAGCTATAGACGGAACAAACCTCTCTTCAGGACCAATTGTAAGTCACACCAAACTGGTACCGTTATTTCGAGGAGATGGGCATAGAGAAGCCATCCATTTTAATTTAATTGATGCACCTCAGTTTCAGCTCATCTTAGGACTTCCTTGGCTCACTGAGCACAATCCGACCATTGATTGGAGAAACAGAACAATGGAAATGAATTCAACCTATTGTCGAGAGAATTGCTTTGAAACTCAAGAAGAAGCGAATAAAGAAAATCCGGCCCATGCTTTATGTTCTGCGGAAGTCACTGTGTGTGTAATCAGCACGCAGCCAATACCTCCGGAATATCAAAATTTTGAAGACGTATTCAATGAACAGGAAGCAGAACAACTGCCACCTCATCGTGTTTACGATTGCAAAATAGACTTTGAACCAGGTGCAAATATGCCATGCAGTCGGGTGTACGCTTTGACTGAAAAAGAACATCGCCATCTGAGAGAGTATATCGACAAGTATTTGGCTAATGGGTTTATTCGCCCCTCTCAATCCCCCGTATCTTCACCTTTATTTTTTGTGCCGAAGAAGAAAGAGGGTGAATTGAGGACGTGTATAGATTATCGTGCAATCAACAGAATAACCAAGAAGAACTGTTATCCGCTTCCACTTATCTCAGTTTTGTTGGATCAGGTAAAAGGGGCTCGGATATTCACAAAGTTGGATTTAAGAGGATCCTACCACCTCATTCGAGTAAGAGAGGGTGATGAGTGGAAGACGGCATTCAGGACTTGTTTTGGGTTATTTGAATACCAGGTGAGGCCCTATGGGCTATGTAATGCTCCTGCTGCATTCCAACACTTCATCAATGACGTACTTAGTGAATACATCGATCAATGCGCAATTGTGTATATTGATGACATATTAATCTACTCAGTTGATACCCAGGAGCATCAGAAACAGGTTTGAGGAGTCCTACGGAAACTACAAGAGAATAAATTATTTGTCAAGTTGGAGAAGTGCGCCTTCAGTGTCACGCAAGTGGAATTTTTGGGCTTCGTGATTTCACCACCGGGAATCAATATGGACAAACGAAAGATTCAGGCAGTACTTGAATGGAAGTCACCAACCAGTGTCAAAGAAGTGCAAGCGTTCATCGGGTTTGCAAACTTTTATCGGAGGTTCATCAGCGGATTTTCGCAACGAATCCTACCTCTTACTCGACTACTGAAAAAAGGAGCAATTTTCGAATGGTCCAAGGAAGCGGAATTAGCCTTCAAGGCCTTGAAGTGTGAGTTCACCTCAGCACCCATCCTTCTTCACGCGGATCCAATGGAACCTTTTTACGTTGAGACAGATGCTTCGGACCTTGCAGTAGGAGGAGTACTATCCCAAAGAAGCAAAGAAACAGGCCAGTTACACCCAGTGGCCTATTGATCGAGAAAATTAACGCCTGCAGAAATCAACTACACAATTACAGAAAAGGAGTTGTTGGCAATTAAGGATGCCTTCAAGGAATGGAGGCATTATCTCATGGGAGCTCATCATGTAGTGGCAGTCTATACAGACCATTGCAATTTAAAATTCTTGAAGTCAGCCAGAACTCTTACTCCTCGACAGCTTCGTTGGTCACTGTATTTTGCTGATTACGATTTTGTAATAACGTACAGGCCGGGAACTCAAAACGGAAAGGCGGATGCCTTATCTCGAATGGGAACAGGAGAGGAGAAGAATCTACCAAGCACTCAAGCAATCATACCTGACTCTAAAATAATTGGTGCCACGGATACCCTGAGCTTCAAGGAGCAGGTTGTTCAAGCCTTATCTCCCACAGAAATGCAGGAGTGGGTGCAGCAAGAGGACGGAAGAGAAATTTTCAATGATTTGCCTTACAAAGAAGGTGCATTGTACTTGCCAACTCTAGCATTGCAGACCCAACTCTTGCATGAATGTCATGATCATCTGTTAGCGGGACATAAAGGAGAGCTTAAGACGGCGGATCTAGTTAAACGAAAATATTGGTGGCCACAAATGACTAAGGAAATTGAACAATATGTAAAAACCTGTGAGATATGTGCTCAGGGAAAATCAGAACGGCAAGCTCCTAAGGGGTTGTTGCAGCCACTACCCGTTCCTCCCTTTCTTTGGCACACTGTCACACTAGATTTAATCACTGATTTACCATCCTGTCAAGGGTTCAACACAATCCTAGTGGTAGTAGACGCATACACGAAAATGACACATTTTGTGCCCTTGAAGGGAATTCCAACAGCGAAACATTTAGCTACTCATTTTAGTACACAGATTGTGAAATTGCATGGAATCCCTAAGGTCATTATATCTGACTGAGGGACCCAGTTTGTCTCCCATTTCTGGAGAGCCTTTATGAAGAGTTTAGGAGTAGAAACACGATATTTCACCAGTTTCCATCCGGAAACGGATGGACAAACTGAAAGAGTGAACCAGGAGCTGGAGCAATACCTAAGATTATTCTCCTTGAAACAGGATGGGGAATGGCCAGATTACTTATGGACAGCAGAATTTGCTCATAATAACGCTATGAATGTGTCCACTGAGTATTCTCCGTTCTATTTAAATTATGGGAGACATCCTAATTCCTCAGTGCAAGATTTTGAGAGTCCCGTCCCAGCAGTTAAGGATTTAGTGTCTCACCTAAGTTTAGTCCATGAATCCGCATCTAAGAACCTAGAGTAGGCAAATGAAAGGTATAAGAAGTATGCGTACAGAAAGAGAAAGGAACCTCCTCCTCTGGAGGTGGGGGATGAAGTCTGGTTTAATACAAAGAATCTTAGATTAAAAGGCAATCGAAAATTTCAACCAAGGTTCATTGGCCCTTATCCCATAGTGAAACAAGTGAATCCAGTAACATACAAATTGACATTGCCACCAAAATTTAAGATACACCCAGTGTTTCATGTCTCGCTATTGAAAAAATCTGCTCCAAATCTACGAAAAGAATCCATCCCACAGCCGATTCAGTTTGAAACTGGATTGGAGTTTGAGGTCAAAGAAATCCTTGATTCCAAGCTAGTGAGAGGAAGATTGTTTTATCTGATCGACTGGAAAGGCTATGGGCCAGAGGAGCGGTCTTGGGAACTTGATTCGGATGTTCATGCTCCTAGACTAGTCAAACGTTTTCACCACAGGTATCCCACCAAGCCAAGATTGGGAGGACCATCTTTGGTGGGGAGTACTGTCAGGATCCCTAACGACTCAGAACTGACATTCAGACCAGTACATTATTTAACAAAGGCGTACTGGTCCAAATGGAAAAGAGGTCTGAAGGAAAAGCCTATTTAGCCAAGTTTGTGGCATTTGCGTAATTATAAGATGGCTGCCCGGGAGCTGGGGTCAGCTGTCTAGTCTATTAGTGATTGTTGGCAGGGAGTTTAGGTGACGCTCGCGCACCTGGGGAAGTGCGCACTTCACTAAAGAAATTCCCCGTGGAAGCCATACTTTTGAGCGCTTGTTGCATTTCTAGAGTTTAAATTAAAATAAGCATTCTTGAATGAAAAGAAACCTTTGGCAATCCGTCTTCGTGAATCCGGGAAGGTTCGCTGTCCCTCGGAAGAGCAGGAAACGCTTTGTTGACAGAGTTTCTTTTGCCTGCCGGAGACTTGAGAGCTGACTCATTCCTGTGCGCTGCTGAGAGGAAACGTGAGAAGACAAGCAGGCTCGAGAGCAGATGAATTCCGGAACGCTGCAGTGAGAATACGAGAGAAGACAAGCTAAGTGTTCAACAATTTCACAATAATAAGACTGTATTTAATGTCGGACTCATAAGCTTGTTAGAATTACTGAGGAGAGTTGAATTCACCTGGAAACTAAGACAGTGATGAATGTTGAACGCATGAGCTTGTAAAACTCTGAGGAAAGAAGTGTTAACCTGGAAACTAGTGGCAACCAGTAACTAGAGAGAAAAGAAGATAGAAAGGCTGCTTGAGAGAATACAGTAGTGATACAGAAAAATAAGAGACTTGTAAATAAATATTAAAGGAAGAAGACTTACCTGAGTTCCAACTGAGCAACTTGGGCACCAAAAACAGGAAAAAATTGAAGTTTGAGAAGTAGAATAGAAAGAAGACACTCACACAGAATACAAACAGATACAAGAAGAGAATCCAAATATAAGGCTAACCACAGTAAATAACCTGGTAGGTCCTTCTCATAATAAGACAAATATAAATAAAGTTGAAGGGAAAGATAGAAAATTAACCATTGTTAAATTCTTTCAGATGTATTATCAACCTTAAAACTATTAAGAAAACCACATCAGGTTCTAAGAAGAGAAGCGGGTCATTAAAGGACTTAGGGTAGGTACTCACATTTTAGGGACTATAGAAAAGAGTCAGAGTAGAGTAGAGAGGGCAGAAACTTATAATTGTTGTGTATGCTTAGTTTCCTTAGGTATCTTCGGTGGGCTGATTAATAGCTGACGGAAGATCCAGACAGAAAACCCGAGGGTCCAGGACCAGTCTCTTCTGTTGTTCTTTATTATTTTATCCAATTTCCCCCTTCCCCTTTCTAATTGATTAGCGCCATGATGTCATTCAGGCTCTGAGTAATTGGAAGTGGGAGTCGGGAAGCAAGCATCTTCTGTTCCTGTGCAAGTACTAGGAAACCGTGATTGGTAAGCAAGTGGTCTCTGACACTTATTTTACTTCAAATATAACACATAAAGCTTTTTTACAAACTATAAAACAGAGGAATTTATTAGACGCTTGGAGACTCTGTAAACCTTCCACAAGACAAATATACTTTTATTCCCTCCCCTCCATCAAATACAATCTAGAATAGACCATATCTTTATTTCACATAATGTCTCACAATGACTGTGCTCGGCTGATATAGGTCCCATACTGATTTCTGCCCATGCTCCTGTCTCAAATCGATTGGATATCCCACACCAATCAGTGCTACCCAAAAGATGGCGTTTTAATAATTCTTTACTTCTGGACCCCAATTTCAATGTTTCTTTTGTTTCCTTCTTTCATGATTATTTTCGAACCAATCAAGCAGATAATATTTCCTTTCACACAATTTGGGACGCTTTCAAAGACACATCTCGGGATTTTGTTATCAGATATGAATCTAAAATCTACCGGGCATTGAATAACAAACTTCTTACTAAAATTAAAGGATTAGAACATTCCTATAACACCTCTACGTCGAAAGAATGTCTAACAGAACTTATAAATGATAAAATTGCTTTTAATAAGACATCTAGTGAAAATGCTTCCTTATCTCTATTAAAAACTAGTGCGAAGTTTTATGGCGGCCAAAACAAATCGGGCAAAGTGCTAGCTAATTATCTCAAAATTAGGCAAAATAAACTTCAAATTGAGTCTATTATTGATGAAGACCAGGTTTCGAAATCCAAAGATTCTGAGATTCTCCAAGAATTTGTAAATTTCTATAAAACCCTTTATACACCAGAAAAGGAACCCTTAGAAGATGACATTATCCAATATCTCTCCTTAACCCAGAAACATGCCAATCCCTTCATGAACCTCTTAGAATTTGATATTACACAGATAGAATTGCTAAATGCTTTAAAGATTCTCCAAAAGGATAAAGCTCCGGGTCCTGATGGATTTACAGTTGAATTTTACTTACAGTTTGCCCATATATTTCTCCCGCACCTGCACACACTCATCTCCTCTTTTACTACATCTTGCAACTCCTCCGGGTCCATTTTAGAAGCCCTAATATGTTTAATTCCGAAAGATGGTAAGAATTTACGATATTGCAAAAATATAGGCCTATATCCCTAGTCAATGTGGACTACACATTTTTTTCAAAAGAGCTGGCCTTATGATTGCAATCACACCTTCCTTTGTTATTATGTAAAGAACAATCAGGTTTTGTTAAGGGTCGTAATATTATAGACAATACACATCAATTTTTTTGACATTTTATCAAAGACATCACACTACTCAGATTTGCTAATGGCAATTGCCTTATATGTGGAAAAGGCCTTTGACACAGTTTATTGGCCGTTCCTCTTTCATACCCTTAAATGGTTTGGTTTTGGCCCAAAGATCATTTCCCTAATCGCTTTACTCTATTCCGAGCCCAATGCTGCTATCTTATTTTACCCTACAAAGAGGAGTATGTCAAGGATGCCCTTTATCCCCCTTTCTTTTTAACTTAGCTTTGGAACATTTTTTATCTAAGTAGTATGATGGGATACCTTTACTCATCACTTTAAAAGTGACAGGTCATTGACAATGACAAAAATGATGTAGTGGAGTGTGTGAGAGACCTCCATGGAATTGAGGGTGGTGTGGGGTGTGTCGTGTGCTGCGAGGATGTGCGCCCATTTAGAGGGCTGTGTTAGATTCCTAGCACAAGGTTGTGTAAAATTGTGGCCTTAGCTGTGTGTGCGCAAAAGTGTCTGAGCCTAAGAAGGCCTGCATGGGCATGTTAAAAATACACGTCTGCAGGGCTGTGACAAAAGGGTGGGGTTCACAGCAAGAGGAGTCAAGAATAAGCAGCCAGCCCAAGCCCTCAGCCGCGTGGATGCCTGACACACAGGCTTAGTGAAAGGCTGGTTTTAAAAACAAAAGGAAATCTTCATGCAGCCCCTGGACAACGTGGAACAGCGCGGGTGTGCCCCTCCTTAGACCACAAGCTCTAAAAAAAACGATAGTAATAGCCAGAGTGTGGAGGGGAACTTTTGTAAAGGGCCGATAAGTGTGAACAGAAAACCAAGGGGTGGTTTCATGCACCAAATGACAAGAATGGCGCAAGAAGGGTGTATCCCAGTTTAGAGCAAGACATGTAAAAAGACTGTAAGCTTGAGAGGCCGTGACGCAGGAAACCGTGTGAGGGTCAGATAAGTGTCCAGGCTTTGCTTTGATGCAGGTAAATAACTAAGAAGGGTCAATGTTGTGGTTTTAAGGGTGCATTTAAAGTATTGGTGGGGAATTCATTTAATGTGAATACTGAGGGTGTTATAGGGTAGCCAAAGGTTTGCATCCTTAAAGCTTTAAATAAGGTCTAATGCAATGTTGGAGGTTGCTTAATGTGAATAATGTTTGATGCTAGAGGTGGCATGTGGGTTTAGTTTTAAAATGTCACTTAATGCAGTGCGTGAATGTATTTATTGTGAATAATGTTGCTTGTTTAGTGGTAAGTCCCAGGGGCAAAGGCTTAATGTTTTAAATAATGCTAAGTGCATTGTGGCAGTGTATTTGAGATGAATGACAATACAGGCATTGAGTATACACAGTGCTTGAGCCTTAAAATTTTACAGCACCTAGAAATATTTCTACATGAAGTTCTGTGGCTTTAGAGGCCCCAGAGCAGGCAAACATGCTAAACATTTCATAAATAGAAGCATGTTGTTTAAGTACTCACCCAGTTGTGTCCTTTGTGGGGTATCCTGTTGTGGGAGGTTCTCCGGATGCTTCTAGACCATGAGGAGCGCAGGGGTGATGGTGGTGAGTTGATCCGGGCACAGGGTATGTGTTGTAATTTATTCCCTTAATGGTATGTTCCATCCACCCCTTCCCCTTTGACCCTGTTGGTGTGGCCGGCCCTGGAGCTTGCCATGGAATGTTGGGACACTCCAGTGAGGAGAGTGGATGATTAATAAACAGACCCGTTTACACCTTATCCTGGCAATTGAGCCCTGTGGCTGTCCCATTTAGGCTTGAAGCGTGGAAGGAATCGGGCGAATGTGTTCATAAATCCGCGTTACATGAGGAAAGAAAAGGAAATTTAAGGAAAAGAAAACAGGAAAAATAAAACCTACCTGTCTTCTAGGAGAGCCTTGTACTGTCCGGGAGCGTGGTTGTTCGCCTGTGGTGTCGTCTGGGCCAGGGTTTTCTCTGGAGTCGCCGCGCTGGTCTTGTGGTCCCGAGTGCTGGATGTCCGAAGTGCGTGTGAGGAGCAGCGGGAAGGCCATTCGTCATTAGAACCTGCAAGAGGTCGTTGCAGCCACCAGCAGTCCGCCGCTTTAAAGGTGCTCCGTGGACGAGTGTGACTGTCCACCAGAGTCATCGGGAGCAGGAGAGCTGCGTAGTCTGGAAGTCCTGTCAGCTCGTCAGGACTTCCTGGTAACCGGATAGCAGGGACGTTCCCCGGCGCGCCGGTAGCTAAGGGCTGGTATTGCTGAGAGAAAGTTAACTCTTTGCCACCTACGATTGCTGTCTGCTTCCCGATTTGCAGCTTGGTGGGTTTTCCTTTCCTAATAAACCTGCTGAGTCATTTGACTGCCACCAGTTCGTGTGGAGTGTGGGACATCACGCAGACACTGTGGAAACCAGGCAGTTTAACATTAATAATATATTTACCAGGCTGAGGCTAAATTTTGAAAGAGAGTTTTGTTTTCTATAAAAAAATTGCATGTAAAGTGTAACTTTCAAAAGTGTTTTTTCCCCCTCTGGAGATTTTATAACTCCATACTGTGGTGTTAACTGTGTAGAGGATCAACTATGGCAGCAGCAAGCATGAGCCAACCCCCGCCCTTCCTGAATGAGATAGGTGAACCTGAAATCAGTTGGAAGGAGTGGGTGAAACTATTTGAATCTTATTTAATAGCTGTTGGTGGAGAAAAGTACAAGCCTGAAAGGAAAAAACACATTTTATTACACAATTTGGGTAGGCAAGGGCGCAAGGTATATGAGTCTCTTCCAATGTTAGATCAGGAAGGACAAGATGAAACAGGGGTGGATGAGTATGAGCAGACCATGGAAAAGTTAGAGAAACATTTTGGGGACAAGGTAAATGTGGTGTTGGAACGCCATAAGTTTTTCAAAAGAAGTCAGGGGAAGCAGGAGTCTGTACAGAATTTTATTGCTGCATTGTGGGGTTTAACACAGCTATGTGAGTTTGGTAGTCTAACTGATTCCCTTATAAGGGATCAACTTGTAAGATGTACCAATAACCCACGCATCCAGGAGAAGTTGCTAGCCAAAAACCCAGGTTTAAAAGAAGCCATCGAAATAGCTAAGTCTGTGGAACACACAGCCAGATGCATTAAGGAGATGAAAACCAATGGGGAGGAAGTAGCTGCTGTAAAAGATGAAGAGGAGGGCAGTGAAATATGTAAGATAAGGTCAAAAGATAATTACAGCGTCAGAGGAGAAACAAAAGAGAAGGGACCAAAGTGCTACAGGTGTGGGAGCAATAACCATTTTGCAACTTTTTACCAGTGCCCTGCCAGGTTTGTCACGTGCAAAAGATGTAATAGGAGAGGGTATTTTGCGAGAGTATGTAGGGACGGTGAACAACATACAAGAAGTGAAGGTAAGAGTACAGAGAAGAGTACAGCCAGGGAAGTAAAGTGCATAGGACAAAGATTCGAGAAAATAATTTTGCAGGTAAAAGACATAGAAGGAACTGTAAATGCTATTTATCCCAAATGTGATGTCTTCCTCGATGGTCAATGTGTAGAAATGTATGCAGATTCTTGCTCTCCTTACACTTTACTGAACAGAGATGATTTTGTGTCCATGGAAAATTGCAATGTGAAACAATTGAAAATGCCTGACATTTCTCCCACAGGGTATAACAAGGTAAAAATACCTTTGGTAGGCATGAAAAATGTTCAACTACGCTTTAAGGATAGGGAAACCTTTGGTCCAGTGTATGTAGTGGAATCAGGATCCAATTTGTTGGGTTGGGTTCACCAAAAAGAGCTGGGTATCATCCTAGATCCAAATAGTACGGAACAGGTTTTGCTCACTGACAAGTACCAGGGATGTGGAAACATTTGTGAGGAGTTTGGGCAACTATTCAGAGACGAGCTAGGTTGCTTGCACATGTTCCAACACAGAATTAAGTTGAAGTATAATGCAAAACCAGTTGTACATAAACTACGCCCTGTACCCCTCAAGTTGAAGGCACCCCTAGAAGAAGAATTGCGTAAACTTTGTGAGTTAGACATAATACAACCTGTAACCTGCACAGAGTGGTTGGCTCCGATTGTTATCGTGGCCAAGGCCAATGGAGAGGGTATTCGTCTCTGTGTGGATTTGCGCAGCCTAAATGACAATATATGGGTGGAAAGACATCCTTTGCCCATAATTAACGAAATGCTGTGTACCATGGGTCCAGCTAAGTACTTCAGTGTAATCGACCTGTCCATGGCATATCACCAAATTGAACTCCATCCTGAATCACGGCGGTCATCACCCCAGTAGGAGCATACATGTTCAAACGGATGCCGTTTGGCCTGGCGTCTGCAGCAGCTATATTCCAGAAGGCGATGCAGAAGATACTGGAAGGAGTGGGGAACACCATGTGTTTCCAGGACGACATCCTAGTATACGGCCAAACCGAGGAAGAACATGATGGAGGCGTGAGACAGGTGTTCAGCAGACTTATGGAGGCAGGCCTGACTGTGAAGAAGGAAAAATGTAAAATAAAAATGAAGGAAGTGGAGTATTTAGGCCACAAGATTACAGAAGATGGATTCAGGCCGAAGGGCAGTTTAATCCAAGCGGTGAAGGAAGCACCCAGCCCCAAGAACAAGGAAGAACTAAGGTCCTTCTTAGGGCTCTTAGAGTATATGTCAAAGTACGTGGACAATTTTTCTGCCAAATGTGAGCCCATGAGGGAGTTAATGAAAAAGAACAAGGATTTTATATGGAACAAAGAGCATGATGCTGTGGTAAAATCACTGAAAGAGGAATTATTAACCTCCCCAGCATTAGGAACATTTGATGCCTCAAAGAAAACCATCCTAGCCACAGATGCTTCCAACAAGGGCCTGGGTGCAACCCTGATACAAAAGGATGGTAAAGAGGAGAAAATCATTGCGTTTGCTTCCCGGAGTCTCACTAACCCAGAAAGGAACTACTCCGTAATTGAAAGGGAGGCCCTGGCCTGTTTCTGGGCTGTTAGACATTTCAAGTTTTTCTTATGGGGGTTAAGGTTCTCCATCCGGACTGATCATAAACCCCTCACCTTCATTTTTTCTGTGAAGGGACTAGAGAATTGTACACCTCGCATCAGCAGATGGATTTTGGGCCTGGAGCACTACAATTTCAATGTGGAGTATGTGCCAGGGAAGGAGAATAAAATCGCAGATTTCCTTTCAAGGTCACCGTTACCGGAGGTGGGGGAAAAGGAGGAAGCTCTCGACAGTCCAGTACTAATGACGGAGACGCCTGCTATCACAGAAGAGGAGTGGGAAGTGGAGACTAAGGAAGACAAGGAAATAAATGTCCTGAAGGAATACATGGAGAAAGGATGGCCGAGCAGGAAGTGTGAACTTGAGGCTAACATAGAGGAGTATTGGGAAGTGAGGAACGAACTAAGCCTCATTAATGGAAGAATCTATCATAATCAGAGAGTGGTTCCACCTAAGGGCCTCAGGAAGAAGGTCATCGACTTGGCGTATGAAGGCCACATAGGGCACAGCCTTACCAAAGCTAGAGTCAGATCCAGTTAGTGGTTCCCCAGGATGGATGCTATGGCCGAACTAGCTGTCAAGGATTGTGGAACGTGCGCAAAAAGCGACAAGTCAAAGACAGCACAGAAAGCACCGTTATCTCCAGTAGAAGTGCCAATTAAACCATGGAGCAAGCTGGCCATGGACATTATCGGGCCAATGCAAGAATTAGGAGAAAGGAGGAGATTCATGCTGGTTTTAATTGATTACACAACCCATTGGATCAAGCAAAATTTTGTCCATTCTGTCACCACGAGGACAGTGGTAGAGTTCTTGAATGGAGTATTTGTTGAGGAAGGCATTCCAGTGATTTTGGTCACAGATAACGGGGTGCAGTTTTGCTCTGAAGAAATGCGTACATTCTTCAAGGGTTTGGACATTAAACATGAAACCACCGCTTTATACTGCCCCAAAGCCAATGGGCTGGTTGAGCGAGCAAACAGAATCATCAAGGAACACATCCAATTAGCAGCAACCAATGGGCATGATATAGAAGAGTCCCTTAGAAAGTGCCTATGGGCTTACCACACCTCTCCTAATAATGTCACAGGCATCTCACCCTTTGTGGCACTGCGTGGTCGTGAACCTTGCACCAAGTTTAATCCTAGTTGGCTGAGTGGGGGTGAGCCCAGAGTAGTGGACCGGGAAGCAAGGGCAGAGAAGGTCCAACTCCACCAAGACAAGTACAAGCTGTGGTATGACACTAAGCATGGGGTGAAGGATCCCAAGTGGGAGGTAGGAGACAGGGTACAAGTCAGGAAGAACGTCAAAGTGGGAGCCACCCAAAGTAAATACCACATGCCATGCAAAATTGCCAAAGTGCTTAAGAATGTGGTTCAACTTGAGAATGGCCAATGGTGGAGCTTTGACAAGATTTGTAAATGTGAATAAGCATGTTCTGTATTCTTTTGTTCCCTCTTGGGATGCTATGGTAATACTCTATCCCACCGCGGTGGGCCTTGTTTTATTATGTGTCACCCTATGGAAGGGAGATGTGTTGTAATTTATTCCCTTAATGGTATGTTCCATCCACCCCTTCCCCTTTGACCCTGTTGGTGTGGCCGGCCCTGGAGCTTGCCATGGAATGTTGGGACACTCTCCAGTGAGGAGAGTGGATGATTAATAAACAGACCTGTTTACACCTTATCCTGGTCTCTGGAGATTACATCTTTTCAACAGTATGTCATGAGGGTCATTGTCCATGGCCTTATGTTTGAGCGCCCAAGCCCAAGGCTGCCAAGATGGGGTCTGTTACGCTTTGCAGGATGGTGGCCTTGGGGCCAGAGACCCAAAGCAGGTATTTGCGACACCCGGAGCCACTTCCAAGAGCTCTGGGGATGGAGCCCATGTTGTGAATGGGCAGCGTGGGGCCTCCATGGCCAAAACTTAAGGTGTAACCCCCAGAGCCCTGGTTGGGGGTTCGTGGGGCTGGTGAGGAGGAAGGGTATGGTGTGGGTCTAAAGGCCTCTGGATTTAAAAATAATTAGGCCCCACAGAGCACGCTGCGTCATGCCCACATATAGCTACATTCTGGGGGACTGTACATTAACTGCTTTATGGGTCTTCGCTTGAAGGGGGGAGCGACACAATAGAACGATGTCTACTAGGCATAGCCAAGACGACAAAAAAAGCACAGAGTACACATATTCGATTTCCTAACCTGGCACTACTATTGGCGAAAAGTTTCATCACAAGGAACTGGAAGCCAGTGAAGCCTCCCTCGACAATGGTCTGGTATGAGAAAGTGGTACGATGAGAAAGGGCTGAAAGCATGGCAATTAGAAGAGAACGGGGGCTGAGGAAGTACCCTATTTCATTGGAGTGGGCCGCTATTCGTGAAGCTTTTGTCTCTGCGAAACCCTTCTGGCATTGAGTGATGCATGGTGTATATGCTATTTAGGAAGCGGAGAACTTGACAAATGCAGGTCCAGTATGATTATCTAAACAGCCAGATTGCCTGAAGTTATAGGTTGAACACCAACTATGCTGGGGAAGCCTTGTGTGACCGGAAAAATGAATGATGTGTTATTGTAGAAGAGGGACGGGGTAGGGAGGGGGAGGGAAATAGATGGTTGCAGTGGGGAGGCGGGAGGGTTGGGGTTGTTCGGTTAGACTGAGAAATTGTACTGCAATATGGTACACTCGGTAATATGTATACAATCACATGCAGGATGTTTTTCATCACATGTTGTACAGTGAATTTCTAGATGCTGACCTGTTTCTTATGCAATAAAACTCTAAAATATACAGAACAAAAAAAAAACCAGAGCACGCTGCATGTTGGGCGGTGCTCCGGGGGTTTGTGAGGCACGATCCACGTTGGGGGATCGATGTCCCCAGTATTTCTATTATGTCCCAGAGCCCACGGAGCTCTAGCGGGTCTCCGGGGGGCCGTGTGTGGTATGGTCGGCACTATGGGGCTTGTCAACGCTAGTTGGTAATGGTGCCCACAGGCGCCTGCTTGAACATTTGAAGACCTCCTGCCATCGCCAGCCCTCCCACAGCTATCCCTTCTTGGAGCACCTCTAGTTACACCTTCTACACCTCATAAAAAGACATTGTCTAACCACCATACATGGTTTGCAACCTGATGATTCTCCATACTTGTTGTATATTTCTTTACTAATGCTATCAATGTAATGCTTATCCTGCAAAACTGATTGTAATAAGCACATAACTTTTCAGTCTGTTTGGGGTCATCTTTTAAAGCATTTTATTTTATGATGTATGTGTCGGAATAAAAATACATTATGAATATGTGTTTTTAAATTATTATATTTTAGGCATTCAGCATTAAACATAAATATGTTACACGACTTTACAATTTTGACATATGGTGTATTCCTTTTTAACAGGGGGCCCAACGACCCCATTGTTTTTCTTTACGTATTTCATAACTATCCGGTCATTGTTAACAAGGTCATTCGAATATAGGTTTAAGAAATTTCTAAACGTCATACCCTCTGGAATTTTACTGATAAAATATATGCAGTTTCCCCACATGTTACGGCTAGCGAATCCTGGACCCTCATCTTGTTATACTCCACATGCGCTGCAGCTTTTTTCACATACTTGAAAATGGGTTTTGTATAGATACTATGTTCGGGGAACTCTGCTGTACTGTCAAAAACTGTAACTTTGTCGCGGTCCATAAAAATGGCTGCCCAGTGTGTTCCATCCTTGTAATGCGGATCTGTGTTAAAGACAAGGGTGCAGGCTCTTTTAGCCCCTATATCAGGGGGCAGTCTGTCGCTTTGGTAAACACCTAAACAGTATTTCTTGGAGTATTTATGCCTACCTAAGAACCCACTTATCTGCACAGTGTCCATTTCACAATATTTTAAAGATAGTCAAACAAAATCTCTCTGGCCTGGTTGATCTGAATAACACGGTCGAATACAGAGAATACAACCATGTTCACATTCACAAGCAGGGCTTTACTAAAACGTATTTCTGCTTTTAGATTTCCATTTTTGACCAGGTTATAATGATCCCCGTCTTACTTGTCAGTAGTAAGAATGAATGCGAACAGTGTGTATCCTGCCCCATATCCTTCTCTTGACACGAATACACCACAGTCCCCCAGATGTTTCCCTGTTATAGAGGCCAGCCCCAGATATTCCCTGATAAAATTGGATGTTCCAAAACTGAGTGTGAAGGGTTTTGCAGGAATCACAGCCCCCTCTTGGACCAGCGCTGTGTAGTTGATATTGTAGTGCTTAAAATGGAATGGGTTTGAGTCATAGACACGGCTAAAAGCTGTATTGTCCACATAACCGATTATTTATTTTATTTGAAAGGTTTTATATAGCGCTGGCTAGACCCGAAGGTATCAGAGAGCTTTACATGAGTATCAGACCATAGTTACAGGTTACATTGTTACAAAGGTTACACAGTTATTAGAGCATAGCTACATTGTTACACGTTAGGTCAAGACAAGCAATAAGGACAATATGCGTAAGGGAAAAAGCAGGCAAGGGGAGAGATTCATTGGAGAGGGGGTAGGAGCAGGGGAAGTAGATAGCGAATGAAAGGAGGGAAAGAGGAGGGGACGGGAGAGAGACATAGCATGAACGAAGAGGGGTAGGGTGATGGGGGTACGAACTGGTAGACGAGTGATAGCTGCGTCCAAAGTCTAGTAAGCTGTGATCCCAGGGGAAGTGGTATAATTCCCTCAACTCTGTTGTGAGAGGCTCCCTTTACACAATGGACTCTCTCCGAGGGGTCTCTGAGCCTCCAAGGATCCTTACACAAAAAGGGGAGAGGGAGTGCTTTGGCAAGGGGCGCCATACCATACCTCAACTGTGAGTGGCTCCCTTGGCGCTGTGGACTGTCTCAGAGGGATCACTAAGACTCCAGAGTATAAGTAATTGGATCTTATCTCAACAAGGGGAGAAGGAGTGCTTAGTTAAAGGGAACAAGGGACATGGGGCTAGGTGGCATAGCAGGCAAGGGGAGAGATTAAGGGGCGGGGGTGTAGGGGCAGAGGAAGTAGACAAAGAATGAAAGAGGGAAAGCGGTAGTGGAGGGTGAGAGAGAGCATGAAAGGGGGGGTTGAAGGGGACACAAACCGGTAAACGGGTAAAAACCTCGTCCACGGTCCGGTAAGCTGTATCGTTTCCACATCTATGCTGTGTGAGGCTCCCTTTACGCAGTTACTCTCTCAGAGAGTCTCTGAGACTCCAAGGCCTACCTACTGGATCCTTCCCCAACAAGGGGAGAGGGAGTGCTTTGGTAAGGGGCGCATACCATGCCTCAGCTGTGCATGGTTCCCTTGGTGCTGTGGACTCTCTCAGAGGGGTCACAGACTCCAGAGTAAGAATATTGGATCTTTCCCCAACAAGGGGAGAAGGAGTGCTTAGTCAAAGGGCAACAAGGGACAGGGGGCTAGAAAACGGGTCAGAACAGTCAGGTCAACAGGGGGGGGACCTCCGGCAAAATAAAATCGCATTAATTACAGAAAATTAACACATTCAATACCAGGGTAAATTAGTGATCCAGAAAAAGACAGATCCACGAAAGGGAAGGGTCAGGGAGGACAAAGGGAGGGAGTCAGCATGTTGAAGAGTCCCACAAGGAAGAGATACGGATAGCAGAAAAGGATATGTATACGTTGTAGAGTCACTCAGGAAAGAGATGCAAATGGGAAATCTCAGAATCACAAAATAGTGATATTAAATACAAATAACTATTACATATACTAGTGGTTAGTGATTGTAACTAATAATTAAACAAAAAGAATCCTACTCCGAGTGCACACCCCAGGGATGGGGGACACTCAGTGTTGTGAAAAATACCCCTCACACACCAACAGGCCCCTTGGTGTCATGCTTCATCATCGGGGTCTTCGCATCCCACTAGAGGGATGTGGCGTGCTACGACCAGCGACTATGCGGGAGCACTGTCAGAGTAGACTATGTGTGGTGTGTGTAAAGTGCAAGTGATGGGGTATTTAGAGGATGTGAGTGAAGGGTGTGGTGAGAATTAAAAAGTACCTGGCTAGTGGGTTCTATGAAAAAACTTTATTCGAGACCCCTAGCTGGTGCTGCTAAAAGAAGTGCAAAGTGAGGTTAGTTGTCTTTATTATGGACAATACCTCTGGTGTGCGTCGACATGTTTCGGAACTGGTGTTCCTTCTTCAGGACGGGGGCACAACTTCCTAACCCTACTCACGTGTTGTTATGAAAAAAAGACTTTTTGTCTAGAAGTTAAAAGAAAAGTGAAGCTATTTACAGTGAAAAAATGAGGCTATAGTGTGCCTACAGCGGTATTGGTTCATGCAGTTGCATGACCTAAAAAGAAAAAGAAATAGCGAGTCAATTTGGTTGCCACAAAAGGCTGGCTCAGACAGATGCAGTCACCTGGAGCCCCAAATGGTTAAATAAACCTGTAAAAAAGAAGGACACACATAACACACAACATAGATGACACACTATAGTTTGTATTGGTTCTGTGAAAACATACTCATTGTGACTGTTTTGTCCTGCCTCATGAGCATATCCAGAACGTCAGGGTAGGTTGATGGATTCGTAATCTGTGTGGGTAAAGAATCGGTTTCAATATCCCTTACTCACTGTTTGGGTCGTGCTTTGTTGGTCTCTGATAGTTTGTATACTCAATACTCACAAAATCCGCCAGAGTCGGCCTCCTTCTACCACCCTACGCTGCTCCGCTGGTAATGACTAGCGTTCAGGGCCCTGTTATATATGGGTCTCGAGGTGCTGATTGATCGCTTTCTAATTCGTTGATTAACGGATGTAAGGCACAGTCCAAATAAGGTGCGTCCGCCCGTGCGCCTATCATAATCAAGGCCTTATTCTCGTGGTGACATGTATTGCCGAGAGCATGTTAGACGGGTTAGTGACTATGGAGCTTGCTAGGCGCATGCGCATTGATCGATCGCCCTGCCGCAAGCGGCTGCTTTTGACGTGTGTGTTAGTAGCGGGGTTTATGCGCATGCGCTATGGTAGATTACTCTATTTTGATGGAGTATGTTCAGAATGCTCTGTGAAAAGGCGATTCTAATAGGTATTGAGAGGTAAAAAAAAGGGGGGGAGTAAGTCTAAGTACCCTTGGTCGTTATTAATACATTTATAATCAGTTCAGATAGAATACTTCGAAAGCAGTATTGAAGGCAGCCCATGAGATAAGATCTGTGAGTATTAATAAGGGCTTGGAGACAGAGACAAACCAGACAATAGCACACTCTTCAGGTTTTTGTTTGATAAGGACATGTGTTCCCCAAAATTGGAAAACAGCCAAAATCGTTGCATTCCCTTCAGGTTTTTTGGTTTGTACCAGACAGGTGGCCCCATGGAATGTCATCATTTAGGCCTTCGATGTGGGTACTCAAACGGAAAACCAATCGTTGTTCTTTTTGAAACAAGCCAGTTTCGGATTGTAAACGTTCAATTATTGTCCAACGTAGATCATTGACACAGTGCTGGTGTTCCAGGAAGTGAGATGCCATTTTGGTAGTTGTTTTTTTACAGCGTATGTTGCTCTTATGTTCTCCTATTCTCACTTTCACAGGTCTGGTAGTCATGCCTATATATTCTAGGCCACATGGGCATGTTATCATGTAGACAACATTTTTCGTGTTGCAATAGGTAAATTGCCGTTACTCCCATGATGTACCGTTTCTGAAAGTTAAGATCTTGCTTTTTTGAGTTAGATGGCAACTGCTGCAGTCTCCACATGGGAAGTGTCCTTGGACTCCAATGGTGGTCTGTCTGCCCATTGGATTCTGACGGGGTCTGGTATGTACCAGTATGTCATTGATATTTCTACCCCTGCGATGTGCATACATTGGTTTCTCGAAATCCAGGCTTCCGCAGTTCAGTATCCTCCAATGTTTGTTTATCACTTTTGACACCTCGTTGGACATGGTTGTGTAGGTCGTGACACATATCGGTCTTTTGATCAGTCCTTTGTCCTGTGGATTGTCTTCCAGGAGTGCCTCCCTGTGATTATTCCTGGCCCGCTTCATTGCCCTGTCGATGGTTCTGACGGGGTATTGTCTTTGAATTAATTTTGTTTTCAGATCTTTTGCTTGTGTATTGAATTGGTTCAATTCTGTACAATTTCGTCGGAGACGCAGAAATTGACCATACGGTAGATTCTCCCTAAGGTGTCTAGGGTGGAAGCTATCGTACCGCAGTAAGCAGTTCCTGGAGGTGGGTTTGAAATGAGTTGTACTTTTCAGTCTACCATCCTCTGTGTATATATTTAGATCCAGGAAAATCATTGGCGTGCTGGAGACAGTGCTCGTAAACTTCAGATATCTGTTTTGGTTATTTAGCCACGTCACAAAATTGGAAGCGCTGTCCAAATCCCCATCCCAAATGATGAAGATGTTGTCTATATACCTTTTCCAGGTATTGATATGGGAGTGGTATGGATTGTCTCTGTGTAGGATTCTGAGCTGTTCCAGGTGGTGAACATACAAACCAGCCAGACTTGGAGCAAAAGTACTACCCATGCTCGTTCCATGGGTTTGTAAGTATATGGTCTGGTTGTATTGGAATAAATTTTCTTTCAAAGCCATGGAGATACATTCCAGGACCAGATTCCTTGGGGTTTGGTATTTCCATGAATTGCTAAAGAGTACTTCCTCTATGATTTGCAATGTTTCTTCGTGAGGAAGGCTGGTATATAAGCTCTCTACGTCGAGGCTTAGTAGGAGTTGTTTTGATGGATCAAAGTCCTTGTCTTCAAGTAGCTGTAATACTGACTTGGTATCTTTTAGATAGGTATTGGTGGATTGTACCAGGGGGCGGAGAAAGGCATCTGCAAATTTCGACAAGGGCTCCAAAATGGAACCAATCCCAGAGACAATCGGTCTTCCTGGTGGGTTGTTGATGTTTTTATGAATCTTTGGGATGCAATAGAAGTAGGGTATTCGTGGCGATGGTTGTTGCCGACGAAATTGTACAGAATTGAACCAATTCAATACACAAGCAAAAGATCTGAAAACAAAATTAATTCAAAGACAATACCCCGTCAGAACCATCGACAGGGCAATGAAGCGGGCCAGGAATAATCACAGGGAGGCACTCCTGGAAGACAATCCACAGGACAAAGGACTGATCAAAAGACCGATATGTGTCACGACCTACACAACCATGTCCAACGAGGTGTCAAAAGTGATAAACAAACATTGGAGGATACTGAACTGCGGAAGCCTGGATTTCGAGAAACCAATGTATGCACATCGCAGGGGTAGAAATATCAAAGACATACTGGTACATACCAGACCCCGTCAGAATCCAATGGGCAGACAGACCACCATTGGAGTCCAAGGACACTTCCCATGTGGAGACTGCAGCAGTTGCCATCTAACTCAAAAAAGCAAGATCTTAACTTTCAAAAACGGTACATCATGGGAGCAACGGCAATTTACCAATTGCAACACGAAAAATGTTGTCTACATGATAACATGCCCATGTGGCCTAGAATATATAGGCATGACTACCAGACCTGTGAAAGTGAGAATAGGAGAACATAAGAGCAACATACGCTGTAAAAAAACAACTACCAAAATGGCATCTCACTTCCTGGAACACCAGCACTGTGTCAATGATCTACGTTGGACAATAATTGAACGTTTACAATCCGAAACTGGCTTGTTTCAAAAAGAACAACGATGGGTTTTCCGTTTGAGTACCCACATCGAAGGCCTAAATGATGACATTCCATGGGGCCACCTGTCTGGTACAAACCAAAAAAACTGAAGGGAATGCAACGATTTTAGCTGTTTTCCAATTTTGGGGAAAACATGTCCTTATCAAACAAAAACCTGAAGAGTGTGCTATTGTCTGGTTTGTCTCCGTCTCCAAGCCCTTATTAATACTCACAGATCTTATCTCATGGGCTGCCTTCAATACCGCTTTCGGAGTATTCTGTCTGAACTGATTATAAATGTATTAATAACGACCAAGGGTACTTAGACTTACTCCCCCCCTTTTTTTACCTCTCAATACCTATTAGAATCGCCTTTTCACAGAGCATTCTGAACATACTCCATCAAAATAGAGTAATCTACCATAGCGCATGCGCATAAACCCCGCTACTAACACACGCGTCAAAAGCAGCCGCTTGCGGCCGTGCGATCGATCAATGCGCATGCGCCTAGCAATCTCCATAGTCACTAACCCGTCTAACATGCTCTCGGCGATACATGTCACCACGAGAATAAGGCCTTGATTATGATAGGCGCACGGGCGGACGCACCTTATTTGGACTGTGCCTTATATCCGATAATCAACGAATTAGAAAGCGATCAATCAGCACCTCGAGGCCCATATATAACAGGGCCCTGAACGCTAGTCATTACCAGCGGAGCAGCGTAGGGTGGTAGAAGGAGGCCGACTCTGGCGGATTTTGTGAGTATTGAGTATACAAACTATCAGAGACCAACAAAGCACGACCCAAACAGTGAGTAAGGGATATTGAAACCGATTCTTTACCCACACAGATTACGAATCCATCAACCTACCCTGACGTTCTGGATATGCTCATGAGGCTGGACAAAACAGTCACAATGAGTATGTTTTCACAGAACCAATACAAACTATAGTGTGTCATCTATGTTGTGTGTTATGTGTGTCCTTCTTTTTTACAGGTTTATTTAACCATTTGGGGCTCCAGGTGACTGCACCTGTCTGAGCCAGCCTTTTGTGGCAACCAAATTGACTCGCTATTTCTTTTTCTTTTTAGGTCATGCAACTGCATGAACCAATACCGCTGTAGGCACACTATAGCCTCATTTTTTCACTGTAAATAGCTTCACTTTTCTTTTAACTTCTAGACAAAAAGTATTTTCTTCATAAAAACACGTGAGTAGGGTTGGGAAGTTGTGCCCCCGTCCTGAAGAAGGAACACCAGTTCCGAAACATGTCGACCCACACCAGAGGTATTGTCCATAATAAAGACAACTAACCTCACTTTGCACTTCTTTTAGCAGCACCAGCTAGGGGTCTCGAATAAAGTTTTTTCATAGAACCCACTAGCCAGGTACTTTTTAATTCTCACCACACCCTTCACTCACATCCTCTAAATACCCCATCACTTGCACTTTACACACACCACACATAGTCTACTCTGACAGTGCTCCCGCGTAGTCGCTGGTCGTAGCACGCCGCATCCCTCTAGTGGGATGCGAAGACCCCGATGATGAAGCATGACACCAAGGGGCCTGTTGGTGTGTGAGGGGTATTTTTCACAACACTGAGTGTCCCCCATCCCTGGGGTGTGCACTCGGAGTAGGATTCTTTTTGTTTAATTATCAGTGCCCGTGGAGTGAGAATCCTATCTCTATACTCTACCTCCCCCCATTGTTACTATTAGTGATTGTAACTATGCAGAATAGTAAATTCACTCAGGGTTCCATTTTCACAACAATCGGCCTAAAAACAATTGTATATTACATTTCAACAGAGTAAGCGGAGAAATAGGGCCTTTCCAGGAGGTAGAGAGAGGGAGGAAAGGGAGAGGAGATAGGTGACAGGAGAGACGGGGCCTGTGGGGGGAGAAAGAGATAAGGCCGTCCAGCCATGGAGCAATGTCTGAGGGTCAGCAGGATGAAGTCCAACGGACCGAGGGAGAGGACAAGAAACAACAAAATGGTGGCTCCGTACGCAATCCACCATTTTGTGCCGGCAGTTACCAGACACATCACTGGACCATCACTCTGAGGCATCTCCAGCTATGCGGTGACAGGGCAAACTAATCAGTCTCATGTGTGGGATAAATGCGGAAGAACAAATCTGTGTCTATAAATCCTCAGAGGGAAGGCAGTTCAGGCGCTATACAAAAACCTCAGAGGGTTCCTCTGATTTCTGGGCGACCCCCATCTGTCTTGCTCTTGGTTTACCCATTTCAGTGGTTGTGTCGTTGGCACCACATGGCTATGCAATGGAATTATAAATACTATTGTCTGGGTTCACGCTCTAATGCAGTCTTATGTCTCAATCGCGTCCCCCCACTACGCAAGCATGTCAAAGGCAATGTCATTCCGCGGACCTGTCCTGTATCACACGCCAGCATAACAAGGAAGCCTTCAAATATTATTTTGGTCCTGTGATGGAGCTCTAAGCTTAACCACGCAAATAGGCACGGTAGATCTGTAGCAGAAGCCAGCAAAAACAAGTTAACCTGCATTTCTTCTTGTGGCCACCAGATCAAGCTCTAATCTTTCCAAAGAGATCAGGGTCTCCTGTACCTGGCTAGCGTGAGGGATACAACGAAAAATAAGTGGTGGTAGAGAGGTTGACAAGATGGCTGCGGAGTGGGAGTGGAGTGGTCTTCACAAAATGGGTGAGAACGAACAAGCTTGGAGTGTATATTCACAGCAGGGAGAGGGCTGTCTCACCTGGATTGATTGCATGGTGGTTCTTAGTTCACCACCGTTTTAAAATAATCTCCTCTTCAAGATATGTCCGCCACTGAGCCTTGCCATGCACAAAAGAGGAAGTCCGGCTTACTTTAATGCTCAAATCAACGTTACTCTAGTTATGATTAAAGGTATCACTCACTTGTAAAACATACTCTTGTGACCTATTGATGCAGGGCCTCTCCAACTAAAATAGGATCATAAACCAGCAACAGCTTCAATTTAAATTGGCACCAACGGTTTTAGTAGTAATCATATAGGTCCTCACTCATCGAATGTGATGGCCAGAGAAGGAATCAAGCAATAAGTAGCTCACCATCACCATCGAGGAACTTCAAGCATCAAACACTCTAGCTGGCAGGTCAAATCAAGCAGCACGTACATGTTGATCTTTCTGTTGTGTACGCTCTTAATAGCTTGGGTGTGCCTGGTTGCAGTAGTACAAGACTTGCGGCGCTCCCCAACTCAATCTGCTACAAGCTGTGTTCTGTCCCTGTGATTCGAATTATTACTGCCTACTGCTGTATGCATTGCACCGCTCCTATTCACAGCGTCTTCTCCTGTGTTGTAAAGCTGTGTGTCCTGCCTGCACGTATTCTCCTCGAACCCTGTAGCTTTTTGCTGACTCTCTCAGGGGCTGCTGATCACCGGCTCTTCCCTTCCCTCTGTGCCCCCTGCGCTAACTCCGTTCATGACAATGAGAAATAGCTATTCTTGATGCGCAGTTAGTTTGGGTCGGGGCGCCCTGTCTGCTTTCTCTTCACACCTCTTGGTTCGGTCGCTTCAGCCTGCAGCCTTAGGTCACTTATGTGGCTGTAGCTCGCCCTCGTACCTGTTGTGTGCACAATCTCCTACGCAGTCGGGGTTCGTGCGATTTAACCATCAGGGTCCCTGCTTCGAATGCTCACTGTGGGTTAGCCTTCTTCGTCCCACCTCACTAGCTACCGTTATTCTCCTTCTTGCTCTTTGTGCAACCGATGATGATGAGTTTGGGTAGTTGCCCCAGAAATACATTTTGCTGCTGGGTTAATCGGGTACCAGCCGGGATACTGCATACCTTTAAAGCTACTCTTTCCAAGGCGTACTTTGCGTTGGATATTTGTGAAGCATTGGGGACACTTTCATCCTCTTCTCAAATAAGCTTGCTGACAGTATGTCCAGTTTATACTGTTCTGCATCCCCACTGATGGGACAAAATGAGTCCTTGTTACGGGTAAGCTTGATCTTAAGATCAGTACCATTGATGAGCACTTTATCTTGGAAGAAGAGATCTGAATGTAAACGCCCCAGCAGGTCAAACTGACGACTACCAGCAGCAAACCCTGCTCTTTTTTATAAAGCCCTGGTTGGCGCCATTCAGCTTGCTGTCTTCAAACTGTGCATATGTGACCTTGTAGAAGAGGCATGCTGAAAGCTGTGTGTCAAGGGCGTCGCTGCTGTAATTTAGAATACTTTGAGGTAGGCCCTGTAGGCATGCATATTATCACTCTGTGTGACGAGATGATCGCCCAGGGTAAAGTCCACCTAATTAAACATGGTTGCGAGGGGGTAAGCAATCGTCGCCACTTTAGCGGCTGCCGCTATGTCTGCACCATCTGCTTTTACACACAAGATGCAGCATCGTGTTGTTGAGATCCAAATACATAACCGTGGACCCTGACACATAGAACTCTATAGGAGCCAGAGGCGTCAAAGCGGCTGCAGATGATACCTCCATGAAAAAGCTGTTTTCAATGCTGGTCTGCGTGGGTTTTAGAGTAAATAAGTCTAGCTCGGATTTGGCACATTCGCTCGATACGCAATGTACAAAGGCCATGCTGTAGGCTGTAATGCTCTAATTTTTTTTTTTACTTTAGAGGTTGTTCTCTTCTTCTTTTCTGCTCTCTTCTGTCCTATGGTTCTTCTTTTATGAGCGCCTTTTGAAGAACTCCTCCTTTTTTTTTTATAGGGGACTGGCGTGCCCCTACTCTTCGAAGAGCGACACTTCCTTTTAATACTTTTGCTTTGCTTGTATACCAACCCCGCGCCTTTATACAGTTGGTTTTTCATACTCTCAACGACAGCCGACGTGACTGACCGTATCACATCATGTGCTATGTTCATAGCAGCCGCCTTAAAAAGTGGTTTTGCAATTTCATACCCTCTTTTCAAGAATGGCATAGCTCTTCTAAACAAGCTACGGAAGAAGCCCTCTAAGCCAGCCCCGTACATAAAAGGTGACCCTTGAAAGTATGGCGGTCCTTCATACCCAGCTTGGTTTCTGTAATAGTCCCTATACATAATAGGATCGCCGTATGTTTTCACGAACACCATGATGTCTTCTTAATAGCTGCTGTCACGTCTGGGTCTTAAATGAAGCTTAACAATAACTTTCCCGTATTTAGAGGACACTGGCTCAGACTGGTCATCATAGATCATAATTGAAATAGTGTCAAAATGTTTTTTAGAAACTGCTACATGGCCTTCTTAAATTGAATATTGACGATTGTATCATTTTTGCCTGCACGTCCCCATCTTAACAGCAGTGAATAACTATCACAGATCCTCTGAGCCTCTACAATATTGCTATACACAGAGTGTATAGAACCCCCCAATAATATCAGGACAGGTGTTATCGAGTTCAACTGTACTTCTCATGTGTTGCAAGGTGCCTAAAACCCTTTTTAATTTACCAGAACAGTTAAACGATGTATTGCAGCCTTGGGCTTTAAGAAATACCTTCCTTCTAACATTATCTAGCATCAGGTGAATATTCGCATAGGTTTCAATGTTGGATATGGATTTGTTGATGGCGTCGACAACACTTGTAACGGTGGGGCAGTATCCGTATGGAAAACCAGTGTGTACGCTCAAAGGGTCCGAATTGCGCTTTATGTTAAATTAGGCTTCTAACTGTGCGAATGTATTCCATGTTCTTGGGTATTGGATTTCTGTTAGGGCTACTTCCTAATCCCCTTCGAGGTCCACAGGTGTAGCCAATTTCACAGTATAATTAGAAATCTTGTTGATGGGGAACATGTCCTTAGAGGTGTTGGAAGGCAGGGTAATATATAAGGCCATTGTCTCCATCTTACCACTAGTTTTAGACAATGTCCAAAACTCACAGACCATTCAGTGAGCTGGCCACCACCGAACTGTTAAATTTTGCTGCCCAGCCCCGCCATTTAACAAACGCCTGGCTGTTAGCCCCTCTACCTTTCCTTTTCAGAACCTTTTCAACCCTATACACCCTATGCGGATCATCAGTGACCCTTGGTAACTTTTCCTTGTAAAAGACGCCTGACACCTCTTCACCATCGTAGTCCTTTAACCTGTAAATGTACAGCCCCTCTTTAAGCTCCACACTTTCCACTATAAATATCTCATCGCTAAAAGCCTGTTGGTACCCCTTTGCAAAGACGCCTTTCAACTTTGAAATCCTTACACGACCACCTTTTTTAAAAAGAGGTTTCTTCCCCCTTGTAGCGAAATGACCCCCATACACAGTTCTCCAGACACTTAACGAATTACCTGGTGTTACCTCTAGGGGTGTTGTTTTGTTGGTCCGTGATAACTGGCATTATAAACATCTATAAAAGCATGTAGAACATCGACGTATCTGTAGGTGTTGTAGACTGTGAACTATCTCCACATCTTAGACTTTAGAGTCCTGTTAAACAATTCTACAACCAATGCTTTTACTACATATGTGTTACAAAATGTTGACCAACATGTTGTTTTAATATTTTCTGAAAGGTCTTAAGAATTCTTTCCCGGCTTGTTTGTAGTTTTTGAGGGGGTTCGACCCCTCTTGAAGATGGCTTTAAAAGTAGCTATGACGCTGGCCCCACTTTTATCGCTCAGTGCTTCTGCAAATGCGTTTTCGAACAAGACGTTGTAGTGTAGTTCTTATATTCCTAATAGACTCTGCGCATTGGAATAGTATATCCTATAGATTAGACGTAGGACTGAGGTCGACTAGGTCTCTATCGAATACATTAGACTTAATTGTGTGCGCCAGCTAGCTCAGAGGTCACTAGAAACGCTCTCGAATTCACAAGAAGGGATTAGTCTCTGACAACCGCTTAAACATGACAACTTTGTTTCCCTAAGATAAAACGTATCTTCAGAGTCGTGGAAACAATAGATAGATATTTCACTCAGTCAATCGTGCATGCTTTGTTTCACTAGAGGTGCAGAGAAAGTAGAAAGACGGGCGTTTTCAACAAAAGGATTTATTGAACAGTTTTCTTTCTCAAGAATAAGAAATTAACTGCTACAATCATAAAATGGTTTGTAAAATATAATGCATACAGTATAAATAGTAGAATAAAATAATACTGTAGGAGCATTGTATAGTTCCTAAACCATATATAAATACATACATAAATAACTCTTCTAAAATAAGCCTACTCGGATGTACCTAAGCTTAGTACGAGGGAGGAAGTAAGTGAGGTGTAGCATAAAGGTAGTATTCTTTTGCCACAAATCTGCTCAAGATTTCTCTTAGGGTCTAATCAGCTCCGTACCTTAGTTTAGAATGGAGGTCGGTTGGTCTCGGGACTCGATTTCCCAACAACCCGTAAGGGTAGCTTGGACACACTGGAGCTAGAATTCTCGACAGGAGAAAAGACAGCGTCTCTCTCAGTGCTTAGAGACCTGTAGGTGATAATTGCGCTCTATAAATATAAATACCAATACCAGTGCGTCTGCTGGAGGGTCGGCTTCCTTCGGCACTTGCTGTAGCAGGGGGCATCGGGCAAGTAGATAGTCGAACTGCTCCAAACCACTGTGTGTTTGCTTGGGCAAATGTGGGCATATTTATACCTTGAAGGTGCTGACTTTGACGTACAGTTGGACATAATAACGTCATCAAAAAGTCTCAGTTCTTTGAAAACTCCATGAGTTCTTGGATAAATCAATATTCAAACAAGTCCCCGGCTGCTGAAGCTGAGTTTTCCAGGAGATCGTTGTGGATTTTCGGAACTAGTGGAAGTAGCCCTGCCGTATTTGGACTGCATGAGCTATACCCAAATATGGTTATGATTTCTACACCTATATAAGGATATGGTGATATATACCTATATAAGGGCATGAATCGGGAAACTTACAATAGGGTCCTAAAATGATACACCCATTCCACGTTATCATGTTCATCTATGTTCAAGCACTAAAACATATAATCTAGAGCAAGTGTTTACAACCCCCAAAAAATCATATAAAATGCATCTTGAAATGGTTGTACACAAAAAAAGAGCATTTTGTATAGTCCACATTTAAGGGAAATGACTTCATTGTAAACATATGATATGATATTAGCAATGCTAACTCAATGAATCACGAAAATTACATTTATGAAATGGCTCTTAGTTACAGAACAAAAAGGTCGAGACAATTCCATAGCAGAATATACAAATTGTTTTGGTTTGTTGATTAGGCTAGTAGTGTTTCTAGGAAGTGTTCAAGGAATTCTTGTTCTCTAAGAATAGTTCTACTTTAAGCAAATTACTTTTTTTGTGCCAAAGTTAGTTTTGTTTTTTGGAAAAAGTCAAATAAATTTGTCATAAAAATAGAGTCTCAAACTTAGTAGTTTTTGTTTTGAAAAAATGAAGGTCAAATTTCAGAGTTCAAAAGAATGCTGTGTGCTAATTTCAAAAGTTATTCTCAGTGTCAGGAGAAAACATTAAGTCATCAAGGCTGGCAAAGAAATCGTCTACCACAGTAGGTGAAAGTTCGACTATTTCATTAAGAAGGTTAATTGTGCACAGATGCGAAGCATCGCCGTCAGTGTCAGCCGCGTTAACAATGTTCATATCAGATGGTACCTGTGTGCCTGTTGATCCGCATATCTTACCTCCAATTGGATTTGCCGGTGAGATTTTCAAAGAATGCCGTCATCAGGATTGATAGCCGCTGGGGACAACACAACACAAGAGCCGTTACCGGACCCAGTAATGAGTCAGCATCCGTTGGCATAACCTATGGTAGTGTTAGACAGACATCTAACATGCATTCCTCTCCACAAAGCAGGCATCGTAGAACAGGTAAGATGCAATCTTGCGAGATTGGTCTGAATGGCAGGAACCATGTGGTATTCCGATCTCTCAAACGAGCCAAGCCAAGGATCTGTGTTATTCTCTCACGATACCTCATGGCCAGGAGCGCATTTTCCATGCTGACTTGGGTATCGCTGGTGGCTGGATTTGCCATAACGGAGCAGGAGGAATAAAAATAAGATTCCTGCTACGAGTCCCAAAATGAGAGGCAGGACGCTGAACACAGAGTGGACGAAGTTAGGAAAAATGCCCAGGACTGCTTCAAAGGGTGCTAACAGTCCTGAAAAAATCGTCTTAAATACATGTGCAATACCGCTGGTATCAGACATGTTAAAGATAAGACCTGACATTTCTGCGAAATGTACTGGGCAGTTTGGTGATAATAAGGCATACATCTCTGCAGAAGTCCTTGTAACTTGCAGATCATACGTCTCTTTGGACGAGGTCAGTGGCACAGTTTTTTGCAAAAGAATGGCTTTCATTCTGCTTAAAGTATCAATTCGTATAGAAGAGATGTTCAGTGAAGGCCATAGTGGCGACTTCCCGTCTGTCCTGGTTTTAGGAAACAATACGTGCATACAACAAGTGACCCTGGCTGACACAATAACAAGATAGCTTATTCCTGGCATCATTCCACAACAGCTGTGATCATTTAACATAATGTAGCTACCATTGGAAAGCTGCCTGAAAATTGGATCTATCACCGTTGTGGGCGAACCCTGCAGGTGGCAAGAAAGGTGATTGGAAGAACCTTCGCAGGCTCCATGTAAATTAATACCTTGACACAATAGTGTACCGCTTAGTGAGTTTTCACAATTGGTACCACTAAGAAATACTTCCTTTCCCCCACTCCAACATTTCTGTGTGTATGGTAAATCCCAGATCGACTTAATGTATTCTTTACCCAACCTTTCATACAGGCCAGCTGGTATCTGTTTTAAGCAATACTGAAACTGGAAAGTCGTCACTGATATCGTGATGGTGCCATGTATTATCCATTCAACCGATGGTTTCTCAGAAACAGTCAATGGTAATCTCTCCAGTTTTTCAATGCTCAGCACCGTATAGCCTGCTCCCTTCTGTGCCAACGAGATTTGTTTATCTGTAAGGTTAAATACAGTAAACAGTGACGTAGTGTTAATTAAACGCAAAGGCACATAGCCAGAACGAAGTTTTGCAACGTCCAGCCTAATAGCATTATAGAACGTAATTGAGACTGGCCATGTTGTAGCATTAGCAAGTCCTGTTCCATTATGTCTATGGCAGATGATACAATGCTGTCCAAAGAATATATTCTGAACGACAGAGTTGTTAACCCATTGTCAACTACAGAGAGTGATTTCTCTAAATTAATACGATCAATTTCTTTCAGCTGTTTCCATTTGCGTGACTTTCCAAACTTCATTGTAAGCAGCTTATATACCAGTGAATATGAAACGTTTATGACATGGATTACGAGGTCCAAGTAAGAATTCTCGTAAATCAACGCCATCTTTAAGCAAAGATGAGTGTTGTTTTATGTCTGGGAGTGAGGATCTCTGTAGCCACTCCAGACATAGTTTTCCTACACTATAAGTTGTTATTATCCCTGGATGTTGTCTTTGGATATATCTTGGATCTGACCGAGTTACTGTGAATCCTTGTGTCTTGTTCAGGAATCTATCTTGACAGTTATTCGTGTCTGTGGGCCAGATTAACCATTTTTTCCATTCAGGATTTGTTCTGTGCTGTTGTAAAATATAATTTACATCTATCTCCTCATCTGAAGTTAAATTACTATCAGGTGTGGGCTTAGGTATGGACGGTTTGTTTAAATCTTTTATCTTAGCAATGCAAGACAAGATGTCTGTTGAAAAGTGTCATTTTAAAACATTATTTGTTCTGGGATGATGCAGGCTCTGAACAATGCTTCTAAACCTTGTACCTGCCAGTCTTTTGTGCCCCAAACAGTTTTTGTCTCAATGTTGTCTTTCCAAAATCAAAGCCTAAGGTGGGAAATTGAGCATAAAAGGGCGCAGAATAAATTTGTTTAGTATTTGTCAACATACTTTTCATGCCTGTCTTATTCACATTTTTTAAGTAAAAACTTTCTGGGTTTGTAAGATTAAAATCTGTAAAATATGGAAATTATCTGAGAACCATTTTAGAGCTACCTTTTGGAGGAGTTGGACAATGTTCCCATTGATTATAAGTTAAAACATTTCTAGGGTTTGCAGACTTATGTAAGTAATGATGGCCAAAATGATTAAAACAATACATTTCTTCATAATTTGCTGAACCTTCTAAGTATTCATGTTTTGTAAATTTTGCTGACATTTTTAAGTCTGCCATCATGTTATTAACAGTCTCAAAGTCCCAATCATCAGAAAATGTGCTTGGTGAGACGAAATCACTCAAGGAAACCTTAAATTGATGATGAATCTTTAGGCGCTCAACAGGGCCATAAATGTCATAGTCAGTTGTATCCCATGCTATTCCACCAGGTAGTCGGACCGCTGTGATGTTCACTGAGGACATGTCTCGTTGTTCACGATGAGATGATTTGTGTGGCTTCAGGAGCAAGTTGATGTTCTTACTTGCTGTGTTCATTTTAATATGCTTTCCATCTATCAGCTTTCCCAAACTTAACACAAGATTGAGCCACAGCAGGAGATAAAGTACACCTTACACAATCCAAAGTTCAACCCAAGGTGAAACCAGATATGTATTTGTAAGCTCTTGACCAAGTTCCTTTACTTTTTCCTTGAAAGATCTCTTTGATGGCGTAGTTTCAGGTTCACTGGGATCCTCAAAAAAGTTATCGCAGTTGATAAAATAGCCAGAGGCAGTTCTATCAATTGTTGGTATTGCTTCCGGATTCTTTGAAATCGCTGGAGCTGTTTGTTCCTGTGACATGTTTGTATAGTCAGATGCTACATCATTGTAGACGGGAGTTTCTTTACGAACTGTTATTTGGGTTTCAAGAGGCACAAGTTCCATGGCTTTATTGCATAGTCCTTTTCTCACTTTAGAATCTTCAAAGGTGATGAGTCTTTCAGTTTCAACCTCTTGGATAGTAGCAAGATTTGGTAGTCTGCTACATCTTGGGAGTCCACTGGGCCTACTACTTATTATCTGCCACATGGTGTGGTTTTACCAGGTCAATTGACACTGACCGGTTCTTCTTTTTTCCAGCAAGGGGCGGCAGTAGTACTGTTCTTGATCCGTGGATTGCTAGTACAGGTACTGGTTTTCTGTAAGAAGGCCCTAATTCCTTCTTGTCTGCTATTTTCTCCCTGAACAGATCCCCAATCTTTGGAATCCAGACAGGTGGTTTTTCTTCAGTGGTCGTTGGCTTTTCACTGGTATTGCTTAGACTTCTTGTTTCATTTAAGTCCTGTAAAACACCCAAACGATCTTTGATATCAAAGGGTTTTTGTTCCACCACTGAAGTGTGACGATCGAGGTCTTCAACCAACATTCTAGTACCAAAAAGGTTTTCATATGGAGTGATTCTACCCAGAGAATTTCTTGGCAGGTTATTAAGACTACGTTGGACATTTATTAGATGTTTGACCCACCCATCACCCGAACCTAATACTCTAGCTGTTATAGATTGCTTTATGTCACGTTTTTTTCTCTCCACAACCGAATTTCCCTCAGGATGGAATGGACTCGAAAATCGCAATGCAACGCCAAACTAGCCATGGCCTCCTTGTAAGCCCTAGAGCTAAACGCAGGACCCTGGTTAGAATGTAGTGTGCCGATTGCGTATGTGCCGATAAAGATTCGCAAATCATTTATAACAGTTCGGGCGTCAGCTGAGCGCCGAGGCCACATCCAAATGAATCTCGAGCATGAATCCACTGTGACCATGATATATTTATAGTTTCCATCCCTTTGTAAGGGTCCACAGTGGTCCAGGTAAACACACGCTAATGGTTTATCTGAAATCAGAAGGGGCACCTGCGCCGGGCGTTGCACTGTTGAAACTTTCATTTTCTTACAGATTTCACATTTCAAAACATAGTTTCTGGTTGGTTTCCTCATGCGCGGCCACCAGTATCGCTGTTTTAATAATGAAACTGTGGCAGAAACACCTGCGTGTGCAGAGGCACGACATTCGTGTGCTGCTAAGATTAGGCCTAACCTGTGTTCCATGTTTGGGATTACTCTATCCCCCACTTCAGGGATTCGAGCAAAAGGAACATTATTTGCATCAGTTATATATGAGTACTTGAGTGGAAAGCCATTCGGTAATGTTTTACCACTGTCTTTTATTGAAGCAGTGACTGCTTGTATTATTTTGCTGTCTATTTTCGTTTTTGAACGAGTAATTGCAGCTACGGAAGCCGTTTGCATAGCTGCCTTCGCAGCTTCATCAGCCATTGAATTCCCTTCAAAGTGAACGCCATCACGCTGATGACTCAGTGTATGGATAACGTGAGTCTTTTGTAGTTCTTTCTGTAAAAGAACTACTTGTTCCCAAAGCATTTTATGCTCAATTGTGCCACCTTTTGCATCTTTAAAACCATTTTGAATCCAGTTCTGCAAATATTCATTGTATGACTGGACACAGTAATACGAATCGCACACTATGAGTGTGGGGAATTCGCGATCGGTATTTTCCAGCGCCATCTTGAATGCTTGTAGTTCAGCTCGCTGAGATGTACAGTCTCCTAGTGATTGAGTTTTTGTTACCATAGGTCTAAATTTACCATCGTGCCAGCGACCTTTAACAATCGTGCACGCAGCACTGTAAGCTTGAATGCCCCCAATTGCGGGCTGTTCTGATCAGTCTGTATATATTATACAGCCGTAATGTTCTAGAGGTAGAATTTTAGTAGGCAGAGGATATTCTTGTTCGTATTGGAGAAATTCTTGTGCCTTCAAGTAAGGGTCAAAAACGTATTCAACGTCTGTTGCAGCAAGAGAATTAACCATTGTATCCATCTTGGATGTAGAGCTTTTGCATTTGGAATGCTTGCCTTCGTAACTGCCTCTAAGGCAGGTATAGGTGTAAAGACTTTAATGCATTTACCTTGTGCGAGGGCTCTCTCCTTTGCTACAGCAGTCTGAATCGCTGTCAGAATTTTTTCTGTTGAAGTGAATTTCATTTCAGCTTGTGTGTACAAGTGTGATCTGTAAGCTATTGGTACCTTTTCACCTTCAGTAAAGGTTAGGTATGTGAATCCGCATCTCCCTGAGATGATTCGAATTACAAGGTTGCGTACATTGTCGCGTGTTTGTAAGTGTGTTGTTGCCAACATGTCTGTTTGTACTGAACGCAAAATTGCTGTGTTTTTGAGTCCAATTAGTTGGTTTGAAATCAGGTTTGATTCGTTCGTAGAGAGGTGTAACCCTTTCTGCGTAATTCAGAATGTAAGTTCTTCCGAAGTTTAGGAATCCTAGAATTGACTAAGTTTTTCAGCGTCTTTGGAGTCTGGAGCAGTGCACATTTTTCTAAAAAGTTTGCTGCCAGGCTTTTGCCTTCACTCGAAAGTTCGTATCCTAAGAATAGAACGTTGAGGTGGGCAATTCTTCATTTTTTAAAGTTGAATTTATACCCTTCTGAGGCGAACCCAAGTATTATGGTGTTCACCCTGTTCAAGGGCCTGTCCAAATCATCATCTGTAAGGTAGATGTCATCGACATATGATAATGCCTCCTCATCATACGTTTGTAGTAACTCTGTTAATCTGGCTGAAAATAATCCAGGACTGTTCTTGAATCCCTGGGGGAGACAACAGAAGTGTAGTGTGTCCCCATTATTGAGAAAGCGGTGAGGTACCTGTTTTCTTGTGCAATGTTTTTATAGAAGAAACAGTTTGAAATATCTAAAGTAGTTTTATATTTCTTCAGAATATTATTCATTAGTGCTGCACTGTGTGAATTTTGTACTGCAAAAGTTTGGAACAAGAGTTTGAATGTCTGTAATCCAAAACTAGACGATACGTTTCGTCTGGTTTGGAGACAGGAAACAAAGGATTGTTGATTGACGAGGTGCATGTTTCAATCACCCCTTGGTATTCAAGCTGATCTAAGATCTCCCTAACTTGCTTTTTAGCTTCCTGCTTAACTGGATACTGTCTCTGAGCAGTTGGTTAATTTTTTAACTGAATTTTATGGTGAGGAGAGTCCTCATCTCACCCCACAGGATTTTTATATAATTCTGGAGCCTGGGCAACAGCCTTTTACTGGCATAGGTGTATTTTTTATGAATAGGAATATGATTAGAGAAGGCTTGGCATAATGATCTCTTCGCCATGTGGGCACTCCCTGACAAATTTAGGTGACCCGTCTTTCTCAGCTAGAGGATGTCATAACCTTTAGATAATTTCCCCGTTCTTGAGTTGTGTTCTCAAGATCCTCGGCATGTCTGATTTTAATACTTGCTACCTTCTTTTTGGAGAATTGAGTTTTCTTATTTTTTGAACGTGTCGATCGTCTTTGGACTTCACACGTTCTTCTTTTTGTTCTGATGGTCCTCTTCCTTCGGATTTCTGCGAGAAAGTCTGAAAGGTACGAGAGGATCGTGTATCAGTATCTTGATATCTATCAGGTTTTCCTATATTATCCCTATTTCTAAGGTTATATCTCTTTTCAGAGTGCTCCTTTTGAGGAGATCTACCTCTGGCCTGAGAGCGCCTTTTTTAGGTAGTGACTGTCTACTATTTTCCCATTTCTTTTTAGGAGTAGTTAGATTTTTGATAAAAACCTTTTCACGATTTTCTGTCAGTTCAGGTTTTACAGGTTTCCCTCCCAAACTATTTCTCCCTAGTTCTTCATAGGATTTTTCAATAATTCTGGCAAATTCATACGGTTGCTCAGTAATATCAAGTTCTTTTAATTTTTGGCCGATTGCCACTGATGCTGCTTCACCTTTAATGCTAGCTAATAAGATAGCTGAGACCTGTTTGAAATCTTTCAGTAATTTCATACCTAGATTCAAGGCCGGTTCTGGACCGTATTCATTTTGAATCTGTCTCAGAACGTCTGGTATTACTGCCATAGACGTGACACCATGTGTTTTTGTGTATATTGAAGCAAAGACTGTACCCCAAGTGTCACAGTCCTCTACGTGTGGTGCAATCCCCATTGGTAAACATAATATTAGAATCCTGTGTTTCTCATGAGGTGTACTATCGTGAAATACTGCCTCTGAGTAATTGTCTGGGCTAACCAGAATGGAATTTGTTCCCTTTTTGCGGGCCATTTACAGATTACTCACTGTATAGTCTGTGGTGTGATTTTGTTTGTGTTCCCCTGATCAGGGGTGTGCTGTGGAATTATTATAGCAGGTTGGACTGTTAAAGTCTGCATGGCATATTGTACCAATTGTCTATGTATTTTAATTAATTGTTTTAGCTGAGCTAACAGTTCTGGTCCTGTCATTTGTTCAATATCAGGATGTGGTGTATAGCTGGCTAGTACCGGCCATGTAGCTCCTGGTCTACCTAGTGGACCGTGCCTGGTAATGTGATTTTGATGTTGTAGGGCGCCTTTAAACCAGAGCTGATGCTCTTGGTAAGTTAGTGGAATTTCAATGTCCTCGAAAGGAACATATTCCGCTGGATGTTCCTTCATTTTGTAGAAGTGGAACACATGTGTTGTTGGATTTGCCTCTGGAAAGACAATCCATGAATAGAATACCTCTGTCTGCTGATATTCATGTGCCTCTATAACAAATATAACTGTACCACCTCTCGGTTTTAGGCCATTTTCTATAAGCTTTATAGTAATGGCTTTTCTCACGTTTTCCGGGATGATTATAGCATCTGCGTCACATTGTTGGAGACCTGTCTTGTCTAAACCTGGTTGGGCTGCAGTTCTTGCAGCTCCACTGCCCTCGGGATTATCCTCGTCGGAAACTTTGTTAAAAAGTTTTGCAGAGTAAGTTTCAATGAAATAAAGATAAGGTGCACAATATTTTGGAACACTGTATCCTTCAACGTTGAACAAAACCAAAACTAACACATAAGATTTTTGTTCTACTCAGTTTATCCAGCAGACCCTTCACCACTGGTAGAGCCCTCACTGTTGCTGCTGTCGACCTTAATCGGCGACACCAGGTATGGCCAGTCCTTGAGTCTAAGCCCTTCCATCCGGCGGCATAGGTCATCATGAAAACCTGTAACGTCGCAGCCCATATCTTTAGGTGCTTCCTGCTGAGCATTCTCATCCAATGCCGTAGGTGTTATGTTCCGATAATATATTGGTAAGTATTCTGACTGTATACCAACGCCTGGTTGCTGTACATGGCGTTTAAGAACATCTTATATGTACTCTAAACACCCACCTAGAAGAGGCGTACACCTCTACATCACATCTTGGTCACAGGTCGGCCTGGGGTTCTGGTTCGCCGGGTCTCAACAAGCCCCCGCCCCACTCCGGAATCCCTCCCCATGGGACGCACCACAAGGTCATTTTTTGTAAATGTCGTTGTCATTACAACCCTCTAAATGGGCGCACATGCTCGCAGCATACATGACACACCCCTCACCACCCTCAATTCCATGGAGGTCTCTCACACACCCCACCACGTCATTTTTGTCATTGTCAATGACCTGTCACTTTTAAAGTGATGAGTAAAGGTATCCCATTATACTACTTATCCAAAATTAGTCAAAATCATTCCATAACAGGGTTCATATCAAATTCACAACAGATTAAATTAGCAGCGTATGCTGATGACATACTAATGTTCATTTCTAATCCACAGACTTCATTTACAGCATGGTTGGAAGAGGTTCAAGCTTACGGACTAGTTTCGGGTTACAAATTGAATAATGAAAAATGTGAAATACTACCCCATACCAAATATACCTTTAAAGTTGATTTTAAGATCTCCAACTTTGTATGGAATTCTAAACAAATCTTGTTCGAGCAGTAGCAGATCCCCCTCCCCCAGCGCCTTGAGACCCTCTGGGTAAGTAGTGCGCTATATAAATGCGATGATTGATTGATTGATCTTGAATTATGGTTTTCTTCTTCTATTAAAACATCTGTATCTCTAAATTTTGATTAATGCCTAGATAAACTAAAAACACTCACTATGAAATGGCATCCTCTCCATCTTTCATGGTGGGGTCGTCTAGATATCATCAAAATGATGCTCACCGCTAATATTCTATACATGATATCTAATATACCAATTTATATACCAGCCAAACATTTTCATAAGATCAACTCTATCCTTATATCATTTTTATGGAACAATAAAAACCAAGAATATCAATACAGAAATTGATGCAGCCAAAATCAGAAGGTGGGGCGTTCCTTTAATTATCATAGAGCTTTTAAATTAAGGCAGTTAGCAAAATGGGTATCTGATCAATCAATTGATTTCCCATTATGGGTCAAACTATAGGCCTCATTTATAGCACAGGCCTCATTTCAGGAATACCTCTCACTCACTCGCAAATCACAGAATAATTCCACACCAATAATTAAACATTCCTGTAAGATATTAGATGCTCTCCTTCACTCGGTTCCTCGTGACTTTGAAAACCTTCCTTACATCTACAATTTGGAAAAATAAATATATACATGTCAACAATAAACCTATATATTGGAGAACATGGAGAAGTAAAGCTTTACTTTGGGTGCATCAATTATTTGAACAGGGTATACTTCTTACATTCTCAGAGATACGCACCCGGTTTCACTTACCCATCTCTTTTTAACACAAATGTTCACTCCTACGAAATGCTATTCTTGAAGTCTGCACTCAGTTTCAATCTATACCACCTTTATCTTCCCAGACGGATTCTACGTGGCATAATTTTATGGGTATGAATCCTAAAGCTTTAGTTATTAAGTCCCGCCTTTCAGTACCTTCCATGGATCGAGATGAAACCAAAATAGAGCTTTCTTGGGAGACTGATTTGGGCATAGATGGCCCATTTCTTTATTGAATAGAATATGGACAAAGTCAGAAAATCATCTAGGGCGGCAAACACTACACAGAGTATTTTTTTCATTTATAATAGACTCCTTTACACACCCGCACAGTTACATAAGATACATAATGGAACTCACAACACTTACTGGACATGCTCTTTTGGAAATGGCGATTTACAACATATGTTATTTACATGCCCGTATGTATTCAAATTCTGGAAGCAGGTTTTGGCCCAAATCAAAACTATCTTTAATACTACAGTAACATTTCTTTAATGTTCCATAGACTTGTATTGAGATAAAAGTGTACAGGAACCATCTATAATTGCATGCATTTTAGCACTACACGTTCCAACTGGCTTTTTGAGCGAGAGCTCCAGTCAGTTGAAGACAATTGTTGCCTTATTTGCTGCACCACTTTATTATTTTTGTATTAAATACATGTCAGACGTTCAAGCTTTTTTTGGATAAATCGTGTATTGTCGGCAGGATATTGACTCCACATACAGAATACAGGAGTGCACTGAACCAGATTCCATGAACGGACCCCTAGGCGCAACAGCACTAGGATGCAGTGCAGTCCAGCACTGAATCTGGTCAATAGGTAACACAGAGTGAGCATGTTGAGCCAAAATTATAGCTAAAGTCTATTGGCACTCACTGTATATTCACTTGCTTGCTTTACATGGCCTGTATTATTTTAAGGTTGCCAATGTGTTGTTAAAAAGGGTTCAAACCAGTGCTTAATTTGTAAAAGAAAACATAGGTAGCAGGGCTCTGGACAGGAGGCCACCACACCTTGCACCGCCCATTGCCCCAGTCAGCGCTGACATCACAAAGTGCCTGTATGACTACTATTCATCACACTGCTACAAGTGTGACATTTCACAGTGTGTGAGGGTCCCAAAGCTATAAGAATGAGTTGGGCATCAGATATGAGAAATTTTTAATGTATATTGAATTTGTTTTTAAGTAACTGCTTTTCTGCTCATCTCTAAATCACAAGAACAGCGCCACCATGTGGCAGCGGTCATAAATGGCGGTATTAACAATTAAGAGCCGGTGCTGAGCACCGGAAACCACTGGCTCAAATTAAGCACTGGTTCACACAAATGTCACCTAGGTAGGCGAAGACAGGGAAAATATATTGGTTGAGTAGCTATGATTGAGAGTTCAGTGAACAGAGGAAAGTGTGTGTGTGTGATTCTATGGTTTAGAGCAAGTAGGCTCTAGAGATAGTGTGGTAACAAGGAAACTATGAGTGGCAGGACATGAAGCACAGACATTTGAAGGATAAACTTGCATAGGAAATAGGCCCTCAGATCCAGCTGCCCAGGAACCTGGGTGTTGACTGGAAAAAAAAACCTTACTGCAAGGGGCTCTTTGGGTGCAAATGGTTGATACCGTCCTTCCCCCTTCAACAAGATCATGTACAAGAAATATAACAGAGGAACTGTAAGGATACAAAATGCCTCTGCAGGGTGGGTCAATGAGGAACTTTTCATTGATAAAAAGAAATGTAAGAAGCTAGAAGTAACTCACAGCGGGAGATTTGGTTTCATGCCGCAGCTGGTATTAAGCTTCAACAATACTTCCCAATTTCCATTAGAATATTGACTTCCCTCTGTTCAACCACCAAATCTGGTTCACCAGCAGACTTAATTTCTCCCTCCATCCTGGAACAGGGCTGCAAGATTATTTAACCAGCTGCATGCAAACTTATTAATCTCTCCCTGTCTTCTGGTTGTGTTCACCAACAGTGGAAATGGTGGTTCCCGTTTTTAAAAAACCTCTGTTGGACCCCCTCTTAACCGGAAAATTATAGGCCTATATCACTGTCGCCTCTTTTCTCTAAACTAGCAGAAAAACATGTAAATAGGTAACTCACAAGCTTTCTTGAAGACAATTATCTCCTGCGTAGGGAGTAATCGCTTTTGCCCCTCCTACAGCACTGAGTCATCTCTATTGCTTGCCTCCAAATCAGCTAGGCGTATTTTGGATGAGGACAACACTGCGGCCATTCTCATGCTTGACCTCCGTGCCCCATTTGACACTGTATACAACAATATTCTGGTCAAGCGGCTCTGGAACAGTGGCATTGGGGGTAAAACATTGTGTTGGCTGGCATCATTCCTGAAGGGACACACTTTTCAGGTTTAACAAAAACCTTTTTAACTTGTTCGTTCTCTGCAACAGAGAGTGCCACAGGGCTCCTCCTTGAGTCCAACCCTTTGTTAATGTTTATGTCAGCCCTCTGGCTGAGTGAGGTCATTGAGTGATATGGTTTTACTGTTATTTCGTATGCTGATGACACACAATTGGTCATCACCATATCTCAGAACAGCGAGCTCATGGCCTCTTCTCTCCGTGCGTGTCTGTCAAGAGGACGCTACCTGAATGTACCTTAATTGTTTGAAGCTAAATGCTGGGAAGGCAGAGATTCTGGTATTGGGCAGACATGTTGACACCTGGTCCAATGCCTTGTAGCCCGCTGGTCTTAGACCTCTACCACCTCCTAAGCCCAAGGTTAAGCATCTGAGCATCTGGTTCAACGAAAAAACTTTCTTTTGATGCCCAGATTAGTGCCCTTACAGAAAATGGTTTTGGGTTGTTGGGATCTCTTGAGAAACCCTTCCATCTCTGCCCCAAAAAAGGTAGTCCAGGTATTAGTCATTTCCAGATTGGACTACTATAATGCTCTTTACTTGGGTGTTTGCCGTTGAACAGGCTTCAACAAGTACAGAATGGAGCAGCTAGGATATTGCTAAACGCGCCACTGTTAGCCGCGCATTGAAGAAACTGCTTTGGCTGCCGGTGAAACAAAGAATAACCTTGAAGACTCTTTGTTATTGCTTTAAGGCTCTTCCCTTTTAGGGTCCTGCTTACCTCCAGTCTATGACCACTCCCTGTCTTCCAACCAAAAAGCTTAGGTCTACTGCTGCTAAACAGGCTTCTGTTCCAAAATTTAAAAAAGCCATAATTGGCTGTGCTTTCAGTCAGCTGACACCAAAGATTTGAAACTCGTTACCTTTGGAGCTTTGGCTAGCCCCCTCAGATACACTCTTCAGGAAAAAGCGGAATACCTGGCTTTTCAGATCTGTCTCAAGTTCCTCTCAGTTGGTGTGCATCCTTTTTCTACAGTCAGCTGGCCAGTACTGGCACACTTCATTGAAGTAGCCATGCGCTCTATAAGTGACATTCATTTTATTATTATTAGAGAACCATATCTCAGTTTCCATTTAGTTCTCTAACTCTCTCCACTGGATGAGCTGCAGGCACAAAGCTAGCAGACTCTTTTCTTTGTTAACCATTTGTGCGTGAACTTTAGAGAGCAGTGATGGGGACCAATAAATCTAAATATAATGAACCACCACCAAAGGGACTCCTGCTCATATTATGCATCGCCAATATGGTAAAAGCAAGTGCCAATATTTACAATAGTGGGTGGGACTCACTAATGAGGATGGGAAGAACGCCTTTCCTGAACATGCTACCTTTGTCACAGAAAAATTTGCAAAAGAGGCTGAAGGGTCCTTAAAATAAAATACATGTCAAGCAAAGGCCACTCTTCCTACAAGGGCACGTAGAGGCTCATAAGGCTGAATCCCAAGACTGAGGTATGGAAAATACCCAGGCGAAACTAGAGTACCAAATTAGTTACCTTAGGGACAGAATTAGTGCTGCTCACGTCCTCCATACCTTTTCCCCCAAACTTACCGAACACTGGAAAAGGAGAAAGAGAGTAAGGACCAGAGGGATGAGGGTCTGTTAGGTATGTTTCCCATGGCAGCTGAAGGGCCAGATGCACCTGGTGTTGGAGCAGTGCTACACCGAGGGCTATGCACACTTCATTTGTGGATCCCGAGCCCATCCACGGCTGGCAGTAGTAAGAATGCTTCCACTACAGCCAAATTCCTTTCTACTTTAATTCCAGCACATGGTATAAATGTGCTTTAGACAAAGCAAGGCGAAATGCAGAAATCTTAGAAGAGATCGCTAACTCCACAGCTTTAGGATTAGCGATAGGCCCTTTAGACACACACAAACACCAAGATGAGTATTAAGAATACGATGGCATAAGATTACAGTTTAGTAGCAAAAGGTGGGGTTTGCACTATTGTAGGTTTTAAATGCTGCACCCATTTCCCAAATCCTCCCCCAGCATACACACAAAAAATAACCACATTAGGTGTATTCCGAGGAAACAACACAAGCTTGTGTACTGACTAAGTTTCAATCTCACTGGCATCTGGACGTATCTAGGTGGATTTCTTTGGACAATGGTGAATGAAATGATTTCAAATAAACATTGCTATTGTTTTAAATGTAGTTGTTTTATATGTGCTAGTAAAATGAATAATGTGCATCATCCTAAGCACATAAAGGCACTGCCAAAGCATTTCTGCCTGCCACCTTTGAGGATAATAAGGCAGTGATAATGAAGATGCTAAAGCAGAACTCTTGAGACTACAGGAGATTAAATTATTCAGAATTATTTTTCCTCTCTGCTAAAAAGATGGTGGGGGTGGAAAACAGAACCATGTATTCCTGCTTGTTTAAATATTAAAGCTTGCTTGCACATGTATAGTACAAAGTGCACCGACGTATTACATAATCTATTTGGATATTGTTTTTATATTAATATTACGTGTTCATAACCTTAACATGCATGGAAATGTTCATGAGTCCCATAAGAGAAGAAATAATTTTATTTAATGTAGTACATCTGCACATTTGCTGCATCCCGTAGTGAAGCGCAACCTCACTTTCAATGTTGTCACACAGAAGCATGATTTTGGGAAAATAGTGATTTCAGCAGTACATTTATGTATCTCAATTTCATTTCAAGGACTTCTCCCATTCTCTCTGTGAGAAGATCCTGCCTACTGCTTATTAGATAGTCTAATTGAGTAACCGTTTCAATCAGGTGTTTACGCTTCATAGACTTGTCTTCAGATTAAGGTGTTTAAGAACTGACCAAATTTGCATGCATTTTAGCATTAGATGCTCAATTGGCTTTTTGAGCAAGACCACTGGTCGTTTGTCACCTTAATGTTGTTATTTTCCACAACATGCTTGTTGACTTTTGGGCCTCCTGACATGTTGAGTTTTAACTCTACTTTTTCCCCTGGTTATCTGTTTCATGCAATTATTTGAATAGGAAGAGCCACATTTTAGAGCTCTCAGGAACTTAAGGGTATTGTGAATTATTTTCTCAAGATTTGAGTTCAAGAGGTTAGTCATCAGGACAGAGAAGGAACTTCCACCAGTTTGCGACTCTGGCAGGAGGATGGCTATACGAGGGGCCACCCTGGACTGTAATTTTCTTGTTTGATGACAGCAAAGTTTATGTTGAAGGAAGAATGGCCCACATATATTAATTGCTTAATGTAAGCTGCATTTAACTTTGAAGGTGACAAGAATTCTAGGTAATTTGTTAAAAATTAAAAATGAAGAGGGGCTCCAAGGGATGGACATTGCTTGGTGGAGGTGAGAAAGCTCCAAGACGAAGATCACTTGGAACTTTTTGAGGGAAAGCCAGACAGGGGAAAATTCAGAATAGACATATCATCCAAAAGCCTGCTTGGAATTACTAGCTATGTAAGGGAGAGATTGGAGTCCACAAGCTGCCTAAAAATTCTCACGTCTGCTAAGTGCAACGCTAATAGACATGGTTTTTGTGGCCAGATTGTTTTTACAGTTACTTTATATTAGAATCTGCTTTACATATTTACCTTGAGGTGGTTTAACAGCACCCAGTTGTCCTCTATCTGATGGTAAAAGAGTCAAAATATAAGAGAATTTAAAGCTTTAGTATGATTGGCATACTACTTGTATAGTTTTAACAGTGGAGATTGAAGGAGAAGGTGAGTTCTGGTGGAGGGCTAAATGAAGCATTGAAACAGGAGGACAATACCTTGATAGATGACAGCTGTGGAGCTGAAGAGTGGCAAGGAGGATGAAGTGAAATGACGAGGTATCAGTCACTGAGGGAATAGGCAATCCAGTTCAGTACAGTTCTGTAAAAGCAAATGGTGATAAACCATATGAAATGCTGAAGAAAGAGCAAGCGAAAGCGCTTCAACTTCACTTTAATCGTCATTTTACTTTCATGCCATATAGAAACCTGTGATGCTTCAGTGCTGCCTTCAGGCGAATCCAGAATCCAGTTTGGCCAATGGAGAAAATGTTATTTACTTCCATGCTGAAATTTGACTGAAGGTAGATCTACTGATAATGTTGCATAAAATGGGCTATTGAAATAGGCCAAAATAGGGATCCAACTTAGACAGGCCACATTTTAAAAGGGTTTAAGTATCTTTTAAATTCACTTGGGAGAGTTCCATTTAGCAATTGGCGGTTGTAGAACTTTTAAAGAGGATGTTGTTGAATATATAAGCAGGAATATATAATATGCTGGTGTTCCTACTGAGGAACAAGCTTTGTGATGCTGATGAAATCTTAAGGGCTTTTCTATTGATAAAAAACAATCTTCGTCAGTGGTCTTCTTTGTCGGACTCGGGTGAGATTGGTTAGGTTAGATTATCCTTTCTTTTGATCTCCATGAATTTTTGAGTTGTTTGGAACTTATAATGTAGTGGTTTGCCAAAGAGTTACGTAGTTCCTGAGATAGCACTTTGTTGAGGATGCATTCAGGGTTCTGGTATTTAGTATCTTTTGTAATTACTTTGATGGGTAGGTATCCTCTGGAGATATGGCGCAAGTATTGAAATCTTATTGATGGTGGATTTATATAATCTGGAATCGCATGGGAGTGCAAATTTATTATTATTGTAAGATTTGTTCCAGAGTCTTTACAGACTCCTTTTGTTTTTGGGTATTCTACTTCAGGTGTTTGTCAGACAGTCTTTCCAAGGGCCTTAGCAGATGAAAGAGATTTCAGTGGAATAAGATTTTCATGGACCTTCATCAGCCAGATTAAGAACTGCTGTTAATGGGTTGGTTGGCGGATAAGTAATGAAGTAATTTCGAGTTGAAGGGAGATAGGCCATCCGTCTTCTAAGATCTCACACCAATGTATTTTGAGGCAACTGGTAGTCATCAGTGACAATGGAATGGAGAACCTGTACATAACTAAAAAACATTCAGTACCACACAACTCATTGTCATAATAGCAGAAAAGCGCAACATAGCAGAGGGACAGGAGGAAAATGAAGCTCAGCAAAAAATTTGTATCAAAACATAGATATGCCAAGCTTAATATCTACCTGTAGAATTTATGGACCTGGTGTCATAAAGAACACCCCCCTCATGCCCAACATGAGTGTGCGATGATCGATCAGTAATGATGCACCTACATATAGCATAAATGACATGAATCAAATACAATAACAAATATGAAAAAGTGCATTTGAAATATAAACGAACATATACATATCACAAGATAATATAAATAAGTTCAATAAAACAGCAGTTCAAAGACCCCAGCATGTGCTAAAACAAATTAACACTCTTTGCCTTTCATCTTTCTAATTAAATATATACAATGTGCAAAGATCTGCTCAAACCAAAGGCATTAAGAGGCGAAGTATCAGTTAAAAATAATCAAAGTGATGATTGTAAAGTGCAAAAATCCAAGGTGAGGCACAGAGTTCTTATCCATTTTCGTATGGGTTTTACATAAGTTGAACAGGAAAAAAAAGACTTGTTCAAAGTTTTCAACAGCATTATTAGTGCACAGATCAGTTAAAGCTGCATTGTCTGAGCCGTGGTCCCTCTTTGCTAAATGCATTTTGATTTTAAGAACTCCGAAACTGAGCTTCATGAACAGGGACCTAGCCAACAATGGTTGAACGGAATCTAGATATGCTTCATACTAAGAAAATGGCATATGAAGGCTACAAGAAGGACATATTCCCAGAAAGCTGCTTAAACAATTCCTTTGGAAATCTGCATAATTGTACAGGGTCTGCATGATTGTACAGTGGTTGTCTCATAGACCGTCAAGGCCCAAATTCAGGAATTAAAGGGGTTTTCTGAGGCAGATTACTCAATGATCTTATAATGTTATTTTCTTGAACAGCTAGATGGGTTACAAGTGAGTACCTCCAAATGTCGACCCCATACAGTGCTGCTGTTTGGCCGTTGGTCCTATAGACCTCAACAGCTGATGAGATGACCCTAGACCAGGCAGCCTTAAACAATATCAGGATAGTAACTGCCCTATAGGTAGGATTAATTGCACCCTTTTGTAGGTGCAGCCACTAACAAAGTGTCATCAAGCTTAATTCCCAGGTACTCCGAATTAGCAACTCTATCTGGCACCTTATCTCTCTGTCCGATTTTCCCCTTGTAACGCTTATGTGGATCTAAGATCATTATCTTTGACTTAGAGGCGTTTCCTTCCAAGCCCTTACGTGAAAGGAGGCCAATAAGTTTTCCAGGGCCTTAGGACTCCTGGAGATCAAAATGGTATAATCGGCTATCAATAGTGCTGGAACGTTAGCCCATCTAGCTTGGGAGAATCGTTGATGCAACCATTGAGATGGTCAATTGCACCATTTATATGTAATGAAAAGAGCGTGGGGGTCCGGAAACCCTTCTCTCAACCTCCTCCGGACAGGAATGCATTCTGACAATTCACCATTACTGCAGTTTTTTGTCACTCAGATAATAGTGAGAAGGCTGTATCAGTATGCACAGAGATCTAGTGACTTCAAGTTGGAGGATGCCTTTCAATTGATGTCGTTCAGTAGCATCAGACCAGGTTTAGTCTCCAAATATGCAGAAATTGAAATGCATGGATGTGAACTTTGCAACAAAGTCCCGGAAGGTATCAGCAACTGCCAGATTCTGTGGTGGAGATCTGTTTGTCAGTCAGGAGAAATGAGGATGTGAAAGCTGGAGGTAAAAAAACACTGATCGAGGTGAGATACTCATGCTTGGGCCATATATTCTTGGACAGAATTGGTTGGAAGGAAGATTTTTTTTAAACCATGTTTTTTCTTTTATCAGTCTTCTTAGGTGATATCTGAGCATTTTAGAAGCTCGGGGTGCTGTTTCATGTAACAGATATGTTGCATCATTACATAGCCAAATTGTGATGAACAGTAGGACATGATAGGAATCTGATATACGTTTATAGATATGAAGACAGTTATTTTCATTGATCTGATGTCCTGAAGCATACAAGAGGGCAGACGGCTAGCTATAAGAGGTAAAAGTAAAATACAGTTGAAAAATATAAAGGTTCAATAGCAGTAAAAGAAGGGATGGTCGTATTGTGACGCACCGATTTCATTTGAGATGGCTACAGAGATTTAAAAAATATATATTTTTATAGAGTTTTATATAGCGCAAACTAGACTCGAATTTGGAATCAGAGAGCTTTACATGAGCACCAGTTTCGTTACAGAAGGACATATTAATTTTTGTTAGGCTCAGAGAGATTAAGTGATTTGCCAGGAATCACAGGATGTTCAGCGTGGTACGAGACTCGAACCCGGTCCCCCAGCTTCACGGTAGACCGCTCTAGCCGTAAGGCTAAATCCTCTCCCAAATGCAGGGAGTACAGTCATTGTGGTTAGTCTAAGGCTAATTTAGCATAAAGTGGCAGCGTGAATAAAGAAGAGGAGAGGTAAGAGGCTGTAGGGGTTAGGGTAGCAGAAGTAGAGGAATGGAGTAGTTGGGAAACATGGACAAGAGATGTTGGGTGAAAGGCAGAGAATGTTTTATAGTTTGTGACAGGAGATACATGATTGGGGTACACGAGTGCCGGAGGGACGTAATAGTCACAATTGCCATGGAAGATTTGCATGCAAGAGCAGAATCAAAATGTTGAGCTGGCACAGAGTTATGCAGAGAGAAGACAGGCAACTTGGATAGTGCATGGGAGATGAATACAGCAGGACTTAGTTGAATAAGAAATGGAAGTGTAATTGGCAGTGTGGGACAGGAAGATGTAGATGAATGATTTCGGTAAGTGACAGGTGACAAAAAAACGTGGGATTAACTAGAGACGATTCAGGTCTAGTTCGCGCTATATAAAACTCTGAAAAAAAGGTGGGAGATGAAGTAGTGTGATAGTAAGGTTGTCAGATAAGTGATAAAGTAGTTGCAAAACTGTTTCTAATTAGCACATCTTACAAGACGATGCCAGGATTTCTGGTGATATTTGTAAGGAGCTGAATCCTATTTTTCTGCCTTGGCCCTACCTCTTCTGTCGCTGTGGCAATGGCCTTATACCTTTCACAAGCATTTCTGCCAGCAGTAAGACAAATAGTTGTATAAATCAAAAATATAAGCGAAAACGTAATCATGCTCCATTCTCCTGATGTTTTATTTCAATTTCATTGGAGTATGATAGTTCAATCCAATTTTACAGTACCAAAGGACTCAGCCTCAGGTGAAATGTATAAAAATGGGTATTGAGTCAGTACCAGAGGGAATGCACCAAGGACAATTTTAGGAAATACCATTTGTGAACCAAATCAAACAAGTCACATGAGCATACATAAAAATAAACATATTGCTAATTAAGCACTCCAGTTGAAATAGTTATTTCCTGTCTGATAAAGGGGCAAATAACAAGTGTTTTTTATTATCAGAATTGTTCAAGTAAGTTTTAATAGAGTGCACCAGTAAGAGTGAATCAATATGACTTGCATCAAAAATGTCATTAAATGAACACTAGGCATAAGGGGGCTACAGGTCATCCTCTCCATCACCCTTCTTCTAAGGCAACAATACACGTCCATCTCAGAACAGAACCATTACAGCAGAAAGCTACATCACAGTACAGTACAGCGTGTGAAGTTTGAATCCGTCAAAACGTAGGCATACGGCGGAGCATCAGGAACATCTATAGCCTTCTGAGTCTGATTAGCTTCACAAAGTTTATCATCACAGCTTTTGCTTCATTTTCTGAATTTCATTGGACAGCTTTTTCTTCTCTTTTTTTTAAAAACGTCTTATTCTTCCAAATTAGAGGTCAGGTGGTGGATCCATATGCTGAATACATTAATTACAACATTAAATAGCATTGCACAATCAACCTCTATGGTCAATTCAGTACAAAATAACAAATATTAAAATGTACCAGTACTAGTGGTTTTACATAAGTTTATATCACTAATTTATGAAGGAAAACCCTTTTTTTAAATGTAGGCAAATGCCTTATTACAAAGCTGCACATTACAAGCATAATGATGTGGAATAAATATAAGGAATCCGGTAAAATATTAATCACAAACAGATTACATGGGAACAAACTGTACAACCACTTAAGCATGGCTCATCAATCTTCTACTGTTATGAACAATGTATGCCTAACCGCAAAGTATTGTATACCACGGCATGTGCAGTTTAGGGAGGGGCAGAGGATGGGAGCAGGGCCAAAACATACCAACAGATAGTTAATTCCTGAGGTGTCTTATCAACTGCTCTAATTGATTAATACTTCACTTTCATTAGCTTGTGCTATCAAAGTGTCCCAATACACATTTCCACAATGGAATTTGCAATGGTTTTAAAAGCAACAAACATAATGAGTATTTCACATCATTTTCGAACAGACATGATACTTCCTTTTTTCAAAGGCGGCTGCCAATTCTACTGCTACATCTGTCCATGTCATCAGAAAAACCTCTTAATAATGCAGGGAAACATTATAACCTGTGATTGAGTTTCTCCAGCACCTTGCTCAAGAGAACCAAGGCTCAAAAAGGTATTATTTTAATTTAGTTATTGTTTTTTTGACTACAAGTGCCAACACTGTAAACATCTTTGCATTTTCAACCATATGCGGTCTATTATCAAGGCTACAACCGAAAGACAGCCAAGAACAACGTTGTGTACAACTATGGCCGGCCTGTAGACCAGTCTCTGATTCATAAATGATTTTAAATAACTAAAATATGATCATGCTACAGCTGTGACAACTCCAATATTTGCGCATTTTCAGACTGGACACAATCTAAAAAAATATAAGCATGATGGAGGTAAGAAAAATACCATTCAAAAATGCAAATAATAATCGGGAAGAACTTACATCTGAAACAAAGCATTGAACATACATATCTGTACATTAATCTAAACACAACTATACAAGACCTGTATTTTTTTAAGCGAAAACTTTTCTTTTTATAATACAACTCTATGAACATAAACTGTGAACAAATTGCTCTCTATTTACTTAGCTGTACATGTGAACATAACATTTCTTTTTAACTACAGTCATTTAATATAGGTCATAATGACTTTCATTGTACAGTTCATAACTATGTATAACCTTATTGCAATAAGGGTAATTTCTACAGGGGTGGGGAGATTCACAAGCCAATCACATTAGGCGTTACCAGTACATTCCAACATGGTAGTGTCAAACGTGTATGAATATTCCCTGATCCCATAAGTTTCTTTTACAGCTTAAGCTCATTCGCAATCTTAGATGCAATGTTCTTAAATGCAATGGAAGTTCCAGATATTCTTTTGAAGCGTACCCCATTGAGTGAGAGCCGTGGAAGTTTGCAAACTTCCATCTCCCATTGCACAAGGCTATCCTGCCGAGCATCACCGTGAACACAGAACAATAAAAACCTCTCTTTTTGTTCATAATCGCAGTTGTTAGCATCTAATACTTTTCGTATCTCTTTCATCATGTCATTCGGATCCATGGAACTTGTGGTCTTCATACTCCAAGTGAACCTTAAAGAACGGGGTTTTGAATCCTTTACATCTTCTTTTTCTCTCTCCTTTGTTTCCCCAGACGTGCTTCTGCAGAAAGTAAAAAGAAGATGGAAAAACACATCCAAAAAGTAACAGTTAAAAAAGATACCATTTCATGTGCTGTGAATTTAAAAAGCATAACACTGTATTTAAAAAATTGTGGATATTCTACACTCTAACAACTGGAATCTAACAATAAATGGCAATTTTGCATAATTTAGCGAACAGAAAGTGATGAATCAAGCATACTGGCAGCTTTATGATGGTGGTTAAGTTGAAATGTATTCTGCTCGATCATTATTAAGAAGAACCCTATCTAATGCATGAATTATGTACATTATTTATTGTCATGTGACATTTTAAGAGTGTACCTTGGGAAAGTTGTAGTAATGTTAGCACCATCCATACAAATTTAATCTCTACTGACTCTGTGACAATCACTGTACAAATATGTAAAGGTTCTTGCCTGTACAAAAAAGGATAATTTCTATATACTAACTACACAATAGGCGTTTCAGTTCAGAACATGTGATCTTCTATTTCAGCTGAAGAGTATGTTCAGTTCAATATCAGGATACAAGATAAATTGGGAAACGTTAGAAGTTGTGGCAAGAATCACCACTTGTGATAAAGATCAGTTTATGAAGTAGACATGAAATGGAATTCAGAGGGTTTGAAATGTCTGGGTATCATGTCCATAGGGACATTTCTCATCTAATGCAACTTAACATGTTCCCATTTTATTAACATTACAACAGGTACAAGCAGCCTATACTCAACAGGAGTCTTTAAATCTGAAGCTGCGGAGGAAGGCAAATAATTTAGAGATGGCTGTATCACTTAAATTCCTTGAGCTGCTGTCACTTTTTTAGGTAAACACAGTAACTCAATCTATAAATGATGTAAATCTTTTTGAAATCGGAGATCAAAATCTAACACTAGATGTATTTCTGAAGGAAACCACGATTGGACTGCTCTAGATTTCAGAATATTAAAAAAATATATCCCAATGTCTTTACTTTGCATATTTCTTTCTTTGGTTTCAAACTAATTTGACCCCAGAACCTATAGGGTGCATACTGGAGAGACCGTTGCTCTTTATGGAGAGGCTGTTTACTGACAGTAGATACAATTTTGAAATTGTAAGAACTACTCTATCAGTCAGTTAAAATTTAGGAATAGTAGGCACATTTCTGCTAAGGGGAACCTCTGCTATTTAATTCAGATACACACATTGATTCTGGAAACTAAGAATAACATTGTGGATTTTGAGTACTTGAAATTGAAGTACAAGCTGTCAAATATGAGTGAAACAACTATAGAACGAACTCTTTAGCGTTTCTCAATCTGTGCAATGCTTGATGCCGATGGGGTCTCTATTTGTTCCCATTCTTTAATCATTGAATACACACCATCTTCATCTGGCGTACGTGATTTAAACGTGTTTTTTTTTTACAAACATGGGAAAGATCAGGACAAAACAGACAAATGCTTAACTTAAAAGAGTTAAGATATTACCAATATTGAAAATTATCTAGATTGTTATGAATACTTTATCTAACAGAAAATAATAATTCCACTCCAGTCTGTAAGGTGGCTTTGGCACTGTGAGTCACACTTATGTTTGGCTTGCCAACAGATTGAAGGAACACTGGCACACATGTTATGGAATTGTAGAAGACGTCTTTTTTGGGCCAGATGCAATAAAAACAAACCAAAAATTAGAAACACAAATGGCAGCTTGCAAACACAACTACAGAGATGTTCTTGGCAGGTATACCAAAAACCATAGTACTGAATGCATATACAGTGACTGCAATGAGACTCATCACTTCTATGGAGGACTCACATCTAGACGGTAGCTCAGAACCCTCAACTATTCAATGTTTGGATTCTCTGAAGACAATGGTGTTTTCCTAAAGCTTTTTTGACCAGAACTGCAAACTTCAAATAACTTTATGAGGGTGCATAGCCAGACTAATAACATTGTTGAGGCATATGCCAAAGAGATGAGATATTCCGAACTGCTAAACCTTGTTTCTCAAATCACAAACTTTTTTCATATAGCTCACGCTAACAGACCTGCTTGTGCATGCCTCACCAGGCATGCGCGTGACTACGGAATAATGTGTCCAAGATGGTGGACACTACTTAGATTGGTAGATAAAAAGAAAAAAACTGTATTTGGACAAAAACACTTTTCGTACAGGGAGCACCTGGCAGCGGTCAGGCCCTCCAATAAATAAACACATAAATAAATGTGTACAAGAGGTGAGGGAGCTGATTTGGTGGTAATCGGGAGGTGGGCATGAGGGAGTAATAGAGACACCCAAAAGAGCTTTATACAATGAAGAGTGTCCCGGCAGCAAGTGGGAGCTCCTGGGGCATCCCAAACAAACGTACAATTACAGTGAGGAGAAGGGAAGCAACAGAGGAGGGAGTAAAGAGTTGTTAAAGGGGAAGCACCTGGCCACGTTTCTGAGAAAAGAAAAAAAGAAGTTCCCTGAAAGAATAGGGGAGGGACAGAAGGTGAGGAATGTAAGCCAATAAATAATAAGCAAGCAAATGAGACAACAAAATACAACCAATGTAGGAAATGGACAGGCTCTAAGCTCATTGTACGTTTTGGTATGGTCCACAAGTCACTTTGGCCTACAGATAGCTAAAAGCTGTCGGGTAGACAAAGTCTAAAAACGAGGCAGACAACAAGATACTGCTGGCCAGAGGCAAAAGATTTAAGTACAAAAAGGATCTAGTGCCCCAAAGCTGATATATTGAGGCACAGATGGATGTGAGTGTGAACCAAGGGTAACCAAGGCCTCAACATGGACAGGAGGTGCCTTTTTGTTATTTGTTTTGATTAATCTTTAAAGGAACTCAAGAGTTTGTGTTGCTGTTGTCATTAGACAAAGTAGATAGTCCTTAGAGCACTGCAATAAAGTGCATTACCATGTGTTCCATTGTCATTGATATTATTAGGCTACAAAGGCTCAAGACATGAGAGAAGGCTCATGTGTCACCCCTAAAATACATCTCAGGGTCATGCCTTGAAGGGTAAATGGAATAGCGATGTACACATGAACTAAGATTTCATCCATGACACTGATAAGAAAAGATGTTTACTTACCTTAAGTGCAACATAGTCCTACAACTCCTGGTGCGTGTGGGACAAGGGGGATAGATGACAAATCTGTCCCTTGAGTGGTATAATCAACTCCTATGAGCTAAACTAGAAAGAATACTGCACTGCGTACTGTGAATGGGATGGTTCTGTACCAAACACGAAACCAGAAGTAGTAAGCTACTGAAACCTGTGAGCTATGCCAACAGCATGCATTGAAACCGGTGAACTGTTGAACAAGCAAGCACTCAGGAATCAGTGGTAAAAGGTCCCAGCTAGAAAGACGTCCACCCAGAAATAGGCAGGTTCCTGACAAAAGAGATAGTGTTTGTGTCCATTGGCATTAATGGCAAATCACGGGCATGAGATGTGGGAAAACAGACTAATTTTTAGGATCAGGTTCCTGCAACAGGACCGGCCAAATTTCAAATGGCTTCCGCTTTTTGCGTGTAAAATGAGCTTCAGTAACCTCCCACATCAGTTAAAACATCACCATTCATTTGTAGAAGAGGGTTTGGATAGAGAAAAAATTGAAAACCTTAGCCTTTGACTAGCTAATAGGAGTTGAGCTAGTCCCTTTTTGTCACAACCTTGATTCAATAAATAAATCTGAAATGAAAGCTGAATACATTTTCAAGAGCGCAGAACATCATCATACGTTACGGAATATTGGCTTACACGGTTATTGCTACTGCTAACAAAGATCACAACAGTAAAATGGATATTGATTCAAACAAAATTGCCTAGTAGCGAAGTATTAAGAGTGGCTCCTCACCTTGAGGTGTCAGCTCGGCCACTGGCTTCGCCTTCACTTGGATCCCTCAAAATAAAGTGAAGGTTTAGATTCAATTATAGAAGTTTAAAATAAGAGGCAAGATAACCTACATTTACAATGGGCGGTAAACAACTATCCGTTTAATAATCTGGCTTTCATCCTTGCAAAGTGGCTCAAGACAATTTTAGCATCCTTCACAGATGAATGAGAGTTTGGCTTTCACATTTCTTTTCTTTGTGAACATAACTTGCAATGTTCTAAAAAGAGGGGTAACATATTTGTCATAATTTGGTTGTTAACCACATTATAGTTGTAGTTTTGTTTTCCAGGGGCAAGATAGCAAAACTCAAATTTACCTTTGAACATGCTATAATGAGAGATTGAGAAAAAACGTCCAATCTTTTAAAACATGAAGCAGGAAAAACAATGCCACAGTGTCTACATTCAATTCACAATACATCATCACAATTTTATTAACTATACAATCAAGTGTGCGTCACTGTCTGGTTAATGAGTATATATTTATGCTAGTCAGGCATGTTCGGCAACAAATCCACATTTTATAATTCGAACTAAGGATGACAAAAGCTTGACATGGATGACAACATAAAAACATGTAAACAGTTACTGAATTATCCTGCAATACAATATTGTGCTACTAACAGTTTCATGATTACAGTGCCTTCAGAATCTATGTACATTTAATAAACCTAAATTCAGCAAAGATATAGAATCAGAATTAGATTATGAGGGCAGGACAAATGAATCCAATTCTTTACAAACTCGGAATTAGACAATTTACTTAGCCACCATTACCATATGCATATGTTTACATCTTTAAGGTCATGAAGTCCCCCGTGACTTGTAACCTACTTATTTCATGAACACTGCATCATTTATAGCCCCACATGGTAGTAAGGGATTATGATTATTGGTCAAGCAGCTGAAATGTAGTAAAATTCCTCTTGGATAATGATCTTGCCAGTACATCATTGTAAATAGTTCCCCAGAGCCAAACGGAAATTCTGGAAGTATGTGAAGAGGTTACGCGTCAATTATCCAGGATGGCACTTGCTGCCAAACACAGCCCTAGGAAGGGACTGAGCAGTTCGCTCCCCGTAGAGCCTTTTCTCAGCTTCTTAAAACTGAACCAACAAGTATTTGAAAAATGCATTTAGAGAGGAGCTCTGGATTCCCCAAACCTGTTATTTAATTGCAGTGGCCCCTTGCTTGCCAATGTGACCAATGAGACCAAAGGATCTGGTTACAGTATGCTTCAGTATCTGGGTTAGAGAATGATGGCCACATTGATGATGATGATGGATATAATGACCTAGAATAGACCACACTTCTTTCTACTGGGTGGCGACTGAAATTATTCATAATCCAGGTAGTGCATCCCACTTAAACACTAAGTCTGTAGGTTATTCATTTATCCCGTCATCAAGAAAAGAGAAAGCCAAGGCCGTAGAAAGAGAGAGCTATTATATCACTGTCAAACTATAGCAGTGAATCTACAACTTAGTTCTATTTCTAACTGTAGGGGCCTAGTCAAAATGGAGATAACAGGCGAAAAGGAAGGGAAGGTGCACCTTGTTATGGTTAAAATGCTGCAGCAGACCAAGTGGAGAGAAGATAATAAACTGCTGATGAGGCCATACAGATTCAAAAGCACGGTGACATGCAAGGAGGGAAATATGAGAATAAAGAACAATGAGTAGGATCTCATGAGGAATATTCATTAATTCTGACATCGAAGATATGAAAAATTCTATGGAATATCTTGGTGAAAATAGCTGTGTGGCTGGTGGCCGATGGTACTGAGTTTAGCATGGTCTCATACATATGGAAGCCAAGATTAGACCAATACACTGGACATTTTTACATAATTGCCACAGATGTAAACTCTGCTAGTGTTATCACACTATTATATTACCGTTGGAAATTTAGATGCACTTGGTCTTATCCATTACTACCAACGGAAAGTAATTATTGCAAAAAAACAGTAAACAACAAAGATACATCTTATGTGAGGGTGTCGAAGGGGAGTTCTTAAAGGAGCAGTTATCTGGCAAGTCTGGGTTGACTGTGATGGCCCCGAGGAAGATTGTAAAAGTGGCAAGAATGAGATGAGGAGATTCAGAGTGGTGTCCGCGGTATGTGCTGTTTCCCGAAGTGCTGAGTGATGCGGAGTATGGCTAGTCATTCACATGGCAAGATTTTCATTTTCATAGCCATGTGTTCAAATGTAGATAGCAATCAATCTCGAGGTGGATAATACTGCTCTGATTAATGGGTGTGTTGGTGATGGTGTCAGTAATTTATCGGTTGGTAGTCTGGAATTGTGTTTGAAGATGAGGCAGAGACATAAAAGTAGCAGGTGAGAAGCTTCACGGAGCTGAAGTTGGCCAGTTCTACGAGTGTCCATAGAAATAAGAATTTGTGAATGAGTGCGTCCTTCTTTGGGTTTGTGGATTTGATTGACGAACTGAACAATGCAATCTTTGATAAAAAGAACATCCAAGTTGTGAAAGAAGGTGGGGCGAGCGAACCTCTGAGATGGAAAGCAAGGCAATGCTTAGTGAAATGATGGTACACTCTATGCCAGTAGCATGGCGAACTACTGAGAGAGCATTGACAAGAATGAACTAGGACTAGTGACTTGTGTGTGGAGATGTGTGGGAAATGGAGAATGTTGCAAATCTTTTGGTGATATAATGGGCTAGACTGTGAGGGGTATTTGAGGGAAGAAAGTGAGTGTAAAGATTGTGAGCTTAGTGTTTGAAATCGAGCATCTGGTGTTAATTGCTAGGCCTGGGCGGCAAATTCCGTTCTTCTCGCGGAATTTGGGTAATTTCGCGTTCCGCGGAGAACGCAAAATTGGCAAAAATTCTGCGTTCCGTGACTTTGCGAAATTTTTTGCTTGTTCGCGGTCACAAAATGCATGTTCGCGAGGTATTTCCCCAGACCACGCAAGCAGCGATTGTAAACAGGAAAAAAGCATCGCGAACAAGCAATTCCGTGTGTTCACGGAATTTCTGCGTGTTCGAAGAGATTTTTTACTGTTTTGCAGAGATTTGCGTAACGCGAAATTAATTACCTGAAGTGAGAGAGACAGTATTTACAGCCTTGCGCCCTAACAAGCTCAAGCGCATGTTCCCTTTACTTTGTTGTGCTTTATCTAGGAGATCTAGAAAAGGAAGCCTTGATGGAGCTTTTCAAATCTGCCAGGAAACACGCCTGGACATTGCGGTTCCAAAATCTGTTCTCAGCCAAGGATGGATGGTGAGGTTGGCCCCAGATGAAGGAGGCACCCTTTCAATTTGGCGTGGGGAGCATGTCATCTGACAGAAGATTTTGCAGGGAGTCTCACCCTGAATGTGGCTGGAGGCTAAACTCTATGACCCAGCTTTTCTGCGTCTGGATATGACTGAGTAGATACAAGCAGGAAAACGTATGACCACCATGCACAGGAATATATCATCAATTATTTGTTACCATGAAAAAGACTTGACTCCCAACTAACTAACTTGATTTCCTGACATAATTACAGTTACTTACTAGTGTCTTTCAGTCAAATGAAAAGATTTCTATGTTTCTTTCCTATATTTATTTTGATCAATGCATTTGATTTTACTTTAAGCCAGACTGCTGTAACATAACTTTACCATTTCCACATTTACTGTCAAACTCTAGACAGTAAGCACTGGCAACCAGTGTCTTCATGTGTCATGTGTCTTGGTCTTGAGATTGTCGATTTCCAACAAGACCAGGCCTCTATTAATAACCAGTGGAGAACTATATTAAGTTCAAAATCGTGATTCAACCAGAATTTGTCTACCAGCAGCAATTTAGGAAAGAAGAAAAAAGGACCTAATGGTATGGCATTGGGTACGTTCACCCAAGGCACAAGTGAATATTAAGAAAACAATACACTGTGATCAGTTTTGTTTCTTAGTTCTCCAAATAAAGGGTAAATTGATTATATGGAACTTGACTACCTACAGCAAAGATAGGTCTGCTAGAGAATGAAAGAAAATGTGTATTTAAATTATTTGTTGTTATTCCTTGGACAGAAGTCCCATTAGCACCTCTGCTGATGTATTTGCTAACAATGGGCTGACTATTCTCCATAAGGGGCAATGCAGAGAATCCTACTACTCACATTAAATGCACAGCATGGACTGCTTCTAATAAGCCATGCTGTCATAATCCTTGAAACATCCTATAGTGCTTTTAAGGTCTGGCTGTGGGTCTCAGATTTCTAAAGTGGCACATGCGAGCTATAAACCTTTGAATACAATGTCCTAAACATGCATCATTTGTGTTTCGAACTTTTTACACCACTTTATATTTTCAAACTATACTCAAACATAACTTCCACCAAATATCACTATCTTTAATCTTATTAGAAACATGTCAATTTTATGAAGAAGGGCCATGTAAGATCAGGACAGGTATAATTGAAGTACTACTTCATGGTCATGGCTGTACAACTCAAGATCAAGAAATCCTCCAAACCTTTTCCAGAAGACTTATTTAATTATTACTATTGCTACAAATGGATAATGTTGGCGCAATAAATGCTTATAGGCGCCTAGCATTAGCATGCAACCTATAGAAATGTTTTGCTGGGACATACCTGCGGACAAATTTGGATGTTATTTTGCTGATTAAACCAGTGGACGTTCCCCTCCTGGTATGAGAAAATGCAGCAGTCTCGTGTGATGGTGATGCTGGAGGTCCATTGTACGTGGCTGTACGTCGGTCTCGTAGTTGTTCTCCATGAAAAGTGCTTCGACTTGAGCTTCCACGAGGAAACCGGGTTCGGTCTGGAGTTGTAGTGCTAATACTATGTGCAGAGGGGGAAGCAGCAGGGACTCTCTGGGTGGAGCTGATGAAGAAATAAAGAAGAAGTTAATTCATGGCCAAAATGATAAACTACAAATAAAAATGCCAAAAACATAAAACTTGTCTGGTTTCATAAAATCCCTGCCTCTCTTCCTGTATCTTCTACGTCACACAATTCACTAGAGATCTGTTTTAATTTTCCTATATTCAATTTAAATAAGCAGGAGCCCCTGAGACATAAAACCACAGGCAAAAAAGCGACAAACTATACTAACAAGGGATGGGTTTGATTCAGGGCCTTAATGGATGACGGAAGTCATTGTTTTCTTAGCCCCTTAAGTGCTGCCTCGGTGCGTTGGCCGACGGCAGCACTACCTCCCCAGTGCTGCGCACGACCATTGGACGTCCATTCAGCACTAGTTCCAATGGACAGCGCAGCACTGGGGAGGGATGTTTACTAGCAGCTATGAGCTATGAGCTGCTAGTAAACATCCCTCCCCAGTGCTGCGCTGTCCATTGGAACTAGTGCTGAATGGACGTCCAATGATCGTGCGCAGCACTGGGGAGGTAGTGCTGCCGTCGGCCAACGCACCGAGGCAGCACTTAAGGAGTTAATAGAAAGTTTTTTCTCTTGTCTGGTAACATTTTCACCGAACAACAAAGCTAAAGAAAGTGCATTTGGTGGATACAAAGCAAACATAAATATGTAAGATTATACAACACTAAAACCATGTCTAACAGCGCATAATTTGAATCATCCAATAGTGTTACAACAAAAACAGTCATACTGTTTTAAAAAAAAAGCTCTCTTGCTTCATGGATTTCTGTCTGAATCACTCATGCCGCGTCAGCGCCATAGTTCCTGGAATGTTCATAAGCACTATAAAGCAGCATACTTTTAGGCAAGTGAGTACCTTCAATGGATGTAGGTAATTGGGTTACTGGTTGAGGAGGATGAAACTCTACTCACACAGCAACCACAATTTTTTTCAGGATGAAACACAAACTCCAAGTTAACCTGTGCTCAACCCTCTGATAGCATGGCACAAAAGCATAAAGGCTTAACTTAGAGGCAATGTGTGAAGTATGTATGAACCACTTCAAACAGTAATAAATTGAAAACACAACACAAAAAAAATCCCACACCACTTTATAAAAATAGAGTAAAATGTTGTCAGCTATTTGAGCTCAAAACAACAAAAAGCCCAATCAGTAAAGCCGGAGATATGCAATTTTAAAGATTTAAGTGAAAACAGTGCCTAAAAGCACCACGCGCCAACTGTGGTTATCTGGATTGCGCCAGACCAGAAACACTGCGCAAGTTCAGAATGGATCCAGGAACCATGTTAGGCCGGCTAAACAAGGTACTTAACTGCCTGGTGGTTGAGCGTTTCGAGATCTTGCATCAAGTATGTGTTGGACAGCAGATTTTCTGAGGATGTGGCTGGGCTACGATGTAGGGTCCAATGCAGTCCGATACAGTATCCTGCTTCATTGTCAAATATGCTGTCAACCAGGGGCGATACGAAGGTCTGTGTCCAAGAACATTCAAGCATTTCACTGGGACCAGAATGATCAATGCCTCATTCTTTGAAGACTGCCGTATTGGCCCATAGGGCGTTCTGTTGGGCTGCTCTTTTCCAGATTGCCTTAGCCACATCTCCAGTTGAATTTAACAGAGGCAGTTCAAATTTGACCCAAAGCAGGTCATCAATGGTTATGTTCTTAAGAGAAGGATATGAGCAAACAGTTGCAGCAAATTTCCACTGTTGACCGTGTTCATAGAGCCCCTCGGAATGTATCAAGGAATTAAGAGGCGTTTTAAGGGAGAACTCTCCTCTTTAGTGCATTTATGGAGGTTGAAATCTTACTGCTTATCTGGCCGTATTGTAGGGGGGGCTGAGCAGGAAGTTAAGTCCCGTGCCGGGAAACTATTGCCTGCAAAGCTACTGAGTTCACCTCTCTGATGCTCTCTAAATAAGGCTTCCTGGCAAGTTGAAACCAATTGGGGCCCAACAATTTCCATGTATCGTACAGGCCTCTCTCTTCCATGAGCTGAAAGTGCGGGTATACTCCAACGGGTCAATAAACACTCCCTTCCAGGCACTTGATGATCAATTATGGTTCTTTGGGTTTGTGGGCTCCTTTGTTGACTCCTGGGATTATGGCCTGGCAATTCCAGGGCCTCCAACTCAGATTGGGTGCCTTGGTCCACCCTTTCACTTTGTGTGCCTGGCATCCCATCCATTTCTGTTAGGCCACTTTCCATAACCAGTGTGCCGGACCCTTGACCTGGCATTCCGCACTCCAGTGGTTTCATGTCTCTGGTTGTCTTTTGCACCGACTGGCCATCGATCTCGGAGGAATCCCCCGGTCTGATTCGGCTCTTCTATTTGAAGTAACACAGGAACGCCTAGGAGTCTATGATAGACGCAAGGAAGAGAACCAGGGTTTGAGATGTTGTCTGTGTCAGAGGGGCAAATGTTGGAAAAAGATTTCCAGAGTTTGTGAGATCTTGAACTTTATTACTTCTAGCTCTTTTGGTGGGTGGAGAGGTTCTTTTAAGGAAGCGCTGCTTTTTTGTCTGTTTTAAAACTTTTGTTTTGGCCCTTCTTGTCAGGCAGGAAGATGAGAGGGGCTCAATAGACTTCCGATTTCCAAAATCTCTTGTAATCCATCACACACTGTGCCCAAAAGCTCTCCTTGTCGATCCAATGGCCTACTTGAGGAAGAACGATCCCCCAGATCCTGGAAATCAGATAATTGATCAGAAACTTCCAGGGGAATGGCCGGTTCATATATACCATGATTATTTTGATAGACATTCTTCACCATAGTAGCATTTAATAACTTAGCCTGAGATGCTTTATTTGTTGTAAAGACCTTGATTGAAGTAACCAAATTCTCCAGTATCGCTGGTAATGCATTCAGTTTGTTGATGAATGGGGAGCAAGGGCAGGATTCATCCTTCACAAGGAATTTTACCTATGTTTCCAGGAGAATAAGTGAAACCAATTTCAGCAAGTTGAGTGCCAATGATTGGATCAAATCTAATTGTAGTTCCATTTTGCTTGACTGCCAAAGTAGAGTCCTGGCTATAGAGTCCTGCGTGGCTCTTATTGCTACCTTCTCTTGGATATGCGGTGTGGCCTGCAGTGTCAAAGCTGGCTCAGAGTTTTTTACGCAGGGCCCTGTGTCATTAACGGGGATTGCCCCAGAGTTTCATCTATTTGAGCTTCAATGTTAGAAAGAAAACAATCCATCAGCATTACCAATTCCTGGTCAGTAAAGCTCTCCCTTCTGGGGAGTGAGAATGCAGCCCTTTGGTTTAAAGGGGAACCACTTGTTTGAGGTAGTAAGGCCGTAAAGCTCATCTTTTTCAGGGACCAATCCAGGGATCGATAAACTTGTGCAGTCGAAGAAGTCATATTCATAATTGAGCTTGGGATTACACTAGCGGTAACTGGGGAGTTAACTATATTAGTGGTGAGGCTGGGACTAGCAGTAGGCATTGACTCTCACATTTGCTCCTGCCATCCTGTAAAAGGATCTTTGGACTCTGGTAGGAGAAGAGCAGGTTGTGGAGGAGAGTCTGTTCTCAGATCAATGAATAATTTGCACTATCTTAAAGAGGAGCATGATTGTGTTCTATGCTTGGTGAGGAGCAACACGCAGGCAGCTTCTTTAATTGGCTTTTTGCTGATGGAACACCTCGAGTTGTTCAGGCAAGTAGCCGTGGATGCCATGTCTGGAATATCCTTTTTTTCCCTTTGGAATTGTTTCAATTGCCTAATAAAAATATTGTTTGAGTTCTTCGTTAAGAGTGCATCTGAGATGAAGACAGGCCTGACCTTTGTGCTATTCCACCGTAGTCACTATTCTGGAGCAGTGGAAGTGGTTTGGTCTGGAGGTAAGAGTTGCTAACAACCGGTCACCAATTATTTTGCCCACCAGTGTCTTTTTAGTTACGCGATGGCTGCTTCTCTGGGGATAGGCCTTGTGAAGATATACTGCTTTCCGCTCTGGCACGGAGTTCCAGTTCAGGAGGCAAGATATCCCCGGAGTACTGCACCTCAGGCTTGCATCCATCCTCCTCATTCCCATTCTCTGGTTCTGTCAGCAACTGGTGAACCTTCTCTAAGGCCCTCAGAGTCTTTTGAAGCTCCAACTTCTTGGTGCTTTCTATGGTTGGCAGACCACTTTCCAAACAAAACTGCTTGAGCTCAACCATAGTGTAGCTCTCCAGGTGGGTGAGCTTGAATTCCATTTTTGCATGCATTGTTCCAGACAATGTACTGATTATGTTATACCTGTCAGCAGCCTTTGATATGGTACCCCACTCAGACGTCTAGCGCATGTCCAATCCATCAGGATAGATGGACAATCCTTGGGCCGACTAGCCTCCTTTTTAGAGGATTAAGGACAGGAGATATGGGTACCTTCATTTTCTCCAAGATCCTGTAAGATGTCATTGGGGTTCTGCTTTTTGTCCCATATTATTTAAAGTGTACCTTACATCACTGTAGCCCAGCTGGCGAAAGCCTTGGGGCAAGAGTGATCTCATACGCAGATGGCACTCAGCTGCTTTTCTCCTGTGGGAAGGGAGAAGAAATTGCTGGAGAATCAGTCAAAACCAGCCTTACAGCTGTATTTAACTGGATGACCACCCATCATTTAAAATGTAGCTCAGATTAAACCGAAATACTATTCTTTGGTTATAATTTCCAAGAAACATAGCAGACCTTTCGCCGGAAGACGCCTCCCAGGCACTCAAGGGGGAACTGTTAAGAACTTAGGTGTCAAATTCTACATCTGCCTATCCTTCCAACCACAAACCAAGTCTACTGTAGGCATAGGTTTCAGGCTACTGCGTATACTAAAAAAGTTCCTGCATTTCCTGTCATTTTCTGCATGGAAATCCAGGCATTTATAACTTCGAGGCTGGACTATAAAAATGCCCTATATCTGGGGCTTCCTGCTCAACAGACTTCAGGTGGTCCATAACAAGGCAGCCTACATTCTTCTTAGCCTACCGCCGAGAATGCATGTGTCCCCGCACCTAGGTGCCCTGAAATGGTTCCCAATAAGGAAGAGAATCCTAATTAAAACACTAGTTTTGGTACACAAGGCACTTCATCATACAGGTACAGGATACCTTAGGACAAGAATCAGCCTTTACGTGCCCTCTAGAAATCTGTGGTCAGCTAACAGCCTTCAAGCTAGGATCCCTAAGATTCACTGCATTTAATCTGGTGGATGTGCCTTCTCCTATCTAGGGCCACCTGCATGCAGTGAACTCTCTCTTCCGATATGCTCAGTGGATGCTATCTCACTCTTTAAAAACAGCTGAAAACCTGGCTGTTCAAACAATAACAGACAGTCCAACTATATTCAGAAGGCTATTGATATGCGCAGCATCAGGACACTCTTGATGTTGCCGTGCGCTTTACAAGACACATTTCATTCACAGTCAGGTAGCAGGGCAGTGGATTTGGGAATAAAATAATGAGAAAATGAAGTAGTATTTAAAAACAAAACTGGAATTGGTATAAAATAATTTATATAGGTCTTTAGTTTAACACAAAGTTACTCTATGGCACTGAAAAAATCCAAGTACTGAATTTCACATTGAACACCAATGTAGGAAATTGGGTTACTGGTTGAGGGGGTGAAACCCTCCTCAAGCAGCAACCACAATTCTTGTCAGGGGTAAAACACCTGAAAACCCCAGCTTAACCTGTGCTCAACCATCTGGTAGCTTGGCACAAAAGCAGCCAGGCTTTGTAATAAACTGAAAACACAACATATGAAAAATCCCACACCAATTTAGAAAGAGTAAAATGTAATAATTTGAGTCCAAAACGACAAAAATCCAATCAGTAGAATTGGATATATGCAAATTTAAAGATTTGAGGGAAAATAGTGCCGAAAAGCACATAGTGCTAACTGTGGTCATCTGGTCGTGCCAGACCGGGACAAAGACAAGTTCAGACTGATCGCAATGGAGCAAGGGCCAAATGCAGGGACCAAGTTGGCCCCACTGAACAAAGTATTTTATATCCTGATTGCAGAGTGCTGTAAAATCCTGTGTCAAGGATGTGTCATGCTTAAGCGGTTTTGAGGAAGCTGCGATGCTGTTTGCGGAGTACCCCGTCGTTGTTGAGGATTGTGTTGAAAAGGACCTTGTGATGTAAAGTCCTGATTCGTGCAGCAGTGGTTCCGAGGATGCTGCAGGGCTGCAAATCAAAGTCCTACATCATCGTTGAGGATGTCATTACCGAGGGGCTAACTATGCAATGGCCTGCATCGGGGAAGCGTTGTGCAGCATCGGTTTCCAATAAGGCTGCGAGGAGATGCATTCCAATGTATCGGTTATGGTCACAGACCCACAACTGTTCTGGCAGAGCACCTTCAAGCCCAGTTTCAAAGGTTCAAGACTGGGGTGGCACCACTTGGGGGTCGACACACAGCAGAAAGAGTCCAGGTGGAGCTTCTGTCCCTAAGACTGTGATCAGACGGCCAGTCGAATTGCCTTTGGAGTCACTCTCTTGGTCCCAGGTTCAAGATGTGGGCCCAGTCCTTTTCCGTCAGGCAGTAGGGCAACAGAGTAGTTATCCTTTTTGCAGAGTAGCACAGAAGTCTTTCTGAGTCTTCCACAGGTCCAGAGATGCACTGAAGAGTTGAGTCGGAGGGTCCATTATTTATGCCTCATGCCCACTTTGAAGTAGGAGAAGTTTCTAGAGGCTTCCACCACCAGAGGTGCTTGGAATTTCCTGCCTCCCTGCCCAACAAGTGTTTGCGGTAGGTGTAGAAAAGTGCCTCGTTGTGCATGGTCACCCCCACTTTTAGCCCGACATCTGATGCAACTGGACTTGATGTACCCTGGGTCCCTACCAATCAGGTTCCTAGCCTTTGGAAAGAGTCCCTGCCTTTTGCTGCATCCTCCCCCATTAGGCAAAAGAATCAGCGGCAAAACCATGCTCAGAAGAGAGGTGTACGCACTTTTGCCAACCCCACACCTCAGGTGGGGGAGGCGAGGTGATGCACACATCTCAGCCCCCTCCATCTTGAAAGAGCAGTGGTTCCCAAAGCTTTTCAACCCATGGCTCCCTTGGCTTATTGGACATTGGCTATGGCTCCCTATTATGTGATTTTTTATGTGGGTGGATGGATGCAAGTCCAGCCTCTGGACTAATTACACTTTTCTCCATGGAAATAATTAGGATAAAGTTGGGTCATGTACCCCACTACATGCTGAACAGTCATGGGGTACTCCTGCAGGATAGAATGGGATGGAACGCCTAGTTCAGTTGGGACATTTATCACACACTGTAAATGTCAATTATTTTATAAGAAGAAAAATGTCAGTACACCGTAGGAAGATGTAACTTCAGGAAGCCAAATACTGTCTATTCTAAGGGTAAATAGTTGTGGTTATTTTGTAGATAAAACTATGCTGTGGGCTGTCTGGCAAGCCATGACAAAAATACAGCTTTAATGGCAAGTTTATCTTTGTACTCAAAGCGCAACGTCAGGGCACAGTTTTGCAAGGCTATAGCCAACTTGGTTCTGCAGATGGAATACACTATTCTTATTGGGCAGCATTGGTGGAACTGTGCTGCTCGAGCCCTATACATGTTTAGGGTCAGTTGAACTTTATTCCTGTCTCTATTTCGTATTAGCTCAGGGTGTGTGCTCCTGATGAGCAGATGTGTTCTACTGTGCTGCAGAGTCAGCAGAAGCAACTGGCACTGTCAGAACAGCCAATGTAGAGGACGAAAGTGCTACACTGGTTTGAGGGACAAACAGAGATTTATTGTGGCTTGTCATTGAACAAAAGTGCATAGGTGGAGGGAATATTTGTGAACCGCCAGACTTGGTCTTAACCCCCGAGGGTAGTCCATGAGGGTATAGCGACATGTCTCCATGTCCCGGCTTGAAATTGGGAGGGATGGGATGGAGGGAAGGATGGAAGGAGTTGGGGTTTCGAAAGCAGGGATTTGAACAATATTGAATGACTTTGTACTGTACATGGTGTCTCAAAATGTATTCTGTCAAGCTGCATTCTATTTAATCTTGCAATAGAGATGACTGTAGTTAATGAATGTATGTAAAATCCTGGAACTGAAATGCAAAATAAAGTGTTAAAAAAAAAAGTGCATAGGTGGGTATGAATCGTTCTCTGGCCCCTCATCACTTAAAAAAACTGTTGAACTGGGTGGTGAAGAGGTACGCAGGGCCTGATGGGCAGGGAAACGCAGGTGTAGCAGCAGTAGGTGGATGGAATATGGGCGTATAGAGTGCCTCAAAGCAGATCTTAGTCAAGCTGAGTAGTGGTCACTATCCTCCAGCCTCTCTCAGTTGATTTCCTTTACTGACACTCAGAACCACCAGATTCCAGCAAGGCAAATTACCTCCATGCTGGGGTAGGTAGTGTTTCTTCTTTCTCTTTTTAATTTCAAAGCAGCACTGTTTTTCCTCAGTTCTGGAGTAATTTCCCAATCTTGCAGGAACAGCAACCAAACTTTTTGCCTCCTCTTCTGTAGCAAAGTAGGATCTGCTTCTTATGGTTACCCCCACCTTTTGCTGGATGTAATGCTGTTTTTAACTAGTCTGACTGGGATCCTGCAACTCAGGACCTCAGTCTATATGCTTTCTCCCTAAACTGTTATACATGTCCTTAGGTACACCCCAGATTGGGTACTGGGGTACCATTGTCAGTCCCTAGTATATGGTACACATGTATCAAGGCCATTGCTGCAGCATATATTATACCACCCATGAGAGACCATTCAAAATGGACCTACAGGCCTGCCATTGTAGCCTGTGTAAGTCGGTGCATGCACCACGTACTTAAGCTATAGGTTTACTATATCTAATGGTCACTGCACGTAAAACCTGTAAGTCACCCCAATTGCAGGCGTTTTTCAATTCTGAGGGCAAGGTGATTGGTTCTAAGTGAGAGGGTGCCACTGCATGAGCAGGACACCCCTGCAGCCTACGGAGTCCATTCTACTGGGTTGCCAGTGAAGCAGCCATACACTATATATAGAAAGGCATTACGCGACCGCATGATCACCATCTAAAAAACGGCTGCAACCAACCATATCGTATTTGGTGTCAAACATGTTGGAATCACCCCCACACCGGTAACCAGTGTGGGAGGTATGATTCTACCCACCAGGAAGGCCCTTCGTGGGGCCCTCAGTGTTCCCAATACCTGCCTTCCAGCTCCAGACAGCACAAATTGGTTGCTCCCGACCAGAGACACACTTCTGGCCTCCTGCTGTGGGGCCAAGCTCGAGCAGGGGAAGGCAGAACAATAGGCATCATGTCAAAGGGGGGTGTGACCACTTCCCAGACAGGATTTAGTGTATTAGGGCTGGGTGGGTGCACTTGCCAGCACCTGCAGGAGGGGCACATTTGGTGTCCCTGTGCATAGTCCAGTTCAAACCAGTCCTGGGAACTGCTGGCTCCCGCTCTGGCGTGTAACTGGACAAAGGACATGAGCGTAACCTCCCACCCTGTCCAGACCCTCCCCTGGGAGTGTAACCTGTATTCTTCCAACCCTCTCCAGTGGGTAGTTAAGGTCTTACCCGGTTGTAGGACTTAGATTCGTCGTGGACAAGATTCAGAACTGAAACCACTGCACTTTGACCATCTGGGCACTCTGGAATTCACTGGACTTCGTTTGGGCCCGACTTAGTCTCCCTCTCAGTCTGCTGCATCGTCTGTGCCTGTGCACCATACAGGATTCGTGCAGGACATGTGGAGCATCCAAGACACCTGATGATAATCTCTCTTGGAGACACTACCCTGCATTTTGCAGGCACCGCAACACTGCCAACGAGTCTGCTGATCCCAAGCTCCTTCGGACTCCGAAAGGCTCAGCAACACATGAGGTGGGTTTCTACATCCCTCGAGGCCCGAGCTGCCCTCTCATCAAGTTTAAGGTCAGAATCCCTCGTGGGGGCTGCAATACCCGAACCTCTGTGCACTGCGTATTTTTGCAAATGCATGTGCTTGTTGACAATCCTGTGAAAAGCACATTGGGCTACCAGTAGCCCCAACCTCCGGCAACTTTTCCTACCAAGATCTTCAACCACCTCGCACCGTGTGTTCTGTGGCCTGTTTTGTGAAACTGCCTGAGGTCCTCTCGCGACTCTTATGCCTCCGGCCTGTGGGTCCAATTGAGGGTCATCTTTGTTTTTCTTGGGCTCTCCTCATTGCTCTGGGCTTGCCCTGACTCCCGGCTTGCGGTGAGTCTCTTGGACCTTGTTGGTCCGAACCGTACACTTCCTTGACTTCCTTCATAGGTTCGCTTTTGCCAAGGCTTGTTGGTGCTCCCGCCGTATGCCGACCCCTCAGCACTAGACATCCTTCGTGGGACAGCTCGCATCCGGCTCCTGGTCATCCTCAACGTCGCCTGGTCCCAGCAGCTGCAGAGTCAGGGTCCCGGTCAACTATCCTGAAGCACCTTACATTGGTATGTATTCGTCTACCGAGCCCCTGGTCACTCTCAAGTAACCCAGACTCTGTCCCCTCTGCTTTCAGGTACTCCTCGACAAGAATCCACGTTTGGAATCCAACATGCACGTTCTCCTCTTCCAGCAGCGGTTCTTTTTTTAAGTCTTCCACTGAGTTCGACAGCAGTTTCCGACACCATTTCACACCTATTCAGCCGGCTTCCCTGGGTTAAGTAAGTGGGTACTTCGGTATGGCTCTCGAACCTTCTGTCTTCCACGGGGTTTCCTCGAAGTCCATTGGGAAGGGACCCTAATCTTTAAAAATCAAACTGCAACTTGCACATTGACTCGTACAGAGCATGCAGTTGTGTACTCACACTGCACACGCACTCTGTGAGGTCCTGATCTACTCACCTTGGGCAGTTCCTTGGGGTCCCAGCGATTCTACATCCTCTAGACATTGTCCTGACTAGAGTTATGGTTCTTATACCACTTTTTTAGTATATGGTTTGCTCCCCCCTCGGGCCTATTGTGTATTAGTGCTAATTACTGTGATTTATTTGCTATAGTATTGTGTGCTTTGTGTATATCTCCGTGTGGGAGATACTGGAACGTACTAGAGAGTATTAAATAAAAAATACATACTTTTATAAATACCTAGTGTGGTTCTCTTTTATGTATTCTATATTATAAGATTGCATTCTGATAAAACAAGCTGCTTAACACCTCTTCAAGACTAAGCCTGAGGGATGCTTTCCACAGCTACCACTTGCATAGCTTTCCAAGGTTATCTGAAACGTCTTAAATCACCATACCGGTTGTCTGGACTGGTGCAAGGTGCCCAGTTACATTAGTGGACATGTGTTAGAAGGTGGTTCTGACCATCTGAGTCATAAGGATTTTTTGCTTTTGGAACACCTAATTGTTGAGTTTTAACTGTGGGAGAGCCTCATAAGTTGGGACTAACCCACAGTGAACTCATGATGAAAGAGACTGCATGTGGCTTTATCCACTATATACAGCTGGAATTCATAAAAACCCTGAGGTTGAGCCTCTGTGAGTACCTATTGCTAGGGGAATCCCCGGAAGCAGCCCAGGTGAACGTGACGCATAGCTCTAGAACCTGTAGTTAATCCCCTGAAGGTACAGTTGGGTTCCCCACCTCCTGACTGGCACAGCATACTCCCCTCCCCTCTGAACAACATGGAATATTGCATGCAGATGCTACTAATGTTCCCAGTTAAGTGAGGGAGGAGTCAAGGCTGATAGTAGCTATCACGGGGGTGAAGAGAAAGGAGGTGCGCTCAGGGTGCTGTTTAGAATCGTGCCCTCAATACGGACTCTGCTGGAAAAATCAGTGAATAACACTGACCATATCTTAGATTCGCTCTGTCCATATCTAAATCAATGATCCTGGAAAAGAGATTTCTATTGGAAAAAGCTACCTCCCACATGGGTTGACTCAGGAGGCTAGGAGTGGTCTCCGTGTAGAGGCTTATATTTAAGTAAACCCTTTATGGAGGTCTCTCTTTCCAATTATTGTCGAGCAAGTAAGCTATCCCACCGCAATATACGACAAGAAATAATGAGAGCTGGAGTCCTTCGGAGAGCGAGCAGTCTATTCTTTGCAAAGTCTACGATTCCTCTTCCAGCTTGCGAGCACAAAGCAAAATCTCTTTTTCCCATATTCCAAAATTAAGAGGCTCCTGTATTGACGAGGCCCACAAATGAAGGAAAGTATGAAGATCAAGGAAGACAATAAATGACTGCAAGGAGAAATAAACAACGCACAATCTGTAAGCTAAAAATAACACTTTGCCTTAAATTCTGTCCTGGGCACAATCGTGGAGTGGGTTGAGGATGCTTTAATTGAGGAAAGGAAAGAAAATATTCTCTTCCCGATTGTCCCCAGAACCACCTCCAAAAATCTCTGCCAAATCTACAAACAGAAGATGTCTTAGGTGCATCAGTCACGGTCTCCCCCACCAGAGGCCTCTACTTACTTTTTGAACACCCAAGCCAAGATGTTCACTTTTAAAGTGAGGAATAAAGTTTTCTGTAATTGTAACACGTTGGGACTAGTCTGGGATAATACCCTCTGTCAATCTCTGAAAGTGCCTTTGATATTGGAATTTGTAGCTATTTTGGACCAAGAAATCTACCTGAATAGGTCTTTCATATTGGGGTGTTTTGCTGATATACCTGAATTACATATGGTTCTAAGCAGTGATCTCTCACTAGTCCAAATTGTGTATCAAGGGGTACACTGTAGGGACAGAGTAACTTTTAACTCTAAAGTGGTATCTAACCTAGTATTACTAAATAGTGACAAGTTGAGCTGTTAAGGTATTCATGTATCTACTTGGCAAGAGGAGAAGAATACCAGAACCTCCAGGCACAATACTTCGGGTGAGGGTAACTTTCCACTAGATCCCCCTCAACTCCTTGTCAATTGAGAAGGTAAATTTGCGGGTCTCCTTTAAAAAAAGGGGTATGAGGATTTCCTGCTCTGTGGGAAAGAGGAGAAGAAGGCCCCAGACCAAGACAAAAAAAAGCTGAACGGTTGAGTTAGGTAGCGGGCGTCCCAAATTCTAAGGCTCCTGTTGGCCAAACAGGTTTCTTGGAATGCGGCTGGGTTATTAAATGATAGTATTAAAATGCTATTCTTGAACAGATTAGAGGTTGATATAATATGCATCCAAGAAACCTGATGTATAAATGATTGGACATTAGAAGGATACTTCGTGCTAAATTGCCCCGCAATCCTGTCCAGGAGGGATCATGCAAAAGGAGGTGTAGCGATAGTGCTAGGTACGAACTATAGTAGGACATTTAATGAATTCACACATGACTCAAAACTAATCCAGGCTGTAAAAATAAGTTTAAAGGGGAACAATATAGTATTGAATCATTATTGGTGGTTAATGCATAAATCCCACCTGATCCTAACTATGGCCGACTTGTAACTGACACGTTTTCCTTTATCTATAGTATTATGAAGAGAGAGGTTTGCAATGTTATAGTATTAGTAGGTGATCTAAATGCAAAAACCTCTAATCATGTTTTTTAATAGTAAATGGAAGAATAGAGAACAATACCCCAGCTAATTTTACCCGCACATCTTTTGTAAGTTGTTCTATTATTGATTATGTGATTTTGCTACCCTGTGAGCATCCACATGAAGTGAGGGACAAGATGGACCTGTACGGGCCACCTTTCTTTCCTCACTGTCTTTTTTCATGGAGGAAAGACCTCCATGAAATCAGTGGCAGTGAGGAAAGTCATAATATGCTTGGCGGGACCACGGCGGTCCTGCCAAGCATGTTAATTCCTTAAGACTGCTGCCCTACTCACTATACGCAGATGATATTGTCCTGTATATGGCTAGGCCCTACCACTCGATGGCCCAGGCGCTCCATTTTTTTAACTCTTCTGTAGTTACTCGGGGTATACGATCAATTGGGCCAAATCGCTACCACCTCTCCGGCCCTCCCCTGAGGATCCCGTCGCGATGCCCGGCTTCGATCGTCACTGAAGGGTTTAAATACCTCGGGGTTTATGTGACTAGGGACAGAGCAGAGTTCTTTAACAGGAACCTGGAGCCCCACCTGGCTTGTTTGGCCGTGGATGCCACCCACTGGCGCTCCTTGCCTCTCTTCTTGATGGGGCTTGCTGCGCTTTTTAAAATGCTCGCACTGCCCCGACTGCTTTATATACTGCAAAATTCACCCTACTAGATCCCGGATGGAGTTTTTAAACGCATCGCCCTCTCAGTGCGGACGCTGCTTTGGGACGGGGGGAACCAGAGAACAGCGTTGTGAAAGCTCACTAGGGGGGTATACGATGGGGGGCTGGCCTTCCCAGACGTTCAGTTGTATTACTGGGCCTCACAGTTGCTGGTGGTTAATGCCTGGGTCTACGCAGATAGGGCAGAGCTGGCGTACAGGGTGGATAGGCATGTTTTGCTGGGGGGGCATTTGTGAGCCCCTCTTGTACACAAGGAGGCACTGCAAGAACCTCCCGTCACATACAGGGATGGTGATTCAATGTTGGAGGGAGGCCGATAAATTCCTGGGCGGGGCGAGCACCCTTACGGGGAGGACGCCGCTTTGGTTTGGCGACCAGCTCACGGAGGTGTCTTAACTGACGGCTTCAAGGGCTGGAGGCTCATAGGGATTGACTACTTGGGTGATGTGTGGAAGGGGAACACACCAAGATCCTTCCTTTACCTCCAAAAAGAGTACCGCCTGCACGACTGTAAATGTAAATGTAAATGTAAATGAACACTACCACTACATGCGCCTCACCCAAGCCTTACGAACATCCATACGCACAGACGCAGTGCTACCAGAATATTCTCCACTCGAGGACAGACTCCTGCTTGACCCCATTCCGGAAAAACCTACCTCTTCCATTTACCGCAAGCTCATTAATAACATGCCTAACCCCCTGGCGACTATGCGGGAGAGATGGGTGGGTGATATAGGCAGCCTAGAGGACGACGACTGGCCAGAGGCAGTGCAGAGCCCTCGTGAAATTGCGATTAGGATTAGGTTTAGACTAGTGCAGCTTAAAATACTGCATCAGGTGTATTATTCACGCACTCAATTGTTCTCCTGGGGGAGGTGCTTGTCGCCTTTGTGCGCGAGGGGCTGCCAGGGAGAGGGGTCCTTTTTCCACATACTCTAGGACTGTCCGTATATAGTGCTTTACTGGACCAAAGTTGCACAAACAATGGAGTTAATGGTGAAATCGTCGGTGCCGATGGATCCGAGGTGGTTGCTGCTAATGATAAGAGGGGCTACTGACTGGACCAGGTATAATGAGATATGACTAGCTACTGCTGCGGGAGTGGCGAAGCGAAACACAGCCCAAAACTGGGGGGCGAGGGCGCCCCCGCAGTAGGAGCAATGGATCAGGGACCTGGATTGGTGCCAGAGGGCGGAGGAGACTGTCTATAAAGCCAGAGGGTGTATCAAGAAATGGAAAAAGGTGTGGGGCCCCTGGCGTAGATACCGGGTGGAGCGTGTTTGGTTAGTTTAATGCCGTCTGTATAACTGTACAGTCTGTCACTACAGTGTCCGTTCAAGCGATATGTACTGATGTTTGCGATATATCTTCTGATCACTGCCATGTATTGCATGAGACCTTGAGCATTTTCAATAAAAAGAATTACAAAAAAAAAAAGACTGCTGCCCCACCACTAGGGAAAGTAGTTCCCTGGCAGCAGCGGCAGTTCAAGGGCGGCAACCCACCAAGGTCCTAATGTGGCAGTCGGAAGACCGCCGTTGTCACCCCACTACGAGTCTGGCGGTCTGAGGACCGCCAGACTGGCAATATATCACTTCTCTGGATTATCTTAAAAACCAAAAACTCTGTAGACTTGGCCTAGAAATATAAAGAAAGCGGTCACAAAAGTTGGAAGAACTTTGCACCTTCTCTTATATGGTTGTTCTCTTCAATGCAAACTTAAATTGGGGGCAGCTTTTGACCCTAAGGTCTGGCCAGGATAAATGGTGGCAAACATAAATGGGTCAAACTCAGCATTGCTAGGAGTCAGGTAGGAGACATAACACTCTAATGCTCAAAACATTTTCATCAAGTCTCAGTAATGTGGCACTCTGTGGGGTGGAAGTGTGGGGATATACCATTTACTGCCCACTACAGAGAGGAGAAAATAGGTATTTGGACCGAATCGTGGTTTTGTCTCAATCAATTGTGAAATTGGAGCTACCAAAAGTACTGCAGCACGATGGTCAGGAATCTAGATCGCCTACTGCCAAGGTGCAAAATTAAAAATAAGGATAAGAATTCAGCCCCCTGGTTTAATGCGGAGTTAAAAGAACTCTGCCGTCTTCTTAGAAAGGCAGAAAGGAGCTGGAGGAGACAGTACGAAAATGTAGATAGAAAACTTTTTAAGCTAGCTGAACTCCAATATAAAACAGCAATTGCTAAAACAAAAGCCAATTTTTATGCCACCACTATCCTGAACTCCACGAATAGTACCAAAACTCTTTTTAAGATTTATAAGGACATCACCCTGCCCCCCAGCCAATGCAACAAGACAATTGCTTCACAACAGCTCTGCGATGACATCTCAGGCTATTTTCATGAGAAAATTCATAATATTGTCAGGAACTTAGTCCCCCATAATACCCAGCCTCCAGACACTGAACAGAAGGAGCCAAGTATTGAGTTAAAAACTAACTCTTTATTAACCTCGTTCCAATTATTTACCGAGGATTCCTTTGCTAATATGGCTCTTAGTGTTACTTCAGGATCCCCGGCTGATCCTATTCCCCACAGATATTGGAAACAATTTGGCAAATTACTGTTTCCACAGCTTCTTAGTACCTGCAATCAGTCCCTGGAAGAAGGTATAGTGCCAGCTGCATGGAAGCAAGCGATGGTTTTTCCGCTGCAAAAGAAGCCGTCGCTGGATCCCACATTACCTGCCAGCTTCAGGCCGATTTCCCTCCTCCTGTTCCAATAAAGATCTTGGAAAAGACAGTCAGTAGAAGCCTTTCTAAGCATCTAGAGGATAATCGGTTGCTGGATGCATTCCAATTTGGGTTCCGACCAGCACACGGGACGGAAACGGCATTGGCCACAGTGATGGACAACCTTCGACTGCGCACCGACAGAGGGGACGCGTCGATACTTATCCTTTTAGATATGTCAGCGGCCTTCGACACTGTGAGTCATGCCATGCTGCTACAAAGATTGTGGAACAACGGAGTGAGAGGAAGAGCCCTCGAGTGGCTACAGTCGTACCTCCAAGACCGCCAACAGACGGTGACCCTAGGCCAGTTTGCATCAGAAGCTTCTCCCGTCCCACAGGGGTCCTCAGTCCCATTTTATTTAATGTGTACCTGAAACCCCTATTGTCCATCATCAAATCCTTTGGTATCAGCGTTATAAATTATGCAGATGATACTCAACTGATTTTCTCCTTGTAGGGAAAGCAGGAGACCTCAGTAGAGGCATTCCAGGAGTGCATGCGGAAAACGGCGGGCTGGCTCAGGGCTAACTCGCTCCAATTGAAAGGAGGGAAAACGGATGTGATGTACTGCTCAGCTGCAAAAATCTTAAAGCACCCCATGACAGAATTTAGGCTTACCCCAGAAGAAGACTCTCTGAATCTGACCAACACCGTGCACAATTTGGGAGTGCAAATGGACGCCAATCTTCAAATGGTGTCGCAGGCCAACAAAACCATCCAAGTTGGCTTTAAACTAATTTGTATGCTGAGAAAGATCCTCCCGCTACTACCAGTCGCCTCTCGAGCCTTGGTAGTGAGGAGCTTAGTGTTGAGCAGGTTGGATTATTGCAATGCCCTGTACCTGGCTGCCCCTAAGTACATCCTCCAGGGGCTCCACAGGGTGCAGTCGGCACCAGCCAAGGTGGCTCTTAATAGACCATGGAGCTCCTCAACATCCTTGGCACTGAGAGACCTTCACTGGTTACCAATTAAAGAACGGGTCAGCTTTAAATCACTATGCATCGTCTTCAGGGCGGTTCATAGACATGGACCTTTACCATTGCAGGATAAATTCAATTGGTACGAGCCACCTAGGCAATTACGGTCTGCTAACACTGGCCTAGTCCTGGTCCCAGATTCAAACGGTCCAGAATGGGGGGCAGGGCTTTCAGTGTGGCAGCTGGACAATTATGGAATGGGCTGCCACAGGGCCTTAGGGTAGCTAGCTGCCTGCTGAAATTCAGGAAGGAGTTGAAGACCTTACTATTCCCTAGGGGCTAGTTCATCTTCTCTAATCTGGAACTGTAGGATAATCGTTAATTCTTGTCTGAGCACCAAGATACCCTTAGGGTGATAGCAGCGCTATATAAGAACACAATACAATACAATACAATATAATATCAGTAGGTTGGAATTAGCTTCCTGGAGGACAGGGAGCCCACTCCTGGACAAGATCAAAGATGCACTTTAAGTTTATAGTTGTCAGTTGGGTCTAACTCCAAAATGTCGACCTCACCATCCAATTGCAACGATAGGATGTTATAGAATATGTAACCCTTCAGAAAATATTCTCTTCTTGCACAAAAGGAAAGGTGAAGCTATGTTTTATTATTTTTCCTCACAGAATACTTGCTTATTCAGTTAGAAAAACCAATAGTGAAGGACAATATCATTTTTAGAGCCTGTACTGGGATGGAGTAGTATTTAGGCTAGGCCTTCAGTCACTCAGAAAGAAATCTATTGGTCTGACTTAAAGAGGTCTTGGTTTCCATTATGGGAGCCTATGGTCTTCAATGTCCATTTGAAGTGACCTTGGCACTCTGTGTTATTATAACCGGACCATGGTGAATGCAGACCATCCTCTTTATAGGTTTTGATGATGAATTCTTTTTCAATGAATTTTGTGATCTCAAAACCTTTAAGGTGATCTCTCAAAAATCTTGGTCATTGCAGAATACAACAGTACCCGTTGACATATTATTTGTAACTGTGTGGTGCTGTTATAAGGATTATATTGTTATTAGATCTGTACAGACGTGTACGTTTTATGTAGAGATTACACCGTATTTATATATAGAATGTGATGATTGCAAATTATGTCGTAAATATGTATTCTGAAGGTCGTTCAGAAATTCCTCAGTCTGCGCCCTTACGTTAATTCTCAGCCATGCAATAATGTCTATCGATTGACTATGCTTATAAAGCTCATGTGGCACTCTAACACAGGTGCTCTGGAGGCTTGAGACAGGAGCCCCGGGGGTCCAGCGCAACCCTGTGTGTCAGTGCCGATGTGGCGAGACCTTCCCTAACTTCCGGGTCCGGATGAATGTGAGCTGGTGTCGGAAGCAAGAGTGGAGTACAGGAGCGGTTTCCGGAGGCAAGGAACACCGGGGTCGGAGGCCGAAGCACAAAGGAGAAGGCGGGAGAGGAGAGTGACAGCAATGTCGAGGACGGAGGAGGAGCTGTTCCGGCGCAGCCGACTCCGGTTCCAGGCGTGGAGAAGAAGCAGAGAGGAGCAGGACCGTCCAGATGCCCAGAGGGAAGGAAAGACGGGCGAGGCAGCCGTGGCTCCATTATAGAGCCACAGCCTCAGGTAAGTAACACAAACAACCGCCCGCTACATGAGCGAGTGAGTTTTGACTCACGCTTACCTCACGGGCTTGTGAGGGTATTGAAAGGGGGCAGGATCTCTTTGAGGCGGTAGTCTTGTTTTTTTGGTTTACGGTGTGTAACCTGCACGTTTATGTGGGGACTAAATGTAAGGGAAGGCCTGATCTCTTCTTACCCCTCACGACTGCATTTCCACTTCTGTGGTTAACACCCTTGAAAATCTTCCCTCACACGATAACAGTGGTGACATGGTGAAGGACCTAACAATTCCTCTTCCTGCCTGGGCATTAATGGACTGTGCATTTGTTTTCCCAAGGGTACTCCGCTCCGGAGAACAGAGGAACAAGGGGAAAATCAAGACAATCCCGACAGTGAAGAAACTGGAAGGACAAAGCAAAGGGGAAGATCTGAAAAGCCCACAAAAGAACAACCCAGAGTACTTGAGACTGTTCATTCAGTGGAAATCTCAAATAAAGCGTTGTATTGAGCAAATAATATCTGCTGTCTAGTCCTGTAATGGACACCTAAAACAGGTCATCAACACCTGCTTACAAAACGACGTGTCAGAATGCTGCGGCTCCTTCATGCTAAGGCTTCTTCATTGAAGTGAATTTGAGATCCACTTACAAGCTGCCAGTCTCTTACAGTTCTTTCAAGTACCTTCTCTCTCCACCCCAAAGTATTAGCCAAAAACACAAAAAAATATTTATATTGTATCCTGTATTACATCATATGTTATTTTGTGAGTTCCTGCCTTGGTGATGGCATTGCTGTTTCCAGGCTCCTGTGGTTTCCACTTCTGGAATCCAGATTGTGGATTCCTGGAAGCTGTGAAGGACAGTAGCTGAGGATCTAGCCCAAGGGTCTCCAAACCGGTCCTGGGGGGCCGAATCCATGCCAGATTGTTTGGATATCCCCATTGAGATGCATGTAGTTATTTTAAAAATCTGGCATGGATCCGGCCCTCCAGGACCGGTTTGGAGACTCCTGATTCTAGCCGGATATGGGGCTGTTCTTGCTGGCTCAATAAAGAACTCGTTTCCTGTGCCTCAAGTTTCCAAAAGTGTGAACCTTAACATCATTATGAATTTCTTCCAGATGTGTAAAACGTACCTCGGTCGATAAGCTTCAGTGCCGTCTTTGATAGTTGGCAATGGAACTTTGACGGGGTGACCAGATGCAGACATGGACTTCTGGTGTCGAGGTCGAGCTGAAGGCACAGCAGACCCAGATGTCACAGATGATCCGGCTGAAGAATTGCTGCTTCCAGACATTTCTGTTAAACTATAAAGAAAATACAAATAAACATACAAAAAACATGAGCGGTGGCCTCACAATTTGTAGTACCTATATTTGAATAGAAACATGAAAAATATGGCTGTTTGTTTGATATTAGTTAGTTTAAGCAACATCAGCTTGTATAATATGAGAAACATCAGCTTTTATAATATGATAGTCTTCATAATGGTATGGCTTTTGACCTTTTCACTATAGAGATTGTTAATCCAATTCTCAACAACTGCAGAAGCAGAATCTCTGGTCTCCAAGGTGATGACAGACAGCAAAAAATGCATCTTTTAAAAACACAAAACAGTTAAAGCCGCCTTTTCTCTAGTGGGCTGGGTCAGTGTCCTGAACAACAATTTAGTGACCATGTGATCAAAGATTATTTTTTTTAAAACTAACAGTACAGCATAAAAAGGTTTTAATTTTGACACAAAACAATAGCTCACTATAGGCTATAAACTCTGCCTCAGGGTCTCTCTGGGACAAAGTTGCAAGCATGCACCTCGTCTTTTCCATACCCTTTGGACACTCAGCAACCTGGCCACAATGGAAACTCAAAGATGGCCGCAGCATATCAGACACTAAGACAATCTTCAACAAACCCAACCATTTTGACACTGTAATTGTGAAGATGTCTTTACCAACCTTCCATAATACAAAAACACAGTTACAGTTTTGGAGGATCAGAGCACATATCCTTAGCTCAAAGAAAAGGTAGAACACAGATTGTACAGCCGTGCATTGTTCTTCAATCATACACATACAGAATAGGAATGTGCGCAGCAGAAATGTATATTTAAACACACAGAGGAGGCATTTAGACTGAATACCAAAAACACAAATATAGAAGGACAAAATATAGTGTCAAAAATATTGAGGACAATAATATAGTGAATTTCAATGGTTTTTAAATGCTAATTTCTAACTATAAATTGCATGAAACCTATGGTTTTTTCAGGGAATTTCAATGTTTTTTTTAAAATGCTAACTTCTAACTATGCCTACAAAGTTAGGACATGTGAAGAAAGAGAAAGAAAAGCACAGCAAGAAGCAAGACAAATGTAGAAAGAGGCAACAGAAGTCCAGAAAGACTAAGAAAAGTGCAGGAAGAAGCAAGAGATGTGCAGAAAGAACCAACAGAGCAGCAGAAAGTCCTCCTGTGCCCCCAACTTTCTAGTGACAGGTATTGGTGGTAACTGACTCTGACTAACCAAGACCGGAGCCAGTGCTATGCTAAAAGACACTTGGAATACAGTGAAAACACCTACATACACTAGGGAACACTATGCATTGGGGTACCCCTGTAATTAGCATGACCTCATCTGTATTTGCCATGAATTAGTGCCTGGGTCATTGCATGAGTACATGGCTAGTGACTGGATGATTAGAGTGCTGCAATGACAGTGCTTGGTGATTTTATAACTGCTTGGGTTTTGGCGGATTGATTGGATAAGTTCATGATGCTAAATGGCTGATTTAAGAAGTGCATGGGTAGTGACAGAGATTTCTGGAGTGCATGGGTACAGCCTGGTTAATTGGAGGAGTGAATCAGTACTGTGTAGGTGGTTAGAGGTCTGCATGTGTTAGTGCCTGGGTCACTCCATGAGTAAAGGGGTACTGACTAGATTAGAGTACTGCAAGGAGAGTGCATGGTGAATTTATAAGTGCCTGGGTTTTGGCGAAGTGATTGGATAAGTACATGGTGCTCGCTGGGTGATTGGAGGAGTGCAATGACTGGACTGCATGGGTACTACTCACAGTATTGTAGCAGTGCATGAGTTAGTGCATGGGTCATTGCATGAGTGCATGGGTAGTGACTGGATGATTAGAGTGCATGGTTAATTTATAACTGCTTGGGTTTAGGTGGAGTGATTGCATAAGTACATACATGTCACATCAGGCCCCGTCCCCTCCCTTCACCACTGTGCAAACGTGACCTCTGGCGGGTTTTAATTTGGGGGATTAATTCCCCTTGAATCCTGAGGGTCCCTGGGGGCAACTAGCCCATCATGTACCTCCAGTAAGCGCCACAGAACTGCGTTGCAGAGAGGTGGTCAAAGGCCACGCCCCTTTTTACACCTCTCTGCAACGCAACTCTGTGGCGCTTACTGGACGCGCCTGGTGGGCTAGTTGGCCCCCAGGGACACTCAGGATTCAAGGGGACTTAATTCCCCAACTTAAAACGCGCCACAGGGCGGGTTTGCACACTTGTCGCACCAGGCCACATTGGGGGATTAAGTCCCCTTGAGTCCTGAGGGTCCCTGGGGGCCAACTAGCCCACCAGCTACCTCCAGTAAGCACCAAAGTGCTGCGTTGCAGCGTGGTGTAAAAAGGGGGCATGGCCTTGGACCAGCTCTCCGCAAGGCAGCTCCCTGGCGTTTACTAGAGGTACCTAGTCGGCTATTTGGCCCCCAGGGACCCTCAGGATTCAAGGGGACTTAAACCCCCAACTTAAAACGGGCCACAGGCGCGTTTGCACAGAGGTGCAGGGAGGGGGCGGGGCCTGATGTGACAAGTGTGCAAATACACCGTGTGGCGCATTTTAAGTTAGGGGATTAAGTCCCCTTGAATCCTGAGGGTCCCTGGGGGCCAACTAGCCCACTAGGTACCTCCAGTATGCGCCAGGGAGCTGCGTTGCAGAGAGGTATCCGGAGGCCACGCCCCGTTTTACACCTCTCTGCAACACAGCTCTTTTGCGCTTACTGGAGGTACCTGGTGGGCTAGTTGGCCCCCAGGGCCCTCAGGATTGAAGGGGACTTAATCCCCCAATTTACAATGTGCCAAGGGGTGATTTGCACACTTGGTATGTCAGGCTCCGCCCCCTCCCTGCACCACTGTGCCAATGCGCCCCCTGGCGTGTTGTAAATTACGGGATTAATTACACTTGAGTCCTGAGGGTCCCTGGGGGCCAACTAGCCCACCAGGTACCTCCAGTAAGCACGACAAAGCTGTGTTGCAGTGAGGTGTAAAAAGGGCTGTGACCTCTGAACACCTCTCTGCAACGCAGACCCCATCCCCGGGGGCAGGCCCTATCTGTTGGGGGCCATGGGGGGACCCCAATTTCCCCACGGTCCCGCAGACTCCCCGCCGCCTGCGAGAGCGGCATTGCTTTTCCACAAGGGGAGCTGCTAACATGCGCTCTCCTTGTGGAAAAGCAATTCGGTTTGGATTTTGTAAGCAGGAGCAGGAAATCTGCTCTCTCTTACAAAGTCCAAACCAAAGTTTGCTATGACATGGCGGGAGCCGCACGGCTCCCATCCTGCCATAGCAAACAGCAGTGTCCCAGGGGTGGGCACCCCGGGACACTGCAAGAGCCGGCCCTAGGGGGTGGCGCGCCCCAGGACCAAGGAGGGCTCCAGGAGGGGGGCCACACGGCCGCCCTCCCAATGTGATTGAAGCCCCTAGTGGTGGTCCCCGGGTTTGGGGGTCCGTAATGGACCCCCACATTTGCATTTTAGAGCCCCAGGGAGGTGGTGGTCCCCGGGGCGTGAGGGGGGGCTCGAGCCCCCACACACAGGTTTATTTATTTCCATTTAAAATCCCCAGGGGCGGTGGTCCCCGTGGCAGCGCGGGGGCAGTGGCAGCGCGGGGGCAGTGTGCCCCCGCAAATAATTAATAAAAGCCCTGTGGGTGGCAGTCCCCGAGGATTGGGGGTCCTTGGAAGCCCACCCGCACATTAAAAAATTAGCCCCGGGGGGGTGGTGGGTGGTCCCGGGCCTGCGGGGGGCTGAGTTCCCCCCTACAACTCATAAATCTTGCCCCAGGGAGGTGGCGGTCCCCGGGGAAGTGTGGGGGGGATTGCCCCCCACCACGTTTTTCTCAGTGCCCCCAGGACCTGGCCCACCCAGGGGTTTCAATACAACGAAGCACGGGAAAACGAGCTTCGGTTTTTGAAAATGTTCTCTGCCGGATTCGCGACCCCCCAGCGTGAATTTGGCCAATTTTTTTTTTTTTTTAAATATGCTATTTTGGGCCCTTGGGGTCCTTGCGGGACTTCCTGAGCAGGTCTAAGGGGTCAGGGCATTTCTACCCTGACCCCTTTTCTTTTTTTACACCTTTGTTTTTCTGTTTTCTTGTGACTCGGTTCTACCGAGTCACAGATGGCTGCCAACACTTCCAGGTTTGGAGTGTTGGCAGCTCGTGGTCGGGAGGGTTTGCGGATCCACCGCGGCCATAGATATTGATATTTTTTTTTTTTTAATTTCTCAGCAACTACTGAACGGATTTACTCCACTTTTAAAAAGGTCGCTTTCTGAGCCAAGCAGTACCTTTTTGCCAATTTTTTTGTCATTCCATTCAGCAGTTCGGGCTGCAGCCTTGACTCTTATTTTTTAAATTTATCAGCAACTACAGAACTACAGAATGGATTTACGCCATTTTTTTAAAAAAAGGTCACTTTCTGAACCAAGAGCAACCTTTTTGCCAAATTTCGTTTAATTCCGCAGTCTGGGCTGTAGCCTTGGCTAAAATTTCCTATGGAAATTAACATGGAGAAAACACTTTTCGGGACCCCACTTTTTCTCAGCCCCCACTTGACAAATCACCCCCAAACTTTCAGGATAGGAGCTGACCTGGATAGACCTTTTTTTTTGGAGAATTTTGCAAAGATTAGTCGAACAGTGCCAAAGTTATTGGCAAAACAAAAAACCCCTTTTCAATAGAAACGAGGTCCTAACTATAACTACCCACTGGCGACAATCTGAGAATGGACAAGATGTCTGCAGAGGGTAATAAAAAAATCTATGTAGACAGATATCCTTAAACGTTTTAAGTAGGAATGTTTTGTCATTATTTCTCCAATTTAAGCAAAACAAGCCTTTGGTGTGAACACGACTAAGACTGTATTGAATGAATTTAGAAACTCTGTGGTTTGGTTGTGGATTTTTAGATAACTCTTGCCCTCAGGATAGCCTGCTTCTGCCAACTGGTCCCCCGATCAGTGTTTTGAAAAGAGACCGCTTTACCAAATACAGCCTTTCAGATCTCAAGGTGGGATTCAATCCAAATACACAGAATAGAATTATTTGCTTAATTGTGACCTGTCATATTAGGTGTCTGTGAAAACCAGTTTTTGGCTTTCCCTCCCAGTGGTTTTCCAGTGTGGACGAAAAGGCTCAGCTATATTTCAAAAGCAGCTGCTGGTCTTCGAAGGGCATTACTAGTAGGTTCGGGTAGCAGGCGGAACTTGGGACTTGCTGAAAGACTCACAAAGCTCTGTCATCGGTTCGCAGGGGGACAGTCTGGGAAGTTATAGATGCCTGTAGCAGCGCTGGTATGCGACTTGCAAAGTAAGCATTCACTTCAAATTAACTTTAGTGGAGCAACGAGCTTTGTGTGCTGCTAAACACATGGTCTATAACTCATCTTGAGGATCCAAATGCAACACAAACAGGTGGAATTAGAAGGTGGAAGAAAGTACATGTAGGGATGAGAGTTTACGTGAAAGGAACTGAGAGTATGACTGGCAGGCAGAAGGAGAAACATTTGACCACTGAAAAAAACACTCCCTCATGAAATACAATCAAAATTGCTCATAATAATATTTGTGTTTCAGAGGGAACTAGCTGGAACCATTCAGCTGTCTATTCTGTGATGGACCATCCCACCTCCTAAAGTACATGGCACGACTTCTCTAAAATGCTACATGGAAAATACATTGAAGCGTTGCTAAATCTTAATGTTACTGTTGGGAAGGAAACAGTGCTAAACATGTGCGTTATGAAGCCTTCACCAGGGGAAACCACCTGCTTTTAAATTAGCACACTTTCATTGTATCCAGCTAAAGTTCCAAGGGGCAGCTACTTTTCTAGGTTCAACCTAGTTTTGGATAACAACTAATAGCTTGTATAGAAGCAGACAGACCACTCCTTTGTTACTTTTGGTATCATCTGAAGACTATATGAAAATGCCTGAATGTTTTCTTAGAACCCATTAGCCTGATGTTTTCTAGGTAGCATGTTGAAAAGAAAAACATTTGTAAAATGCAGCACAGCAAACTGAATCCCTTCTAGATGCTTACTTGCAGAAGGCAAAGGATCATAGCTGCTAGAAGAGTATTACATGTTGTGTCTGGCAGTCTGTCTGTATGCCATAGAGAATATGTGCATGAGGAGAACACAAAAGACTTTTGGTAGCCACACATGTAAAATGGCATCAGACATTAGACTTGCACCATCTTAAGGAAAATGGCTAAACTTTTTGTTTTTTCTCAGAGTAATTTGTGATTTTTCAGTCTATGCACTTTTTGGTGAAGCAGTGACTTGAAGCCTACTCTACTATTTACAAGGTGCCATTATGGTGCGGTGTTGGAGGTCCAGTGCTTAGTGTATATCACAGGTCTATTCTGAAAGTCAGAAGCATCTGGAGAAACATTTGGTGTTTTGGGAATGCCAGGTACAGTGACACAAGACAAGACAGGATTTGAAGATAGTTCCAATTAGTAAGCCTTTGTCTTCAAGGTGCAGACCCATGGTGCGGATAGAAGCTTCAGGGTTACAGGGAAGGATGCATTCATAAACTTAGGCTAAAGTGATACAACAGTAGTCATAAATGAATTGCATTGAGGTTTTCAGACAACCAAAAGTGCAATGAACGCAGATACAGTGCAAAAGCAAAGGTTAGAGCACAGTGTAAAGTTGGCCCACTTCTTTGCAGACTAGTGAGAAGTAGGATATGTTTAAAGTCAAACATTATTTAAAGGCTTACCGAGAGAAGGGCTGTATGTGCTGGCTTGGATCGGATAATGTTTTATAGGTGGCTATTACTTTGCCGCCTTCCTTTTCGATAGTTTGGTGTCGCATTTTGTCTGTTTTCTGCAGGGGTTGAAGCAGTATGCCTACGATTTAGCATAGAGTTGGAATCGAAATGTTTGGGATGAGTAGAACAATATACCCCCATACTGTCATATTAGTTAAATTTCTAAAGTGGTGTCTTGGCGCTAGCTTTATAGGCAGTACAAAGGAAACTGAATACCAGAGACTCCGTGTTCAACAACCAAGTTTTCAAAGCTTTCCGGAACGGGCAAAGCTTTGATGCGCATTGGCTGAGCATCCCAAGCTTTTGTTGTTCCCAACACAAAGCTTCTTCCTCCTCACTCAGACCGTTTGAAGCTGGGGACTACTACACATTTGGCTGATGCAGATCGTTGGGCCCTACCTATGGTGTACCATTTAAAACAGTTGTTTAGGAAATCCAGGTCTAGGGCAGGTAGCACTTTATAAGCAATACAGAGTGCTTTGAAGGTGATTCTCTCTCTTATGGGGAGCCACTGAAGTTTCCTAACTGATTGGGACACAGAGTGATATTTTGAGACCTTCAGTAGAAGTCTGGCTGCTGCGTTTTACAGAGTTTGCAGTTTATTCTGTAAGCATTGGTGTGTGTTAAGAAGTAGCCCATACAGAAGTCTAACTTTGACACCAGTGACGTGACAAGCGTTTTCTGAAGATTCGCTGGGATATAGGGTAATATCTTCTTTATTGTCCTGAGGGTAAAAAAGGCAGCGGAGGTCACAGCATTGACTTGGTCTATAGCTCAGGCTATCATCCACCAAAACTCCCAGGTCACAGGTTTTGATAACTGGTGTGGGGAGGTAGCCCAGTTCCTGTGGCAACCAAGTCAGGGTCCAATAAGAGGTCTGGGCTCCAAACAGTAAAACTTCGATTTTTCCAGAATTGAGTTTTAGACAATTTTTATTCATTCATATACTGACCGCCTGCATACAGTCACAGAATCTGGGTCCAATGGCAGTGCCTTCACTGGCCAGGGATATGACAATCTTGCATAGTCTGCGTAGGAAGCAAGGGAAAAGCCAAAGGATTTTATTAAGGCAGTCAGTGAGGTAAAAAACATTTAAAAAAAGGTCGGACTGAGCGAGGACCCGTGAAGGACCCTGCATCGTGTGATCTGGTTAGTGTGATACTTCAGCAACTAAGGACTCTGTTGTAGTCCATTCAGGTACAGGAAGAACACCAGCATCTATAGCTTAAACTTGGAGGCACAGTCTTTCTACCTCTATGATTTGGACAAGTACTAGTTTCTTAACCTCGTCTAAAGTAATTCTGTGTGAATTTTAGACTGGGCGATATACAATATCTGCAGTGGGAACAAGTATTGAAAAATAAATGGGGAAAGGAGTGGGCTTGGGAGACTCCTAGGCTATTGGTATCTTTATTGACACATTCTCTTACCTGGATTCATTGCATTCAGTTTCACAGGACCAACCAAACAATTTTCAGACAGTGCCCAAAAAATCTCCAGCGAGTTTCTATTTTCTCTGGAGGAATAGCGTGACATATATGAACCTTGTCACAGTCAAGAACTGTCACTAGTTCCTTCTTCATATCTACCCAGGTCGAGGTCCAAGAGCAACCCATGATTTGTCAATCACAGAATGTACAGAATTGCAGGCAATCTTACACTTTTGAGAGAATTCTCTATCACCCTATAATAGAAAATAGACATTGAACAGCTGCTTGCCAAGGCTTTGCATCAGCACTGTTACAGGGGAAATATGTTAAAAGTCCAGGGTTTTTAACTGAAGTACAAAAGCAAAAGTCTACAATTTATGTTCAACCAAATTAAATGTGTCTATTTTTCCCCACATGGCTTTGATGGGCAGAAACTGGCTCTTTCTTTGCTATTCTCATCCATGCAATTCTCTCCCATGCCACCCTTCATTCCTACTTTCTCCACCTTTCAACTTTCTTTAACCAACTTGTATTTCCTTTCGACGAACCTACCACTGATTCTGAGCCGCATCATGCTCCATGTCTACATCCCCCTGGTACCTCCTCAGCCTGAATGAACCTGCCCTGCCACCAATTTCGTTATTGATCATTTGCTAGAGCCTGGTTCCTCCACTAAGTTAAAAAAAAAAAAATCTGTTTATTAGGAAAAAACAAGCAGATCAAGACATGTAGGAATAATTTGAGCATAGGACAAGGTAACTACAAAACCTCTCAACGCATGGCGCCCACACACATTCAACGTAGATTTCACCCACAGTACATGATTACAACTCTCCACTCAACATTTATAGGATACAACCCTTAGTACTCATGCACTGAAGCTACAAACCAAAAATATGTTCTTCCCTAATGTCACAGAGTGACCTGCGGGCTCATTTTGATTTGTAGGTTTTTTGTCGCTTTCTGTAATTTTGTTGTGCACTCGAATTTGAGGCAAGATTTGTTACTTGAGATAAACAGGAAACACTGGTATTGGAACCCTTTTGTTCAGAGAGGTGTTGATCGCTTGGGGAGGGAATGGCCAGAAAGTCATGCGGGTGTCAGTAACCTTGCTGGACATAGTGTAGCCAGGAAAACCAGGCAGTCGTGTTTTTAAATGACACCTTCAGTTTCTTTACGGTGTGCTTGGTGACCTTCACTATATTTGTAGATTTATAAAGCGCGGCTTATCACCAGTGAGGGTATCCAGACGCTGCCCATTGGCACAGAGAGATTACGTGATTTGCCCAAATCACCGGTTGTTGAGCAGGATACCAAAACAGGAACCCGGATCCCCAACTCCCAAGTCGGCCGCTCTGGCCGCAGCACCACATCCTCACTGCTGTTTCATTACTGTGCACCTGGTGTCCTTCACTAGTATAAGGAATCAGACAGATTAGGGGATGTGGGAATCAGGGCTTATCTTGGTGCAGACGTCCGGTTGTGCCAGCACATTTGAACCGATACCTAAAAGGGAATTCTTTCCTTTTGAGAGACAGGAATGATTTTCTATGTCAACCCTAAGGGATTATTCATTCGAATTAAATGAGCATCAACACGATGTTCTACTGCTGTCATTTGTAATGTTTAGAATGGCCTGCTGTCCACGAACATCTACATGTAAAGGTTGACTATCCGGAAAAAAGTATGCTTAAGGTAAAACAGAATTAGCCACTCACTTCTGTAAAGGAAAGAGATACTGAAAAAGAATCACATGTTGAGTGCTGCAGTAATGAGGATTCTGACGCAAGCCGTATGTGCACCCGATTTCGAATTACAATTCTGAGCTTAGATCTGGATTTTTACCTGTGCGCGTTCCGTCTGGTAAACTGCATGCTGCCAAAGTACTGTGGTATGTGAAATACGGTGTTCTAAAGTGAGTCATAAAGACTGTTGCCATACATTATTTGTCAGTATGATGCCAAAACTTTTAGATGTGCGCCAAAATGCCCAGCTGCTGTGTGATAAGAGCATTTCCCCAAGGTAGCTTTTGCATTCAATTTAAGCTAAATATTCTGAACGAGATTCCGAATGTCCACAGAGCAGTTAATTGCAGTGTTTCTTGCATTATTTTAATAGCCTAGTTTATATTTAAAGCACATAGCCGACGAGATCTATAAAGGCTTAATTTAAACTATACTTGAGGAAACAAAGAGTCTCACTGGCGCTTGTAGCTTACAGGATCTTCTGGAAATAACTTATTCCTGACAATGTCTTGATGTCCTCTAGCAAAAAATAAACAAAAGCAATCCTCAAAAGACAACAGATGGCCAGGAGACACGCCCCCTCACAATCGCAGGAGCAGAAAGTCACACCTCAAGAACTTTACATAATAGGTAATGTAAGCTGTAGAGCTCTGTGGAATGATACATCCCAGGTTGACATCTACGTATGACCTATGGGCCCAGTGGGAACACTCTTTCTCTGAAACTCAGAAATCAATGAAGACCACTGTGTGGGGGTAATCTTTACACTGGTTAGTTGCAACCTGCGAGAATATATGGTGAAAATACATCCAACGCATGACCTTCCACCAAGATAACCCCCCTACCCCACGGATCTGCCGAGGCAACAGCGTAGAGCGCTCCTTCCTACACCTGGTGTTCAAAGATTGGAACGAACTTCTCTTCCACCTCTGGATGCCTCATCGCCCGGACAATTCAGGATAGGGCTCAAGACCTGGCAGTTCAAATCAACAGATCGCCTCGATGCAGCTAGATTCTCCAGCGCCTTCAGACCCTCATGGGGGATTTGCTGCGCTTTATTGATTGCTACATTTTGTACAGTGCTTTTTACATTTTTTTATTTCTATTATTTAGAGTGTTTTATAAGCGCGCACATGACCCATGGGTATCATCAGAGCGCTGTACAAAGGGTTGAAAGAGCAAGATGAAGGGTATTGACAGATAAATCAAAGTAAAGAGTCACAATGGGCTGTTGCAACATATAGCACAATTACACAACAGTCGGTTCATTAATATTCCATTCATCTTCATTGTTCTAGCAACTTCTGCTCTGAAACTCTTCGGATCCAGCTACCCGAGGAGCAAAGTTTGAGGGTTCTCAAGTAAACTACGTCTCTCTGGTCCATCTAAAAGCCATTGTCCTTGATAAAATTCTTGTGTCCTAGGGCTCTGAAGACTATGCAAGGAATCTAATCATCAGTATCTTTTTTACCTCTTTTTTTAACAAATGGTCGATGGGTTAGAGCGTCTCTTGTGTGGCAAGGAGTTCCAGGTCCTTGGCGCTTCCCCGGAGAAGAATCGTGTGCAAGTTTTTTGTTTTCGGAATCTAGTAAGCTCAAGCCTGAGAGAGTTAGCACTTCTTAGGTAGCAGCTGCCACCGGAGATTCGAATCTTTTCTGCCAGGTAACTTAGTTCTTTGAAATGCAATGCTTTGTGTGTGAGGCAGGCAATAATCAGTTGAGTTCTTGACTCAAGGGGAAGCCAGTTTAGATAACTAAGCAATACGGTGATTTGGTTGAAGCTTCTAGTTCCTGTCACCAGTCTTGCTGCCGCATTAAGAGTTGTTTTGAACGGAGCTGCTCTCGCTTTGGGTAGCCCTGACAGGGTCGCCGAGCCGTATTCTAGTCGGGAGACCACAAGTGCTTGTATTGCTTGCTTGAAGTCTGAAGGTTTTAGAAACGGTTTTAATTTCTTCAGTGTTCTGAGTTGGAATGTCGCACTGCGTGTGGTCGCACTGATGTGAGCTTTCATATTTAGATTCTTGTCCAGTGTTATTCCAAGGCATTTCATGGAATCAATGATGGTAGGTTTGAAATTGAGTGCGTCTAGGTGCTTGAGCTCATTTTGGATGAGAGAGGAGCTGTTTTCTACATGTAAGTGAGAGAGCTACTGGTCTTCCTGATTTAAGTGATTCTTTTGGGATAATTATTCACTTTATCTCTCAGTAATTTATATCCAGTCACTATTTTTGTCTCACCTGCAGTCTATTGTCAAAGATCTTCTGTGCTTACAGTGGGCCTTTGAATGAGCGACTGATTTCCAATGGTTGGCTTTCCGATCACTCTGATGTGCTTGCTTCATATTCGATGCCTTTCCTTCTTATTGTATTTGACTCTCACATGGAGCACAGATTCTCTTCCATCCTTCTGACTTGTATCTTTCCACTGCTTACTTTCAGGAAACTGAGTTTTCATTGAGAAATCCCTACAAGTCCATGTGTTATCTTGCGCTCTCCCTTGTATGCTGCTTCCGCACTCCGATCCCCCTCGCATTTTCTGTGTTGCTATCCATACCCCCTCATCTAGTGGTCTAGTGTTGTCTTTTTTTATTAGGTAGCCACCCAACTCCTCCTCTCCTTCCCCTATCGTTGCAACCACCGTTCTTCGGTGCTTTCATGAAACCCTATTTCAAAAAAAGTATTCACACTTTGACAAACTTTCTCTCCCTTTTTTTTTTAAAGTAAGTCTTTAAATATGGGCATCCACTATCCTTAAAAAGTAACATTTTTCAAAATGGTCGCCGTGTCACCATGCAAGTGCACACGTGCAAGATGGCACTCGGCCGCCTTCATGTCATGATACATATGCGCCGATGCTGCTTAGCATTATTAGCAAAAAGCATTTTCTTTGTAACCATTTGCCAATGCTTGTTCTATTTGTTTTTTAAAGTAACATGGGATGAATCATCTCACACTGATCCAATGCTAATTTAGTTTTCGCCTGTAGATGGCACTGTACTGTCATTTACAATCATGGCATTTTTTTTCTTCGTATATGTTTGTGTGTATATAGATTTATCAAAAAATACTGTATGATTTTTGTACTCATTTTGCTCGTGACCACCCCCTTAAAACAATATATACCCCCAACTTCCGTTCTTTTCCTCCATTCTTTTTATTTACGTTTTCCTTTAGCCATATTTTTATTGTCCCATTCCGTCTATTTACTCCCAAAGTTGTAATTATTTCACTTTAATTATCCCGACACTTTTGTATCCCGAGGTAACGACACCGAACAAAAAAAAACGTAAAGGCTGAGCGACAGAATCAACCATTTCCTACTGTATTTGTGATTAATTCTCGTCTGTTCATGCGGTTTTAATATTTTGCTGAGACAAACTAACCATTCAACTGTACGTCAGCAACCAGGGGGGGGGGGGCGGCATGTGTTCGTACGAGGACATGGTGCTCAGCTGGCAGACGCCCCTTTTGATAGTGGGGTATTCAGTATCTCTCCAGGAATATGACTCTTTGGGCTAGATGTAGGTAATAGCAAATTACCGAATGGAAAATACCGAATTTTACCGATTTGGTATTTACTAATCGGTAATTGCTATGTAGGAAAAAAAAATCTGTAAAAATACTGAATCGGTAAGATTCTGTAATTACCGATTCTGTAAATACCGAATCAGTATTTGCCATTGATTCCTATGGGCCTTGAAGCCCATAGAATTCAATAGCAAATACCGATTCGGTAATTACCGAATCGGTAAAAATACCGAATTTCCAAGGGAGACAGGGTGTCACTTTGAAACCCTGTTGCACCCTTGTTTCTGGCTTGTGTGCCATGTGGCACACATACATGCCCTAAGGGCACAGATGTGCATGTACACAGAAATTCGTAATTTACCACCCAATAGTATTGGGTGGTAAATAACGAATTTCTAAGGGCCTGTGGCACTGTAAACTGTGCCACCTACATATTGAATTACAGAATCGGTATATTTACCGATTCTGTATTTTACCGAATCGGTAAAATTACCGAATCGATAAATATACAGATTCTGTAATTTTCTAGCCCCCTACATTACAATACCCAAATACCGGTCGGTAACGGCCGAAATCTGGCCGTTACCGACCGGTATTTGGGCGCCTACATCTGGCCCTTTGCCTATTCAAGAGAGGAATTAATAAAGTCTCACTACTTGGAAACAAGATGTTCTGGGGCCATAGTATACATACAGCGCATTTTCCTCGATTGCGCCAGGCGCACTTTTTAAAATCCCACCCGGTGCAATCAAGGAAAATGCGCCCTATTATTAACGTGAAAAACTAAGCAGCTGCTTCAAAGCCACTCTACGTTTTCACAGTGCAGGCAGCACCCGCCTGCACTTTTAAAGGGGATTAGAGATCTCCTTGCAGGCGGGTGCAGTTACTGAATAAATGCATGCATACTTTATTGTTTGGTTACTCAAAACCATTACATTAAAAACCAGAATACAAAATTACAAAAGTTAAAACCAAGGAAGTGTCGGGAAGCAAGTCTGTATGGTAGGTCCCTAGGCACTGATGAATACGGTGAGAGTTCATGGTAAGACAGCCCGACGTGGGTCTGCAAAGTCTCTATTCGTGTGAGCCCTGGATGGCGATCAACTTGGACCGTGTCTGATGGATAAACTTTCCAAAAGAGGCCATCTGTTTTACCGTAGTCAGTGTATATAGTCGGTCGATCGCCTCCTTTGAAGTGCGAGACCCCGCTTGTCTTAGGATTGGCCTGAGATAAAGACTGCAGGCCATGCACAAAGCCGGACAGCAAAATAGAAGGTGGGCCAATGACTCTCGTTTGTACCTGCAGAGCCTACATTCCCAAGCAGTTAGTGACTGCACCCGCCTGCAAGGGGATGTCTGGAGGGTCTATGAGAACGCCCCCCCTCCCCCCACCAAAGGGCTGCAATCACGGAGCGCACTGTCAGAGCACCCCTGAGAGCTTATTTGCCTCTGCGCCCGCGTCTGTAATACGGTGCGTGTGCAGAGGCAAAGGGATACCCTCATTTGCATGGGGCCACAACGCCCTCTCGAGGAAACACTGGGGCTCTATGTGCACCAGCGCTTTCAGTGTTACAGGAGGGGACGCACATGCGTCTGCAGCCCCTTCTGTAATACCAAAGTGCCCTGTGGGTTCGCAAAGCAGGCAGAAGCGCCTGTTGCGTCCCCAAGGCACTTCTAGAATACGGCCCCTGGACTCGGTCACACCCTTACATCTATAAGATTGATTCATTTCTAATTGTGTGACACCAGTAGTCTCCCGTGTCCCTGAACTGGTCTATACATTTTAAATATTGGAAATAAATGAACAGGTATATGGCTAAAAACTCTTAAAATACTAAGAAAAGAGGTACAGTGCAAACTGTTTACTGCATAATGTACACACAAAACTGCACCGCATGTTTACTAATGTTGACTCCGCTGGTTAGAGCGCCTGTGGCCAGGAGGGAGATCTGACACCTGCAGTAAACTGCTTTCTGTCCTTACAGCAACATGCAGGGGTAAGAGGGCTTTTTAGGTTGAAGCCTACCAGACTGCATAGATCTCTGGTTTGTTAAAGACTTCCCTGGGACATTCTGAAAGCTGACCTAAGAATGCATTCTGCCCTTTGCTTTACAATTGGCTTTGTGGTTTTCAACTCCTATTTGCCTTCCTATTTACTGCCCTATTGTTCTAAGCAATCTAGCATGTTTGTGTCCCTCCCATGGAGCACAGCGAGGGGGGCAGGGGAGCAAGCACAGAATTACAAAATAATGTGCTCCATTTGTGCTTCCTTAATTCTGATATATTCTCAAATATTTACACAGTACATTTACAGACAGTTAAATGTTGTGTGCTAGAAAATAGCATTTCCTTACACCCCCAGACTGTCAGATAAATCCCCTCACTTTGAATCCAGAGAAAGAAATAAAAACACCAAGCTCCCTCAGCCTGACATTTGACCCCTGCCTTTGAATGCGCAGCAAATGTGGCAAGATAAGAACAAAATGTAAAGGCCTGTTTACAGAGAGCGAGCGCTCGTAGAAGAACAAGCTTTGCACAGGATCCTTCAGGGCATTAATGACCGAATCAGTGCCAGGGGGCAGGGGAGCAAGCACAGCCAGGGGGCAGGGGAGCAAGCACAGCCAGGAGGCAGGGGAGCAAGCACAGCCAGGGGGCAGAGGAGCATGCACAGCGAGGGGGCAGGGGAGCAAGCACAGCGAGAGGGCAGGGGAGCAAGCACAGCGAGAGGGCAGGGGAGCAAGCACAGCAAGGGGGCAGAAGGCAAGAAAAAACGGCACAATCAGGTGGCAGAAGGCAAGAAAAAACGGCACAATCAGGGGGCAGAAGGCAAGAAAAAACGGCACAATAAGGGGGCACCTCCCTAAACCTAACTGTAGGTGGTGGGAAATCTACAAGTGTGACCGATGTTTGCGGAAACTTGGAGCTGCCAGTGGAGGGGTACCATCGACCATTAGAGCTCCTGTGCTATTTGTTCACTATGTCAGACACCTCAAAACAAAATGGCCTCATGGGACTCCGAGGAGGCAGGGCTCAGTGACTATTCTCACATAAATGTATTTATAATGAATTAAATACCAGCGGCTTGCTAGAATAGGATTTCACCGTGGCCCGACTTTCGGGTGTGCGTAGATAGGTCTCTTCCTGATCAGCAGCTCTGCTCGGCTCTGTGTGAGGCCACATCTTCTTTACAAGGGGGAAGTGCAGATCCTGGCAGGGGTGTGGGTGGGCTACATTTATACTGAGGCATGCAGTGGGTGTCACCTCTGCCCATATAGATTTCAGCCAGGCATGATTAAAGCGCTCACACTACGACTGCATCATCTCAACGCCCAAAAGCATCCTGGACACGCGGTAAACGAAACGTCCAACAAGCTTTGCACAGGATCACACAGGGCATTAATGAAATGAGTTCACAGTACAGTATCTCACAAGCGCTGCTCAAACACCCCGCATATACACAACTGTGAACAGACTCTCGCTTGCACATACTCTCTTATACACGCACACCCCTCCATCACCTGGGCATAGTTTCTCACACACACCCAAAACCAATTTCTCGCGCTCATACCCTCACACGCACACTTTCTCTCAAACACACAGCCTCTCCCAGACGCAAGCCCCCTCTCTCGTAAACACGCAGTCTCATGCACAGTCTGGCCCCTCTCGCTCTCACACATCCCACTCACACATGCACCCCCTCTCTCACACATACCCAATCTCGCAAGTTGAAATAAGGTAAAAGGAGCGCCAAGTCAAGATACTAAAAGGTGGGATTCAGTAGACAAAATAAGATGCATGAAGTAAGAAAACGAAAAGACAGTTTAAGAGAGAGGCAGTTGAACACGTTGTTTTTGACAGTATGCCAGCAGCATGGAAACGTGCAGGGGCACACAACAGGACAACTGTGGATGTTTCGTCTGAGCCCGAAACTCGCACACCGCACCCCTTTGTGTAGCTTTTTCCACCGGCTGAAACCAAAAGCCTCTTGCCACGGTTCAGTCCACTTTTTGTATTACCTCAGCTTGCGCACTTTAAAGTTTACAAAACTTGTCACCCGACCCCCCATATGTTCTCTAAGCACACCGTGAACGCTTCCTGGCATAGTGACCAGCCTCGAACCCACTCCCTGGCACTCAAACACAACTCACCTCGCTTAGCTTTCATCCTGCTCCGCACTTCAAAACTTTCCCCGGTCGGGAAGAACATAGAAGCAGCAGGGACAAAGTTTGAGGCGCTGGAAGCCGCCTGGCTTTGGAGGGGTTGAGGTCAGCAGGTGCCCGCTGCCAGGTCTCTGGGGTGCCCTCCTGTCGGTGTGAGCCTCCTCTCAGGGCAGCACGTGTTGCCAGCAGCACCTCTCGGTCTCAGCCAGAATCCTTGCTACTGTCCCCCGGGCTGTCAGAGGGGGGCACAGGGAGGAGGAGGCCGGCCGAGGGAGAGACCCACAGCAGGAAGGACGGCGAGAGTGGCGGCGGGCGGCCCGGGCCCCCTGCGCTCTGCTGAGGGCTGTGGGCGGCGGCTGCCGGTGCAGTCACGGTTTGGGGCGGCTCCAGGTTCCCCAACTTGAGTATGGCTAGTACGTGTACAAGACAAAGCGGCGAGGAGGAGCAGGATTTCGGCTGGAGAAATAAAAATGGCGGCCGCAAAGCTCCGAACATTTTCGGATTCGGGGGAGTGTTTTGGCGTTCTGAGTGACGGATGACGTCACAGGTGGAAAGAACGCAAAAAAACACGCCCCGGATCCGAAAGAGGCGGGGCTTGATTGGAGTGACACCCCTCTCCTCCAATGGCTGGCCTCCGTTTAGGAAGCGAGCCAATGGAGGAGAGATGGAGGAGAGAGGCGGGTTCAAGCCCCGTACTAAAAAACATTAAATCTCCGACCAGAGACTGCGCAAGCGCAGCCTTTCAGTCCTCGACCTAAAAAGCAAAGCTGAGGGTGCCTGTGCCACCACAAAGGACTTACCTGTTGATGCAACAAAACACAGTTAGACTGTTGTAAATCTTATTTGACACTAGTTTAAAACATCCATGCTGTTGCCACAGCTTAGCAGCCCTATCTAGAATGTCTTCTAGATATGAGAGGATGCTTTCAGTATCAACTTGGTAAAACTACGTCAAAACCATTATATTCGTGGAAGGCCTTATCAGTTTTAAGCCACATCATTGGGTGGGCCATCAGAAAACGAAAGAGAAAATTGTTGTTGAGTCCACTGTCTCATTCACTGGATGTGGAGACTGCTGTATGAAGGGCAAGGTTAGGCCTGAAAGGCTAGGCTTTAGGATTTAGGGTGCTTCTTACTAAAACCATCCTTGGCACCTAGGCAGTTTAAGAGCTGGAGTGCGGGCCATGAAACCTGGGAAGGTGCCCAGCAGATTTTGTGATTATCCCACCTGAGGTTAATAGGGGAAAAAGGAGAACACTCTACCATAAAAAGGCGAGAGACCAAAGGAAGCTACAGGCTCTCTGGGGTGCAGGTGGCTTCCTCGTGTGGATACCCAAGAGACAAACTGGTCTGGGTGTCTAAGGGAATACGTGCAATGAAGAAGACCCACAAAATGAGACCATTCAAAAAAGGTATGCTGAACATGTCCTCGCTCGCAAGAAGAAAGCAATACCATGATATTTCTGCATTTGGAAATAACAGGTTCATTGCCCATGGGTTTGTATTTTTTATGCAAACACAGGTATGAAGAAAGCCTCTTTGCATGACCAGTGTACACAATTGTTTCACACCCAAGGTCCCTGAAACCTCCAGTACCCCCAGGGATCCTGCAAGACATTACAGCAAACTTGTGTGCATCTGCAGTCAGATATCTAGCTCTCTCTTTCTTCTTTTAGTCCCTTCTACCTCCCTTGGTAACTAATGCTTCTGGGAGGTTCAGGAAGTGGGCATATTAGGGAAGGAAGCACTGTAGTGCTGGCTTGAAATTGGACTGTTGGTAGGTTGGCCCACAATAACGTGTGAAACCCAGCTTTTAGTCAGGAGGAAATGCTTTTGGGAAGTACAGATCACAAAGGTCAGGGGCCTGTGTGAAATAAAGATATCTACTTACTATTTTACTTCCTTGCAACTAAATCTTGCCACCCTTGGGGACCAGAAGTTCTGACATCACACTAATGGTGCATCCTTTATTAAACGCTCTTCTGGTAAAGAAATCTTCAAATGAGTAGGACTAGATGCCATTATTGGCCCACAAGTACTGAAAACAGTTAACAAGAGCAACGGCCAAGGGATGAAAACTGAATCTGCTGGACCTACTGTCTCTGGTGACAAGAGAGCGCGGAAGGAACGTTAGCGGAACCCCAAATTCCCCCCAAAAAGTTTCACTTAAGTGAAAAAGGCAATTGATCTGTGGCAGTCAAATGGGCATATGTGGGCAAAAGGGACGGGTGAAATGGACAGTACATCCACCTGGCCTACTGTGCATTTTTTTTTAACTTTTGGTGCAAAATGTGGTCTGTCACCGGCCACTGCTCAATAGTCTAGCGGAATAGCGGCTGGAGGGTCGGCATACTCTGTACACAGGAAAAACCATTCAAGCACTAAACAGCACAAATATTTGCTAAGAACAACACACAGCTTGACCTAAAATGTGAACTCCATTCTTAGAATTCATCACAGTTAGGATATGAGACAACTCCATGTTGGCAGAGGTAAGAATATTGTGCAAGGAAAAAACCAACAAGAGATTTGCTTAGCATGCTCGTCTCATATTACTTTTTCTTTGTGAGCAGATCTCCTCAAGCCTCATTTTCATATTTTAGCCTGTTTTTCCTTTTCACGTCTGGTGATATGTTACAGTAGGTAGACAATAAGGAATTAAATGTCACGATTTCGGCGCAGTATTAGTATTTGCAGACATAAATAGATTTTTTTCCAATTTTTCTAAACTGTAATTTTTTTTTGTATGTTGACTTACCATTTAATAAACTTAGTTACGTTTCATTTTTGTAACATATAAATCACCTTTTGCATACAAGTTCTGAATAGAAAGAAAATAATATAGGTAGTCTCTAGGGAGAGATTAAATGGAGGGCACATGCATCATTGCGTTATAAAATAGGAATTAAACGAAGGTAGATCTCTGCACTGTTAGTGGAGACGTCTGTGCCCCGAACCATGGCATTTCATTCATTCATTCATTCATCTTGCAGCGGGCTAGAACCCTCACACCGGCTAAAACAATGATCTGTGCCACGTTGACAGAAAGACGGATCTGTCCACATCTACTTGCAGCTTTTAAATACATTGGAACTGATCTCCGACAAACACCATAATTAAAGCGTTTCCTTGAACAGCGTGTTCATCAGGGCTCTATTACTCGTTGCCATGGGAACCCACGGTGGCTAATGGCTTCTCTAGTAGTTCAAACCGATAGAGCAAATAGTTGAAATGAGGGATTCGGCGTCCTTAGCGTAAAAGCCGCATAGCAGGGGCCGTGCACAGGAGAATTATGGTATTGGAAATCTGAGAGGTACTTCGATGGCCAACAAGAGGAACCATTAAGAAAAGGCCCAGTCTCCAGGAGCACTACATCATCATAACACATGCAGTATTCTATACATTAGTTTGTATGAACATGGAAGGCATGAACGCCACATGTGGTTACAGTGGTGACTGATACATAATGGCGGGTGGGGGGGGTTTAAAAAAGAATTCACTCATCTTTCCCACAGCCGTCGCCTATCTCGCTTCTCTTCCCGGAAGCACACAGGCTCCCCTAAGCCAATCATAATTCTGCTGTCACCATCACAGCAGTGTTGTGATTGGTCTGAGCGCGTGGTTTAGCGCTCAGACGGGGACTGCAAGCCTGTGCATGTTCTCCACCTGGGCAGTGCATTACAGCTGGTGGAGAACATGTTAAGTGCGCATGACGGTTTGGCCAACCCAAGACGGCCGGCCAAACCGTCATGCGCACTTAAGTGCACCAACCACTCCCCCCCTGCTGGCTGTGACGACAGCCAAGACCCGCCGCAAAACTGGCGTAAGCGAGGAAAAACAAAATGATAACAGCAAGTTATCATCATTTTATTTGTCCTTTTTAGACTTTTGAAAAGCAGTGGGGCAACTCTCCTCCACCATAGCAGAGGAGCCACGGCTGTGTGGGTATCCGGAATGCATGAACAAGACTTGGATTTATAATGAATGCATGAACACCAAATGGAGTTATAATGAATGCATTAACAACACGTGGGGTTTTTATGAAAGAAAAAACACCACATGAGGTTATCATAATTACAAGAAAACCACATGGGGTTACCATGAATACAAGAACGCGACATGGAGTTATCATGAATGCAGAAACAACATATGGGGGTTATCAAGAATGCATGAACACTACATGGAGTTGTCATGAAATTAAGTGCATGACCACCACATAGGATTATAATGAATGCATGAATAACATATGGGGTTTTTAATCAAAGCAAGAACCCCACATGGGGTTATCATGAATGCAAGCAAAACATATGGGGTTATCATGAACAAAAACAATACTTGGGGTTATCATAAATGCAAGATGACCACATGGAGTAATCATGAATACAAGAACACCACATAGGGTAATCATGAAGGCAAGCACAACACATGCGGTTATCATGAATGCAAGAACACATGGGATTATCATGAATGCAAGAACACCACATGGGGCTATCATGAATACAAGAACACTACATGAGGATGTCTTGAATGCAAGGACTCCACACAAGGTTTTTATGAAAGCAAGAACACCACATGGGGTTATCATAAATGCAAGAATAAAACATGGAGGTTAGCATGAATCCAAGAACCCCACATGGGATTATCATGAATGCAAGAATAACACATGGAGCTATCATGAATACAAGAACACTACATGAGGATGTCTTGAATGCAAGGACTCCACACAAGGTTATCAAGAATGAAATAACACCACAGGGGTTGTCATGAAACGAAGAGCATGAACACCACACGGGGTTATAATGAATGCATGAATAACATATGGGGTTTTTAATCAAAGCAAGAACCCCACATGGGGTTATCATGAATGCAAGCACATCATATGGGGTTATCATGAACAAAAACAATACTTGGGGTTATCATAAATGCAAGATGACCACATGGAGTAATCATGTACAAGAACACCACATAGGGTAATCATGAAGGCAAGCACACCACATGCGGTTATCATGAATGCAAGAACAACACACAGGGTTATCATGAATGCAAGAACAACACATGGGATTATCATGAATGCAAGAACCCCACATGAGGTTATCATGAATACAAGAACAACACATGGAGGTTATCATGAATGCAAAAACAACACATGGGGTTATCATGAATGCAAGAACAATACACGGAGGTTATCGTGAATGCAAAAACACCACATGAGGGTGTCATTAATGCATGAACACCACGTGGGAAAAATATGCAAAAACAACAGGTGATGGACAGAATGCAGATTAATGTCATACATTCACCCCAGTACAGAGATCTGTGCCTAAATCCATTGTTTTTTTGCTCACCATGCCATTCCAATTTGAACCCAGCCATATGCAAATCAGTCTTGACCCTGTGCCCCATGGGAACAGTCCAGCCCGAACTGCCAAGCCAGGTCCTCCCTGGACTGGAAACAAGCATCCGAGGACCAGTTTCGGGCTTTCAGTCCTCATCAGCCTGGATAGCTTGATTCCAGTGGCATGGAGAGCACGGGACTCACGTCTGAGCACACCCGTCCGGCTGATGACGGCTGATTTATTTTATTTATTTTGAAAGTTTTATATAGCGCGAACAAGATCTTCGCAGATATCAGAGCGCTTTACATAGGTGAATAGCAGAATATACACAGAAACATCTATAGTGTTAAAAGTACAGTGAAATGATATCATAAACAATCAAGTAATCAATTTCAAAGTCATACAGAGAAGCAAAGGGTTCGAACAAGTAGTACAGATGAGCACTGAGTCTTTGAAGTTGATCCCCAGTAGTGGTTCAAGTGCATTTAGCCATGAGGATCGCTTTTACTTCTTTCTTGAAAAGAATGGTAGAAGGGATGAGTCTGATTTCAGGGGGGAGTGAGTTCCAAATCCTGGGAGCCATTCCTGAGAAAGAGCGTTTGTAGGTTTTTTCTTTGCGGAATCTTTTAGGCTTTAGCAAAAGGTTGTTTGTGCCTCTAGTGTTTCTGGATCCTCCAGAAATCGTCAGCTTCTGAGCGAGGTATCTAGGTGAGCTAAGGTGGACAGCCTTGTGTGTCAGACA